>NC_041395.2:142643312-143284562 GCF_900747795.2 Erpetoichthys calabaricus | reverse complement strand
TTATATACACACTCTAGGACAAGAAACAACATTGGTAAATCTTTAAATGAGAAATTTTAAATGTAAAAAATTAATAGATTTATTTAGGCTAGGGTTAATTTAACAAGAGAGAGAAGAACAATGTATGGTCAAGATCTTTGGATAAGATAACTGTTCAGTAAAGTCTTTTGAAGTTTGTAATGAGTTTTTCAAAACAATGTGGATCTGTAGACAGGTTGTCTGTCATTCTGAGAGATGTAAACAATCCTCATATCTGGCCATAAAACTCTTGTCTTTATTCAAGCCATGTTGTAATGTATTAAATTTTAGCATGAGTTTAACTTCATTATACCTTTGCGAAAGTGTTTATTTTATATTCCAGTAACCACTTGAATGAGATTGAATCCGTCTGTTCCTCTCTTGTGCTCATATGTCGTTATTTGAAAACACTATGCCATTCAAACATGAACATATATATATATATATTTACATTATACTTATTCCTACTTTGTGACTATTCGTTGTAGTTTGTTTCCGTTTTTTCTTGTTTGAGGCATGGTGCTGCAGTAGTTTGCACTACTACCTTAGTTTAGATCACATTTTTGCCCACAGTAATCAGTCCAGCATAGTTAGCAGCTACCTCCCCAGTCCTCAGGGACATTGAAATGTTATTACACCATTATAAGCTACTCAAAACTAGTTCAGTTCTTCCTTTCCCAATGACTTCAATGCATTTCACAGAGTTTAGTAAGGTTTGCAAACATTTGTGTGATTTTGTCAAACTCATGTTAAAGTGAACTCTGCAAGGTTCACTCATCACTACTCCTAACACTACACTTCTGATCAAGAGCACCATTTAAGGAACAAATGTCCATAAAACCTTTTGTTTTAACTTCTACAAATTCTGAAGTCCTATAGGCCTATGTAGTTCTATGCAAAAGTTTGGACACCCCTGGCCAACTTACATATTTTGTTTCAACAAGAATCAAGACAGCAGTATTTTTATGAACATGTTAATACAGAGTTGCAATGTTTTTCATAAACTAAAGAATAAAAAATAAAAATAAAACAGTACAAGCTGGTAATGTTGTACCACATCAAAAGAATACACAACCTGCTTGTGGCAGAGATGTCTTGTTTCCAAAGTTCTCTTAACTTTGTATATACAGTAATCTGTACTGTGCAGACATTTTAACGCTTGCATGCAGTAGCAATATAGCAGTTTGTGAGTCAAGTGAGATATCATCTGAGATACTCCGAGACCCAGCAAACAGATACTTGCTGTCTGTATTCGAGAGCTTGCCATTCAGAATTCTGATTGGGATTTGTTGCAGACATCATTTGTTTATTTCTTTATTTATTTTTCTCAAAGCTTTCCCTCATTGTAATTGCATGCTGACAAAGAAGAAAAAAAAGAAAAGCTTCACAATAACTTTCTAGAAGAATATCCATGTTGGAAAAAAGTGAATGTTTAATTAAAAATGTCAAAATCAGAAACCTAACTTTTCAGCCACTGTGTCTTGTTTTTTTTACTTGTGCAATATTTCATTATTACTACAGATAAGTTTAATAATTATGTTATTCTTTATGTGCAATCTTTCTCTTTAAGTATACTACCATTCAAAAGTTTCAGACCACCTCAGTGTTTCCAGTTTTTCTTCAGATTTACTCAGTTGAAATGCAAGTTCATTACAACTCTGCTTTAAGATAGACTGAGGGTTTTTAAGTAATCAACAGAAGTTGGGCCACCTGTGCAAATTGTTTGCTTTAACCTGTAAAGCTTAATTTACTTCAATTACTGCAGAACATCTATAGATTGCAACCTATTATGTGTTCCCCAAAGAAGGGCCATTTGTAATCTTCTGAAATTTCCTTTTTTCAGTTTTTGCTAAATAAAATTTACAATGCTAAACCTTTTCGCCATTTTAGGTCATTTGTTGAATTTCATTTGATTAAGTTTGAAGAAAAACTGAGGTTTTCTAAAACATTTGACCAGTAGTGTATCTTCCCTAGTATAATGAATAGCAGAAAATGGGAGACTGTGGCGGAGATTTAAGTGTTTGATTCTAGTGTGAATTAATCTAATTGTGAATTTCCCCTTGGGATTAATAAAGTATCTATCTATCTATCTATCTATCTATCTATCTATCTATCTATCTATCTATCTATCTATCTATCTATCTATCTATCTATCTATCTATCTATCTATCTAGTGGTGTCTAGTCCAGTGCTTTCATTTTTAGAGTCACGCTACCATTATTTATTATAAATAATCTCCAGTCAATGGTAGGAATGCTGGACCTACACATGTGATCTGTGCTCCCTTTGTCACCTCTAACCCCTGGATTTTCAAGACCCAGTCTCTTGAAGGCAGAATAAAAAGCAGTTTAAGTTTGGGATTTTTTTTTTGAAGCTTTGTGCTAATCCTTTGCATATGAGTCATTCATGAATGATCAAAACTGCTGAGCCATTTTACATAATTGTGATGGAAAATACAAAAGAAGGGACTGTATCATTTTAATAAGGCTTTATTGGCCCCTCAATTTCCTGATTATTTTGACTAGACAGTCTTTTGTGACCCTACTCACGGCAAAGCGGCTGCCGGTTGATCTGTGCCTTTTGATTCACTGCTTTCTGTAAAATAGGGACAATTAGAGGTTGTTTTCTTTTCTTGGGTATGAATTAAACAGTCTCTCTTCATTTTATATAATGCCTTTAAATGCTGAATGCTTTCACAATGTGTTGTTCTTATTAGAGAATAAATGGTATAAAGTATATTTTGAATTGTGTCTTCATAGATTATAATACAATTATTTATAAATGTATACGTGCATGTCTACTTTTACGAGAGACTCCAACGTGTGCTTACATATATATTTAAATAAACTCTCAAAAAGTACTCGTGCAAAAATTATGAAAATAAATGGGCCTGGTCCCATGATTAAATAGAGCGGAGTGTAAAAATCCCAATTAAATTAAACAATTTTATAACAATTATTGTTGGACATATCTCACACTTTTTTGAAGGATATGGGGATATGTACTGGATCAAAAACAATAAGACTGGATCCTGCAACAAGGCAAACACTATGCAACTTGTTTGAAGACGATAGGTCATTTTTTTCTGAAATTAATGTTGTACAATGGTTTTGGCATTAAGGCTGGACAGCTCTGAAAGTGTTTGTTCAGAAAGTATCTATTTTGATGTAGTCATCCAGGAGCTCTACAGAGCACAAAAACATAATTTTCCAATGAAAATGGTAACTGTAAGACATTAAAATCGAGTTTCCACAGACATACACACACACATGCAGACACCATGCTAACATTAGCTTTTCTTGATGTTTTGAATCATCACAAAAGCAGAAAATGAACTTAACTCGACAGTGAATTTTTGACCCCCATTATCAAACTTCTATTTACATGGAAATAAATGCCATCTTTTTAACTGTTTTGTTGGGGAAAGTCTATGGGAGACACCTCTCCCCAAAATATATACCTTATCTTACTTTTACAGAATCTTTCTTAATGTGAACCCATAGTATAATGTCTAGTTCTTTTTTACTCTGTACTTTAACTGTACTTGGAATATTCAATCCATACTTTATTCTATATGATGCTGCTGTATTTAGCTGTATAAAATTTTATTCTTCTTTTGAGTTACTATGGCCATGCTATTGGAAATGATTGTAATATTAAACAATCTTGCATGTGCCAAAGTAAAAGCAAATCAAGATGTGGCAATCCATACAATATAGCTTGGTAGTGCTAGATGTTCAGTCTTCCAAGTGGCACTGTTCTTGTGTTGCTGTTTGGCTCATAAATGTTTGCCTGTACCCCTTATCTTCTAGGGGCTGGAAACATGAAAATGAAACATGCTTGTATAGCTTCACACTCAGAATTGGAGCCTGTGAAACCATATTTCAAGAAAGAGGCTATATTGAAATGTTTCCACAAAATACTTGAGCCCAGAAGCAAGGAGGGTTGTAGCAAAACATCCTTGTAAAACCATAAACTGTGTACACGCTTTGTGACAGCAATCCTCAATAGTGAAAGTAGATATAGACAAGAAACACAGTAACTGTGGACAGGACTTTTGACAGTTTTCACTCAAACTATTTATCAAAATATTCAGGCAGTTCTTTTTTGAATACTAAAGAAAACACAAAGACAGTGCTGCTTATAACATAGAAGGCTGTTTTAGCATAGGAAAGTGTCTTTGTACAATTTCTAAAATTACAATATAAGTCACTTCAAGTAAAAAAGTTCTGCTCTTTCTTCCTGTTGTAACCATTCCTGAATTATATTTCCCCTAAATACACTTACCAGTGTTTACCTGTCTTGAAGTTAAAGTTGAGAGCACATGACTGCCACATGTGAAAAATAGCAGGGAAATACTTATAAGTGAATTTCCAATTAAATGAGTGGCAACAATATTAACAGTTATGGAACAGCATTGCCAGGGGTGATTGATCAGTGGCACCCTGAAGGAAAGCTTTTGTAGGCATCAGATAAAGAGTGAGGAAATGTTAGGCTGACAGGAAAGCAGAACAGTTCCAAGATGATAGATGGCAGAACATGGTTCCTTACTGAGAAAGCTAGAACTATGTAATTTTTTAAGGATAAGCTCACAAAGTCCTTTAGCTGCTAGAGGAAGTTCTAGCTTGATGTCCACTTAAGCACAATAGTCCCCTTTGACCTTGGAGTAGATTTCTGTGCTTGACCATGAAATGATCCCAAAATGAGTGTTTGTTTATGGTTGAGTGAAGGTTCACTAATAGACAAAAAGGGAAACCGTTGTCATAAAAGAGGCACGTTGTCATAAAAGAGGCACGGGAGCTGTGAGATAGCAGGCTTTGGTGTGGTACTTGAGAGGTGGACAAAGCCCCCCCCCCCCCATACATCAGACAGTAATAATTCCTGTTAATATGGATCAGAGAAGAATCCAGGATTTGGTTATTTACCCTCCCCTTTATTTATCTTGTGTTCTTAAAATCATTTAGAAGTCAGGAGGTCATTTGCCTATTTCACATTTTTGTAAATATCAATTGGGTTGAAGTGCTGATTGATCATGTTTTGTTATAAAGTAGAATATTTTAGTCCTGTTCTTATGGGTGTATAGCAGGTGTGGGCAAAGTCATTTCTGGAGGGCCGCAGCAGCTGCAGGTTTTTGTTCCAACCCAATTGCTTAATAGGAAGCATTTATTACACAAGTAACATATCTTCTTCACTGTAGCTGTCTCGCTTGTTAAGATTATGAACCTTTATTGCTTATTTTAGCCTTAAACAGCTATATTCTCGGTTTTTAAAGGTTCCTTATTAGCAATAAGATGAAAATGACCAAAGAAACAAGCATTTCTCCATTTAGCTTGTTTCCATTTACACCGGTGTGTATTTATTTTGCACTATTTGGTTTAATTACATACTTGGAAAGAAAAAGAAGAGAAAAAAGTGAAGGACTGAGAATTACTCATCCATTTTAGACTTCAAATCATTTGGATGATATCCTTAGAAAGAAAAAAAATCTAGGATATCAGAATGACCTGACACAGCAGAGTTAAAACACTATCAATCCATGTAATTAAATTATTGACAAGGATTGTTTTATAATTAAGCAGCTGGCTTGGTACAAAAACCTCCAGCAACTGCAGCCCACCAGGACTGACTTTTCCCACCCCTGGTATATAGTATATAGTACATTTTCATATTAAAGTCTATGCCTATACATGAAATTGGCAGAGTGGTTGGCTCTGAGGCTAAGGATCTGAACTGGCAATTAGAAGGTTACTGGTTAAAATGCCATAAATGGCAGAAGTGATTCCACTCGGTTGGGCACTTGAGCAAGTTCCTTAACCTGCAATTGCTCAATCCTGGCTAAGTCATTAACCTTCATCTAGCCCTACAAGTAGGCCCTCCAACCAGCAGGGAAAAACTAGGGGTTGGTGACAGGATTGGCACTCCAGCAACCATAAAACACCTCACATTGGTTCCATTCTATTTGAACAAATATGGTGCTGAGGTGTCACCCATTGCAAGGCTGCACCCGGGTGCTAATCTGGGATCCTGAGTTGGTTTGTCATGTGGTGGGTGCAGCAATGCGCTGTATCATCATGTGCTCCTCTTTCTCTCTCTCTATATATATATATATATTTATATATATATATATATATATATATATATATATATTTATATACTGTATATATATATATATATATATATATATATATATATATATATACATATACATATATATATATATATATATATATATATATATATATATATATATGTGTGAAATGCAAGAATTGTAAATCATTTTTGTGAAATCATTTGAGGCATGTGAATTTTTATTAAACTCAAATTTCCTTTTGCTATTATCTTTCTTTGTTATAGTTGGACAGTCCTCTGTAACAGGACATAAATACAGGGATAGGTCCCAAAAATGAAACTATAAAGTAGTTTGAAGCTCATTTAGAGGATATACTAGTTTTTACAGTATAGATTCATTGGTACTCAGCAAAAAATGCTCACTCCCTAACCCACTGCTATTGCTGCTCCATACCTGCAATCTTGTATAACACATGAATACTTTCCTGTTAAGGGGTCACAAGAGATAGATAGATAGATAGATAGATAGATAGATAGATAGATAGATAGATAGATAGATAGATAGATAGATAGATAGATAGATAGATAGATAGATAGATAGATAGATAGATAGATAGATAGATAGATAGATAGATAGCACTTCCGGGGGTGTTATAAAAGGAGTCAGCAGTCGTTAGTCCAGGAGCCAGAGTCGGGAGACAAAGCTGCTGGGAGGAGTGGTGGAAAGAAGATCTGATTTGTGTTTATGTGTACTTTTGTGTTGTGCTTGTGGGGATTGTGTTGTGTCTGTGGGTACAAAGAAGACGTAGCCCACAGACGAAGAAAATAAAAGTTTGTTTTATTAAGTGTGCCTCCGGTGTCATTCTGTTTCGGGTCCGGTGCCAATATAGTGCCTTTGTCACACAGGGGAAGCCTCTATTTCTGGCTAACTCATTGCTTTTTATTTCTACTGTCTGTGATAGCTGGTATATTATGTAGATTGTGGGAAAACACAGAGGCATCTTAACCTTAGAATTCGAGATAATGATAAATGAAAACTGTGCATAACCATTTAGATTGCATATTTTTCTTTAGTGGAGTCAGCTTTTTTGTATTAATTTTCTGCTTCAGTTTCCTGTGAGAATGGTACTGGCATAGCATTGAAATTCCAACTGGTCCTCATTCCTCATCTCTTGTCATGAAACCACCATGTCTTCTGGTTAGCTTCTAATATTGCCTACTAGCACTCATTTATAAAAACAAAAATACTAGTGGATTTGAAAGGTTATTATACTGTGGAGTATCACAGACAGCCAGTAGAGCATTTTCTTCGCTATAGTCTTACTTGGTTATAAAAGCAGAAAGGCCTTGAAATGCACGAGGATGTGCAACTCTGAAAATATTTGCAAGTCTTTTTCTCAAAAATTATTTGTCTTTTGTTACTCTGTTGTAAGTCACTTAGTTGATGAATTAATCACAGTTTTATTTAGCATTTAATACAGTTCAGTCCTTATCTTAGTTTGTTGCAGATACTGTACTTTAAAACAGGGCAAACTGTACATACTGAAGTCTTAGAGATGTAACACTGGCAAGTTAAATAAGCTGAGGCCCACAGCTGGTACTTTGTTGTGTATGAAGCTTGTCGTTTCTTCTCTACTATTGCACACTGCCTGCCAAGTGGCACACTTAACATTTCCATGATTATTGACTTCATCAAAGCCTATTATGTTGTTAATGCTTTTACTGGCCTCATTTTATAGGAAACACAGAGGATGTGGACTAGATGATCCATTTTGGTTTCCAAACATCACTTTTCAAGTTGGTCTTTAAGCGCCATTCTAGGAAGAAACTGCATCAATTTTTTTTCCTCTTTGGCTATGCAAGAGATTTTCTATTTTCCATTCTTGATCGACTATACTCACAAGTGTTTTTAGATGTTGTTGGACATGAAAGTTTCTGTTTAAAAAACATTTCATCGACCACAGTTTGTGGAGTATTAACCCTAATGATGTAACTTAGGTTCCTGACGGTGATTAAGGTTAACTCAGTATTTTTTGTTCACACAAGAAAGTATAATTACTTGCTTTACCTGTTGTTTATCTGTTGTTAAAGCAGGGGTTCTTCATGTTAGCTCACCACATTCAGAGATAGAACAAAAGCAAAAAATAATAATTAAAAAAAAAAATTATATAAGTAATCTTAAGCAATACATGCATACAAATAAAAATAAATTAAATGGCAAACCTACATCCTCATTTAGATCCCTGCCTGAGCAAGCTGTTGATGGATGTGTATTGGGCCTTGTCCATTTGGCCACTGAAGTCGGAAAAACACACTTGCTTTCTGATCTCTCATCTCTCTCAAATTATTTTTTGTTTATTTGATGATGGCTTCTGTCTTGCTCCTACCATTTTGAGCTAAAAACTTCTCTCTAAGAGATAATGTTAATCCTCATACCAGAGTTGCAGTTGAAGTAGGCCAGGCAGTTTGTGCCTAACAGTAGAGTGTGTTATGACTATGGAGATTCATATTTATTTTTTTATTGTTTGTTGTTTTGATATTGTTATGTTTTATTAATATTTTTTATAAGATTATCATGCCACCCTTTTATTTATTGCTTTCAGGTATATTTACCATTTTGTGTTGTTTTGGATGTCTGCCATCATTTTATAGTTATTGAAAGTGCCTTATTGCAACGAAGTTGCGACTGTAAGTTGATGTTGTCCAGCTGCTACTATTTAAGATGGTCTTGTTTTATTAACAGTTTCTAAATTCAGAAACCTTGCACTTGTTTGTTATTCAAAATGGAGTCAGGTTTTTTTGCATGCTTTTTGAGTTTTTGGTTAGCATTTTGACTTAGACACTTGGCTTTTGTTGATTCCCCAGTTTAGACCCCAGCTTATTTCTGCTGATCATTTGCCATGATCTGGCTTTAGTTTTTAATTATTTGTAGTTGTTACTTGGTTTCTAAAAATACTTAAAATATCATTTTGAGGATTTGGAGGACAGTGGTTAAGTTTACTAATTGCTTCAATCTGTCTTTAATGATTTTACACATGAAATGCATTCCCCAACGCATCTACGCCATCTTGTTTTTTTTATTGGCATTGCTATTTTTCTGTTGACGGTTGCTATGCCATTTTAGGTAAGATAATCCAGAAGTGTACACCATGTGACATTATTATTTTGAAGGTATAAAGGTCAGCATTTACTGGTTGTCCAAATTTGTGGATACATTCAGAAACACTAGTGCTATTATTAGATCTCTTTTTTAACCTGTATTTCTATTCTGTGACTATGACTTAACACCCTTCAATGATTTATTTTGGTTATTGACATCCTCACAATGTTCTTGAACTATGAATTTTGTTTCACACTAAGAACTTTGTTTACTATATCTTTGTTTTACATGTACACTTGCCCATTGTGCTTACCTCAATTATCTCTTGATTCCCTTTCTAATTAAAAATATTCTGCCATGCTTTGCAAGTATTTGAGTGGCATTTTGTCATCTCCATTGCAATTTCAGAGTTCCCCTGTCAAAAACATTATTTGCTTCCAAAGTCGTGCACAAACCTGGGAGGTGTTTGTTGTGTTTTCACAGTGGCTGAGTTATTTTAGGCTGAGCTGCACAGTGCCAACACATTATTTGCAAATAAAGAAAAGAAATATGTGCAACTGGAGGCTAGATTCCTAAGCGATATAATTACTTTTACATTTAGTCATTTTCTGATCGTCTATGTCGTGTTCTGTTCATACCTTTGTCTGTCCTCTTGGTTTGGTTACTTTTCTACCTTTGGTGTAATGTCTTCTACCTGTCTGATTTGGGAAAATAGCTGGAGATCTGTGTGGGAATACCACACATTCCAAAGCTTTTCGTATGGGACAGCCATGTTTTATTCAGTGGCTTGTATTTATTTGTTATTATTGTTTCATTATCATTTTGTTATTTTTTTCATTTTTAGATGTAATTACTGTTAGATTCTTTTATTTGTTACTTGGATGATGTCCTTTTAAATGGGCATCCATTACTTAAGTTTAGTGGGTGGTATCCAGGGCCGGATTTGTATGAAAAGAGGCCCTAGGCTATTCCACTTATGAGGCCCTTTCACCTTCCATTTTTAAGTTTGTAAATTACATGAGAGATAATAAAATACGTAATACGCGTTGATCTTAACCAATACATTTTTATGTTTGTTTATTAGTCATATGCGTAGAATTTCTCCTTATTTTCGGTTCAGTGTTTTAGTGTTCACTGTTTTTAGAATAGTGTAATTTTAATTTTGCTAACAATTTGAATGTAGGCCCCTCTTGATCTTGAGGCCCTAGGCTGAAGCCTAGTTAGCCTATAGGAAAATCCGGCCCTGGTGGTATCCCAAGAGGCAGGTCACCACCACTGAGGCTTCCTTATATTGAATCAGAGAAGAGGATCTCAGTAGACACTAATTCTGTTTGGTAAGGAGTCTTTTTACTGTATGTGTGTGTTTTATTTCTGATTTCTGTTTTTTCTTCCATTTTATGCTCTGTCTTTGGATTTTTCATTTTGGAATGTGTATTGGGAAGTGGGTGCTTTGGATTGCCTTTTAGGCAACTCCTTTTTTTGTTCGTTTTACCCTATTTTTTTGTTTTTTTTACTAATAAAGGTTAATTCATTAAAAAAATATATCATTTTGACTTGTCACTCTACCTTGTGAGACATTTTGATATATTTTGCATCCTCTTTATCTTTTTAAACTTTCAAAGCGAGCTTCCCATTTTGGTAACTTACGTTTTCCCAGTGGATGCACATACTTGTTGCTTTGTAATTCTACTGTTTGTGATAATTGGTATATAATTTAGATTGTGGGGAAACACAGGAACATCAGGACCTCAGAATTCAAGTTATTAATAAGTGAAAGCTGTACATAGTTATTTAGATCACACATTTTTCTTTTTTGGAGTTCGATTTTTTGTGTTAATTTTCTATGTCAGTTTCCTATGAGAAATGTACTGGCAAAATACTTAAATTCCACCTATTCCACATTCCTCATCACTTGTGATGAGTGATAATTTATCATCATGTTGTTTAGGCCAAAGCCTAAAGGTACCATTTGCGGAAGCCTTTTCCGAGCTGGCCACATCTTTTTGGAGTTCCCCACCCCCTTCCCGTCATATCTCAGACTCCATCTTGCAACAACTTTATGGTTGCTAGAGAGCACACAACAGACATGGAGGCTTCCTCAGTGTCCCAACCCCTTAAAAACAACAAAGGTTTAGGTATGCTAACAAGAACTACTAGACAGTAGCAGACTTTCATGAGCATACCTTCAAGGTGTACCTGTCTTGTATCAGTCAGGGTTCCTCCCATAGCTGTGGATCAAGTTCATGTTTTAGATCTCTTTTGTTCATTTTTAATTACTTGATGTATGTTGTTTATATGTATTATTTTTTTAATTTTGGTTTTGTCTATGGATATCTGCTGCCTTTGTTATGTTCAACGTGTTTTTTTGGGCCCTCCAAAAGGCCACACCACGTAACAATCACCACCTGGAACTGTCCTTCATCCTGTAATTCCGGACGGTCTTCTACAGTTCCTGGTGGTTCATCTTGAATGCGTTTTGGAATGGTGGATTCTTGTGTTTTGTTTGTACTTAATAATTTTCTGGATTTTTTGACTTATTACTATTCTTGGAATTTTGTATTAGGAGTCATTTTGACTTTGGATTTACCTTTAACTGGCATTGTATGCTGTCAGTGCTCTTTGGAGCTGCCATGTGGAATTCTCCTGCTGTCAATGTAGCTTTGTTTATCTATCTATCTATCTATCTATCTATCTATCTATCTATCTATCTATCTATCTATCTATCTATCTATCTATCTATCTATCTATCTATCTATCTATCTATCTATCTATCTATCTATCTATCTATCTATCTATCTATCTATCTATCTTGTTTGTTTGTTTATTTTCCTCAAAATCCTGCTGCTCTGACACCCACCAGGTTGCAACAGTTCTTTTTATCCACTCTAGCTCTCTGATAAGAAACCTTCAAAGCTATTGGGATTACCATTCACCCTATTAAGAGCTACTTTTTCCCATATGTTAAAACTAGCAAATATGTGACTCCCACCTCCCTCAATTGCTGATAGTGTCACACAAATCTCATGTGTGTGAATTTTATCGAATCGCCTCGCTCACTGATGCTTGAAGGTATGCAGTATTATTATGCTTAAGTACATTTTGTGCTGTCATATCTCAAGCCTCTTATGGTGTCAAAAATAAACATTAAGAAAATGGCAGTTTTCAACATTTCAGACAAGTGGAGAGATCCTAGTGGTTTTCTGTAGAGTGTCACTTATGTGTAACAGAAAGTGACAATTTGGATGCTGTTTAAATTGTGGAGTGTCAATTAGGTTTTTATTTAACATATTAATAACTTCCTTTCATTAAAAGCATTTCATAAAAGCATGGTGATTTTATATCTCTGGTAAAGCTGTTTCAATAGCTTTTTTTCAAGACAGTGGCAATTTAGCTTGGTTTTTAAAGAAGTGGACCAGAAAGTCCAAGGATGGTAAATTTTGCATTTTGAAGGGATTCCTGTAGCTTTTTGTTTACAGCAGCTCCATCAGATGCAAGTCCAGAGCAACCAAATTCTTCCTGATTATATATAAAAAGAATTGTGATGATGCTTACTGTGTAAAACATTACAATATCTAAAGACCATATAATTGGATGATAATGAATAAAGGTGTTTTGTTATAGTTAGTCTTTCAATAATTGTTGAGAATAACTAGTTCACTGTTAAAAAAAAAAAGCATATATCATGTAGATGAACCTAAAGATTCAGTTTTCTTGTATAAAATCCATAACAGTGAACTGGCTCCCAGTGCTGCTGGACCTGGCTCTGGCCCCCATGACTCTGAATTGCAGAGAGGCAGATCATTATAACTGACAGACTAATGTTGCTACTCCATGTGCTTTCATATTGAAAGGAGTAAACAATAAATCGGTAAGTAGCTAAACTTGAAGCACCTCATTCATGTGTATAAATGTAAAATTTGGGCTCTGTAAAGAACTCACATTTCAACAATAAGAAAGCTGCAAAAAATGGACGAGTTAAAGGCTGTACTGTAAAAACATCTGAAGGTCAGTGCACCTAAGTCAGGAGTATTACATTTTCCACTGCTTTTAGTGGGAATTCACAGCTGTGCTCTGTTGGCAAATCTTTATAAGCTAGCGGTCAGATTGTTCAATTTGAGGGCTCTTGGTGAAATAGAACCCAGATGTGAAATAGAATATAGAGAGGGTTTATGTCTGACATGAAACACATCATTACAGGAGTCTTGTATTTACCAGCTGTTATTGAACTTATAGTTCATGTAACTGATTTTTTCAGTCAATTATGTGTGTTTTTTTATTTATTTTTTTTGTTCAAGTTCCTCTCTGTGTGTCATCATCCAGTGTCATATTGTGATCGGGTACTAATGAAAAAACTGGGTAACTTTGTCATTTCAATGTAACACATGTGCATGCACTGTGTAATATGATGGCTCAGCCTAACAGGATATGGTGAAGTATATATAGTATTTTTGTTGCTTGTGCATCCCTATACGTGTCAGAAGTGATGACACAATTTCACGTGGCTTGGCCCTTTTTTGCTTCTTTGTACTGATCTACAATGTAGAGAAAAATTATTTTGAAAATTACCACCTAGTTAACTTGATTGAATTAAGGCAGTTTAGTGGTTAGCTACACAGTTTTCTCCAAGGACTCAGAATTCATAATTCTCTCAATGATTGTGAGTTGTTTACGTCCACATGCAGAATAGCACCTCCAAACAGTTAACACACACCTCACACCATATTTGACAGCCCAAACACGTGTATGTTACATTAATTGATTTTAAATTTGTTATGTATAAATAAATTACCCCATAATGAAATGGCACTCTACAGAGACTGTTTACTACTCTGTGCCTAGTGTAGCTGGGCTAGGCCCAAAACCCACCAACCATGGGTTAGATTAAGCTAGTTTGAAAATGTTATATTATCAAGAAGTTTTCACTTTTTATTGTTATAAAACATTGACTCACAGTGGGTTTCATCTATTTTTTTTCACATTGACCAACAGAAAAAGCCTCTTTAATGTGAAAGTGCAAAAAAAAAATCTCTGCAAAGTGATCTAATTAATTATCTGAGTCTGCATATTCACATCTTTATCAGCTTTGTACATCTGGACACTTTAGTTTTTTCCCCATTCTTCTTTGCAAAATTACTGAAGCTCAGTCAGGTTGCAAAGGGATCATGAGGCAAAAGCCTTTTTCAAGTCCAGCCACAAATTCTTAGTTAGACTGAGATCTGGACTTCAGGCCACTTCAGGACATTAGCAAAAATGGCACCATCCTTCGGGTGAGACATAAAGCCGAGGTCCTGATTCTGTGTCGTCATAAAAGACCATTCTGCACCCTTTCGTAAAGAGTAGGGTGTATTCCAATGTCCAGGCTAAATTGCCTTCCCTGGCCAAGTCATTCTGATGCCCTAATCACCCTCTGTGTCTAATTGGCTCTCTCTCTCACCACTTCACCACCTAACAGCTAATTAGTGGTGAGTGTACTGGTTTCAAAAAATGGCTACCATTGCATCATAAAGTTGGATGCTGCACATAAATGGTGGTTGAAGTGGCTCCACGCTCACTATGTAAAGCACTTTGAGTAGTGCGAAAAGCTCGATGTAAACTTAAAGAATTATTATTATTATTATTGTTGTTGTTTTTAAGTGATTCCTATGTAGCTTTGGCTTTATGCTTAGAGTTGTTGTCTAGATGGAAAACAAATCTCCCAAGGCCTCAGATATTTTGTAGACTGCATCAGGTTTTCCTCCAGTTTTTCCCTTTATTTTGCTGCATTCATTTTTCCCTCCACCCTCACAAGCCTTCCAGGGCCTGCTTCAGAGAAGCATCCCCACAGCAAGGTGCTGCCATCACCATGCTTCATGGTGGGATGCTATACTTTTAATAATGTGCAGTGTTTAAACATGTTTAGTCTGATGGCCAAAAGGCTCAGTTTTAGTCTCATCAGACTATAGAGCCTTCTTCCATCTGACTTCAGAATTTCCCATGAGCCTTCTGGCAAACTGTATCCAAGATGGCATATGTGTGTTCTTTTAACAGTAACTTCTCTTTGCCACTCTGTCCTAAAGCTGCAACTAGTGAAGCACCTGGACAACAGTTGTATGCAGTCTCCGCAATCTCTGTCACTGCATCTTGTAACTTCTTCAGAGTTCTCATAAGTCTCTTGGTGGTCTCCCTCACTTTTCTTCTTGCATGATCACTCAGGTTTTGTGGCTATCCTGGTCTGTGCCTTACTCTTGACTATTTAGTAATGACTGATTTAAATGGACTCCAAGGGATATTCAGGGATTTCATGTCTCCATCCCGTCATTTGTACTTTTTAATCACCTTTTCACAGAGTTGCTTGGAATGTTCTTTTATCTTCATTGTGTTTGTTAGGCCATGATACTGATTGGACCATCCATATAAGATTATTTTACACTGCAGTGAAATTAATCCCCTTAACTACAGATGGATGATCTCCATTTAACTAAGTATATGACTTTTAAAACCAATTGGCTACATGAGTGATAATTTATGTGTTTTATATAAACATCCTTGGCATTAAACTGAGTGTTACTCAGGCTTGGAATTCCATGTTATTGCAGTTAACTCTGAGTCAGGCTCAGGGTGATGTTTAATGACCTGCTTTGCAATGTAAAGCCAAAATAACTCAGTACAATATTCTGCTGCCATCTATTGGATAAAATAACATTATTCTGCAACAAATCATAAATATGTCTATGTATTTTGCCACTCTACGGTAATTCATCAATATCCATTAGTGGGGCAGAGCCTTCAACCAAAACACAATGGTATTGGTAAACAAGAAACTGTAAAGCCAGTTTTAGAACAATTAGTTGACTCAGTCGATACTGATGACAATGTGAATTGGTCGTGAGATGTTGACATGGATAATGAAACCGATGCATATGGCACTGTATGACCGAACCGTAGTAATACAACTGGTGAATTCAGTCTCCAGAAGGTTCACTTTGTTCTGCAAGTAAGTGAATGGCAAAAAGGCAAAATGATTGAGATCAAATAGAAGGCCATGAAAGACATTAGTCCCCTAAGTACTGTTCGTGCTGTGGTAACCTACAGTAACACAAGGTGTGCTTCAGTTGTGAAGATCAGGCAACATGTCATTCTATCCCCTCAAGCACAAGAAAAAGAAAAAATATATGAGAAATGTGTACAAAGCAATGTACTTCTATTGTCCTGATTGTGGTGTCAAGTGGTGCATTGTCGACTGTTTCAAAGCATATCACACAAAGTATGTATGCTAAATCTGCCTCATTACAGTAGTGGGCCCTAGACATACCTATCCTGCTGTATTTATGTTGATGTTTTGATATTTACATTTCTGTTACACAAATCTGTACTTTGACATTAAAGAGTTGATGGGAATAGGTACTATATAGTCTGTTTCTACATCGTAACCTTGCTGCTGAAGCTTTGATGTCCTAGAGTGCTGTAAAGAATGAAGCATGTTCATTAAATCAGTAAATTAAATTTAATAGATAGCATTTAATTTCATTAGAGATTTTATTTTATTCTAAACAGTAATATCTTCAAATGTTGCAGGATAAATGCAATGTAAATGTTATTTTAAACACATAATCTATTCATTGTTAATTAAGATTTTCTGAGATGTTACATCATATAATAATGTAGACAACCTTTTGGGAACACTTCCTAAATATATTCAGAGGGGTAATTTTGAAAGAAGCATAAAAAAGTAAGATGTCAGCTGGCATTCCTCTGTATTTTCTTACAAAACAGGCATTCTTCCAGCTAGTAGCTATCTGTGATTTCTTAAATCAATATTAACCAGAGAGTTTAATAATATTCCAGTGCCCAGACAAACATAATTCATAATGTGATCAGGTAGACAGACCACAAATTGCCAAGGGCACCAACTGGGCAACCCTATTGAAACCACCTCTTGAAAAACAAATCTTGAAAAGCAAAGAACACATGAGGGTGCAACAGAAATATCAGAAATAGCAGTCCAAAAACAAAAGATTCTCTGATCCAGTGTTAAGTGTTTTGTCAACTGGAGCTATGTTCTATGTGATCACTCGGTCATAATGAGATGCCACTTTCTGGGGATGGTTCTGTTTTATTTCATCCAACTGAAAGGGGTGAGGCCTGCTCCATGCGCTGCAGGCATCTTCTAGGAATTGGGTATAAAAGAGAAAATACAGTTAGCAACAGTGCCCCCCCCCTCCCTTTTTTTTCTGGAGTGGTATCGCTTACCTTAGCAGAAGGAGGAAGATGATGCCTGGTGCACGATGCAGCCCCCCACTTAGCCTGACCTGAGAGGGATGGGCAGACCTAGCCTTGAGGTTGTAAGCTGGTATGAGAGAATCAGCATTGGTGTGAAGAGTGCCTTCACAAAGCTGGATCACACATTTATAATGTTAAAGGCACAGAAACCAGCGGTTCTCCCAGGGATTGGAATCTCTAATGGAGCACAGCCCCTCCAGGGGCCTCATGTATAACGGCGTGCATAGAATTCACACTATAACATGGCGTAAGCACAAAAGCGGAAATGTTTGTACGCACAAAATAATCCAGATGCATAAATCTGTGCGAACGCCAACTATGAATATGCAAATCAATATAAATAGCCCTTAAGCTCAGCCTTCTGTGAAAAGAAAATGGCAAAAGCACGAGGGAAAATAAAAGAATTTCAGCAAATACCAAGTGGAAGCAAGGAAAAACATACTATTTGTTGGTTTAAACAGTGGTATAAACAACAAAAGGAAGTTGATCGAGTGACATTAACAATATAGATTATTTAAATGAAGTTAAAGTTTTATCTGTATAATATAATAAACATTTTACTGCATTTCATCTTAAAAATTACTATATATTGTCATCATATGTAAATATGCGCTTTATAAAGTGGCTCAGGTTGTGCAATATTATAACTGTAGTGCAAGTTTACAGTGAGGTGATTGTACTTATAAGTACAAACAGTTCTACAAGGAGCACTTGATGGACTGATTGAGCACTGTGCAACTTTCTGAACTTAAATTTTTGAGTTTCTCTGCACTCTGTATCACTCAATCGACTTTCTTTTATTGTTTATACCACTGCTTAAGCCTACAAATAGTACGTTTTTCCTTGCCTCAACTTTGCATTCGCTGAAATTCTTTTTTTCATGTGCTTTTTCCATTGTCTTTTAATCGAACACTGAATGGAAAGGGCTATTTATATTGATTTACATATTAAAATATGGGAAATTCTGGGAGGAGTCAGGGTGGGGTGGCAGGAGCGTTACTTTTCACGCTGACCATGATTTATGTAGCAGAAGTGTGTGGAAGTTGGTTTACTCGTGGTTTTGAGCATCTGAATTTTTTTGTGCATACCCACATTTCCACTTTTGTCCATACACCATGTTTTAGTGTGAATTCTATGCACGGTGTTATGCATGAGGCCCCAGATCTCAATCCAATAGGGCATTTTTGCGATCTTGTGGAACGGGAGATTCACATCATGGATGTGCAACCAACAAATCTGCAGTAACTGCGTGATGCTATCATGTCAATATGGACCAAAATAGCTGAGGAATGTTTCCAGCACCTTGTTGAATCCTTGCCACAAAGTATTACGGCAGTTCTGAAGATAAAAGGGGGTCCAACCCAGTACTAGTAAGATGTACCTAATAAAGTGGCCAGTGAGTGTATATTGTAAGTGATGGTATCATTAGATGGTCTTATGCCATTACTGTTATGATTTTCTTTTTTGTTTTTTTGTGTTTTCCTGAAGCCCCGGGGTGCTGCTTTTGATGTTGTAACACCCAAGAAATTCATCGGAATTTCGGTTAGAACTTTGATTTAGAAGTTTAATATTGTTTCCAACATCATTTTGCTTTGAGAATGGCATCGCTATTTAGTATGTTTTGTATCATCCATTTCCATAGTGATTCGCTATTTAGTATGTTTTGTATCATCCATTTCCATAGTGATTTCCCATGAAAGGCCAATTCCATGCTGCTTGTGATGTCATGGACATATGTGTATTAACATCACCCTAAAAGAGTTACGAATATCAGAGTCTGAACCAAACTTTGCATACTACTTATTTTGAGCTTTGATGGCTGAAATTTTGTATAAAGCTCTGCCATTTGGCATTGATTTTTGGCTTACGATTTGGCTTTGATGTTTCTCTCTTTTTGACTTTTGGTTTTGACTCTTGCATTCCCTTTCATACTACTGATCCCCACTGTTAATTATTTGAGCTGACTACCATTTTTACGGTCAGTACAATTACTGTTAAAAGGAACTAATAATGGGCACACCTAACCAGGCAATTTGTGGTTTGACTTAAAAATGCATTACTTTTTACTGTCAGTATGACTTAATTAGGAAAGTCTTATTCACAATTCTAAAAGGTATAGATAGAAACAGAAGGAAAAATAGCAATACAAAAAGTTACAAAAACATAGCCAAAATTCAAATGATCAGCAACACTAAATACGAGGGAAGTTCAAAAAGTTTCCGCATTTTTATATTTTCGTTGGAAACGGTGAAGGCGAGAGTAGTAGTAATTGGCTGTGTCTGAGAATGTCATGTGACTAGTTCTGTCTGGCAAGCCAGCTACCCTTGCAGTTTAGTATAAGAGCTGTCACCCTGTGGTGAAGATGGCTGTGAATCTTATAAATTGCACCAAAGTGGAACAATGTTCTGTCATACACTTTTTGTGGGCAGAATGTTCTCTCTCATAGAGTCTTCTATGAGTGGATTGAAATGTTCGAAAATGGCCATACTAGTGTGACAGATGCAGAGTGCTCCGGATGTCTAGCTACAGCCACAACCACAAGGAATGAAGAAAGAACCCTGATGTGAAAGCAGAGGTGCGTCAGTGGCTACATGCTCAACCAAAAACATTTTTTGCTGATGGCATTAAAAAATTGGTACGGCGCTGGGAAAATTGCATCGCAAAGGAAGGTGACTATGCAGAAAAGTGATGTAATTTGTTTTTGAAATTCTTAATAAATAGAGTTAAAAAAAGTACAGAAACTTTTTGAATGTCCCTCATTGTAATTATCCTGAGGCTACTACTGATGATATTGAGGCTGTATAATTAAGAGACTTGAAACACTTACAATTCAAATCACTCTGAAAAGAACTGAGAGTAAACCAAAGTGTACACACTATGCATAACGTGCCTTTTCTATGGTAGCAGTTCCTAGCATCAGCAAAGTGCTCGAGAAAGCTGTGAATGATAACAGAGACTTTCACTAGGTTAAGGTATATAATTCATCATAATTATCTGAAAATCCCTCTTATCTATTAGCATAGAGTTCTCAGGATGATAAAAGATGAGAAGAATGACTCCTCTGTGGTAGAAAATTAATTGGCAGAACATGTAAGGAACACAATATGGTTAAAAGAGTGAATTAAAGTTACAAAACATTGTGCTTCCTTTAAAATTCCCACACCAAATTCCAGTTGGAAACTCCTATCGAGGAATGAAGAAGGCCTAGGTCTTAATGGCTAGGGCTTACTGTTATGCATAGATTTCCAAATATATCTGTCCTTCCTTATGATTCAAAATCAAAGTGCATGATTCTCTATCATGATAATGCTTTGCAGTTTATCCTAGTTAATAAGTATCTGGCAACAAATAACATTTTTTGCTTATTTGGACTAACAATTCTCATCTTCTCTAGCAGACTTGTATCTCTTACAAAAATGACAACAATGTCATTAGCAGAAGATGTGAAGAGTGCTGATAAAAACACATTTTTAGAGATCATGAAGAATAGACACCAGGCAGTACTATAGAATTAAGGAAACCTAGTGGGTCATGTAGGAAACTTGATTATGTCTTTGGATTATAGATAGCAGCACGTTTGTCCTTCAATTAAATGCTGGTGCTCTGTTTTATTTAGAGAAAAAGTCTAAAACCAGCAGTAATCTTTGAAGCCAAGTCACTAAATACCTGTAGGTCACACAGTCTTAGAGAGATTTTAGAAGTAATTTCATGGAGGTAATGGAAGTGAAACCTAGACTTGTGAGCTTAGCTCAGAAGTCATAGGATAAAAGTTCCTATCAGGAAGTGAATAAGAGCAAATCAAGGAGACAGATTGTAGATGGAGATGATGTGGTTGTGGTAAGCATGCAATCTACCCCCAGTTCTAGACAGAGAATCTGAAACTATCAAAGGGAAACTACATTGGGTGATTATATGATTTATTTTGTTGTCATTTTATTGTACTTTCTATATCTGGTGTTTTTAAATAAATTCCCTTATTTATGAAATTAGTGAAAAGCTGGCTCAAAGGAAGGTATTAGGTAAAGACTATTCCTAGATTAAAAAAAAAGCTAACAGAAATAGTTAGTTACACAACAGTTTAACTGTACCGCTTCTTCAGATGTGTCCTTTATGTTATTATGCATGTAGTTTATGATCTCCCCAGGTTTCCTCCGGGTGCTCTGGTTCCCTCCCACAGTCCAAAGACAAGCATGTTAGGTAAATTGGTGACACCAAATTGCCCATGGTGTGTGTGTGTTCACCCTGTAATGGGCTGGATTGTTCTCACCTTTTGTCCAATGCTAACTGGGTTAGGCTCCAACTCCCAGGCGACCCTATTTAAGCAGGCTTAGGAAATGGTATTGTAAGGTATTATTATTCAATATTTTGCTTACTCATTCATCCAGTGTGACTTATAAGATTGGAGTACATTTCAACTGTTCATAGGTTTGTTTGTTCGGCTGTTTTTTTTACAGGTAGAACTCAAGCAGAATAAGTGATCTGCAAAACTAAACCCTCAACACTGAATAATATGTACAGTTCCTTAGTCACTACACAACACTGCCAGCATGTTTATGCAGCAAGAGGAAACCCAAGGCAATAGCAAGTGAGAGACACAAATAAATATACAGTAGATATTTTTACAGTGCTAAGTGTCTGCAGTTAGTGTCATGTGGTCATTGTGCTGTACTAATTGCCTGAAAGCAGCAAATTTCATGTTAAGTGCCTCCTTACAAGGTGAAAACAGAATATCAATGTATCTAGCCAGGGACACATTTAGGAAAGTGTCAGACATGCAGGAGTCTATTATAACTCTGCCATCTTATGTTTAAAAGAAGTGATACAGGTACGGGTATCCAGAACTGTTTGTTTTTCACATGAAAGAATCCACCAGGTTACTTACCTTACATGAACGATGCACCCAGAGTTGTTTTCCCTGTCCTTTAAATTTGCAGTAGTGTTGCAGATGGTTTAAATTGGTTGACTGTTATCACAGGGAGCAAGAAGTAGGATTTTATGATTTGCAAGTGAATATGCTGCTTTGTTTAGAGGTTGCCAAACATCAAAGAATGACACTTATTTACTTTCATTTCATTAAATTGTGCTAGTATTATAAAAGGTATTCTGTCTTTATTGTTGTCTCAAAAGAAACAATTACCAGATACGTTTTATGGTATCTTGTGTGTGAAATTTCTGTTTATGAAGATTGCCATGAATAACAGTAAGTGTTACCAGGAATTACTTCATCTTCTACTTTTATAAAACATTTAGAGGAGTAGTCTTTTTGATTGTTTCTTCTAACTCAGTAAGTGTAAGTAATCATAAGATACAGTTACCCTTTATCCACCAAGAAAGGTTACTGGCTTGTAATCTTAAACCAGGCCCCCATAACCCTTAGCTGTTAGACAAAAATCACAATTTATTCCACAGCTTGTGTTAAATCTATTTTTCTGAGAAGACTGGATTACAGAATGAGCATACCCATGATGGCTGAAGTTTGAAATGGTGTAAATAAATAAAGCAGGAATGATATAAATGAGTGATGTAAAATGTCATCCCTTTTTTAGATTCATACTATGTTGCCCTATCAGTTAGCTCAGTGAGTTCCTCAGAATTCAAAAGAAATGTGTCTTGTATATTATTCGACTGACATTATATTCATTGTCTTTTGAGACAGAAATGTGTTTTGCAAATAAATTGTTTTAGAAATATAAAATCAGGTATTAAATAAAATTTGTTTAAAGTATTTTTTTCCTGAATTTGTTTTTTTAGCCATTTTTTCAGTGGTTTGTGCATGGCTACACACCAGAATTTCGAACTTGGCAGTGGCCAAGTGGATTTTAGATTTCTAAATACGTTGCATTTAGATAGATTAGTGCCAGTCAAACAGAGCAGGGCTGTGATGTGCAGGTGAACTGTTCTGAGATTTTATTCATTTTCCATGAGTATGTTAATGATCTACACTCTTACTAAAATTGCAATGTACTTGAGCAGCTCTTGACTTTTTACTCTACTTCAGATTGTTTTTAGTGAAATAATGTATTTTGGTTGGCAGGTGGTGCTGTGGGTAGTGCTGCAATATTAAAAATCTTTTGTCTTGGGTTTGAATATCAAATCTCATTGTTGCCAATGTAGAATTTGAATATTCTTTCTGCAGCTCCATTTTTTTCTCTCAGTACTCTGGTTTTCCTCCTACATCCCCAGAGATGTAAGTGCTTGGTTGATTTTCAGTTTTAAATTAGCTCTTTGTAGCTTTGCAGGTATGTGCATGAGTGGCTCCCTGTGACAGAACTGTTTCCTGTTATTGTTCTTCCAGGATAAGCTAAGGTACCCCCACAACCCTGAACTTGATTAAGAGGATGGGAGAACATTATGTATTTGTTTGTTATATAAGATTGGAATTTGGTAGTGTTGCCTAATTTTATTTTACTGCAGGTTTTATCCAAAAAAATTAAAGAAAACACAAGTACTTAGTACAAATATTAGCCTATTTCTGTAATTGGACTCTGGCCGGTTATGTGATTTGTGCGAAGATACACAGTGAATCAATTGTGGAAAATGCATGAGTAAACTGGTGGCTTATGGTCCTGCAGCTGAGCCACCTTGCCAGCACCTCTACCAAGCTGTATTAGACGACGTTTCAGGATATCCTTTTGGGTTCTAAAATAGAAATTAAATAGTATACATAGAATGAGAATTAATAAAGGACATGTACTTGCTATTTCGCTATTAACTTCTTATCCCAAACTTCAGTCTGCTACTACTAAGCCTGTACCCTGATGATCTGTTATTTTCTAAAAGGGCTACCTATCATTTATACAGGAACTAGAGTAAATTTCTTATTACAAGTTTTTATTTTGTTTTAAAGAGAGTCACTGTCTGAGTTTTCAGTTATTGCACATTGAGTATTGATTTCATAGTTTATTTTTTTACAGTTTAGGTTGTGAGATTTTGTACATGGCTTCAAGTAACCTGAAAAGAATGATACATGAAGAAAACACTGGTCACATATTAGTTTAGGTATTCATTATATATATAAACTCTTAATAGTTTTTAAGCCTTTCTTTTAAATATAAAATGAATAATAATAAAAATTATTATATAAAAGAAATCTGAAATAGCATAAGATGCCCTAATTCAGGATGTTCTTAAGATAAGTAAGGATATACTTCATGAGGTACAAGTATATTATAAACAAGAATTGTTGTGTCACATATTTGACATATTTAAATGTGTATGTCATTTTAAATGTTTAAAGTCTAAATATTCTTAATTGTAATAGAAATTTGTAATTTTTCACACACTGATAGAGGTCCATAGAAGACTAGATCCCAGGTAAAGGATGAAAAATTAAAAATAGTATCTTACTCATAATCATTGACCTTGAAATAGTCTTAAATGATACCCCACATAGTTATCATTAAAATTTGTCTCTGACAGGTAGGACTACCTTTAAAGAATCAAATATCAAAAATATCATATTCATGATCAGTAATTTTGAAAGAGCATAATATGACACTCCACATGCCTATATAACTGATCCCCATTTTTGGGGGGTTTTATGAAAAGAAGTAACTTTGACCTCTCTTATCCCATTAGGAGGTGAACCCTTAGGATCAGTTAATTGGGAATACACAACTTCAAGCCCTTCTGAACATTTTTGCTGAAGACATCTATTGGTTACTGTTTATCACAAATTTATCATAAATTGTAATTTCCTGCACAAAATATGGTGCCCTAAAAATGTGGGTTTTTGGAGTCTTGAGGGCAAAAAATAGGCCCCAAAAAGCTTGACGTTGTTCATAACTTGATACCAAGGCGTGTCACAAGGTATATCATATGTGGAGGTTTTCTCATATTGGTGAGTCAGGAAGCAGGTACAAAAAAAATGAAGTGATTTCAAAGTATTCATAAGTAATTCTCATGAATACAATAATTGAAATTTTACAGTCATTTCCCTTTATTTTATATTATGTTAAAGTGGCATATAATATGTAAAGTTGTAAACTGCTAACAACTGCTTATAATGGATACCTAAACTAGTGTAACAAAAAGGATTTGTGAGTCTTTTACCTGTAATTTGTCTGACTGTTATAAATAATACCAATGTAATCGCTAAATGTTGCACAGCAGGTTTCAGATGTTGTTTCTTAAATTGATATTTGTCAATGAGTTTTTGAGGGACATGTAAAAGTTAACTACAAACAGCCAGTCAGCTGTTATTTTTACAAGGGTTGATCAGTATATTTAACATATTAACAGAAACACACATTTCCACCAGAAACCAAGCAAGTTATACTTTTTAGACAAGCACCTTAAAAACTAATACATGATTTACCAATGCCCCTGTATATTGCTTGTTTGATCACACTTCAGTAGTTGACCTGATGTTCTAATCTGAAGGTAGTCCTTCAGATTAGAAAGGAGGTGGTAATCACACAAGACCAGGGACCTCATTTATGAAACATTACGTGGATTTGAGGGTGTAAATATGTGCACGTCAAACAGGCCGGAAAATGCATGTGGCAAAAAGTGGATTTATTAAACTTTACGAATGGACATTTTTGCACAATTTCTTCTTCCTCTTCTTTCGGCTGCTCCCGTTAGAGGTTGCCACAGTGGATCATGCTGTTCCATATCTTCCTGTCCCTCTGCATCTTGCTCTGTTACACCCATCACCTGCATGTCCTCTCTCACCACATCCATAAGCCTTCGCTTAGGCCTCCTCTTTTCCTCTTACCTGGGAGCTCTATCCTTAACATCCTTCTCCCAGTACCTTTATAAATCATAATCATCTTGAAAATGTGCGTACATGAGCATACCTCGAACACTGCCCTGAAACATCCACATACATTATGAAGCTCTTTGCGATGCTCTGATTGATTGGCTGCCAATCTAAATCAGCTTATTTTCACTAAAAAGACTTGATCTGTGATCGGTAAATTGGACAATCACAAAAACTGATCTTTTCAGCACCTGATTTTCTAAGCTTTATGGCAATTTAGTTACAGTGCTCCTTTACACAATGTATTACAGTAGTTAAGCCAGCATGCTTTTTTTTTGGCAGCAAGCGTCTTACAGCGTAAACAAAGAGCAGCAAGTGGAGGCTTGTTTTACAAGAGAGCTAAACCATTACATTAAAGAAAATAGATCAATAAACTGAGAAAATGGAATCGGAGGGGTCGTCCTGTGCAATTAGACAAATAGCATGAAAAGCTGCTTTAATGAATTCAGACCTTTTTATTTTGTCCTTTAAATTAAAACAGACACCATTTGAATTTAGACAGAAAGCCTTTTTTAGTGAAGTGGCTTACATTTTTAAATGGAAAAAGAAAAGATAAAGACAAAATTGAAATTGCTGCTTAGTAAACAATAGGTTTGTTAGCTCAACAGCAAAATGTGTCTTTTACTTATAAACCCGTTAAGCATGTTAGTTTTGTGTTTTCTTGATGATTGATTTATGGACATTTGATACATTTGCAGCTTTTTTATAGATTTGTACTGTGTTTATTATTTGTTGTTGTGTGTCACAGCATACGTTGTGCGTAAGAAACAAGAATGACAATATTAAAATAATAATCAATTGTTTCTGGCATCAGGCCTGAGGGAACCTGGGCCAGGTACAAACCACTGTTGCTGCAAGGAGTAGCCACAGCAGTAAGATGCCAAAAGCATCAAAGAAGTAGGCAGCAGTCAGGAATCTGTCACCATATTTCCTGTCTTTTTTTTAATATACATTTATCCAGAGATATATAAATGCTTCAATCTCTGCATAGGTCAGCATGACGATCAGTTAAACAATGATCAGAATTTCCTCTATGGAACAATAGTGTAAACACATTTACTTTGGTTCAACAATAGAATTGTTGTCAGCTATCAAGAAGTACCTGAAGAAACCAATGTCCGCAAAACTCGTTAATTTTGTAAAGGAAGCAGGCCATTCTGTATCACCATATTATACAGTATGTGGATGAGATACTAATCAAAACAGTCTGATTATTTAAAGCAGGTGAATATTTATATCCTATAGATAGCTATCAACAATAACCTGTAGCAGAATTTTCCAGGAAATTTGCCTTTTCTTTAAAACACTGATTTCTAGCCCATTACAGTAATCCCTCCTCCATCGCGGGGGTTGTGTTCCAGAGCCACCCACGAAATAAGAAAATCTGCGAAGTAGAAACCATATGTTTATATGGTTATTTTTATATTGTCATGCTTGGGTCACAGATTTGCGCAGAAACACAGGAGGTTGTAGAGAGACAGGAACGTTATTCAAACACTGCAAACAAACATTTGTCTCTTTTTCAAAAGTTTAAACTGTGCTCCATGACAAGACAGAGATGACAGTTCTGTCTCACAATTAAAAGAATGCAAACATATCTTCCTCTTCAACGGAGTGCGCGTCAGAGAGAGAAAAGCAAACAAATCAATAGGGCTGTTTTAAGTATGCGAAGCACCGCCGGTACAAAGCTGTTGAAGGCGGCAGCTCACACCCCCTCCGTCAGGAGCAGGGGGAGAGAGAGAGCCAGAGAAAAACAAAGTCAAAAATCAATACGTGCCCTTTGAGCTTTTAAGTATGCGAAGCACCGTGCAGCATGTCCTTCATGAAGCAGCTGCACACAGAAGGTAGCAACGTCCCTATCGTCTAGGTGTGCGAACAGCCCCCCTGCTCACACCCCCCTACGTCAGCGCAAGAGAGAGAGAGAGAGAAAGTAAGTTGGGTAGCTTCTCAGCCATCTGCCAATCGCGTCCCTTGTATGAAATCAACTGGGCAAACCAACTGAGGAAGCATGTACCAGAAATTAAAAGACCCATTGTCCGCAGAAACCCGCGAAGCAGCAAAAAATCTGCGATATATATTTAAATATGCTTACATATAAAATCCGCGATGGAGTGAAGGCGCGAAAGGCGAAGCGCGATATAGCGAGGGATCACTGTATACTCTCTTCTACATTTTTGAAATGTCTCCTGACATCTTGCTGTAAAAGCTAGGCTTTTGATTCAGTACCTAGTGTGTCTCAATCACTAGTCTTAGATAATAAGCAAATCCTGGGTATGCTTGATACATTATTGTGTGGCTTAGTAACAGATACATAGGATTCTGTATAACTACATTGATGCCAGGATTCCAAGGCTGGTATGATGGCTGCCCCAGTCTGTGGTATGTGAATACCTCTCTGGGTTTGGCAGTGTCCCCCTCTCTGTCACTATGTTGTTCTATTGCTCAGTCTCCTTGACCATTTGTGGGCTTCACTGGCTCATCAATATTTTCCACCTGGGGTTCTGCAACACTGGTCTCCATTTCCAGTCCTTGTTCCTGTTCCACTGATGTTCCTTGCTGTGGATTTCTGTCAGGTTGTTGTAGTGCTTGTTGTTCAGTGTAGAATGCTCTGGCCTTGGCTCTGAGCCTGGAGCATGACTCAGGTTCTGTGACCTCGGCTCTAACATGAGTAGGCAAGGGGGTCAAACAGTGAAGGCCATATGAGGTTTCTGCTTCCTTATCGGAGTAATCAGACCCTGAATCTTGTGTTTCTCTATTTGCTCTTGCTTGTCTCTGCATTATCCTCTTCACTGTGTTCGATTTAATGTCTTTTCAAAAGCTAGGTCATTGACAGGCAGCAGGAGGTTGTGGTATAGCATCCAGCGTTTTCTGTTACCAGCTTCTAGATGTACCTTGTACACTGGGATGTCTTTAGTCTCTTCACAATACAACATGTCTCTTTTTCGCAGTAGGCAGAGTTTTCCTGGGCCTCCTCCCTCAGACAGGTTTCTGACTAGGACTCTGTCACCTGGTTGAATGATAGCACTCCTCATTGTACAGTTATAGTACTGTTTACCCTTGGCTGATGCTTTCTGACTATTATCTGCAGCGATCTGGTAAGCTTGTTTCATCTTGGTTGCCCATTTTTACACAAAGTCCTGGCTGTATGTTTCCTCATTTTCAGTTGTAAGATTAAACAACAAATCGATAGGTAATCTTGGAGTTCTGCAATACAAGAGAAAAAATAGACAATAGCCAGTTGATTCATATCTTGTACAATTGCATGCATGCACAATTTGTGGTAAGTAATCTTTCCACTTGGACTTTTTCTCTTCTTCCAGTGTACGGAGCATCTGAAGGAGAGTTTGATTGAATCCTTCTACTCAATTCCCCTGTGAATGATAGGGAGTTGTGTGGGAGTGACCTATTCCAGATAGTTGTTGGAGCCTCTGGAATAAGTTATTCTCATACTCATGCCCCTGGTCATGGTACAACTAAATCGGGGGAATAAAGTCTTGGAAAATCTCAGCAGTTGTTTTTCCAGATTTGCTTTAGGTGGCATATGCTTGCGCAAAGTGAGTGAAGTGATGCATCAGAACCAGAACATATTCATAACCTCCTTTACTTGACTCAAGATGTATAAAGTCCACAGAGAACAGTTCAAAATGTTTGCTTGTAGTAATAGAGCTCATATGTGCTATCTGGAGTACTAAGGTGCTTCTGCTTTATGAAGGCACATTGTTGAATTACATAATCTTCAATCTCAGCTGATCAAGTAACATGAAAACAGTGATCAGTATAAGCCTTTAAAAACCTGATCGGAGCATCCCTAGAAGCTTTGTGATCAGCCTCATACATAAGGAGCCTATGTCTAACCTGGTAGCTGCTGTCATCTAGCTCATGTAAATACATGATTGCTGTTACAATGAATAGTGCAGGTCATATTAAAAACTAAGAATTCAGCTAGTTACCTTATTAACAAGCCAGTCATCATGTACTAGTACCATCACATCTGTCAAAGCTAATTTGTCTCAAAATAAATTAATTATGGGTTGGCCCAGGCCACTACACTAAGCCATGACGTTTGTCAGTCTCTTCTTGGCATCACAGATCACTTATGCGTTAATGGAATGTCACTGTTCACAGTTAACAAAAGCAGATTCATTCTCACTAGGTGTCCTTATTGCAATGTGAGTATAGTAAATTGCTCCGATTACATTAGGAGAATAGGATACTACTGAAATTTGCCTTTTTATGTTAGTAAAATTATGTTATGATTTATATAGGCCTATGTACACCCACATCATATCCAAACTGGATGTAGTGCCTGATTAGTTGGTTAATGGCTCCTAGCACAGCAGTCATGACAGAGTGAAGCTCACCTGAGACCTGTCAGCCAGTTCCCTGAGAAGTGACAACAGGTTGCCAAGATAAACTGATGAATAACTAAAAAAAGTTTTTCAGTGCAAATACCTAGCATTTACCCTCTTAAAAGGGAACTAAAGTAGAGTCTGCACATCATATTCACCACTTTTGATGTGTAATATATTTGTCATGCCAACACACATTATATTAATGTTTGGTGAAATGAACTTTTATAAATGTGAGTCGCCGCTTAGCTAGTTTGGCTGCATTACCCTACTTGATCAAGGTTGTCATCATTTTCCGATTTCTTTGAAATGGTGCATACTACAGGACAGAGTTTCCATAAATATATGTAGGTTTTCTCATCAAGTTTTCTTTTATAAGACACAATATTTGTGTGGGAGGTTGCATCTGCACATTTCAAGCCTCTTTTGGGGCTTTGTAAATGAGGCTTCTGGCCTGGAAAACATGGTTGGTGTGATTCTCTTTGAATCTGCAACTTAAATGAGCAGACTTTGAAACCCATGCAATCTCAGTTTGTTTATTCTAATGAAATATATAGGTATTTGGGATGGCAAATAGCTTTGTTCACTCTGTTTTCCTGACCTGAACTATAGAGAAAATCAGAGAAATACAAGTATTGACCAGTTATGTGGGCTTTTATAGCCATGTAAACAATATGAAATACACCTTCAACATCATTAAAAAATAATGCACATGGTTTTTGGTGTCACTTCCTTGGAGCTTGAATTACTTTAGTATTGGATAATCACTGTGCTGCTTTTTTTATTATTGTTTGAACTTGTTGGATCATAGTGATGAAATGTTTGTTAAATTTCTCCCAGTCTGTTTTTTCTTTCTAAAGTCATTGGATGGATTCACTAATATTTTATTTTAGGAGTCAACATTTTGGCCACTCAACTCAGACTTTGCTCACATTTACTTTGTAAAAGGGACGCTATATAGTGCCAAACCTGGCACAGACTGACACAGAGGCACGTGTAAAAACACACAAGCACTTTTATTTTTCTTCAGCTGGAGGGCACGTCTTCCCCGTAATCCCTCCAGCCACAACACAGTCTCAAATAAAGCACTTAAGACCAACTACACAATCCAATCTTTCCTCTGGCACCACCAATCCTCCCAGGCAACCTTGTCCTCTTCCTCCCAATTCTTGCTCCTGAGTGGTGGATGCTGGCCCTTTTTATAGCCCACTCGGAAGTGCTCCAGGTGCTTGATCACCTGTTGCTAATTGCACTTCCGGGCGGGGATGTAGAGGTGTCCAGGTTGGCTCTGGGATCCATGCAGCACCCCCTGGCGGCCCCTCCAGATCCCCACAGAGTTGTGGAGAACTCCATCTCCCAGGAAACCCTGCGGGAAACTGAGGCACCATCGTCACCCAGGGAGGCTGCCACCAAGCGTCCCGGGGGAGGTACTGAGGAGCCCATGGTTGTTCCCCCAGAACATATGCAGCAGGGGCGTCCCAGCCGGGCATAGTACCTGGCTGCCCGTCACAATTTATTATGAATAATTGATTCAGCTAACACCTAAATAACAGCAGTGGTGTTGGCTGTCTCAAGCATCATCACTCTTCAGTTCTCTAAGTTGATTCTATCCCTAGTGGAGCAACATTTTCTTCTATTATCAGTGCTGAAAGCTAGCCAGACCTTGAGTCATTATCAAAAGATGTTTTACCCTGATGGAATTTTGCAGGCTATCTCATGACAGGTGGTATAAAAAGGGGACAGGTCCTAGTACACATTCACTTGACAAGAATAAATCTTTGAAGTTTCAGTTTCAAACACTTTTCATCACATCACATGTAGGACACAGCAGACAAACTGGAGCTGAACACAACGAAGATATCTAAGAAATCCAACAGTATGAAATATAATTAATCCAACTTGTGGATCCTGTGCTCAGTGCTGCTAAAATGGGCCCTTGCAACTGATAAACTGGACTTGACGGTGGATGGTTGGATAAATAATTTAGGTGTTTAAAATAAGTACATTCTTAATTGTACACTTGTTCAATGCACGTGGTCCCTGAAAAGTGACTAATTTAAGCAAACATTTAACGTTTTAGTGAAGAGCATCTATAGTGATAGAGAGCTGGTAGATATGTATTTTTATCTGCCAGTCTGTATCAGTCACCCTCACAGTTTTTGCATCTGGTGAGCTCATTCCCAGGTACCCATCAACCAAGCATTGTTTACTCCTTACTAATGAACTATAGAAACTTGAATGAAGTTGGCTCTAGATCATCCCAATCTTAGGTTAGTTGTGTTGCATACAGATAACCCATCCTCCAAAATGACACAGCTTCCTTTCATTTCAAACAAGTGCAGTTACTACCACTACTTTTTTGCTGATTTCACTTTTTCAAGGAAAAAACTGTTTTGGAGGTCTGCAAAGATCAACAAAGATCTAAAGTAGAAGCAGGGATTGCACTGACTAAATTTCAATATTATCATTGGGCTGCAAGTATTTGCACAGTAGAGTCACACTGGCCTGGCTTGCAGTGGAAAATAAATAATGTTCTCAGTCTTGATAGTATGTCCTGCTCTGTGTGACAATCAGTACAAATTATTGTAAATTTACCAGCAACCCACTCATCCACAGTTACTTAAGTTGTGAAAATAATTTTGAATGCATTTCAATGCAGAGAAGCTCTTACTGTTTCTCTTCTACACAGTAATCATCTTTGTCAATATTCATAAACCAACTCAGTATTTAACCAAAGAAAAAAATGCAAGGGATTAAAATATTTAGAGATCTTTATATAATGACATGTTTACATCATATGTACATTTACACTTCAAATTTAACATCCTTATTCACACCTATTTTCCTATATACAAATGAGAAAGCCCAATTTTCCACATCTCACACCCATATCTTTATCTGAGGTAATATTGGTTAGTCTTGATGATGACTCAGAAAGCATTTCAACAATATGTAAAAAAAAATCCAAAGAATCTACCCTTTAATGACTCTAGGAAATGGTTGGAATGGGAACTTTCAATTGTCATCTCGGAAATGAAGTGGAATTCAGCCTTACATAGAATACACTCTAGCTCTATATACGTCAAACATTCCATAATTCAGCTAAAAACCTTTCATCAATCACACAAATCTCATATGAAATTGTCTGAAATGTGCAAAAAGTAAGATCCAGCTTGTGAGCATTGTCATCTTTGGGAACTCACTAAATGAACATAATTTTGGACAAGAACCTTTATTAGAAGTCGAGTTTTGAAGAATCTTTCGTTACTTAGCTTTGGTGTCACAGTTACTCCTAATCCATTAATGATTATATTTGGCGTACTACCAGATGGGATTAAAGCGCATAAGGATAGGATGTTTGTAAAGTCCTCAACCACAATACTAGCAATGCAGTCTTATGTTGCCTAACTGTAAGAATCCCATCCCACTTATTACAAACTCAGTGGATAAGAGATGTTAGATGGCATTTTTCTGCTTGTGTCTTTCTTCTTTTTCTCCTTCTCTTGGGTGGGGGTTGAATCTCATTTAGTTTTTTTCTTTGTAATTCTGTTTCTTTTATTTTCTCTGGACTAATTATGCAGTAAATTGTTGTATCTGTTATGTTATTATTATTTGTTTGATTGGGTTGTATACTGCTGTAATGTTATAGTTCAAATAAAACATAACAAAGAAATCTGTTAATCTATGCCTCTGCTAGTTCTCTTCATGACCAAAGATGGGTTACAGGAGTAATTAAAACCTTTGCCCAATATCCTTTCCACAGAAACCTATGAAAAAAACCTCACAAAAATAGAGCTTTCTCATTTGATAAGTCCACTCCTATATACAGTATAACTAACCTTTAAATGCTAGTCATCTTTAAATTTGTAATCATTTAATTGGTTTGAAATGTAATTACAATGTCTCCTTAATTATACAATTTGCATCTGTTTCTTGATGACACAATCTTAAAATGACTTCTCTCAGTTACTGCGAGGTGGAATAATGTCAGCCCAAATCAGTCTTTATCCTGATGAAACTAGAATCGGTCATCATGACCATAAGCAGGGCTGAAAAGTGCAAAATGTCATACTATAATAAAGTATGATGAGCTACTAGGAGTGTAATTTTTTTAAAACCAATAAAAAAAATAAGCATTTAAAATTGAATCAATTACTGGAAAATGCTAGATAGGCAAAATATTGTTTTATAGGAAATTCAATTATTTTTTTTTTACTTCCTTTTGAGGAGTTACAATATTAGACTGTTTAAAATGTGTAATTTAAAGAAAATGATATGAAATCACAGATAAAAAACAGAAAGTAGTAAATGGTTGCTAAAAGTCATTATATCAGAATAAAAGTGGCACTGTACAGTGAACTGCATTACCAGATCAATATTCAATTTGTCTTTTTAATTGAAATTGTTACTGCAATGTTTACTAGATGGCCAACTAATTTAACCCGTTAGCCTTCTTGCTCTGTGGGGTAAAATAATTGGTTCACTCTCAGGTTCATAAGCAGATTTCATGATATGCCAATAAGCTGCATTCACAGTGTCACTTGGCGCAGCTCGCTTGCAAATACTTTTCTTTTAGTACTGCTAAAGCAGACAGTTATTTTTGTGTGTATTTAAAAGGACAGATAGATAGATAGATAGATAGATAGATAGATAGATAGATAGATAGATAGATAGATAGATAGATAGATAGATAGATAGATAGATAGATAGATAGATAGATAGATAGATAGATAGATAGATAGATAGATAGATAGATAGATAGAACTATAAGAGCATTGTGGAATGTGGGCTAAGAATTAAAGAAGATTAAAGAAGAACTGCTTAAACATGTTCTTCTTTATTTTAAAGAGAAGATACTTCTATCTTGTATTGGGAAAGGGCAGCCAAAGATACAGTGCTGGCTGACATTGGAAATGTAGGAGTATGGTTTAAGGATTGTGGTTCTAGGCAGGTTTTTCTACTGGTCCCTTTTTATATTATTTTGAAGCATTCCATTAGATTTTTTGCCTTTATTTTGCTTTGACATTAGACATTACTACTGCCATGCCCTTATGATTGCAAAAGGGCAATATGAACCATACTGACATGCGCAAGTATAACTGGTGACCCTTCTCAATAACCATGGGCTGTCCCCTTAAAAGATGTATTAGGAGTTGAAAATTATGATTATTGACTCTTACAAAGCTGGGGAAGGCTATAAAAGATATACAAACACATCTAGTTTGAAATACCCACTGTTACAAATATCACTGATGAAATTAAAGCTTGTTTAGTAAAGTCTCAAAAAAAGTCTCTGAATGAAGTCCTTAAAGCAATCCAAAAATTGAAGAAAAGAATACTTGGCAAGCTGTTAGGCATGGGTTTGAAAAATGGCTCAGGAACCTTTGAGGAAATAGGAGGCAAAACTGAGCCAACTAAATATCAATAAATCCTAAAAGCTACTCTGATGAAACATTTTGAAAAGTTTTTGGATATTTCAGAAGGACAACTTCAAAATCAACCATATAGTAATAACAGAAACGAAAGGTGACAGTTTTGTAATGGTCTTCACACTCCACATACATGAATATTACTGAAAATCAGAGAGGAGATCTCCAATATTCAGCACTTGCAAGCCAAAGTAAGAATAATTCTGAGGTATAAGGAAGAGTGGGGGGAAAAAATCTTTAAACAAGAACAGAAAGAGTCGTATTTAACTACAAGGAAATTTTGACAGCTGGAAGCTCTATGTAAAGAATAATATGTACTATGTGACAAGATACTCAAACCACCTGCCAAATTCAAGTTTTAATTTTTTTTTTTAATTCTGTATTTCACAAATACGTTCATGGTGAATTATATATGCTGAAATAATTATATTTATATATATCTTGCAGAATCTGTGTTTACTTTGTTCACTTAAAGATAAAATAAAACAAGCAGCTTGATCAAGGTGACCAAACTTCTGCAAATGATTGATTTTTTTTTTGCAGTACTGTATAAGTAATAGCCAGTACTTAATATGATAAACTGTCCATCTATTTAGTTTGTAAAATTCCTGTCTCCACTAAAGAATTGCAGTGAGCCAGAGCTTACCCCAGAAGCATATAAAATCCAGCAGACAATAATATATCATTATTGTTTTTTTGTTAGCGTTCTGTAATTAGAAATTGTTGGCAGTAGTTGCAAGAAAGACTGATCAATCACTGGAATGATAATACGCAAGAAATACAACGACAGAAAGTTAGTTTGGAAAATTCACAGATGCATACTTTCACAATGGAATAGATCATTATACTTTATGTGAGACTAAAGGTAATCATACTGATAAGCAGACTTCAATGCAATATGGTAGGAAGAAGCAAACAACTGTAGCTCATTTTAATGTTGTAGTGTTCTTCTCAGTGCTAGCATACTGGAATTTATATGTACCCATTCAGGGTGCTAAACAGTAATAGTGCTAAACTGAATCAAGAGTACAACCCTTTGCAGCTTCAGCCACATTAATTTCCGAAAATACCATTTTTCTCAAGTACGCTGTTGCAATTCTCTGTGAAAGATCTACAATTTTATTTTGTTGCGGTTCAGAACGCAGTCCAAAGCACAATACAAACACAATACTTTCTTTTCTCTTCTTTTTTCCTATCTCCTGTCCTCCACTCCTCTGGTCAAGCTTCGTCCTCCGCCTATCGACTCTGGCTCCCAAGTAGTGGCTACTGGCTCCTTTTATAAGGTACCCGGAAGTGCTCAAGGTGCTTGATTACTCATTTCCCGCAGCACTTCCAGGTGTGGCAGAAGAACTGGCCACAAAGGCTCAGCAGCTCCTACTGCAGCACCCCCTGGCGGTGCCTGTGGATCCCAACAGGGCCAGTGGCGTAGCTACAATGGGGCAAGGGGTGCAAGGCCCCCGGGCCTCGGGAGGGCCCATCAGGCCTCTTTTTTTTTTTTTTTTTTTTGCGGCGCTTTCATCAGGTGATCCGTCGTGATTTTGATATGTAAACATAGATAATCCTTTATTTTTATTGTTCTATAGTACCGGCTGAGACAACAGACGAGTACAGTGTATATACACTATTAGGCAATAACGCCAAGTCGCCAACACATGTCTGTTTTTACGCTTTACAAAACAAAACTATATTTTTCTCCGAACATCGTTTTTAATGGTTTCCTTCTCAATCTATCTTGTCTTCAAGCATTTCAGCAGCGAGAGCCCCCCCTCCGGAGCGCGAGCGCACGAAGCGCGCAGGTTTGGGGGCCCATTCAATGATGATTGCACCCGGGCCCCTGTGAACCGTGCTACGCCGTTGAACAGGGCTGCACCAAACTCCAACTCCCATGAAGCCCTGTGGGAGTCCGAGGCGCCACTGCAACCCGGGGGGATGCCATCAAGCTTCCCGGGGGAGGTAACGCTCTGGCCATGCTTGCTCCCTCGGACCTCCCATTGTGGATATAATGATACAATGTTCATGTTCAAATCTAATTGCTACAACAGACATGATAGAATAAAAGAGTAGGCTAAAAAACTGAATAGTCAAGACAGCACCACTCATGCAGCACTGGTTCATGTAAAGTGAATTTTATTCCTGATGAGCAGTGTTTTTACATTTGTGAAGTGATATTTGTAATGTGTTTGCAACCAGACTTAGGACTTTGATATACCATTGTTGCTAATTATTTGTATTTCCTTTTTGGCATTCAATCAGTCTGTATTACAAACCTTTCCATGATGTATGCAATATTATGAATAATTGAATAAAAAATCTGCGGTGGGCTGGCACCCTGCCCGGGATTTGTTCCTGCCTTGTGCCCTGTGTTGGCTGGGATTGGCTCCAGCAGACCCCCGTGACCCTGTGTTAGGATATAGCGGGTTGGATAATGACTGACTTAACAAAAAGTATGTATCTTTATAGTTTAACTACCATGAATTTAAGGAAGTTGTTCAAGATCACAACCCAAGAATAAGGATGGATTGGAAACGAAGACGTGATGGTTTGACGACTGGTGCTCTTTAGCCATAATATCTTACAGTTTGCCATTGTGCAAATGGTGTTAAGGTTTTGCCCTTTTTCTTCCGTTAATATCCTTTCTTCAAGGATTATGAGACAAATTTCTCAGCACTGTTAATTAAACTGCATTCCCCTCTCTGTATACACATGATGTTCACATTGTCACTGTTTATAAGGCTGCTCTGTTTATTATATCCTTTCATACAGTATCTCAGTATATTTTAAAGTTAACATAGGAATGGGATTCCAAATAAGTCATACTTCTGCATGATACCTATTATTTTAATGAAACTTTGACATTTTCTTTGATGCTAACTTGATTTTTTTAGTTCCTACATTGTCTATTTTATTTATTGTTCATGTTTTGATTAAATTGTAAAATAAATATAATTTCTTTAAGTCACCTAACTGACTTAGCTGCTTTAATAGACGCTGTATGTATGCTAAACTCCACAGCTGGCTGGAATTTTAAATCATTTGCAAATATTAAACCATTCACCAGCAACCAGGTTATTTGCAGAATTACCCAGATGGGTTACTTGCATGCAACCTGATATAATGAAATGCATGAAGCGAGAGGAAAATAAATAAGAATTCTTCTGTTCTTTGTATTTGGTAGATTAGTTCTTGTGGAAGAATTTTGAACACAAGGAGCAAGGCAACAGACTGTCAATATATAGAGTGTTTCCGGGGGAATTCTTTGAGCAATGTGCACAAGCACATGTTATGCACTAGAGCTTTGTAATCCTCCCTGATCTCTTCCCAATGTGCCATGGGCTAGAAAGTTAAAAAGAAGATATGGTTTTAGCCAGATGGCCTTCATCTATATTGATTAAGAGCAAGGGGATAGAATAATACTAGTGCACTTTCAAGTTTGCTTTGATGAACATCAGGCGGTCTCCTAAGAAAGGAAACTGCCTTAGATTTAGTTCCTCTCTAAAGGTATTCATTTAGGCAGTAATTTGACTAATTTTCACTTGCAGTTAAGTTATGTGACTTCCATGTGTTTGCAAGTAGAAGGAAAAATCTCAGGAGATTTTGGTTGCCAAACTACAAAAATTCTATTCTACAAAATCATTTAAAATGCTCAGTCATTCTCAATGTTTCATTGAAGGCATGATATGAAAAAAATAAAGATTTCTTTTATACTGTATAATTTCTAAAGGAATGAACAACAAGAAGCCAGGTGTGCTAATGTTTTCTAAAGAAATATTGGACACGCTAAAGCTGAATGAGTTTATGTAGTTATTCCTTTTAAATAAATTGAAACATGTTACTGTTTTAGTAGAATTTTAATAATAACCACACAAAGAAGATCCACTGTGAACATTTATGTATTTAATGTGCTTATTTGTTAGTACAGTAAGTATTTATGGTGTATAAGAAATAAATGAGCGAACATGCAGGCCATTTGCATAATACAGTATGTACATATTTTACATGCTGTGAAAGTATCTGTTAGGCCACGTATGCTTATTTCTCTAACTTCAGTCACATTCTCACCCTTCGCTGTCTAGCCGGTGTCTCTCCTACAGATTACCCTTGGCTACTCTTCTGAATTACTGTTGCTGGGCAACTGCTGCTATTCAGTAATCATGTGATCGTAAGATGGAAGACAGTATTAAATGGAGTTCAGTTATGCTTCATACATTGTCAAGGAGTCTTTCATGCCATTTAAGTCTCAGTCTCATTTTTTTTTGCTGAATGTTTAAATGCATCATGTTCAGAGTTTTCAAAACAAAGTTTTCTGACTACCCATTTCTTTCAAACTGTTTATAGTTTATGGCTACCAGCTATGTTCTTCTCTTTGATCATGGCTCGACTTTCAGCAGCTGAAAGAATTATTAAGATTAACCCACTCCTTAAAATGTTGTGTTCTTTTGCTCTTGCTCCCTCACATGTCACAGTATCTTCTGTTCACTCAGTAGCCCTCCCTCACAAAGAGAAGTCTGACATTAGGATGGATGAGGAAGAGAAATATGGCCAAAAGCAGCACTGAGTATGTTGTTGTCTGACAATATCTGTCATGAAATTTTAAGACTTCAAATTGGCACGTATTTTGTGATAATTTTCACACTTTGAAAATGTTATTAGTAATCATTTCTTTTTTTTTTACTGTTAATGTTCCACCATTTTGTGTTTATTGTTAATGGCAATAACACTTGTTTCTATCGTGTGGTGTTTTGGAGTAGTGACATATGACCCTATTGGACCGTTTTGGACAAGGTTTGCATTTATTCTGGGTTTTTAACCCTGAGGAATCTTGTGCAAAAAATTATTTTTCTCTACAAAATATATTTTGATTAATAAAAAATTATTTTGCTTTTTACCCTGATACGTAGGGAGCTGCCATTTTCAATCAAAGGCATCACCTGTTGCTATGACAGTCACTTCCAGAATTCCCTGCAACTGTGCAACAGGTAATGTCATCAAAGTGAGCATATATAAGACCCAGAGCATGCCTTCTCCATTATCCAAATTTAAGATCTTGTGAGCTATTATGAGCTAACTTTGTTTTCTTTCTTTTTATTATAATGGCTTTGAACTCTCTATTTGTTTTGAATTGTGATTTATGACTAGCGATTTAGGCTTTGACGATTGATCATTTGATCTCCTGATAAGTACCATGTCATTTCTTCCAGTCCTTTTTTATTAAAATTATTCTCTGTCTGTTTTGAGTCAGTACAATGCCAAGGCTGATGGAAATTTCTTAAAAATCCTTAGTATATTATCAGTTACAAATCAATTTAGTGAGTTGGGGATTTGTTGCTTGTTTCTTTTGACTTGATTGGTATTGGATTTGTATTGGGCATTGGTGATATTAGGTCTCTGTGTACTCATTTAGCAATGAGACGTGCATGTTGTTTTGACTTTAGTTTTTAATTTCATCCCCTGTTCCTTGTGCTTATTTGGCTTGCCGCATTCCCATAATGGTAATACCACAATGTGTTCTTACCTTATAAAGCTGAAAGGAGTAGTTGCTGAACATGTTCATTACAAGATGGCTCTTAATGATGGGAAAGTTTGTCACACTTATTGTTTAATCTAGGGATTCTGAATGGCCTGATTGGTAGGATTTTGATTTTTGTAGATATTTAATAAACTTGACATCTTTTTCAGCATTTTTGTTCACTGTTCTGTATTAATTCTCTGTGATTTACCTGCTGTTGCTTTCACATCTAAAAAGGTTCTAAATGGAGGAATTCAGGCATACAGTATATACAGATAAAGTGCTTGCTTGATCCTTGCTAAATCTAAGTCTGTGTAGTGCAAATTGGCTTCAATTTTAAAAAATGGATAATGGCAAACACTTCTGGGAAAGCTGCAGAGCTTAATGGAATGTGTCATGAAATTAATGCACAACTTTGATAAGTTCAGCAGGCTAATTCCAAATTTATAGACAGAGTACACTCAGGAAAACAAGAAGCTGAGTAAGTTAAGTAAGTCACTATCAGGAATTTGTCCCTCTTTTTAACTGGATGCTATAGATACCCAGGATCAATGTTGCTTTTTGTGGGATATCTTGATTGTTAATCAATTAATTAATTAATTGAGTGATTCCTGTGTGGCAGGAGGGCAATATGGTCCATCTTCACTATAGTACAGTCAAAGTATTTAATACTGTAAGTTAACCAATCAGTGTACCTTTGGATTATTAGAAGGAACTTGCAGTAATAACGTATTTTAGAAAAGCCTTAAGGGGCAGTTTTTCTTGCAATTATAATGATATACTATATTCAGTGTTGTATTTTTTATATGTTGTAAATGTGTATTTGTAATGCATTTTTAATGTCCAACAATTAATTAATTACACTATCACCATCCATCCATCCATCCATTTTCCAACCCGCTGAATCCGAACTCAGGGTCACGGGGGTCTGCTGGAGCAAATCCCAGCCAACACAGGGCACAAGGCAGGAACCAATCCCGGGTAGGGTGCCAACCCACCGCAGGACACACACAAACACACCCACACACCAAGCACACATTAGGGCCAATTTAGAATCGCCAATCCACCTAACCTGCATGTCTTTGGACTGTGGGAGGAAACCGGAGCGCCCGGAGGAAACCCACGCAGACACGGGGAGAACATGCAAACTCCACGCAGGGAGGACCTGGGAAGCGAACCCAGGTCTCCTAACTGTGAGGCACTACTACTGCGCCGCCGTGCCACCCTACACTATCACCAGAAAATTAAAAAGAATGTTTTAGTAAATAATAATTTGATGTAATAATTTTACATCAAAAGACAGCTAGAGTGTTTCTGGTACTACAGTAACACTTACCAGACTGTTTACTATTGATTTCTTTGTCCTTCTAAATGTCACCAACCACACTTCAGGGAGTTGATTAAGAAAAGAAGCTGAGAAGGATTTGGCAATGAATACTTTACATGCTTGAAAAAAAAAGTTTCCTTCCACTTTGATTCTTAAAAAGATAATGGACAAATGCAAACAGCAAATCTTGTACTTTGTCAGGAATGGACTTTGCCTCTACCCGTATTGGTCATCAAACCAGGAATGGGCTGAATCCCTACTCTGGTGCATGTTTGAGTTGACTATTTCCCTTCTAATCTATTAGTAAGCAAAAGTCACATGATAGGTGCAGAGAAATAAAAAATTCAGTCTAGTGTTCCATTATCTTCTTGTTCTCCACCCTCTGCCTGAATGTGGGCTTTGTTTTTTGTCATTAAAGGATTGGAATTGGTGCTGTTCTCTGGCATACTTCTATCTGATCCTCTACCTGTTTTTGACAATTTATTTTGGCAAATTGACCTCTTATTAAAATAGCTTCAGTTCACTATTGCGTCATGTCTGTGTTTCGATCAGTTCTTCCAGATTTGTGTTCCTTGCTTGCTTCACACTTGGTTTCACTTTACAGGACAATGTGCTATGGAATGGACAGGTGTCTAGACTTCTATTCCAAGAGAGCTGGCACTAGGAAGCAGTGCTACAGAGTTACATGTTGTATGTACAATCACAAGAAGATGTTTTTAACTTCAGTTGGAACACAGCGATTTACAGCCATCAATACAGATATTAATATGAGCTTTCAGTGATACCATATATTTTATTTGTTTCAGCTCACATTTACAGTGATTAATTAAAACAGCAAATAAAACCTTAATGTTTAAATCAATTAAATTACTTATGGTACTGTTCATTTTTAAAATAACATATTACTTCACTGTCTTACACCTCCAAGTAAATTTCTCCTTCATTCCTCCACTTTCATATTATTCTGTTTAATTCTGGGCCACTTACCCCTGCACCAGTGGTTTCTGGGAATGAATGGTACTTGTTTACTTCCTCCTTGGCAAAAAAGTTACCCATGTTCAGTGCACATAAGGCAAATGTTTGACACTGCAGACCAGTTCACAGTATTAAGCTATTTTGGAGTAGTTAAGGTGTTTATTTCAGTATCTTCAGCTTTGACCTTTGTGTTGCCTGTGCGTTTGTCTTGTATGTTAGCCCCTCTTATTGTCAAATGAATGCTACTTCACATACCAGATGATACAAAATCTCTCATTTATATAAGAATGGTATTGTATTATGGATTGTATAATTCATGGCACAAGTGCCACCTCCTTATGGCCTGAATATTGAGTAGATTTGTTGTTGAAATTATCATTGCTTTAGCAGAAGACAAGAATTAATATTGCAGATGAACAGGGCTGTAACTTGGCACATTACATTACAATTTAAATATACACAGCAGTTAATATTATGGAAGGGTGTTTTATGAAATTAAGACATACAATTATTGTGTTAACAAATTTCAAAATTTCCGGTAGTAGGTTTGGCCCACATTCATTAATTGTGAATCAAAAAACAATTAAAATTTGAAGAAAGTACATGCTGCATAGAGAATATGTATTTACAGTAGCTGTTGCATAACAGAAAAGGGAGAAAATGATTACAGAATGTAGGCATGGTCATCATACGAATAATTTTTGATTTAAAATAGGTGTGTGACAAATACTTATGCTAGAATGAATATACTTCATAATCATAGATTTAATCGTGTACAGTGGAGATTGTAATAGGGCCCCTGTCCACATTTCAAACCTAATATGGATGCAATATTTTCATATGCAAGCTTCCAATAAACACAACAGGAGAAGGGCTAACAAACAAGCTCTGTCCCTGCTAATTTTCATTTTTCCCCGTGACTGCTGGTTCAGGGCTTGAAGTGCTAAGGCATTCTTGCATACATTAGAAAATGACACTTAGGTTCTCTTATATAGTGTAAGTTTATTTCAATATTTGCATTTTGCAATACTCTTGCCTATAAAAATGTTAAATTGAATTGTCTTTTTTCCACCTTATTTGCAAAAATGCAGTGAAAGCTCTAAATGTTTTTTATGCTTCCAGGAAAAAATTCAAGCAGATCACGTTAAAATGGTTTAACACATTTCCTGTTTCTATATTCAGAGTAGGCATCAAACAAGAGAAGCGTATTATTAAATTTTACCTTATTCCCTCAGAAATCTGATATAACTGTAGGGTACCCCCAAAAATATCACTGTTTTGGTCACATGGTCATTTCCATTATATTTCGGGGCTTACAGTTACTTTTATGTGGTTAACTCATAAATATTTTTAAATTAATTACTAAATGATTATGATGATGTTACTGTTTTGTATAGGACTAATCTCAGTAATTAAAAAAAGCAAACAATTGAAAAAAATAACTACCAATTATTTTTTAATGAGATTAATAATAAACAACAATTAAATAAATAAATAAGCTAAGAAATAATAAATTACATGAAAATACATACAAAGGGAATTTTCAATTAAAAAGAATAGTTTCTGTGAATAAATAAAGACTAAAATTGTAGCTGTGATAATGCCCACAAACGCAGTAACAACTACAAGGAGCTGCATATTCAAAAGACATTCACCCTTTGTAGGTCTTATTCTTTTTTCTTTTTTATGAACACACTTCATGTATAGTTTGAACATCTGTGATGTTTTAATGTGTGGGAGCAATGTTCAGATAAAAAATGAAGTAAAGTTTCAGCAGGATTCTGTTTTAAAAAAGCATACAGTACATTGTAAATCTGAGGCCATGTGTTGTACAGCTTGCATGAAACTGTAGACGACAACCAAGTTTCAGTTCAGTGTTGCTATCTGAACTTGAAACTGTGATGTAATTTTAATACCTACAATAAGTTACTATAAAGTAAAAAATTTTGACAGCTGTTAATGAAAGTATGCATATGTTGTCATAGGGCTACCCTTTTACTGCTTACGCAGCCATGATTTTATAACAGATAAGGCTGATTTAGAAATTACAACAAGATGTGTTGGGCATGAAGGTTGTGTGCAGAGAATTTAGTATTCCCTTTTTTTAAGAGATATATATGATATTTAGCAGCCGAAAGAAGAAGAAGAAGAAGTTGAACAAATCACGTGATTTGGGTGTTTGGATTAGCTGTTATTTAATAAATTGCTGTGTTCTGTGTGTGTGCCCAGTCCCTCTGAGCAATCTGATTGGTCAGTTTTGTTTTGGTCTGATTGGTCAGTTTGGCCTTGGTGATGCTGTTCAAAAGAAGAAGTGCCAGCAAGAGAGGCTGAGAAATATAAAGAGGAATAAAGTCATAGGAGGCAGGCAGAGAGTCACTTTCAAAGATGGAAAATATAAAAAGTGAACAGGTGCTGAACAAGGTGCCTCGAAGTGAGAGTCTGAGAAACAGGACTTGCAGAAACGCACTTGAGAGGGCGGTGTACTGGGCAATAGAGGTTTTAACACGTGAGATTACTGAGGCAGAGCATGTAAGCAATGCTGAATGCACATGTAGGGCAAGCAACATCAAATATTTTTAAATGTATTCTTTTATCTGTCTTTGACAGGGAAGAAACACTGCTAGTAATGAGTAAATAGCTTGACCTGTTTTAAATAGAGGAGAAGTATGAGGAAATCTGGTTATCAAGCCAGTGGCTATGTAATCATACAGTGCACAAGACTACAGTATATATAGATCATGGATATATTTAAATAACATGATGTTAAACTGATTTTCTGTAGACTGCTAAATCACTCAAAGTTGGCAGTGAGTGTTGCCTTCAAAGTGTGGCTATACAAACGCTCAACAAATGAATTAAATAAAAAAATAGCATTCTCCATGCTCAATTTTCAAGGAATACATTTTAAAAAGTTTTAACACAACATGAGAAATGATTATGAGTTTTGACTATTTACAGTATATCATTTTGCAGCAGCAGCAATGGAAAATTCTGCAGTGGTGGCCAAAATTTCTATGTGTGGGAAAGACTGTTTTATTAGTAAATAGAACATCTAGGAAGAGAGCAAGCAAAGGGTGACAGCTCATTAGAATAATGTGCAGTGGGTTATTGAACATGAAAAATGTGAGGGCACTTCATGATGACAGCACTATCAGTTTGGGACAGCATTCTTTCTTTCTCTGACTATTAAAATTTTTAATAATGATTGCACTCTTGATCTTTTATCTACTACTGTTTATACCTTCAACAGAGCAGTGCAGTAGTTACTTATAGCTTCAAGAACCTGATGTCTTCTCTCAACCACTATCTGCATAGACATTTTCTCTTGTTTGCTTTGATTTTTTCCAGATACAATGGTCTCTTCCCATATTAAAAACACACGCACATTAAACTCCTTAGCGTTACCTATCTTTCACAAAAAACATGTAAAAAGCGTTGCATTTTTTTCCTTGAAAAATGAATTTTTGATTAAATCTCATCTTTCTACTGTAAAACATGTAAAACACTAAAAATACAAAGTCAGAAGTGTCAAAAGTTTAATAATGGCACAAATAATAATGATGAATAGTAATAATTTGAAATTAAATAATAATAATAATAAAGGAGATGTTAATACTGTATACACTGTTATAATATGTCTTTTGTGTGGTATATCTTTTAATGGGAAAACTGCTTTGGTGCATGGTCATTTACCCAACACTATTCATCATAACAGTTCGTATCAACAACAATTCTTTCAATCACATCATCATCAACAAATAACAAGTAAGTAAGTGGATCTTTGTCAACGTTCACTTTTATTCCTGGTTACCCAACAAAATCAAAACAAGGTGGTGCCGATTTATTTGAAGAAGGGTCAACAGAAAGCAAAACATGATCAAACATCACTTTTCGATTCATCAGAATTGCTTTTGGTTTTACTGTCCAATTTCAGTTTCACTGCCTGAAGACAGATTCACTTTGTCATCACTGTTGATTAAAGGCTCCTCAACATCACTGCTCATATCACTGTCCATTATGAGGCTAGGAGAAGATGCATCTACACCGTTGCTCAGGTATGCTTGAGCCTGACGGACAATGGTATAGGTGTGTCTTACATAAGCGAATAACACTTTGGACTAACACTGTTAGCACCTTTACAGCCTGAGGAATCCTCAGGTCTAACACGTACACAAGATGTATCTATAGAGTTGCCTGAGTGACACTTGGGACTAATGCTGTTAGCATTTTTTCCCAGCCTGAGTGAAACTTGGGTCTACCACTAGGGAGGTCATGTTAACTGGTGACTCAAGGCAGTACTCATGTAAATAGTTATGGGTGTATGTTTATGTGTGTGTGTGAGTGAAAGTAGCTTGCATTAGATCTGTGTCCAATCCAAGAATGATTCCTACCTTATTCTTGATTCTGCCAGGATAGTTCATCGTTAATCTGAGCTGCAAAATGCATGGTGGGAGAACAAATAAGAACACCAGATACTAAGTCCCTGCAAAACTTTTACTATTTCACCTACCACCAATTTAGTACAGTAGTTGCTCATTACTGTAGTAATCCATAGTAAACATTTCATGAGTGCAGTAGTAGCTATTGAAAATGTTCATTTTTCCCCCTTTAGTTTTAATTTGTAAACTTCACTTTACCTGAAGCAATATAGTCAAATATTAGAAACTAGTCATTTAGCCCGTTACAATAACGGGAGCTAGAACAGTAGTGCATAAACATTAGTAGGAACAGTCTATATTAAATGGCAAGGGACTTTGACCTCATCCTTTTTGTTGGTCGTATTTTTCTTTCTTTCAGACTTTCTTTTGTTGATGTTTACTTGCTGAGCTGGCCGTTCTTCGTGGGCTGCCGCCGTGTATTGTGTGCCTTTAATTTTCTGTGACAGTAATACTGTCTTGTACATCCGCTGGCTTGTACGTCCATAATATACCTTTAATTTTCTCTGGCGCTAATACAGGCGTGCGCATCGGTAATATGCCTCTAATCTCCTCTGACAGTAATACTGGCTTGTATGTGGCTGTAATATGAGTCACTGTATTGTGTACCTTTAATTTCCTCTCGCAGGAATACTGGTTTGTATTTCCGTAAAACGCCTGTGACTTTCTCTGACAGTAATATCGCGCATCGCACCGTGCCCCGCGCATGCGTACTTCACCAGAAGACACACACTCATGGACACCTGGATGCACACAGGGATTTTATTAAAGAGGATGCACTGTTTGTGTTTATTATGATCAACTCTAATCTCAAATTTCTCTGATTGAAAATGGACTGATTCTTAATATGCTTTTCATGCTCTCTGTAGTAGTCATGTGGACAATCCATATCATTATTTCATACATTGATGAAGACATTGAAAGGTTTGTGCAGTCAAACTCAATTTTCTACCCATTCCTCCCTTTTCATCCTTTTCATAGTTGTGATTCCATGCACAAAAATTGGTGCTGCATGTATTGTTCATTTTATGTCACTTCAATGAACTACAAACATACAATTATACAATGTTAGCTGTGTTGCCCTTCTATGATGGGTTGAAATCTAAATAATCAATGTAGACCTCAGCATTACCATTTGTAGTGCACCAAGCAATGCATGTGTTTCTGTTATATACCATTTGATATGGGATTTGTAAAAGCAGCATTAATGTTTGTGATGTACCATCTATTTGAATGACAAATACATTTCTATATTAAAAATGTGTGATTCAGCACCGTTTGGAATGACAGAGACATAGCAACCAGACGGGCACCCAAACAGACACACGGACACGTATCCTTTCGCTAAGGTGGAAGTATTCCTTTTCCTGCATTTACTTCTGACTATAGTTAAAAGTTTGCTTTTTCATTTTCAACCACCAAACTGAAAAACCACAGTAGACTGCCTACCACAGAATTTCAAGGAGCTTCTGTGGCCAGCTGAATTATGTTGATTTGAATCTTGCTGCATTTGCAGCATTGTAGAGTTATTTTTTTGTATTCATAATGGTAATTTTCAGAGCAGAGTTTTCTTGCTCATGCATGCAGTGCCAAGGTAACACAACTTTTCCTCTCCCGTGTTTTTGTGATTACTATGATCCAGAAAGCTAGATAATGTAAGTGAAGGTTTTACTGATCAGAAAAAGTGTGCTGGTGTAACATGTCTAACATATAACATTGTATACAATTGATACAAGGGACATTCAAAAAGTTTCCATACTGTTTTTTAACTCTATTTATTAAGAATTTCAAAAACAAATGACATCACTTTTCTGGATAGTTACCTTCGTTTGCAATACAATTTTCCCAGTGTCGTATAAACTTTTTAATGCCCAAGTACTACTCCCACTTTCATTGTTTCCAATGAAAATATAAAAGTGCGGAAACTTTTTGAATGTCCCTCGTATAACCCTTCAGTTGTGTACTTATTCACACAATAACAATTCATTAATTGCTTACTTAATGACTTGGTTTAACAAAGAGACAATTGTAGGTTGGAAAAAACGATCTGTCCAAACTGGAAAATTAAGAAGCAAGGGCCAAGAGATGAAAAGATTTAAAGGTAAACCAAAAGGAAAGTCATTTAACAGGCAGAGGTGTTAGTGTTACAGGAAGTAAATGTAGCCAGGAAACAAAATACTAAAATTGAGAGGCAAAAATTATATGTCAAAAAGGAACAGATTGAAGTCCTAACCATTGCTTAAGATTTCCTTCCCTTAACTTCCATAATCAGTGATTCTTTGATCAAAGGTTTGATTTATGCAGAAGCTTGCATACCAAGTCATGCACACATTAGATTGTGATGATAACATCATACACAATGTGACACCAAGTCACATGCCTGACAACATTCCTGTTGCTAAAAACAAGCGGCGCAAAAATGGTGTTGTGGTAGGTGTAATAAATACTAAAGGTGTGAAAGAAATTTATATAATGTAATACAGTAATCCCTCCTCCATCGCGGGGGTTGCGTTCCAGAGCCACCCGCGAAATAAGAAAATCCGCGAAGTAGAAACCATATGTTTATATGGTTATTTTTATATTGTCATGCTTGGGTCACAGATTTGCGCAGAAACACAGGAGGTTGTAGAGAGACAGGAGCGTAATTCAAACACTGCAAACAAACATTTGTCTCTTTTTCAAAAGTTTAAACTGTGCTCCATGACAAGACAGAGATGACAGTTCCGTCTCACAATTAAAAGAATGCAAACATATCTTCCTCTTCAAAGGAGTCAGGAGCAGAGACTGTCATAAAGGCAGAGGAAAATCAATAGGGCTGTTTGGCTTTTAAGTATGCGAAGCACCGCGGCACAAAGCTGTTGAAGGCGGCAGCTCACACCCCCTCCGTCAGGAGCAGGGAGAGAGAGAGAGATAGAGAGAGACAGAGTTTGTTTTTCATTCAAAAATCAATACGTGCCCTTCGAGCTTTTAAGTATGCGAAGCACCGTGCAGCATGTCGCTTCAGGAAGCAGCTGCACAGAAGGTAGCAACGTGAAGATAATCTTTCAGCATTTTTAGACGAGCGTCCGTATCGTCCAGGTGTGCGAACAGCCCCCCTGCTCAATCCTCCTACGTCAGGATCAGAGAAAGTCAGCGCAAGAGACAGAGAAAAGTAAGTTGGGTAGCTTCTCAGCCATCTGCCAATAGCGTCCCTTGTATGAAATCAACTGGGCAAACCAACAGAGGAAGCATGTACCAGAAATTAAAAGACCCATTGTCCTCAGAAATCCGCGAACCAGCAAAAAATCCGCGATATATATTTAAATATGCTTACATATAAAATCCGCGATGGAGTGAAGCCGCGAAAGGCGAAGCGCAATATAGCGAGGGATTACTGTAAATCACAAAAATCATAATGTAACATTGGGAAATGATCAACACATAACAACAGATTTTGGTAATATGAGGGTGAACTACTGCACAGATGTCTGGATTGTAATAAGTTTCTGTTAAAAGAAATTCCAATTTCTATAGGGAAATAAATGAATGTAAAAATAGAATGTGACTGGTGAGGTTGTAGTTATCTGCCAGGTGTGACATCAATGATACACATAAATACAATGTTACTTTATCAAATAAACAGTGAATGTTATTAATTCTATAAATAGTTTTGGTAATTTTTCTCAGCTTGTTTTTTTTTTTTGTTTTGCCTGCCAGAGCATGTTTGCTTCTCACATATGCCCTTTTCATGTGACAAAACTACTAGTACATTTACTGCTACATCATCGTCCTGACTCATGCTGTTAAAGGTGTGGGCTATTGTATATGAAGATGAATCGTAGATAAATGTACTTTATTTGTCTCCAAGGAGAAATTAGGAACATCTGTCAGTCTGAATGGAGTTTGTCAAAATTAACCAAAATTAAAAGTTGCGTGGATCAGATTTTGTATAAACAACCATGAACTGGGAGTTTACCAAAAAAATGCGTGCCTTTTATATAGAAGTGTATTTGCCACCAGGGAATAGAGACCAGCATGGAAACTAAACATATGGCATTTAGTTGTGATGTAATAATATACTATACAAAATCAAAACTGTTTAAATGAATTTGGCTAAAAGCCTCACATCTACCACTCGCACTCTTTCACTTAAACTGCTGGAGCAATTTAATGAATACTGACAAGCAGTCTGCTACAGTAACTCTGCCAAGCTTCTAAATATGTGAAAGTCACTTGGCTGTTAGAGCATTTTGTGTATTCACAATTCTCATGAATAAACGGTTGCTTCCACTTAATATGATGGGAACAGAAAGAAAGCAGACAGCTTGTTTAAAATGTGCTTCAAGATAATGAAATGTGTTACTCAGGTTGGCTGCAAAACTGAAACTCAAGCTCCTCCCATAATGCATTGCTTTCTTAAAGATACCTCACAATTCAAACTGTGAATGCCTGAGCACTAGGATGCTTTATTGTCAATCATATTTGAAGAACAAAATGTTTCTCATTCCAATCTCTAGCTGATCAGTCAGTGAATTAATACATAATTATTATGTTCATATGTTATATTTTCTGTTCAATTATTATGTTTTATTTCATGTTAATGTTGTTGCACTTGTGTCACACTTTTCACACTTTTTTTAAATGAAGCGCTTTATCAGAATATGGTTAGGTTGTATTCTGACAGCTACAAATAGATCCAGAATTTAGATAATATCATTTATATCAAAATGTAAAAATCTGAGTCGTTATGGTTAGAGCAGACATCTTATATGTAAAGACTAATTTAATTTGTCTTCAAAGAAGAATTTTAAGAAAGATCTAATCCTGATATCTGTAATCACCTTTAAGGATTTGGAACATTAAAGAACTGTAGGTCCGTCTTGCTCCTGTTAATCATCCAAAAGTTTAATATAACCAGTTTCTTAAATAAAAGGAAATCCACATCAGCTACTGTTTTTGATTAAATTGGTGCATTTTAGGTATCTTGCTGCTATCCTTTAAATGACCACTTGTTTCAGCCATGGAGATTGTGTAGCTGTGGCAGGTATTCACTATTTATAGGCTCTCTTGCAGCTGGCTCTGAAGCTGTTCATTTGAAAACGGAATGCCAGCTCATATTCTTGCTCACTCAATGCTGATATCACCCCCCTAGCTAATGCTGAGTCATCACTCTTGCTATACTACATACATTATTAGTGCACATATCTATTTTATTAGTACCGTATATACTCACATTTAAGTTCTCCCACAGATAAGTCGGGGCTTGATTTTAATGTATAATTTCCAGTATTTTATAATGTCTGTCGTATAAGTCGAATGCGGAAAACTCACGCCATTGGTCCAAGAGATTATGATATGCTAACACCCACCTGAGGGAGTAACCACGGAGCACACTGCCTTTTTTTTCTATGCATTGTGCCCACGTGACCACACGGTAATACCCGAATTTTTGTATCTCACACCCTCATACACCTTTATCATAAGAGCATCCCTCATTTACAATGAAGCGTTCGATCAGAAGAAAATATGAAGCTGGTTTTAAATTAAAAGTCATTGAAGTGGCGAAAGAAATTGGAAACTGGGCTGCTGCAACAAAATTCGATATGTCTGAGAAATTTGTGCGAGATTGGAGGAGGCAAGAAGATGTAAAAAAAAATAAGTGTTGCATTTTTGAGCAGGCATATAAGTCAGGGTCTGATTTTATGACCGATTTTTTGGGTTTCAAGGCCCAACTTATACGTGAATATATACAGTAATTGTTATAGGAGTAATTATTTTCTTTTGCCTCTGACATCACAGGTGTAGTATCTATTAAGCTTTCTTGATCTCTCCCTGGCCAAATGTTAGCAGTACTCACTGACTGACTTCCGTAGTATTATAATTATTGATTATGCTTAAATGATCTTTAGAGATGACAGAATGTAAGTGTGTTTGAGTTAAGATACTATCTTACTTTATATAAATATTTGTTTGTATTTTAATCAAAAATGCAACAATTTTCTGTCTGGTAGCAGTTTTTAAGATATGCAATTGACATCTTTAACTAGAGGCTATGAAATAATTACTTTTTCCAAACAGGAACAACCTGATTTTTGTCTACTGTGGATTTACATTTAATAGAGTGCATTTATTAGCCTCACACAGAACATATTGATCTAAATTTTAAATACGACTGTTTTTTTCTTGTGGCCATATTATTAAGACTAGGGAAAGTGTTTCGTTATATGCTTATGTTGCATTATGCACACACATTTTAGACATTCTCTGATTGTTAGCACTGAATACTAATAGGTGTTATCACAGACATACAGCATTGCAAAGTATTATAAAAATCCTGGAAGTACCTCAGGATTGCAGATATTTCATTGAAGTCTAAATATGCTCATCTTATTATATGTATATGTAAATTAGTTCAACCCTGACCCATGGTGGTGTTAGTACAAAATACCTTGCTAATAATGTCTACCCACATTGTCTTGATTTTTTCCATTATTGCAGTATATTCTGTAGGGACTTTTAGATCGTTATTTTTAACATTTGTAGTACATTTAGGCTATTTTGTATGATATATGGTTCAGTTAGCTCATGTACCAAGCTATTTGTACACAGATACATTGCCAGCATGTCAGTGCTAGTGCCCAAAGATACCCAAAGAGAGAAAATAGTCAGCAGTCATGTCAGTCTGTTCTAGTGAGTGTAAAACTTCTTCAAATGCTAATTTGTGCACCATTATGCTGCTAATATTGTGAAAAAAACTTTGTTCTATCTTCAAAGAAGGAAGTCACAGACCCCAGATGAGAATGCAAAACAATTCTTTATTTGCGCCAAGTTATGCACAAATGTCTCACTCCATGGAATGAGCAATCAATTAAACCATCCATTTGCTTTTATATTTGCATTTAGCCAGGTTAAGCCCAGTTCGTGTTTTGTTTCCATTATTATTTTGTCTGAATCAACTAGGAAATTTCTCATTATGGTTAGACCCGGCTCTGTAAATGAAAATATACTGGACTGGTCACTGATTGGTTAGTTCCTGTGACATCAAGCAGGCGTAGTGTGTGACAGGGATCTCTGTTTGACTTTTAAGCTGGGATACCAGAAATATGAAGAGGTCCATACAATTTATGAGTAAGGTTGATAAATCGGTGAATGTCTACATTAAATAACTTTTACTTCCTCTGTTGTTGTTCAGACATGGTAATAGACTATTTTTCAACAAATAACCCAATCATTCTTGCTGTATTAAAACCAAATAATACAATTTATTTATAAGATAATGATAATAGTAGACAGATATATATATATACAGTAATCCCTCCTCCATCGCGGGGGTTGCGTTCCAGAGCCACCCGCGAAATAAGAAAATCCGCGAAGTAGAAACCATATGTTTATATGGTTATTTTTATATTGTCATGCTTGGGTCACAGATTTGCGCAGAAACACAGGAGGTTGTAGTGAGACAGGAACGTTATTCAAACACTGCAAACAAACATTTGTCTCTTTTTCAAAAGTTTAAACTGTGCTCCATGACAAGACAGAGATGACAGTTCTGTCTCACAATTAAAAGAATGCAAACATATCTCCCTCTTCAAAGGAGTGTGCATCAGGAGCAGAGACTGTCATAAAGACAGAGAAAGCAAACAAATCAATAGGGCTGTTTGGCTTAAGTATGCACACCGCGGCACAAAGCTGTTGAAGGCGGCAGCTCACACCCCCTCCGTCAGGAGCAGGGAGATAGAGAGAGAGAGACAGAGAAAAACAAACATGCAAAAATCAATACGTGCCCTTCGAGCTTTTAAGTATGCGAAGCACCGTGCAGCATGTCGCTTCACTAAGCAGCTGCACAGAAGGTAGCAACGTGAAGATAATCTTTCAGCATTTTTAGACGAGCGTCCGTATCGTCTAGGTGTGCAAACAGCCCCCCTGTTCACATCCCCTACGTCAGGATCAGAGAAAGAGCAAGAGAGAGAAAGAGAAAAGTAAGTTGAGTAGCTTCTCAGCCATCTGCCAATAGCGTCCCTTGTATGAAATCAACTGGGCAAACCAACTGAGAAAGCATGTACCAGAAATTAAAAGACCCATTGTCCGCAGAAATCCGCGAACCAGCAAAAAATCCGCGATATATATTTAAATATGCTTACATATAAAATCCGCGATAGAGTGAAGCCGCGAAAGGCGAAGCGCGATATAACGAGGGATCACTGTATATATATATATATATATATATTTATAGTGACAGATAGGGGCACTCTCGCTCCCTTTAACCCTCAGACCAGACGTCAGACACCAGATAAAAGTCCAAATACTTATTTTATTCAGACAATACAGTGCACAAAGCACCCTCCTCTCCACAAAACTTATACAAATAACCAATCATCAATAATCAAATAATCCTCCACACTCCCAGACGTTTAGCCACCCTGCCTCCCAAGTCAGCTCATCTGTCTGGGATCTCCCACAGTCCTTCATAGTCCTCGACCTGGAAGTGCTTCTGAGCCCTCAGTCCATGTGATTATCCAGCACTTCCGGGTCAGGTAAAAACTTCTCTTTTTCTTCAGCCTGGAAGTATATCATTTCTTTTGTTACCGTGACTTGGAAATGCATCCGGGCTATACGGAAAATATAAATCCCTGGGCCTCCCTGCTGCGACTCCTGGCGGCTCCCATGGTATCCAGCAGGGCTGTACATTATAACTCCACTGTCCATGATTCCCTGCTGGCATTCGGGGCACCTCCATGCTGCAAGGAAGGCTCCATCTGGCGGTGTGGGGGTATTGGTCGGGATGAATGGCCGGCCATATCTCACACATATATATATATATATATATATATATATATATATATATATATATATATATATATATATATATATATATATATATATGCACAGCATTCGTAGTCTGTGTCACAATCTGTTTGTATGGGTGGTTACCTACCAGGTAACGCTTGTGGTTGGCCAGCAAGTCTGCTAACATCTGCCACGGTGCCCTCAGTTGTGAGAAGCAGATCATAGAATGGTTGAAATAGTTTACTGTCAAATAATGCAAAGAGTACGCGAACGTGTTTCGCCCTAATTCTGGGCTCATCAGGCGTACACACTCTACTGCACTCCCTCTCGGGAATCAAACCTCGGATGTCAGCACCAGAGGTGAAGCCCCTAACGTTGCGCCACGGCGTGTGGTTCATTTATTTGACAGCATGTAGATCGGGGTAATTACATTCACGGTATTTGTAGTCTGCAGATCGCCCTATATATATATATATATATATATATACAAATGTATAGAGCTATATTGATAAATAGATGAAGGGAAAAATCAAACAATACACAACTTAAAAATTTGCTTGCTTAGTTGAACTTTGCCTCAGAGTTAAAGTTGCTAAGATCTGCATTGGGTGTGATGAGGATGGACAGGATTAGAAATGAGGACGTTAGAGGGTCAGCTCAAGTTGGACGGTTGAGAGACAAAGTCAGAAAGGCAAGATTGCGTTGGTTTGGACATTTGCAGAGGAGAGATGCTGGATATATTCTGAGAAGGATGCTAAGGATAGACCTGCCAGGCAAGAGGAAGGCCTAAAAGAAGGTTTATGGATGTGATGATAGAGGACATGTAGGTGTTGGGTGTAACAGAGCAAGATGGAGAAGACAGGAAGATATGGAAGGAGATGAGCTGTTGTGGCAACCCCTAACAGGAGCAGCCAAAAGAAGATGAAGTTGAACTTTGTCTTTTGTATAGTAACATTTACATACAGTAACTTATAAATTCTGATCTTTCAATTCATGTAATCATGATGGATAATTTTTTTAACTAGTTATAATACTTCTGATGTCTGTGCCTGTGCCATAAACCATGGAGGTGGCACTGAGTTGTCCACATTTAGCCAGCACCATTTTACTCCCATAGTTTATTTGTGTGTGAGATGCTGCTCTGAATTTCCTACTGGGTTTGGGAAGGGAAATCTACAACAGATAGCTGATAACTACTAAGTTATAATGTATCTATCTATCTATCTATCTATCTATCTATCTATCTATCTATCTATCTATCTATCTATCTATCTATCTATCTATCTATCTATCTATCTATCTATCTATCTATCTATCTATCTATCTATCTATCTATCTATCTATCTAGTTTTCAGAATCTAAATAGATGTACTTATGGTTTGGTGTAGGTGATGCCTTGTTTCTTTCCTGGTCAGCTTTCTCTGTTGCTCAAAGTACCTTTTCTTCTTTGCCTTGGTCATACCTTCTGGTTGTAGCCAGAACTACAGTTTTCTCTTTGAGGTTTTACAGACATGGTGTCCTCATCTGCTAGAAAGTTTATATCTCCTTGGCTGTTGGTAATAGGTCAACTCCTGTCAATAGCAAGACAAACGCGTGGCTTTTATATACAGTGTTGCTCTTGCTTGTACACTTGCTATTCCTTAGTAAGGTTTGGACTAATGGCATCCTTGTTTAACTTTCAAACAGACAAGTCTTCCACTCATCCAGTACCAGGTTGCCTTTCAGAGTAAAAGGGATCGCTCCAGCTTTTGTTACAGCTACATCCAAGGCAACAGGTCATGCTATATGGAAAACATTTACAGCCAGGTTGAGAGCAGTGAGAATGTAGAGAGCGTAGATCTGGTGGATGCAATATATTTTGAATGATGGAGCAGACCTTTTGTCACTGGTTTCTTGAGTGCATATAAGTCCAACCTTTTGGTTGACAATTGGTGCAAACTTTTGTCCACCAATGTTGCCCATCATTGAATTATTTCCCTTTGTTCACTTAGCAAGTATTTAGATGGAGCATCATGGAGAGATCTCTGGGTGTTACTTTGAGTGTGATTTATTAGCTTTATCAAATGAGGCACTGAAACTGCATTTCTAAGAGGGCCAGTGGAGAGAAGACCAACACTTACACTGAAATTAGGAGTATCTGGTAGCTACGTTTTAACACTAGAATTCCTGAAGCCTACGAAAAAAACTTGTAATGCCGGCCCACCTTAAATCCCTTCACATCATCTTTTGTTTTGTAAATTTATCGATCAGCAAAAGCAGCAAGCAGCCTGTTGTCCCATTCCCCACCTTGATGGAACTCAGATTGGGCAAAACGTTCTCCCAGCTCAAGCCAAGGCTCCTTATCTGCATGTGAGGTGAGGTGCCTGGAGTTGTATAGGGTAAATAATACAGTATATCGTTATTTGGAATACATGCATTTCATGGGTAAGTGTAGAATGAAAGGAAATGCAAGAAATGCTGAACACATACCTAAAGCAGAAACTTTTAGTCCAAATATCAAATAAACACATGTACTTTTATTCAAGAATATAACCAAAGGAAAAAAAAAGCAATGATGACTCTAAATGTTTGGACTTGTCTTGTTTTGTCCAATACTTGCTTTAAATTCCTGATAAAATAAGAGCAGCATCAGGCCCTAGGAAAAGTACAAGCAGCTGTTAACAGTGTTCAGCATAATATCAAGGCTTTGTTACATAACAAAGCATTGCATATAGGAAAGTATGAAGGAAGCTGGAAGAAACAGTTGCCTTCTGCCGCATAAAACAATGTTAAGAAAATATGTAAAAACAGATAAGTGTACTAAAATAAAAAATTAGCATTGCAATCATTTTCTCCATATGTTCAATGTAGGTAAGTAAGCAAATATCGGCTACTTACTCCTGCTATAATGATTGCACAAGTTTTAGAGTTCTTCCATGTGCCATCAGCTTGGCTCTGGTTATTCCACGTGATGGTGAATAACAGGGTTACTACTAAAATATGGCAGCACAATCACAGAAAGTAGTCTTATTTTTTTAATTAAACTCAGGATCACTGCAGATTGTGTACAATGAAAGTGATTGTATCACAGTTGTGATTTAAAATTCAGAACGGATTACAGGGAACTGGCAGCATCTACCATAAGGCAGCAACCAATACTTGAGATAATGACAATTATCTATATCAGAACATACTCAAATAGGCCAGAACTTCACCTAAAATGCATTTATTTGGGTTTTAGTAAGAAGCCAGAATAAATTACAAAAGATATGTGAATAATGTAAGAGCGTGCAAACTCTAAACAGGCAATGATTTGGCACATATTCGAATTTAAACCAGTCTTTGGAGCTGTGAGACAGCAGCATAACATTGTCCTGCTTATGTGAATGAACCAAAATTGCTGTAAGTAATCTGAAAGCACTTTTTCTAATCGATGTAAAAGCCAAAGCATTCTTGCAATTGTAATCCTAGAGTTTGTAGATTTAATGAAGTAATTGGATATTGTTTGGTCATATTAAGCAAGAAATAATTTGTTACCTGCGGTGGGTTGGCACCCTGCCCAGGATTGGTTCCTGCCTTGTGCCCTGTGTTGGCTGGGATTGGCTCCAGCAGACCCCCGTGACCCTGTGTTCGGATTCAGCGGGTTGGAAAATGGATGGATGGATGGATAATTTGTTACATTATTTTGTTAAAATGAAACTTTTTTATATTGTATGACTGTGAAAAAAATGTTTTTTTTTTTAATGAACTTTCCATAACTTATATCTTGATTGGCACGGTATAACAGTTTGACTACTTGAAATTCAAAGAGTCAGTAGGAAAAAGAGTAAGTGGGTGATTGTTTTTTTTCCTCACCACCTCATGAGGTTATGCTTAAAGGAATATTCCACCAAAAAATGATAATATGATTGATTGAAAATATACATATTTTTAACTGTGTTGTTTGTAATGACTGCTGTGAAAAGCTTTTATTCTCATATTTTCATGAAGAACAGAGATAACATTTCCAATGCAGTGGACTTTAATAGTGGCTAGTGGAAGAAACAATATTAAAATATTAAAACATTCATGATGGAAGTCGCACGTTACTCATGTTGCATAATAAACGTCACTTATCCAGCTGTATGTTCCCAATGTCCAAAACATTTATTTTTGCTAAAATCTTGCTAAACATGGAAAATGAGAATAGTGCACGAAAGTGAAATGCATTCAAGCAAATGTGAGTTTTTGAATTGAAGGCCTACCTCCCCCATCATCCATTGCTCAGGAGCCCTTTCTTCAATTCAAAAGTTGAAATTCACTTTTGTTCACTTCTGTCATGTAATGCCACATATCTGCATTAATTCCTGGAGAAAAAAAGCTGCCACAGAGTCTTATTTAACATTTGCATCAGTTATATTAAATTGGATCTAAATTCTAAATGCACTGTGGTCAGCAGAATTTTGTTTACCATTTGATGAGTATTTATAAGTCACTCAGGGCAGGAGTGTAGACAGAGCACTGTGCTTGCATTTTAAAATATCATATTGCTGCAAGTTTAATAGGCTGTTATGTTACAATCACCCATTTGGTATTTTGACAGGGCACCTTGATTAGCACTTAGCTCAGTGATATTAATGACAGTCTATGTACTATTAATTGCCGACAGAACTCAGAGGGGGTAATTCTGAACTCCATCCGAACTGTCTAAACAGAGCATGTTGCTAAAAGACAATTATTTTACAAGATACTCTCATTAGTAAAACAACAACATATTTTGTGATAGTGGTGATTTTTATGATTTTCTGATCCTTTTAATTATAACTTTGTTGTGTGCACTATGGAATAAGAAGACTGAGCTTCGATTCCTAAAGTAGTGTAATGTATACAGATATAAAATGAAACAATCCATCTATGTTCTTGAACTTGTTTAATCCAACTGTAGGTTTGTGGAATGACAAGAATGACTAATTACTGCATAACAAGTTTTCATTTTTTATTCAATTTTCTGAGGCTGTTTCAATTGTAGAATCACTGTGAGCCGGAACCTGTTCTGATAGCAATGCATACACAGCAGCTTCTGTTCTCAAGTAAGACTCCTTTGTCACTTACTCTGAGCCTACACAATATTTGGAGCCTTTAGACTTTAATTTGGACTACCTAGACTAAAGGTGAAGTAACTAGCAAAAACTCATTTGTGCAAATCTGGCTAATTTATTTTTATATAGTGCCCTTTGCAAAGAGTGACTTGGAACACTGCAGATATTTTCAAAATGGAAAATTAACTTGAAATTAGCATATGAATTAAAGATTGTAATTATTCAAAAATCTCACATACTGAGCCATCATAACTCTTAATCCTTTATGGATCTTAGTCCAGTATGGATTGGACACACGTACTTATTTAGGGAAGCAAACTGGGGCCAAGGAACTGGGAGAGAAGAGTACTACTGACTGCACTGCAGTACTAAGCATATGTTTATTTAAATATTTCATCTTTCATATTTCATTTTTAATTTTGCCAGGTATACACTGTAGCATAGTATATTATATGAAAAATAAGCATTACAACCGCAAAAGTAGTATCTGAAACTTGTTTTGCTATGTGACATTGGAAATTGTTGAAGGTTGTTATAATAATTTTAGAGCTGAAACAGTGTCACAAAAATAAAAATAAAAATGTAAATCTATAGCATCAAGTCATATCATTTGTATTTCTATTTTCAGTAATGCTATTCATTTTTTTTTTGTATATTTGTTTTCACTTGCACTGTTTATTGATGAAACTGATTTTAGTATCATCTTAAGGTCCTAAATATTATTTCATCAATTTGTTATGTCCCAGTTTATTAGCTATTGATTAATTCAATTCTTCCTAAAGGAAGCTCAGCTGATAAAAAGGACCTATTAGACAACTTTAACAGGATCAAAAATTCCAAACCAATTTAGTAGCTCTAAAAAAAGTGGCACCAGTTCATTAATAAAACAATGTAATGCGCTGTGTCAGTTGGTCTGTTGCTTTAGTTTGATCAATAGTATCGAGCTGCATATTTCTTAGCTTGTGCCCAGACTCCTGCAGCATTACTCTTACTCTTTTACATTTCTGGATACACAGCACTGGTTTGAAACTCCTTCCAGCACTGGAATCTTTTACTAAAATCAAGCATTTGTCAGCCATTCAGTGTTTTATGATAGTGTCTTGCACCATTCCTTTAATTATTATATTTACCTTTTAGAAGTGCATAAGGCACATGTTCATTTGTTTGTTTTGTTCATTTTTCCACCTACGATATATTTTGGTTTAATATATTTAATGCCTGTCAAAATACATCAGTCAGGCTTTTCAGTTACATGCCATCTTTTCTAAGCTTACCAGTGGCATATGTTTTGTGTCCATCAAATGGCATACCTGTCATTCCTGTGTTTATGTGCAGTACTTGCTGCAAAACTGACCTCCTCATAGGCTGCTTACCTTTGCATATTTGATGCCTGGAATGTGCTATGTATAAGTTTAAAAAATGTGGAGTGACCTGACCTTCCCACATCAAGCATCATAAATAAATATGACCGTGATAGCATATGAGGCTATTGAATGTGTGCATCATAATAAACCTTCAATTAATTCATCTCTATATTGCTCTGTTCTAAAACATAGTAAAATAAAGTTGATTTGTGACAAGGTATGGCTGCTGTCGAGGTAAATACAGCAGTTGCTTTGAACTAGATATGTTGAAATTTATTCAAATAAAACATCAGTACAAACATTCAAGATAAGGGTAACAGTAAGTCTTCTTCTTCTTCTTTCGGCTGCTCCCATTAGGGGTCGCCACAGCGGATCATCTTCTTCCATATCTTTCTGCTCTTTGCATCTTGTTCTGTTACTCCCATCACCTGCATGTCCTCTCTCACCACATCCATAAACCTTCTCTTAGGCCTTCCTTTTTTTCTCTTGCCTGGCAGCTTTATCCTTAGCATCCTTCTCCCAATATACTCAGCATCTCTTCTCTGCACCAGCGCAATCTCGCCTCTCTGACTTTGTCTACCAACCGTACAACTTGAGCTGACCCTCTAATGTATTCATTTCTAATCCTGTCCATCCTCGTCACACCCAGTGCAAATCTTAGCATCTTTAACTCTGCTACCTCCCACTCTGTCTCCTGCTTTCTGGTCAATGCCACCGTCTCCAACCCATATAACATAGCTGGTCTTACTACTATCCTGTAGACCTTCCCTTTCACTCTTGCTGATATCCGTCTGTCACAAATCACTCCTGACACTCACAACCCATTCCACCCTGCCTGCACTCTGTTTTTCACCTCTAATCCACAATCCCCATTACTCTGTACTGTTGATCCCAAGTATTTAAACTCGTCCACCTTCGCCAACTCTACTCCTTGCATCCTCACCATTCCACTGACCTCCCTCTCATTTACACACATGTATTCTGTCTTGTTCCTACTGACCTTCATTGCTTTCCTCTCTAGAGCATATCTCCACCTTTCCAAGGTCTCCTCAGCCTGCTCCCTACTATCGCTACAGATCACAATGTCATCAGCAAACATCATAGTCCACAGGGACTTCTGTCTAATTTCATCTGTCAACCTGTCCATCACCATTGCAAATAAGAAAGGGCTCAGAGCTGATCCCTGATGTAATTCCACCTCCACCTTGAATGCATCCATCACTCCTATCGCAGACCTCACCACGGTCACACTTCCCTCGTACATATCCTGTACAACTCTTACATACTTCTCTGCCACTCCCGACTTCCTCATACAATACCACAATTCCTCTCGAGGCACCCTGTCATATGCTTTCTCCAGGTCTACAAAGTCGTAATGCAACTCCTTCTGGCCTTCTCTATACTTCTCCGTCAACACCCTCAGAGCAAACATTGCATCTGTGCTTCTCTTTTGTTGGCATGAAACCATACTGCTGCTCACTAATCATCACCTCCCTTCTTAGTCTAGCTTCCACTACTCTTTCCCATAACTTCATGCTGTGGGCTTATCAATGTTATCCCCCCATAATTACTACAGTCCTGCACATCCCCCTTATTCTTAAATATCGGTACCAATGCACTTCTTCTCCACTCCTCAGGCATCCTCTCACTTTCTATTAAGCAATCTGGTTAAAAACCCCACTTCCATCTCTCTTAAACACCTCCATGCTTCCACAGGTATGTCATCTGGACCAACGGCTTTTCCATTCTTCATCCTCTTCATAGCTGTCCTTACTTCCTCCTTGTTAATCCATTGCACTTCCTGATTCACTATCTCCACATCATCTAACCTCTCCTCTCTCTCGTTCTCTTCATTCATCAGCCTCTCAAAGTACTCTTTCCATCTGCTCAACACACTCTCCTCGCTTGTGAGTACGTTTCCATCTTTATCCTTTATTACCTTAACCTGCTGCACATCTTTCCCAGCTCTGTCCTTCTGTCTAGCCAATCGGTACAGGTCCTTTTCTCCCTCCTTAGTGTCCAACCTCTCATACATCTCATCATACGCTTTTTCTTTAGCCTTCGCCACCTCTCTCTTCACCTTGCGCCTTATCTCCTTGTACTCTTGTCTACTTTCTGCATCTCTCTGACTATCCTAGTTCTTCTTTGCCATCCTCTTCCTCTGTATACTCTCCTGTACTTCCCCATTCCACCACCAGGTTTCCTTTTCTTCCTTCCTCTGTCCAGATGTCACGCCAAGCACCATTCTTGCTGTCACCCTTACTACTTCTGCTGTAGTTTCCCAACTGTCAGGGAACTCTTCACTACCACCCAGTGCCTGTCTCACCTTCTCCCTAAACTCAACCTTGCAGTCTTCCTCTTTCAGATTCCACCATTTGATCCTTGGCTCTGCCCTCACTCTCTTCCTCTTTTTGATCTCCAACATCATCCTACAGACCACCATCCTATGCTGCTTAACTACACTTTCCCCTGCCACCACTTTACAGTCTTCAGTCTCCTTCAGATTGATTCTTCTACATAGGATGTAATCTACCTGTGTGCATCTTCCTCCACTCTTGTACATAACCCTATGTTCCTCCCTCTTCTTATAATGCGTATTCACCACTGCCATGTCCATCTTTTTGGCAAAATCCACTATCCTCTGACCTTCTTCATTCCTCTCCTTGACACCATACCTACCCATCACCTCCTCGTCTCCTCTGTTCCCTTCATCAACATGTCCATTGAAATCCGCTCCAATCACCACTTGCTGTCCCTTGGGTACACTGTTCATCATTTCATCCAACTCATTCCAAAATTCTTCTTTCTCATCCATTGCACACCCAACTTGCAGGGCATATGCACTAACAACATCCATCATCACACCTCCAATTTCCAGCTTCATAATCCGACACTCTTTTCACCTCCAAAACACTCTTGACATACTGTTCCTTCAGAATAACCCCTACTTCATTTCTCCTCCTATCCACACCATGATATAACAATTTGAATCCACCTCCGATTCACCTGGCCTTACTCCCCTTCCATTTAGTCTCTTGCACACACAATATATCAACCTTCCTTCTCTCCATCATATCTGCTAACTCTCCCCTTACCAGTCATACTGCCAACATTCAAAGTTTCTACCCTCAGTGCCACTATCTTTACCTTCCTCCTCTCCTCCTGCCCCCGGACACATCTCCCCCTCTTCTTCTCCTTCTTATTCTTCTTCTTCAGCCAACAGTAGCTTAATTTCTTCCAGCACCCTGTTGGCTAACCGTACTGGTGGTGGTCGTTGTTAACCCGGGGCTCGACCGATCCGGTATGGAAATTTGTAGTGTTGTCCACATATTGAAATGGTAAAATTTTACACTGGATGCCCTTCCCGATGTAACCCTCCCCATTTTTCCGGGCTTGGGGCCAGCACAAAGAAACACACTGGTTTGTGCATCCCCTGTGGCTGGGTTAAGGGTAACAGTAAGTATGATTCCCAAAAGCCCACAAAACTTAAAGGCAGGCCAAAGACATATTCATTAAATTATTGTGGACAACTCAAGATGTTAAGTTTATGTATTTCATAGTTTTTGGATTAGTACTTTTGTGAAATTTAGTAGTTCTGGTGTTGATTGACCTGAAGTGTTTACAAGGGTGAAGGAGAGTGAGTGGGAATGACCTAGCTGGGCATGTCAAAAAGATCATTCATTATTTTATCAGCTTCTGTGTCATCCTCTTGTCCTTCCCTGACTTTTCCTACACTGCAAATGCCCATGTTGTTGTAACTCTGAAATTCTATTAAAAATATTATGAATTATATCTTTCTTTTTTTTTATACTTAAGACACCCTATTACCACCACAAGTAACACTGAACGTTGGTACCCAGGTGTGAATTGCTGCATATCAACTCCAGTTCGCATTTGCTTCAACAAATCTTCTCAAGTAGCTATTGTTGACATTACCGAACATTACTTCCCAGATGTGAATTGCTGTTTTTCTTCTGCAGACTAGAAACTAGAAAATAATCACAATAATCACAGAACAAGATGTCACACTTATAATTAATCACAATGTTTCATTTCCTGTGACGGAGAATATAAATAACAAATCTTAAAACCCCTCCTTTAACCGCCACCTTATCGTAGTGGAGGGGTTTGCGTGTCCCAATGATCCTAGGAGCTCTGTTGTCTGGGGCTTTATGCCCCTGGTAGGGCCACCCAAGGCAAACTGGTCCTAGGTGAGGGATGAGACAAAGAGCGGTTAAACAAACCTTCTATGATGAATGAATACTTTGGACGGCCTTTTCCCTTGCCCAGACGCGGGTCACCGGGGCCCCCCTCTGAAGCCAGGCCTGGAGGTGGGGCTTGATGGCGAGTGCCTGGTGGCCAGGCCTGCACCCATGGGGCTCGGCCGGGCAAAGCCAGAAGAGGCAACTTGGGTCCCCCTTCCCATGGGCTCACTACCTATGGGACGGGCCAAGGAGGTCAGGTGCAGTGTGAGTTGGGTGGTGGCCGAAGGCGGGGACCTTGGCGGTCCGATCCTCAGCTACAGAAGCTGGCTCTTGGGACGTGGAATGTCACCTCTCTGAAGGGGAAGGAGCCTGAGCTAGTGCGCGAGGTAGAGAGGTTCCGGCTAGATATAGTCGGACTCACCTCGACGCACAGCTTGGACTCTGGAACCAATCTCCTTGAGAGGGGCTGGACTATCTACCACTCTGGAGTTGCCCCCGGTGAGAGGCGCCGAGCGGGTGTGGGTATACTTATTGCCCTCCGACTTGGAGCCTGTTCATTGGAGTTTACCCCGGTGGACGAGAGGGTAGCCTCCCTCCGCCTTCGGGTGGGGGGATGGGTCCTAACTGTTGTTTGTGTGTATGCACCGAACAGCAGTTCGGAGTACCCACCCTTTTTGGAGTCCCTGGAGGGGGTGCTAGAGGGCATACCTTCTGGGGACTCCCTCGTACTCACGTGGGCAATGACAGTGAGACCTGGAAGGGTGTGATTGGGAGGAATGCCCCCCCCCCCGATCCTGAACCCGAGTGTTGTTTTGTTATTGACTTCTGTGCTCGTCACGGATTGTCCATAACAAACACCATGTTCAAGCATAAGGGTGTTCATATGTGCACTTGGCACCAGGACACCCTAGGCCTCAGTTCGATGATCGACTTTGTGGTTGTGTCGTTGGACTTGCAGCCACATGTCTTGGACACTCGGGTGAAGAGAGGGGTGGAGCTGTCAACTGATCACCACCTGGTGGTGAGTTGGCTTTGATGGTGGGGGAGGATGCCGGTCAGGCCTGGTAGGCCCAAACGTGTTGTGAGGGTCTGCTGGGAACGTCTGGCAGAGCCCCCTGTCAGATGTAGCTTCAACTTCTACCTCCGGCAGAACTTCGACCACATCTCTAGGGAGGTAGGGGATAATGAGTCCGAATGGGCCATGTTCCGTGCCTCTATTATTGAGGCGGGTGACTGGAGCTGTGGCCGTAAGGTGGTCGGTGCCTGTAGTGGCGGCAATCCCCGAACCCGTTGGTGGATACCGGCGGTGAGGGATGCCGTCAAGCTGAAGAAGGAGTCCTACAGGACCCTTTTGTCCTGCGGGACTCTGGAGGCAGCTGATAGGTACCGGCAGGCCAAGCGGAATGCAGCAAATGGTGGTTGCTGAGGCAAGAACTCGGGCGTGGGAGGAGTTTGGAGGGGCCATGGAGAACAACTTTCGGACGGCTTCGAGGAGATTCTGGTCCACCGTCCGGCGTCTCAGGAGGGGGAAGCAGTGCAGTGTCAACAATATATATGGTGGGGGTGGTGCGCTGCTGACCTCGACTCGGAATGTTGTGGGTCGGTGGGGGGAGTACTTCGAAGACCTCCTCAATCCCACTAACATGTCTTCCAATGATGAAGCAGAGCCTGGGGACTCGGAGGTGGGCTCCTCCATCTCTGGGACTGAGGTCACCGAGGTGGTTAAAAAACTCCTTGGTGGCAGGGCCCCGGGGGTGGATGAGATACGCCTGGAGTTCCTCAAGGCTCTGGATGTTGTAGGGCTGTCTTGGTTGACACATCTCTGCAACATCGCATGGACATCAGGGACAGTGCCTCTGGATTGGCAGACTGGGGTGGTGGTCCCCCTCTTTAAGAAGTGGGACCGGAGGGTGTGTTCCAATTACAGAGGGATCACACTTCTCAGCCTCCCTGGAAAAGTCTATTCGGGGGTTCTGGAGAGGAGGGTCCATCGGATAGTCGAGCCTCGGATTCAGGAGGAACAGTGTGGTTTTCGTCCTGGTCGCGGAACAGTGGACCAGCTCTACACCCTTAGCAGGGTCCTGGAGGGTGCATGGGAGTTTGCCCAACCAGTCTACATGTGTTTTGTGGACTTGGAAAAGGCATTCGACCGTGTCCCTCGGGGAATCCTGTGGGGGGTACTCCAAGAGTATGGGGTACCGGACCTCCTGATAAGGGCTGTTCGGTCCCTGTACGATCGGTGCCAGAGCTTGGTCCGCATTGCTGGCAGTAAGTCGAACCCGTTTCCAGTGAGAGTTGGACTCCGCCAGGGCTGCCCTTTGTCACCAATTCTGTTCATAACTTTTATGGACAGAATTTCTAGGCGCAGCCAGGGCGTTGAGGGGGACCGGTTTGGTGGATTCAGGATTGGGTCACTGCTTTTTGCAGATGATGTTGTCCTGTTTGCTTCATCAGGCCGTGACCTTCAGCTCTCTCTGGATCGGTTCGCAGCTGAGTGTGAAGCGGCTGGGATGGGAATCAGCACCTCCAAATCTGAGACCATGGTCCTCAGCCGGAAAAGGGTGGAGTGCCTTCTCAGGGTTGGTAGCAAGATCCTGCCCCAAGTGGAGGAGTTCATGTATCTCGGGATCTTGTTCACGAGTGAGGGAAGAATGGAGTGTGAGATCGACAGTCGGATCGGTGTGGCATCCGCAGTAATGCGGCCTCTGCATCGGTCTGTCGTGGTGAAAAAGGAGCTGAGCCGCAAGGTGAAGCTCTCAATTTACCAGTCGATCTATGTTCCTACCCTCACCTATGGTCATGAGCTATGGGTAGTGACCGAAAGAACGAGATTGCGAATACAAGCGGCTGAAATGAGTTTCCTCCATAGGGTGTCTGGGATTTCCCTTAAAGATAGGGTGAGAAGCTCAGTCATCCGGCAGGGGCTCAGAGTAGAGCCGCTGCTCCTCCGCATCGAGAGGAGTCAGATGAGGTGGCTCGGGCATCTGATCAGGATGCCTCCTGGACGCCTCCCTGGTGAGGTGTTCCTTGCACATCTAACCAGAAGGAGGCCCAGAGAAAGACCCAGGACACGCTGGAGGGACTATGTCTCTCGGCTGGCCTGGGAACGCCTCGGGATTCCCCCGGAAGAGCTAGAAGAAGTGGCCAGGGAGAGGGAAGTTTGGGCATCTCTGCTCAAGCTGCTGCCCCCACGACCCGACCTCGGATAAGCGGAAGAGAATGGATGGATGGATGGATGAATCTTAAAAGTGTTGGTACCACAGTTATTTCACTATATGAGGAGAGACTGAAAAATTCCCAGAATCGGAAAATAGCACGGGAGCAAGGTATAGTTTTTGACTCTGCTGCTACGTATCATAAGCCTACAGTCTTTTTAATCAACCCACTGAGTGACATCATGCTGATTTGACTGACTGTGTATTTCTGACAACTAATCTACAATTACATCTGTGACTTAAGAACTTTTTTGCTCTGAAAGGCTGACAAAAACACTTCATGTCATATTGAACCCGAAAACACTGATGATCACATTTCTTGACAATGTTTATACTGAACTGTTGAGCCATCTGCAGAGAAGCATCAGGAAGAAAGCGTCTAAGCACAAAACTGCATTTTGCACCATAACAATGCACCTGCACATACTACAGCATCATGACAGCACAACTGCACACACCGTGTTGTGATTGTTTTGACCAGAAAAAATGCAGCTGCTGCCTTGCACTCCCCGAATTTGCTAGATCTCACTCTCTGTGACTTCGTTTTATTCCTAAAAGTAAGTTTCAGACTAGATGATTTGCTACCATGGGTGATATCCAGGAAAATTTGCAGGAGGCTATAGACATGGTAACAAAAGATCAGTACGGGAAAATAGGAGACCCTGACAAATATTGTAGGGTTCCAGCTGATTGAGTAGTGTTGTTTAACGTTTTAGAATTAAATAATGAAGTAGTTTTATGCTGACCTAAATCACAACTTTGGAAAGTCCCTCGTGTCACATTATCTCTTTGGTTTCTTCTGGGTTTCTTCTTGGTATACACAAAATAAACAAAAGAAAACCATAAAGAGTCACCAATAAGATGCCATAAATCTGTTCTGACTGCTGATGTGGACTGTTTTGTAATAAGCATACATGACACTTGTCATTTACAAATGTTCACATATCAAAAGAAATATGGGAGTGTGGTTGCAAATTATTAAACTATTTTTGCCAATAGAAGGTTTTCACTTCATTTGTTGTTTTATGTTCCCAGTTCAATAAAATGTATTATATGGCTTTTCACTAAAATACTGAGGCATATTTTCCCCAGCCACAAAGCTACAATTTTTTTTTTTTATTATACCGACCTTTAAAGTGGAAATATATGCAAACAATATATGCTATGTGCCAAGAAATTATTTATTCTTATATTCTCTCAAACTGTATTGGCTATCAATATATGCTATGTTCCAAGAAATTATTTATTCTTATATTCACTCAAGCTGTATTGGCTATCTATGCTTTTTGGAGGTAGAGCATTAGGGAAGTGTTATCAAGATGTATCGTAAGTAAGAACAAAGGATGTAATGGTTTATTATTGAAGAAATAATAGGCAGTTTTAATGTTAATGTTTCAGTCTGTGAGTACACACTGGGAACTTCGTGACCAATGATTTTAGAAGCAGTACACAACGCCACTGTGCCACCCATACTCTACAGTTCAATAGAAATATTTATATTTAGTTAATCTTTAATTATATTTACCTAACTTTGTACTCAAGTCATTTCCGAAAACTGAACAACAGTGTGTATAATTTACTGTGTCTCTAATAATTTCTTGGGTGTGAAAAATCAAAGTTTTTTAAACTGGAACTGTAAAGAAAAGTATACAATTTCATAGTTTACAAATGATGTTCACTTAATATCAAATTTCCTAGTCTATTGGTAATTCTTGTTTATATTTTTGTAAGCAAATCCCACGAAGTTTGGTGCAAAATATACACAAGTGAGTACTGGTGATGCAGAAAATAAAGTTAACTTGTAGTCTTGTTACCAGTGTTTGGTTTTTTATTTACTATTATCTCAAGTTTTATTGGCTCTAATGAAAGTTGTAAGTACTGCTTCCCGTTAGCAGTATATTGCAAATGAATCTTTGATATTCCTCTTTACAAAGGGTTACATTTAATTTTAGGATTCTGTTATGACAAATAAAATTATAACATTAGTAATATGAATTATGATATGTTAGGGTGTCATGTTTGCGTTGCAGTTATGGCTGCTGCCCAACAGATGTTGAGTTACTGAAGTCTGCACATTGTGTGGGTGTACTGCAGGTTTTCTCCCCACTTCCCAAACATCTGCAAGTTAGCCAACTGTTGATTCTGTATGTCTCTGTGTAAAAGTGTGTGGCAGTGGGCTCTACAATGGAGTTGTGCTTTATCCAGGGTTGGCTCTTATCTTCTGTCTGACAGACTTTCTCCCCAGAACCCTAAATTAGATTAAGGGGTTTTGAGAATGTTATATTATAATAAAATGTAAGATAAATTCAACTATGTTTTTTAATTTGTAATATACTATACAATATACAAGGTGTCTCATAATGAAAAATAGCTGCGGTTTGAATGTAATCTGTTAAATTCAGTCATGATCTTCTGTCATAAGAACTAGGAAAATTTGGCAAACAAGTCCATCAGCTTCGTTTGTTTAGCTAATAGCTATGCTGTTGCAATATCCTATCCTATCTTAAATGTTGAGAAGGTTTCTGATTCAACTATATGTCTTGGTCGATTGTTTCAGATTCGCACTACTCTGCGCAAAGGAGTGCTTCATGGATTCAGTCCTAAGTGCACTTCTACTGGTGTCTTTGATTATGTGTGAAAGAAATCTACTGATTCTACTTTACAAATGTCTTTGAGAATTTTGAAGACCTGGACTAGGGTCCCACACAGTCTTCTGTGTTTGAAAATAAGCAGGTTTACTTCTCTGATTCAGTTGAAATAAGACATGACTTTAAGCCCTAGGATGCACTTGGTTGCTCTCTGTCTTTCTTGTAGCATTATCACCAGAACTGCGTACAATATTCCAGATGTGGTCTCACTAGTGCATTATATAGTTTGAGAATAAGATCCCATGATTTATAATCAGCATCTTTTGTGATATAACCTAACATTTTATTTGCCCTTTCAATTGCTTCTGCGCATTGCTTAGATGATGAAAATGATGTGTCAACATAAACCCCCGAATCCTTTTCAGAAGCTTATTTCTTTAGGACAGTGTCTCCCATATTGTGATGTTACTTTTAGCTACATGTAACTTTTTGCACCTTTGTACATTATACTCCCTTTTCCAAGTGTTCTGAAGCTTGACCAAATTTTCTTGAATTGTTTTTGCTACCTTCATAGTGTCTGCCATTGCTCCAATTTTTGCATCATCTGCAAATCTGTCCCTGATTTCCTATTAGAGAATGATTTGGATGGGTTCTTTTTCACTCAAAAATATATTGGACTTACAAAGATTAAAAAATAAGTATGAATAAATATTTTTTTCCATGCCTGCAGACTGATGGGCACCGTGTATTTCAAAATGTTAATGATGTGACTTACAAGAGGTAAGGTGATAGTAAGTAAGTTGCTTTTGGGGAACCATTAAGATGATTCTTAAAAAACAAAATGTACCTGTTAAAATATATTTTTGCAATACATTTTAACAGGTACACTTTGATGATTTTTTGGAGGTTGTTGAGGTTTCCATAAGTAAAATACAATCAAGCATCTAAATAACCTATATTTTATACATTGTTTTTTATAATGTTATTTTGTTTTTTACAATGTAATCTGACTGTCCATAATGTGTTTTATTTGGCAATTTTTATAGCGATTAGTTTAAACATTTTTTATGTAAATTCATTAATGTAATATGATAGCAAAAGGTGATGTATAGATCAAAAACTTAAATCAACAAATAAAGAAGGGTGGATATCTAATATTTTTAAAGTGTTTGTAAGATATCAAACTGGACTGTTTTGTAGCCGTGCAATTCTCTTAACCTCATTTTCCTATGTTTCCTTTAAGGATTTGCAGGATTCTCCTTTCTCTCTCTTTCTCTTTATAATATATATGACTAACATTTTTCTTGCAATTAAGCTCTCCTGAGTATGCAGGCTGATACAGTATAGTCCAATAGAAAAGAACCACTCAGAAAAAAGCATCTGTACAAGAGGCATTTTAGCACAGTGAGTGGCAGGAAACCTAGAGAGTGTATAGTTGAAAGACAGATGAAAGAACATAAATGGAAAGCAGTTTTACTCCACATAAATCCAAATTGAAATTGCACTGACTATTTATGGTACTATGAAAGCAAATCAGAGAGCAAGGAACAAAAGGTAAAATTCTGAAAGACCTTGGATGGGGAGACAAAGTCACTTAAAGGAGAGCAGGGAGCTGTGGCCAGTGGAGCCATCATGCTGGCCTCTTTAAAACAGTATCTGCTAATTAGAGTTTTGTTTGTGACAGTGACGGGAAAAAGCTAGAATACAGCTATGGGCTCTCCCACTTCAATCGGATAGCTCTTCAAGTACTGATGCAATTTATTGTATAGTTGACATCCACATAAGACTGTGCAAACCAAGTATGTGAAATCTTAAATGCCACATATAATGAAAAAGATTTGTCCTATTAGTGTGTGACATTAACTGAGTTTGTGTGCAGAATCCAATGATTAGCATTTTTTTATACAAGGATGTCTGACTGACCTTCAACAAGTTTTATACACATGCCATCACATATGACTTTAGCCTCAACCTCTGTAATGATTAAATGTAAGGGTCATGAAAGTTCCAGGTAAATCTCATTTTGTGTGTTGTATTGTTTTTTAAGTGCTGCCTGTATTAACATCTTAAGCAGTACCTGTACCATTCATGTCCTAGATGGAGGTCACACAGATAAACACTACAAATAACATAAAATACGTAAAATTGCAGAGTATCTCAGTGGTAGAACTGTATGAATTTTAATTATTCATTGTTTTAATGTCAAGGTAATTTTCATGTGTATATAGTGCACATGCTGTAGCACAATGAAATATTAGTTTGTTGACCCACTTCATGCTCATCTACTTTTAGAGTGATTTTTGCATTTACTTCTAACACAAACATGACCTTTAGGGGATAGATAGATAGATAGATAGATAGATAGATAGATAGATAGATAGATAGATAGATAGATAGATAGATAGATAGATAGATAGATAGATAGATAGATAGATAGATAGATAGATCGGTTGAAATTTCAGCATTAACAGAAGCCAACACACAAGATGAAACAGTGAGACAGTTAGATGGATATTAATTACAAACAAAATTAATATATTAAAATGTTAGGAAAACATGCAGGTAATGTTGATTAGATGTAATCTTGTATAATCAAATAGCATTTCTAAAAAAATGCTAAACCTCAGGTAGGGCTCCCTGAAGCAGTGTGGTAGAATCTGCCTTGTGCTAAAGGTGTAGGGCATCATGCAGAGGATATGAGACATTCCTTGTAGCCAGCAGCTCATTCAACAACCTCTGCTTCTGCCTCCAGTGAATCCAGGCTATGACCCATAATTAAGCCAGTCTTCCTGATTAATTTAATAGGTCTGTTGGCAAAATACCACCACATTTATGCTGGAGACAGACAGAACCCCACTGAACCCATGGTTCTTGCTTAAAGGGAATGCTTTACCAGTATAAGCCAGTTGTCTACACAACCCCTTCCCTAAAAGTCTTACAACATGTAGATAATCAATTTCTCTCTCTTTTACAAAAATTATGTCCCAGGTCTCACTCAAGCACATTCAGTGATTGTAATTCAACCATATTGCTTGAGTCTTTCGTGTATGTACTCTACTATACTCATCTTAAGACGTGGTATCGTCGACTTCAGTAAGTTGGTGAGGTAATAAGTTGGGCTGCATAATTATTAGTATATTAATCACTATTACGATTGTGACTGCCATGATACACTCATGCGAAGTGGTGATTACTTCATGTCAGTTGGTAGGGCGCTCCCACTCTCTGCAAGATCCAGCTTTCCGAGTTCCAAATTGCTCTCAAGGGCAAATAAGTGTTGTAATCAAGCATGGAAAACCTTTACTTAGTGCGAGTGCTTTTATTGTTGTTTACATACCTGTATAAGAATACTTTAAGGTTATGTTCCCAATTATGCCTTAATCTTCCATTATTATAAATTAAGATGTTATTATCCATCCATCCATCCATCCATCCATTGTCTCCCGCTTATCCGAGGTCGGGTCGCGGGGGCAGCAGCTTGAGCAGAGATGCCCAGACTTCCCTCTCCCCGGCCACTTCTTCTAGCTCTTCCGGGAGAATCCCAAGGCGTTCACAGGCCAGTCGAGAGACATAGTCCCTCCAGCGTGTCCTGGGTCTTCCCCGGGGCCTCCTCCCGGTTAGACGTGCCCGGAACACCTCACCAGGGAGGCGTCCAGGAGGCATCCTGATCAGATGCCCGAGCCACCTCATCTGACTCCTCTCGATGCGGAGGAGCAGCGGCTCTACTCTGAGCCCCTCCCGGATGACTGAGCTTTTCACCCTATCTTTAAGGGAAAGCCCAGACACCCTGCGGAGGAAACTCATTTCAGCCGCTTGTATTCGCGATCTCGTTCTTTCGGTCACTACCCATAGCTCATGACCATAGGTGAGGGTAGGAACATAGATCGACTGGTAAATTGAGAGCTTCGCCTTGCGGCTCAGCTCCTTTTTCACCACGACAGACCGATGCAGCGCCCGCATTACTGCGGATGCCGCACCGATCCGCCTGTCGATCTCACGCTCCATTCTTCCCTCACTCGTGAACAAGACCCCGAGATACTTGAACTCCTCCACTTGGGGCAGGATCTCGCTACCAACCCTGAGAAGGCACTCCACCCTTTTCCGGCTGAAGACCATGGTCTCGGATTTGGAGGTGCTGATTCTCATCCCAGCCGCTTCACACTCGGCTGCGAACCGATCCAAAAAGAGCTGAAGATCACGGCCTGATGAAGCAAACAGGACAACATCATCTGCAAAAAGCAGTGACCCAATCCTGAGCCCACCAAACCGGACCCTCTCAACGCCCTGGCTGCGCCTAGAAATTCTGTCCATAAAAGTTATGAACAGAATCGGTGACAAAGGGCAGCCCTGGCGGAGTCCAACTCTCACTGGAAATGGGTTCGACTTACTGCCGGCAATGCGGACCAAGCTCTGGCACCGATCGTACAGGGACTGAACACCCCTTATCAGGGGGGCCGGTACCCCATACTCTCGGAGTACCCCCCACAGGATTCCCCGAGGGACACGGTCGAATGCCTTTTCCAAGTCCACAAAACACATGTAGACTGGTTGGGCAAACTCCCATGCACCCTCCAGGACCCTGCTAAGGGTATAGAGCTGGTCCACTGTTCCGCGACCAGGACGAAAACCACACTGTTCCTCCTGAATCCGAGGCTCGACTATCCGACGGACCCTCCTCTCCAGGACCCCTGAATAGACTTTTCCAGGGAGGCTGAGGAGTGTGATCCCTCTGTAGTTGGAACACACCCTCCGATCCCCCTTCTTAAAGAGGGGGACCACCACCCCGGTCTGCCAATCCAGAGGCACTGTCCCTGATGTCCATGCGATGTTGCAGAGGCGTGTCAGCCAAGACAGTCCTACAACATCCAGAGCCTTGAGGAACTCCGGGCGTATCTCATCCACCCCTGGGGCCCTGCCACCAAGGAGTTTTTTGACCACCTCGGTGACCTCAGTCCCAGAGATGGGGGAGCCCACCTCTGAGTCCCCAGGCTCTGCTTCCTCATTGGAAGGCATGTTAATGGGATTGAGGAGGTCTTCGAAGTATTCCCCCCACCGACCCACAACGTCCCGAGTCGAGGTCAGCAGCGCACCATCCCCACCATATACAGTGTTGACACTGCACTGCTTCCCCTTCCTGAGACGCCGGATGGTGGACCAGAATCTCCTCGAAGCCGTCTGAAAGTCGTTCTCCATGGCCTCCCCAAACTCCTCCCACGCCCGAGTTTTTGCCTCAGCAACCACCAAAGCCGCATTCCGCTTGGCCTGCCGGTACCTATCAGCTGCCTCCGGGGTCCCACAGGACAAAAGGGTCCTGTAGGACTCCTTCTTCAGCTTGACGGCATCCTTCGCCGCCGGTGTCCACCAACGGGTTCGGGGATTGCCGCCGACAGGCACCGACCACCTTACGGCCACAGCTCCGGTCAGCTGCCTCAACAATAGAGGCACGGAACATGGCCCATTCGGACTCAATGTCCCCCACCTCCCTCGGGATGTGGTCGAAGTTCTGCCGGAGGTGGGAGTTGAAGCTACTTCTGACAGGGGGCTCTGCCAGACGTTCCCAGCAGACCCTCACAACACGTTTGGCCCTACCACGCCTGACCGGCATCCTCCCCCACCATCGAAGCCAACTCACCACCAGGTGGTGATCAGTTGACAGCTCCGCCCCTCTCTTCACCCGAGTGTCCAAGACATGTGGCCGCAAGTCCAACGACACGAGCACAAAGTCGATCATCGAACTGAGGCCTAGGGTGTCCTGGTGCCAAGTGCACATATGAACACCCCTATGCTTGAACATGGTGTTCGTTATGGACAATCCGTGACGAGCACAGAAGTCCAATAACAAAACACCGCTCGGGTTCAGATTGGGGGGGCCATTCCTCCCAATCACGCCCTTCCAGGTCTCACTGTCATTGCCCACATGAGCATTGAAGTCTCCCAGCAGAACGAGGGAGTCCCCAGAAGGTATGCCCTCTAGCACCCCCTCCAGGGACTCCAAAAAGGGTGGGTACTCTGAACTGCTGTTCGGTGCATACGCACAAACAACAGTTAGGACCCGTCCCCCCACCCGAAGGCGAAGGGAGGCTACCCTCTCGTCCACCGGGGTAAACCCCAATGTACAGGCTCCAAGTTGGGGGGCAATAAGTATACCCACACCTGCTCGGCGCCTCTCACCGGGGGCAACTCCAGAGTGGTACAGAGTCCAGCCCCTCTCAAGGAGATTGGTTCCAGAGTCCAAGCTGTGCGTCGAGGTGAGTCCGACTATATCTAGCCGGAACCTCTCAACTTCGCGCACTAGCTCAGGCTCCTTCCCCTTCAGAGAGGTGACATTCTACGTCCCAAGAGCCAGTTTCTGTAGCCGAGGATCGGACCGCCAAGGTCCCCGCCTTCGGCCACCACCCAACTCACACTGCACCCGACCTCCTTGGCCCCTCCCATAGGTGGTGAGCCCATGGGAAGGGGGACCCACGTTGCCTCTTCGGGCTGTGCCCGGCCAAGCCCCATGGGTGCAGGCCCGGCCACCAGGCGCTCGCCATCGAGCCCCACCTCCAGGCCTGGCTCCAGAGTGGGGCCCCGGTGACCCGCGTCCGGGCAAGGGAAAACGCCGTCCAAAATTGTTTTTCTTCATAGGAGGTTTGTTTAACCGCTCTTTGTCTCATCCCTCACCTAGGACCAGTTTGCCTTGAGTGGCCCTACCAGGGGCATAAAGCCCCGGACAACAGAGCTCCTAGGAAAGAAGATGTTATTATATACTTTAATTTTTACATATTCATGCAGCTCTTCTTATCCTAATATTGCAATACCCCAATTTATTCATTCATTCATTTTTCTACATTTGACATTTTTGAATAGTTAGTGGTGTGATGGATAGTTTTTTGTTTTTTTGGGAAGTAACATTTATTTTAAAATAAGTTATGTATGTGCTCTACTTAATTTTTACTTCCTTATTATTTGAGTATCAGTAATTTACAGCTTTTACTGTACTACAAAAAGCAGCGACACAGGTACATTTTAATAAGTGTGCTGTGCCTTTATTGTAAAAATAAAAAAGAACCAGTTTTAGACAAAATTTAAAATTTTTCAACAAACACACCATTGAACAATTTCACATTAACAATTTTTAAGTGCTTCCCTGCAAAATGAAGGTTCTACTGTGCAATATGTATACAGAATCCAGTATATGCAGTTGGTAAGACAAAGTACATATTTCATTTAATTGCAAAGGTAATAATTATAATTTATGTCATTAGCACGTGCCCCTAAAATAAACTTTTGTAATGCATACTCAATAGAACCCTAAATGAGATCAGCAAAAGTAATCTGCCTACAGTATTTACTGTATGTTGAATTTGTAATTGTGCACACATTTGCAAGCACTTTCTTATGTGTAATTCTTGTTTACAGTTGTCCTTGCTAGAAGAAGCAGGATTTGGAGGAGTTCTGCCTTATATTGACCCATGTGACCAGCCAAATGACCAGATGTACTTGAACAAATCATTTGGAATTGCACTCAATCCTGGTGGAGATCCTTCTACACCAGGCTATCCTAGCATTGGTAAGTAAGTTTACAATAATCATTTAAAAAGTTTTAAATGTCCCCACCACCCCACCCTTTGACTCCCTCTGAGGGAGTTCTCCGGAGTTTTTGCTGTTGCTCCTGCTCTCTGTCTGCTCAGCAGGAGCAACCTTCAGCTGCCTCTTGAGTGCTGGCCGCAAGATCCATCCCCTGGCCTCCATTCCCATCTGCCTGCTTCCTCCTGTCTTGCACCGGTTCTCTGTCACTGTTGCCCTTCTTTCTGTTATTTAACCACCATCTTTTCTTTCTTTTTGTTTCATTTCCCCTTATTTTTTTTCCTTCTCTGTCATGCAGGCTCCTTTTTATCTATCCTCTCTATTTGGGTGCAGGTGCAACAAGCCGCTACCTTGGAGGTACAAGTGAGGCATACGATCTTTCTACCCGTCTCTGCACGTGTAGGCAGCGCAATCTGCCAAGTACCCCAATTAACCACAGAGTGAAGTGTGTCTGCACACACACGCACCCAGTTTGAACCTGCACTTCCATTGACACGATTATTTATTTTAAAAGTTGCTTTGTGCCACGGACTATTCATCACAATGTCCTTTTTTCTTTACCACTTTTGATGTTGTGCAAAAGAAAGCTGTTAAAAAAGTGTTCAAATGTTACCTTTTTTGGCTGGCTTTCATGTTCTTTTTGCTTGGTGAGTGTACTGTAATTAAGTTTAGAGTAAGAATGGGCAGTGGTGTAGTTGTGTATTGAATTGTATATATAATGCTCTATACTTTTCTTCGTGAATATGTTAAATAGAAATTACCACCATATCAGGAAAGATTCCTACTGTAGCAACAGCATTGTCATCACAAATGGCTGACACTGGAAACTGAATTCTATTAGACTGCCAACTGAAACACCTCTACTGCAGATAATATCTATGTGGTGTCTGCTACAATAACCAATAATGCAAGATCACTTTTATGGTGTAGGTTATATTGAAAATGTGCAAATTAAAGAAAAGAGTGTTCCTAGAAATTCAAATAGTGTTTTAATATTCATAACCAAGAAGAAGAATTTTACAAACCATATTTTTATTAATAATGTGTTCATTATAAGAGCCAAAGTAATCCTCATCTACGCCAAAATTACTGTCTTGCTAGCAGATCAATATCAAAATGTTTGGAACTTTTGCTTTCATTTTTTTTTTTGCCATTTAAAATATTTAACACTTGATTGTTCTGTGTAATTTTGATTTCAGAAATCATATATTAGCATGCACTTACTGCTGTGCTACTTAGATCTGTGCTTTTCTCTGCTGCAGTAAAGAGCAACCTTTTCAAAGTAGTTTCTCTACTTTCAATGTTTGGCAAGGACTCAGTCACTTTGACAGTACCTGAATAAAAACAACTAAAGTGTCATGCCGTATCCTGTATGTCTTCAATGGTATTGAGCTGAAAGGGCTTCGATGTCTTTATTTGTATGCCACATTCAGTTGAATTAAATTTATTTGTAACAAAATACTCTTTGTATGGCAGCTGCCATGGAGCACTTTGAAGTAAACACATATAGATATTAGCAATATACAATTCAAGTAAAGAAAGAGAACAGCTTATTTATATGGAATAACTATGAAACAGCTATGAAAAAGACAAAGAAAGAAAAAACACAGATCGTGGTTTGGGAAAAATAACTCTTATCTGAGATAATCAGCATGATTTAATAAATATTTGCACAGATTTTACTGGCGGTGTCCTGACTAGGATATGCAGTCCATGCTAAATGTGGTCTTGCTAAGATCCATTGAGGAACAATGATACTGACCTATTAAAAAAGATGTAATGCAGACTGTATTCTTAGACATTAAGTCCTTCATGGAAGAAAACTGTGAGCTAAGAAACGAGTGATGCCAGGCTGTGTGGTCTAATGGTTAAGGTACTTTAAAGCAGCAATCTTCAGTCTCAGTCCTTTAAGGTTTTTGGTCCAATCGATCTCCATATTAATAGACAGCTTTTGCTGTTAATGAAACAAGTTATTTAATCTTTGCCCAGTGAGCACTCTTATCCTGCCTTGACAGGCATTTCTGATATTGTACTGTAGATTTTGTTTTCCTGAAGATGTTATTAAGGTGTTTCTTGGACCAAAGCAGCTTAGCACTTCTTAGTCTTTTACTTATTTTCTTGTTTTCTTTTTCAAGGGCTTTAATTGAAAAGTCATTTCATGATGAGTGCATACACAGTTGCAAGCCACCTTGTAAAAACACATCAGTCAGTTATACATTATAATAACAATATGTATTTAAAGACAGAGATGTCAGTCATGTATTTTAGTTTGGCAAAATTAAGTATCCAGTAATGAGGGTCTGCTGTAATTAATATCTCCCTGTACTGTGATGTAGATTTCCTGTGCATCCTTTATTGCCATGATTTGGTTATTCTAATGATTAAAACTGTTTTCTGTGTGTTTAATTTAATTTGTGTTTTTATGTATGTAAATGGCATATCGTTTAGTAGCTTATTGCATTATAATGTAAGTATGTGAAAAGCTCTGTGCCTGTACTCAATGAAGCATGGTATACAGGAATAAATTAAACAGAATCGAATCCTTAAAGCCATCAGGATTCATTTAAAAAGTGCTCACTGTTCAGGCTTGGTGTTGTGGAAAGATGCTGCTAAGATTCTCTGACCCTTTTATTGAGAAGTAATGTGGCTAGCTTAGGACTGGCAAAATTATACCTTGTTAGGGAACTCTAAGGTGTATTCTCTTCATCACATTGAAATTGTATCCTTCATATTCTGATTAGTAGTATTACTTCATTTTTATGTTTACAATTTTGTGAAACACTGTCATTTCAATGAATGATTACTATTTCTTTTTAACTGCTTAATAAAACTCATACATATATGATGAACAGATTCACCTATAAACTGATGCAATGGAGACAAGAGAAGTGAGATTTACTATAAATTGAGTTCTGTGAGTTCATTTAATCCTTCCCTCAGCTGCTCTTTGAATATTGGACAGACAAAGCATTTACTGTCACTTCATCCAGAGAACCAAGCCAAACGTAGTTTCACTGTTTAACTGTGGGTTGCTAACTGAGGTGGCTTGGAAATACCACAGAGATTTTTTTTTTCTTTTTTACTGTGTACACATGGCTCAACTTCTTTGCTGGTCATTAAACTGCTTGTAGTACATGCCAGTGTAGTTTTCATCTTTTGTTAATTCACACTCATTTGACCATGAATTAATATGTTGCTTAACTGTAAATTGTTCTAAGACATATTTAACATTTATGTAAATGTAGTAACAAATAAAACCATACTTTACATAAAATGCCTGTTTAATCTTATATTGTTTGACATTTCAAACTGATAATGTAAACAGAGAAGTGTAAAAAAAAAAGTTGATGCTGGGATAAATAGTTTGAGGGCCATGAAAAAGAAAGGAAAATAAATTTAGCAATGCAAGGTCACTGAGATTACAGTATCAGTGCTGCTGCAAAAATTAATTTACCATGAAGCTGAGGGCTTCTACTGCTGCTAATATATTACCCTCAATACCTACTGATCTCGTTTAATCATTATCCCTCATGTGCTGCTGTATCGAGTGCTTTTCACAAATCTGCTGCTAAGTAAATTATGCCATATATCCTCCTCACATCAGCAACACTAGTAACAGCCTTAGAGATGTCTGGCTGATATGTTCTGCTGGAGTAATGCCTTCCAGGTTCTCCCTGACATTCTCCGGTGGCTTTTTAGCCTTTGCTAAAATTTTATAGCATGTCTATTCTACATGAACCAAATTGTATTTTTTGCTAAATTTGTAAGTATGTTTTTTTTTTGTTCCTAGGCTTAATTTAGAGCCTCTACTTTTAAAAGTTAGTCAGTATTAATTTCTTTAAGGTGATGATCTCTGATAGACAACAATTGAATTTCCCCTTGGGATTAATAAAGTTTGTTTAGTCTGATCTAATTTAATAGATAACTTTGCTGTGTCACAACATTTAGACCTGGTTCAATTACTTGTAGTGTTTGTTCATTCAAAGATTCTCATTTCTCCCCACAGTCTGAGGACATGCTTGTCAGGTAGAATGGTGATTTGAATTTGAGGGAATTTGTGTGTAGCCTACAGTTATAAGCTAACATCCCCTTTTGGACAGTTTCTTGTCCTGGGCCTTTTGTTGCAGGCAAATGCAATGGTTCTTAGCTGCCCAGAACTGAGAAAGGACTGGGAAAAAAAAAAGAAAATAAGCAGGTGAAATGAGTATTTTCCTCTGTCATGTTTCAGGGGCTGTCCAGATGAGTGCTGTATGCCACTTCTACTGTTACATACTACTGATACAAGGAATAATTTTTTTTTGTATTATAACATTCAATTATGTATGGTGATATTTTCAAAGAAAATAGATTATACTGATACCTTCAGTAGCAACTTTGTATGCATGTGTACAATATTGAGAGTTACACTAGTTGTATTTCTCCAGTTTTGATTGCCATTTTTTTTTAAATGAAACCGACTATTCTGAATCCAATTGCCAGTTGTTCTCAACTGAACTTTAAACAGTAACACTATTATTTTCAAAAACTTGTCTTAAGTTGCTGGTACAATTTTTTGTTTTCTTTACTGGTTAAATCCAGCAATTTGTTTTATAATTATGCTTTCGTGCAATACTGTGCTCCAGCAAATGAAATTAAGCTGTTTAAATAAGACATATGAAATATAAAAAGGTTTTCATACTTCTCACTGAGAGGAGGTACCTTCCACAGCTGTGTAAAATTAATACACATCAATACGGTTTACATGTTTGTAGATTACTTCAATATTAATGTGGAAATCTGCAAAAATAAAAAAAGCATTTTTTTCCACACAGTAGCATAATACAGTCACCCCTTCTGCAATAAAGTTAAATCCACAAATATTTGCTAAACACTCCTAACCCCTAAGTGAAGGTACTGCAACTGTTTTCCAAAATACTAAGTGACCTATGGTAGCAGCTGTAAAATTTCCTATTAAATTGATTTAAATGCATATAGTGTGAGATTAAATTAAACAATTAATCACAAACAAATGATGCATCATGAGCACCATATTTTGGTAAGCTTATGATGCAGTAACTTGTGTGTGAAATACGGCAGGCAGATACTGTACCTTTTTCAGTGGCTGGCACTGTAATTTATCATGATGCTCTTTATGCAAGATCTGTTCGTCCACTTTTTCTATTACAGGTATGTGGGGTATGCTTAAATGACATGTCGTACAAACACATTTACACACAATGAAGCATGTTAACTGTTTATTTTTGTCCCTTGAAGATTTCAAGCAGGCATGTAGAGTTCATTTAATAAGATGACAAGGTTATAGTGAAATTAAGAAGACCTAGATAAAGGGGGTACTATACAGTAGGTGACTGTAACATTAATACCAGCATTATGTTTATTGATATTAGAGAAAGGCTTCCTCTATCACTTCTGTCCTCTCCTTCAGTGAAGCTGAAGATTGTGGCATTCTTATTATGTGAGATGTATCCTCAACTGGGCTATCAGTCTGCTATTTGGACCATCACCTATTATGTTTCTTGTACTGTGAGAGTTTTTTTCGGTTGAGATACTTCCATTGAATGTTATGCACCATCTAAGCTGTTGCTCCTCTTTAGCTACTCTTTGGAAACTAAAATAAAGTGGCCAGGTAAAAGACTTGTTACTACTTTGTCAATTAAGCAAAGCAATATGTAGTTTAGGTGTTTAACTTGTGGGTGGTTAGGTTTAGGATCCTTGAAAGTCTCACTAAGGTTGTTTACTGTACTTGTGTGTCCTACTTCAATGTCTAGAGAGACTATTGAACCAGATAAAGTATGTCTTTAGATAGTGCAAGAAAATGAGAATCCCTGGATGAAACTCCCATAAATCTTTTAAAGGTATTGTACTTGTTCTTTTGCACATAGATGATGTCACCTACAAGCTAACATTGAAGCATTACTCCTTGAAAAACGGGGGCCAGAATACTTTAAAACGCCATTCTGTTTTCATGACTTGCATACCCTGAACAAGAACATGGAGACCTGGAATGCATTCTGTCAGCAAAGGGAATGAGGGATGAATCAGTACTAGGTAGGAATGTTCTTCACGTAGACTACAAACATTGTATCCGTTTAAATATGGCAGTAGACATAGCACATATGTTTATATTGGTAGGTGCAGGGGCATTCAAACATTCTGCAGGAATGTAAATTTCATACACAAAGCTATGCATATGAGATATGAACTGGGCTGAAGTGCTACTGAATTTCCACAGTTTAAAAGTTTCAGACTATCTACTTTAAAATGCACTGACTAAGAATGCAAAAGTAATTCTGTGTAGCTCATCTCATGCCTCATGAAGAAGAAGATTGCTTACTGCACAAATAATACTGAAACCTTCTCATTACACATTTCACTGTTTTGCATACTGAAGGTGTTAAGCTGACTGCTCTGCAATTTCTGTCTCAAACTTACCTCTCTGTTTCAAAGACGTGCAGTGTATTTCTTAGCTTCAACATTTCAGCCATGATTAAGGGTTCACTGAAAGTTATGCAAAGACTTCCATCTTCTGCAGGAAGAGCACATTCTTAAATGGTTTGGTACTTTTCATTCTAGAATGGGAGGTAAACTCCTAACAATGGCCATGGCAAGAGACTGCAGAGCCTTGGCTTGCATCTGTCTCTGCAACATAATTGCTATCCTCTGGTGTGCTTGAGGGTTATTTAAATTTATATGATTTGCATGCAGTCTTTATTTAATATTGTTGCAGTCAATTCGTCTTCCTGGAAATTTGTTTCTTGTATAATGCGTTTTAAGCTACATTTTACATGGTCCATTTTTCCATTTTCATCATTTTTGTATACCTCCAATATATTTCACATTATTATAATTATTTTTATTTTCATGAAACATTTGAATTTTTTGTTGACTGCTATTCCATTGTATTGACTACATGAATTAAAAATTAGTGTAATAGATGTGTATACTGTACTTTTTTCCTAATTTTTCGTAACAGTGGAAATTTTGGTTTGAGCATCCCCACTGCATGAATTCATTAGAAATATATGGTGAAATCATAAGAAAGCATAGCAGATTTATTTCTTATGGCATTTAAGTGATATTAAAAATTGCTTTCTGTTATAGGCTAAAGCATGCAGTATGTATCTTAAAATAATTCTAAATTAGTAATTTAAAATTAGTAATACATTTTACTATAATAAGCTAACATATCTCATATAGCATATGCTCTTCAATGCTGTAACAATAATTTATCTATTAGCAGTAATTAATCTTTACAGAATGGATGTGGTTAGTAAGAAATGCATAATTATGACTCTGCATGTAACTGACTAATAAATGATTCATAGAAGGCACTTTTAGGAGACAGAGGGAACCTTTCCTGTACTTGATATAATAGTAATAGTCATAATACATTTAAAATTGTTTCTGTTGTTGCAGTGCAGGGTTAATTAAAATAAAAATCTAACTGAATCTGTTCTGGCACAGAGAGTGAAGAATATTTCATAGACTCTGACAAGCTGCTAATGCAGCATACCGGGGGCACACAATTTCAGTTAGGTTATGAAACAATTAAAAACCATTCAAAATACAGTCTGCCATAGATTAGCTGAAACAGAGTGTATGGCTGTCACTGTCATATTGGCAACTGCTGCATTCTAGCTTTTTCAGGTAGGGTGTGCCAGAATTTCAGGAAGTAACAGCTTTTACAAACAGTACACTTTGTTCTGTTTTTCCTCATGTTTCACATTTAAGAATAAATTAGTTAATTTATTGCAGGAGAAACATAATAACCTGACTCTTCTGAATGTCTTTTGGAAACATTGATTTCATTCTCAACAATAAACCCAATCATTATTTTCAAAATGGCATTAATGAAACTAACATATTTGTTTATCTTCAGTATGCTTTCCTTCTATAAAGCACTTAAATACAGAAGAAAAATGAGAAAACAGTAATGTTTAGTAAGAGCTTTAAAATGGTTCCTATAAACTACTGCATATTGGATTCACTGTATAAGACTACTTACCTTCCATCACTGATTTCCCAGTTAATTTTAAGTAATGGCTGCTTTGAAGTGTTTTATGATAGTAGTTACCAAGAAAGACATTGTTTACAGCATAGGTTCACTGGTCAGTAGGACAAGCCTGAGACAGATAGGGTGGAAAGGGTGCAGACAGGCTAACATGAATAAGGGAAGTCTAGTGCTGTTTTAGCAGAAACATTTCAGAACACAGCTCCCAACTCCCAGTTTTTCGAAAGCAGAAATTACTGGTGAGGAAAGCATTGAGCACAGTATGTGTAAAAGAAATCAAGGGGGTACAAGCACAGATTTTTTTTCATGAAACAATGTTATAAGGTTATAGCTGCATATAAAGTAATTTCAATTATGAGGGAACAATACTCCAAACATCACATATTGAAGCCCATTATGAAAGATCAATACCCCATATATCACATATTGAAACCAAAACGTCAGAACCGGAATGTGCCTGTAATTCTGAGGGAGAAGGCGTGCATGCTGTCATTTTCTTATGATCAAATGGCAGCACAATATGGTAATGCAAGTGACAGGACATTCCCATCGCAAGTTTGGTCATTACACCTGAGTGCCACTCTTTAGGTGGTGTGAATGGCAGCAAGGGCGAACATGGCAAACTACACAAAGCAATGAGTTGGATACAGGTAAGAGGTAGTGTATGTAAAGATTTACTAACTCCCACATCTACTGCCAGCTTCCATGAATGTGAAATTGGTCACTGTGATTCCAGATATCTTCTTCAGCTGCTGAACACTTTAATTTCATCATGAGCTGTTTTTATTGATGCGGTAGCTAAAAGATATTATATTTGATATATGATGTTGTATTCATTATTCATGGGGATATTTTTATATATGCTGTATGTTGGTTTTGAACTTTATTCACTAGTGTATGGAAGGTATACAGATAAGAATGGCTGTGTACATATGACAATAAACTTGAACTAATAAAATATATTCTACAATACAGCCAAAATTGTAATTATCTACAGATTGGTGCAAGAATTGTAATAAATTTTCTGTTCAAAATTGTTACTAAAACTTCTTTGGACTTGATTTGAAACCGTGGTAAGTTCCCTAGACACGTGGTCGCATGGGGTTGAAATTCACTGCATTCTTACCAGTGAGTGCCAGCCAACAAAGTATGCTTCTGAAATTTTGATTAAAGTAACTTCAATTATTTATTTACTAAGGGAAAAAAATATACTTCAGAAAAGGTAACCTAACATGCCCAGACTTGCTTAAACCATTTCAGAGTCATGGGAGCCAGAACCTATCCAGACAGCATATATCATAAGCCGCGAAAAAAACTTTGAAAGGTCACTGGTCCATGCCAGCATAGTATGGTTTCTTATACTATTTATTTTTCATGCAGACAGTGTATCCTATTTGCAAAGACTTTGGGCTATAAAGCACATCATTACCATTATTGGGTCATTGTGTGACACTAGACAACTGAATCACTTTATGTGCCAAGGTTCTAGTCGTAGAAGTGCAAAAATAATTGTACTTTATCTATTATCTATATGGGAATGGCACTATATAAATAAAATGCATTATTATTATTAAACATCTTGAGAAAATCTCTATATAAGAAAATAAAGTTTATTTGTATTATTTCATTACCGTAGTGAAAAAAAAATATATACACACTTGTTTTATCGTGTAGGGTCTTTATGGTGACCCTATTTTCATATTTTATACTCTTTATTGTGTAGACCTTACTAAAATATCTAAAATCCCATACAGTTACCACTCTGTGGTCAGGTACTTTAGGACTTCCTCCCCACTTCCCTTCTACATCTGTAACCTCAGGCAACTAGACTTAACCTGCATATTATTGATTAAGTTCCAAAAAATATTAAGGAGGCAGAATACTATGTGAATATTAGGAAATCATACCTGTACATCATAAGTAGCAGTGCATCTTGCGTCCATTGCCGGCTCTCAGCTTATCATTACTTTAGCTTGCTTTGCTACCACATGGCCATTGCATTGAGTATTGAATCAGGCCACATTCCTGTCTCAGTATGGCTGCCAAGATAGAGTTGTCTTTATCATGGTCTTCTCTTTATGGTGAGATGGTGAGAGAGAGACATAAAGGCAAGGTGAACAACTTTATACCATTCTTAAACCAATGGAGTATTGTCATACAGAACGGCCCCTGATTCAAACCAATCATAAACAGCCATACTTTAGACCAGTAGAATTAATTTTCCAGTCCATTCCTGACCAGTTATCAATGGAAGTACTAATGTACAACTCATCAATCAGTTCCTTTGTTTATTCAGTTGAAGGCCTTCTTGCGGTGGATGGCTTATACGCTCTAAGTCCAAACACATTCACCCCTGCCAGGCTGGTCTGATAAAGACTGGGGAGTTTGGTTATGTAAGCATCAAAGCACCGCTGTTACAATACACTTTATTTTTGTATAGCCCAAAATCACACAGGAAGTGCCGCAATGGGCTTTAACAGGCCCTGCCTCTTGACAGCCCCCCAGCCTTGACTCTCTAAGAAGACAAGGAAAAACTCCCAAAAAAAACCTAGTAGGGAAAAAATGGAAGAAACCTTGGGAAAGGCAGTTCAAAGAGAGACCCCTTTCCAGGTAGGTTGGGCATGCAGTGGGTGTCAAAAGAAGGGGGTCAATACAATACAATACAATACAATACACAGAACAGAACAAATCCTGTTCTTATCAATGAAGTAAATCATGCCTCCTGCAACATTATCTAATATTACATTTGCTTTGTCTAGTATACAAATAAAGACATACAAATTACTTATCAACTTCTATGCTAAAAATCACTCCACCACATCACTGTTTTGCCAATATCTGAAAGATTCAGCAGGAGACATCAGAAAGATGAATGAAGAATCTAGAATACATATAAAAATAAAAATGGCTTCACAGGGAGAATGTGTAACCTTCATGAATTGAACCTAAGACATTGCAGCTTTTTATCGAGCAGCACTAACCATTATGACACTATGCTGCTCCAGCAAATACTGTATGTTGATAAGCAAATAATTCAATTCAGTTTATTATTGTGTAGCACTCTTCACTGATTACAGGCACAGAATCCTGCACTTAGTATAGATTCCTTGATTTGCAATGCATGCTAAATAAATAAATGGATCCAAATAACATTTTTAAAGCTCTTTACTACAAGGGACATGCACTAAAATGTTTAGCACCTTGCTGTAGATAATAATAATGAGATGTTTGAAACAGTTGTGTGGGGTCCAAAAAGCACCTTCATTACTGCAGCTGATGATAAGAGTAACTGCGGTGTTTTGGCACTATATTGGCTGTAGACTTACTTATCTGTCACATCATGCAAAGAAAAAAGCTTTGCAAAGCAGTAGCAACTGCTGTCATTTAAAACTGCTTGGTTTACTATATTCAACATATACTGTAAATGTTTATTTTATAAAAAAATAAGTTCTTTCTTCCAAAGTGCAAAATTAAAATGAAATTGTTTCTGTTTTCAAGCTGAAAATATTTGAACGCTTTCTTAGGTTCACATTTTGAAATCGATCCATCCATTTTCCTGACTTCATGTACTTTTTAATTTACTCAGAACTGCAAGGAGGCCAAAGCCTTACATTGTAATTACTAATTAATTTAAAAAGAAAGCATATTTTGGCCAAAACATTTATTTAATCATTATATTTAAAACTGGACTAAATTAATAAATTATAGGTAAAAGGCACAGTAACGCAGTATGTGCTTGTTGAAGCAAGCGTGGGTGCTTTCCTTTTGGTTTCAGTGGCAGATGGTAGCTACCCACACCTCACATCATTTTAAGTTTAATCTCATTGGATGGATATATACTGCTCTATGTGTGTTTTTATTTCATGTTTCTTGGGAACTCTTAGTTTTTTAGTCATTATTCCTAAAGAGTCCACTGAAGTTCTATAGTTTACATTTCAGCATACTATTGAACATGTAAAAACTTGCTTTTTGCAATAATTTGTTATTGGTAAGAGTGTCTGCAACAGGTTTACTATTTTACTTGTGGTGACAATATGTTTAAATAATATTTATGACTTTAATAGCACATTCACTATATTAAGGACTTTGGTTCTCAAAACAAAGTCTCCCTACAACTCGTTTTGTTTTTGGATACTGTCATACATATACCTTTAGCACGGAATTTTCAAAATTCATATCCATAAGCAGAAAGGGGGAAGAACACAAAGAAAAACAGGATAGCGTAGTGGATAGCTTGGTCACTTTGTGATCAGACAGGCAAAAAGAGGAATAATGAAAGAAACAGGACTGTCAGTTATGAAAGTGAGGGCCTCATTTTCAGAAAGTGAAATTCTTGAATGTGCCTTGTTCTCACATGCAACTGTGACTGATGGGCAGAAACCCAGTTCCCAGTTTTAAATTTGATTGTGAAGAATGAAGAACATAGCAGACGTCTTGATGTTGTATTGCATTTGGAAATGAAGTAAGAGGTCAGAATGAGGTTTTCACAGAATTGATCTAACAGAGTTAGAGGGCAGACCACATCATGAATGACTGCAAGGCTTTTCACAAGCAGGACACTTCATTGGCCCATTACGCTTACATTCACAAAGTATTCTGACTTATGCCTGAGAAGTAATCTAATTAAACTTAAACTATAGTAGAAAGGATCATGAGTTTGATGTATAGAGCATTACTGATTTTTTTTGGATATTGAGTTTTTGGATATTTACTTTTGTAATTTAACAGTTGTACAAGTCCAACTCCCTTGGTTTTTAATATAAGCTAATGGAATAAATGGATCATTTTTTTAGAAATCATTTGATGGTTTTGTTTTAAGGTATGCTTTTTTCATTCCATCAGTGGTTTCATATGGTACACACAGATATATGATCTCCAGCAAACTTTATTCCACCTCCCAGGCACCATGTGTGTCGACTCTGCTATTATAGCCATAATGCATCTTGCATTCTAATTAATCTTCAATTTTTTGTTATAATGCAACTACGAATCATGACATGACAACATAAAAGATTGCACAAGATAGTGTGATAGATTGAAAGTTAACCTTTCTCTGTACTTTATGTAAATCTACAGGAACTGTCTCTATTTGGAATCTCCCTGCATATTGTATCACATTTTCTTCTCATTTCACATGTGTAATAAATGTAGAACACAAATGCCAAAAGACAATTAGAAAATGAGGATCAATGTAGTAAAAAGAGAAAGTCATACTTAAGGGATAGGCAGAATGTTAGAAAACAGGAAACTGACCAAAATAACCACTGTCAACCTCAAAACAAAAACACTAAAATTAAATTCAAAAAGAACAAGGCAAAGATTGTAAAATTCCTTGAATTCTTTAACCATAACTACTCAATTGAAATGTTGAATTGATTTGTTGTTTTGATTTAAATGAAGAATCCCAAAGCTAGGACCTACCAAAATTCTTTATTTGGGCAAGGATGTGACATCTTGGGTCATGTATCATGCAACCGGCAACAGGGTCATTTCCACAAACAATATTGTGATGATCATACATCATGGCACAAAATGGCAGTGTCAAACAAGAAGATCCCTCTTCAAAATGGTGGCATGCTGTCATTACTGTTACGTAATAAAAAGAAAGTATGCAATACATGTAAAAATAGAATAAGCCATTTTCCATGTATACCAAATGGACATTCTTGACAATACCAGGGTGTTTTTCATTTCTCATTTCCTTCTGGCCTTATAAATGTTAAGAATATGTTATACTAAATTAGTGGATTTTGATATATCTGTGCATTCTAATTATTATTAGGGAAGAAGTCTGCTCTTTCAGAAATGTTTCATCTCCTTCAATAGGAGATATTCTTCATGTCCACCTTAAATTACCCTTTAAACATTTATACATCATCCTTGTGTATGATCTTCCTTTCCTTACACTGTAGATATAGATCACGATGCAAAATACCTTTTGGTAGAAAAGTCAGACAGACAGGGTCAATAATAACAAGAGCAAACTGGACCAAAATCACACATTAAGGTCACAAGGAAACATCAAATGACACATTTCCTATTTTAGTGGCAGTGAGATCACTTGGGATGTGACCGGAGAAGAACTGTTACACTTTTCTTTGAATTGCATGTGATAATTTAAAGCAGAGTACTGTGAACTGAATCTTTACTGTATTTCTTAGTGTTCATATTTGAGCTGTACTCAACCTGTCCTTTGTACCCGTTTATTTTAACTTTCTCTTCAATTTATTTCCTTTATGTAGTTTTTCTTTTTCATTATCTATGCTTACCAGAAAAAATCTAAAAAGTACCCACTCTTGTCCTCATTCCAGTCATCACAAGTTTTCCCCCAACTTTCATCAAGATCAGGAAATGTTTCTTTTTATTAAAGAACACGTTGAACACCTTGCTAATATTTACATATATTTAATATTACTGCTTTTGAAAAAGGTTAAACTGAGCTGCTGTTGTGGATGCAGCAATTTAAATCATAAATGCAAATGCTTTCTGGGAGTTGAATTGATGATCATATTTAAAACTTTTAAACAGGGTTATCTTCTTTCTAGTCCTTGTTTCCCTGTTATCATCAGTAGTTTATCCTATTATCCTATTGAAAGTTGTTTTTATTCATTTAGCCTCATGAATGTTGCAATACGTTTTTTTAGGGAGTGAATCTTTAGAGACATACTGGTTTTTTTATATTTGTTTGTTGTTTTGAACATGAGCTGTGCTTCCAAAAACATTTTTAGTAGTGGGGAAAAAAATTGCTTTCGGGTAAAGAAAATGACTAGAGAGATGCCAGCCGAGACAGCTTTAATATGTAGATGCCACTAAACTGTTTAATATTCAAGGACAAACTATTTTAGTACAAAAAGCATTTTTTTTTTCTTTGTATCCATGGGATATGGAAAAATGTGTTGATTAGAACCCTTTACAATACACCCAGATGAATATATTAATAAGTTGTTTATGTGTGCTAAAGATACTGCAAGTTATGGGTGCTTTTAAAATAAGAAGTCAAGTTTTCAAACAGTATTCTAGAAACTGAAATAACTTACAAAGGCGTATACAGTTGTGACTATTTTGGGCTTGGAAAAACTCCAAAGGTGGATGATAATGCCACTTTATTTAATACCCTTTTAGCATGTGGTAGATAGAGTACAGTATTTCCTCTGCTGTGTTTTTTTTCTGTTCTGGTCTTAGAATGTAAATGTAGTAATAGCTGATATAAATGATTATATTTGCAACACCATTGTTTTATTTACTGTTCTGCCCCTTTTATTTCCCTGTATATTGTTTGTGTCATCATATTGTCTTGTTAAAAATTGAGGTGGGATTCTCAAGTTTTGATGCAACTAAGGGATTTAACACAAAAATGTTAGCAACTTCAAACAATTTTTTACATGTTAATTTCTAGCTGCTGACAGGTGGGTCTATTCAGCAGAAAAGAATTCTGTCCCCTGGGTTATTTAGAAACCTTGTTGAAGTCAAAGAAGCCTTTGAATAGAAATGTATTCATTTGCATATTTATTTAAATATGTTGCAGCTATGGGACCTGTATTCAAACCTTTAATGAACAAATGCCTGCCATCACTAGCTGGGAGGCAGAGTATTTCTGAGTAAAATGCCCCTTTTGGCAATTTGAAAGTGGCACCTCTGCTCTTCTGATGCAGCTTTTTTTTTGTTATTACATCAAGGATTAAAATGAGGTTGATCTTGTAGAAACTATATAGGGACTGATCACTTTATTCTTGTTTTCATTTTGTTCTTTTTATTGTATTAAATTAAACTTGTAGTTAATTCAAATGTGTTTGGCTTTACAGTATGATTTGGAGTTGTCTGTTTATGAGTCTTGAGTTTGTTAATACAGATGCAGGCAAGTGAGTCAGATTGTTCTTGTCAAACTTACTGTCTTAGTGTTCTGGTGTTACATTTAGCTAAAGTGGCATTTAGTCAGAGAAAAGGTAGCTGCCTGGTGGTATATGAAATGCTCCTAATGTAGTAGAGCTCTTTAATAACTCGCTTTTAACAAAATAATGAAAATGAATAGGTTGAGATACATTACGTATCACATCACACGCTATTGTCTCCTTTTAAGAGCTATAATTTGTTTATTTTAGTTGCTCTCAATAATTTATATTAATTCACATAAAAATCTACAGAAATGTGCATTACAGTAACTGCAGCATTGTATCCTGGAGATGGGGGGAACAAATGTGAAAAGAAACTTTTAAGTTGTCAAATGCTTAAAAGCTGCATTTTGTTTTTATCAAATGCAAAAAAAAGAGAGATTTAACTACACAGATGCTGTAATATAAGTAATAACCACCAATAAGAAAGTTCAGAAGAGGATTTTACAGTTTATAATGACACTGCTTTCTGGACTTTGAGGCAATTTTTAAGAATTAAGTGAAAAGGTTACATGAAATCTGACAACAGATTGCTCATACAACAACAACAACAACATTTATTTATATAGCACATTTTCATACAAATGATGTACAGTACATCAAAGTTCTTTACAGGATGAAGAAAGAGAAAAAAAGACAAAATAAATAAGACAATAAAATTAGTCAATACTAATTTACATAGAATAAAAGTAAGGTCCCATGTCCAGGGAGGACAGAAAGAACAAAAAAAAAAAAAAAACTCCAGACGGCTAGAGAAAAAAAAACAAAATCTGCAGGGGTTCCAAGGCCATGAGACTGCCCAGCCCCCTCTAGGCATTCTGCCTAACATAAATAATCTCAATCAGTCCTCATGGTTTTCAGGGTTCACATGGAAGAACTTGATGATTACGGTCATGTGGACTTCTAGCCTATAATCTATCAATGTAGGGACATCATGGTGCTTTGATCGGGTGGTGGTGGCGCAGATTGCCACCACAGAAAAACAGAAAAAGAACAGCATAGAAAGTAGGGGTTAGTACGGATTTCAGAGCCACCAAGAATGATAATGATAATTAATTGAATATACAGAGTATCAGGATTAAACTAAAATGAAGCTATGAGAAAGCCATGTTAAAGTAATGTATTTTTAGCAGTTTTTTAAAGTGCTCCATTGTATTAGCCTGGCAAATTCCTATTGGCAAGCTATTTCATATTGTAGGTGCATAACAGCAGAAGGCTGCCTCACCACTTCTTTTAAATTTAGCTCTTAGAATTATAAGCTGACACTCATTGGAGTGTCACTTACACTCGATTTGGAGTGTAAGTGAAAGACATTCTGAAATATAGGATGGAGCGAGATTATTTAAGGGCTTTGTAAACCATAAGCAGTATTTTAAAGTCAATTCTAAATGACACAGGTAACCAATGTAGTGTCATCAAAACTGGAGAGACGTGTTCAGATTTTCTTACTGTACAATATAAACTGTAGCAAAGTGTTCTCAGACCCTATAAATCACTAGAAAGACTGCAATGGAGGACTGAGTGTAGATATGGTAACTGTACCACAAAAAATACCATGAAGGTTTACTAAAATCATCTGTACTAAACTAGGAATTGCTATAAGTAAGATTTTGATAATGCCTTAATGAATTGCACTGATTTCTTAAGTCTTATTTCCATCAGAGACGTTGTCAGGGGATTTGTGACTGTAAAGGATGTAAACTGTAGTGGGTTTCATGAAAAGAGGTCTGCCGTGTGGAAAATGACTCCTAATCCAAAGAAAGCTACAACCTGTCAGTATATGCCAGTGTGGGCTGGTAACACAATTGTGTTTTCATGAGGTCTGTACTATAAACATCAATGATTCTAGCTCTTCAAGGATATGTGAAGTAACACAGAAATAAAGCCTACACCGCAGAGTAAACAACCACTGCTTCTTCTGAGATGGTAAACCTTGAATTTGAGGAGAACAGAAAAGAAACAAACAGGTAGGATGTTCTGAAGACATGTGTCAGCTGGTTCCATATGATTAATTTTATTTCTGTTTAATAAGACTGCACTTGGAGAGCCTGGTGTTTATTATGTTGTGTTAATTTTTCCATAAACCTCTTCCTTATATATTTTATCAATAAATTTCTTTATTGTGCATGACTGGTCTTCAGGATGCTGGGTTGTGCCAAATGGATAACATTGATATATTCGAGCCACAGAAAAATCCTGTAGGATGCACTTAAGCGCTTCCTGCTTACTGTTTTCTTTGTGCGGTGGAGGGTAAGAGCCTGGAACAAATTTTCCAGTTTTGTTCTGAAAACAGAGACCCTGCTGTCTGAACAAGAACAATGGAAAAAATGGTCTGCTCTCACTTATACAGTACTTACCCTAACATCTCATTCTTTGCCACTGACAAACTCACTAAACAATGAACTGACAAAATGCTGAAAAATGACATAAAAGCAAACAATTTAGAAAAGTTGACTGCATAAAAGTGATTTTTCTGCCATTGTGCACACAAATATAAAAAGAGTCAGTCTGGTATATTTATATATTGAGTTAGACCTAGAGGCTTTTCAATTCAGTTTATTTTTATAAAAAGCACATATCCACTTATAAAGCCTATGCTGTACACACAATGGAAAATATAACATAGCATTGTCATGCTCAATTACTTCAGTTGGGAGTCAGCAGGCACCAAAGCCTATAGTGGTAATATTTGGGCGTAAGATATGGGTTGTGCATATGTCCTTCACAGAATTCAGTCAAATGTGCAGTCACATTCATAGGGGGACAATTAAGAATCAACAATGAATTAATGTCCACACCTTTGGGATGAATGAGGAGAAAAATCCATCCAGGCATGTGTATACTGCACAAAGACAGTACTAGGTACACAACTCAAACCCAGGATGCTGGATACAACAGTAAAAGTAGTGCCAGTGTACTGCCCCACATATACTGTATATACAATTTTTTTATTAATAGTATCCAATTATAAAATAATAACAGAAGTAGAGAAGAAAAAACAAAACTGTAGACACAACAGTTCCATTACATACACTCTGTTATCAACCTTGGATGGAAACATTAGACATAGCTCCTACATTGGGCTTTTCATTAACAATCTTTCTTTCTCTACAGCTCCTTCCATCTCTGGCATACTGACAACTCTCTGCCTCTTTCATAGTTCCTTAGACTCCATTGCCTCTGCAGTGATGAGATGAACTTCTGTAATAAACATTCTGACTGAGATGTGTCTTCATTGACCCTTCTTGTATTGTGGACAGGGCCTTCAATCAAGCCAGGAGTAGGCCACATAACAACCCAATGTAAGAAGAACCTCAATAATAAAACTCACATCCCAGTGGTCCTCCCATTTCACCCTAACAATTTATCTCTCCCACAGGTAATCAAACAAAATATCCCAATTTTGCAGACTGATCCTTCCACAGAAGCCTTCTTTCTAACCTAACATAATATTCTTCCGTTGACCACCGAACATACACAAACTTCTTTTTCACAACTCACTTCTCAAAGGAGAGCCACAATCCTCACCAGGCACTTTCTGTGCCACTTGCAGGTATATCACCAACAGTACCTTTGTATCTGGTTTCTCTGGCCTCTTGCCAATCTAAAAATCAAATTTAATACATTTTTGAGTCTAGCCATCTGTATACTTTAGGTGAAATGGGAGACAGCAGACTATTTGAGGGAGCACCTGAGCCATTAGGATCAAAGTCCTTACAAAGCCTATTATAGGATATGTTACACCCCTTAAACATAGCCACACTGATCCCTCTTTTTGTGTTCTTTCACTGGGTTTCAAAGATACTTTTCAAAGAAAAACAGAAGAAGCTAACCTCGTTCTCTGCTTGGGATCACTTATTTCTCAAGGTTTTAATAACCAACTAACTTTTTAATCTCTCCCTTCACCTTCTCTAATGACAAATGTTTCTCACAGACTATCACCTTTTATCTTTTCATTTGCCCTGACTTTGTTCCCTACTTTTTATGCTACCTGCTCTTTCCTTTTTGAGTTGCACACCTGGTGAAATCTATGCAACTGAAACATTCTATCTTTTATTTTCTTCCCTTTTCACCATGGAAATACCTTACCAAGAGGTAAGGAAAAAGCCACATTTTCTCTTGAATTTGCTTGGTTGGTGGCATGAGTGTGTAAAAATGAGAGAGAGAAGCTGCTTTTTTAATGGTTCAAACAAGAGAGGTGAATACCTGTTAACAAATCTGTTTGAGCAGCAGAGCATTAGCAAGAGTTTTGTCAAATAATGAGGGATAGTTGTGTACATAATTAATAATCAATATATATGTAATTTATTAAAAAAACGAATTTTCCGGTCTGAAAAGTATATAGAAATAAATAACAGTGGTATCTTATGAAATTCAGAAGTTTTAATTATAACATGATATGGATTTTTGACCATACTGCCCACTCCTACATTCAGTTCAAGATATGTCCAGCTTAATCACCGCCTCCATCAGTTAATACTGAGAAATTGGAGATGTGCCACCGGTTGCAAGGGATTTCAGATAATGTGTAGCTATAAATTACACAGCTGCCTTTTTATTTACGTATATGGTTTGGGTTTCTCTTCATTTGTGTGTAGTGTTTCTCCTTGAATTATATGTTTCATTTTGCCATATTTTCACTTCTTTTTATAAAAATATCTTCCCTATTTAAAAAAAATATCCCTAAGGGAAATTTACTAGCAGCATGCAATTGACATCTACGCATTTGTCACTTTGCTCTCTTGATCTGCACACGTTTGTCGTGCCACCTGTACTGAATGAAACTTTTACAAGTTTGTTATTATTTAGTTGCTTTAATAAGATAAAATGATTCATAAACACAAATTACTTGTCTTAAAAATTATAAAGGGAAAGTTCTTTAAGTGGATAATAATTCAGAAAATATTATGGAATACACAAAATGTATTTTAAACTTTCAAATTATGTATTATTATTTCTAATCACATGGCCTGAGTGGGTACAAGAAAATTGCTATCTTTCTTAAGTTGCAGGCATATAACTTTGGACAAAAGAATATCCTTTTCTTAGTTTTAGAACCCTATTTGGTATTTTTATTATTGTTTTTGATTTTTTGATCCTTCTCCTACATGTTTTGTCTGATATACAGACACACTGATACAAAGACACACAAACAGGCACTTGTCATTTTATTAAGGTGGATTAGTCAAATTTCAGTTGAGCTGAATTCTTCCAAATTTAATAATTGTTTAACCTACAGTTGCAACATTTTCATATTTGTGTTTAATCTTATTTCACCATCAAAATAAAGTTGTTTGTTTCAAGCAGAATTCACTATCACAATGCTTTTTTTCTTAAGCTGCTTAAATCTGTACTTACTGTCGATTCAAAATGTTTGTTTTATTTTTGTGATCAAATTTTTATTAAGTAAAGACAAAATGACAAGCTATATCAACAAATGTACATAGCATACAAAGGAACCCAAACCACCCTCTCCCACCCTTCTCCCACCCAGCCAAAGCTGAGGTGGAAAAAAAAGGTCAAGGCGTTACAAGCCAAGATTTACACAATTAAGCGGCAAGATTAATTAATCCAGGATTCGATTACATTACTGGAAGCACCATTAATCCACACTGCAGACAACTCCAAATATATTTAGTTATAGAAGGAGGACTGCCAGTTTTCAACAGTGACCCATTCAGGTGTATTTCAGCAGGAGGTAATAATTAATGAAATGTGATTATTGCCCATTGAAAACTTTGCAGAGTTCCCCAGAAGTAATGACTTGAAATATGCGAGTAAAGGTTATAAATAGATCTAAAAAAATTTTGACTTCTTAACTGCAATCATTAATCACTTCACTCACTTCCAGTTTAGTTTACACATGATTTTAAATCTATCCTTTTGACATACAGAACCATAAATGCATAGCTCAGTCTCTACCATGTCTTAATGCCTATTATGTATGACATGTATTGCAGCTGCAACATGCAGGCCCACTCAGAGTTTGAGTGATAAATAAAACTAATGTAGGAAGTAGAACCTTTAACTATAGTTCTGCTAATGTCTTCAAAGATCTAACTACCAATATTAGAGAGGCTTTTGTCAGGCACAATATTTAAATCAAGTGTTAGTGCTCTATGTTCACCTTACAGTGAATGTGTCATATTGTCTGCACCATGGTGTGCTGCAGTCAGTCCAGTCAACCAAAGATTGTTATATTCTAGGATTAAATATTTGATAAAGTGGCATAAAAAATGTACCTTTATCTTTTTGTGTACATATTGCGTATGAAATATATGAAATATGGAAAGCATTCTCTGTCACAGTATGACAATGTGGTATGGCAGCTGCACAGTACAGTAACAGGAAGGACTTGGCACGGGTGATGAGAACAGCACAGGAGATCATGGGAAGTCCTCACCTAGACCTGGACTCTGTATATGCTGGAAGGGTGCAGAAGAGGGCCAAATGTATAGATGCGGATCTCACCCATCTGGGAAATGGACTGTTTGTACCACTGCATTTGGGAAAGCGGTACAGAAACATAAAAACACGTACCAGCAGACTGAAAGACATCTTTTCCCCAGAGCTGTGAAGTCCATCTGCCCCTGCTGATACACACATACTTCTACCCCTAACCTGCCCCCCTGTAGACATGCACACACACTTTCCCTCATAATCAAACACACACCCTCGCATTCCTCCCCTGCAGACCCACACACACAGATCACTAGTCTCTGCAAGCGTACTATCTCAGGAAAAGTCTGGACTTGATGATGTTTTATTGCTGCTATCTTTTATACTTATTATGCTTATTTTATTATGTATAGTGTATTGTGTATTTAAGTATTCTGCCTTGAAGCCGAGTCCTACCAACAAAAAATTTCATTACGTGTATGCATAATGACAATAAAGAAATCTATCTATCTATCTATCTATCGAGCTTTTTCTTGTCATCATTATGCATTTTATCATTTGTGTTTTAAGAATGTCTTTTTCTAAAGAATGTGATTTTCCTTGCAGATACCAAAGACATGCAACTTAGAATAATTGTTAATCCTAAAGTAGCCCTATTTATGTAAAAGAATGTATTGCAGCATGCAAATGGAACAGTGCTTTCTATCTGGGGTTGTTTCCTGCCTTTGCATGATGCTCCCAGATAGACTGCAACTTCCATAACCCTTAATGTGAATAAGCACGTTTCATAGAAATAATGTGAATAAGCTAAAATGGGAAAACTTTAGTTACAGTCAATGATAACATTTGTGTAAATTATTTCTAAGTAATGTGAAGAGCTATGGTAGTAGCTCAGACAAAAATATGTTATGCTGATATAATAGATCTTCAGCCTTGATTTAAAAATTGAGGGCTTTCTGCTTATGGTTTTCATTTTATTGAGCTCATGTATTCAAGCTGCAAGGTATATAAACTTTGAAGTGCTTTTTTTTGCATGTCTAATGATTAATGTGTCACATGAATATTGGAGAACTTTAATCCATAATATATTTATGTACTACGTTTTTTATGTGGAGTTTTTTTCACTTATCTGCTTTTCTTTTATATATCTACAGAAGAAAAAAATACATTTTGGCAAGTTTATCATTTTTAAATGTACAATTCTATCATTCTTTTTTCTTTTTAGAAGGGAAAGCTCCTGCAAGCACGACCACAGTTTAGACCTAAAATTGAGGTTAGATGGCTATAAAAACTAAGAGGTCAGTGAGGTAGAGGAATGTCGAGGCTGATAATGGTTTCTGTATGTTTCTTTTGTGAACCTGGCATGGCTGACTTACTGTATTTTTTTGCTTTCTGAAAGGTGTTTGTTTCTTTTCCTTTGTATTCAGGACAATAGGATATTATAAGAAGGGCTCTTCTCTGTCCCATTTTCCATTGCATGCACTAGTCAGTCAGAAGATCATATGGTACTGGCTGTATGAGTCACTGCAAAATTTGTTCCTTAGCTTTTTTGCAAGAAAGACTTATTGCAAAAAATATATATACAGTACCTAGACCTAGATGGTGAAGAATAAAAAATTGTTTTACATTGAATTCATAACTCAGCTGTACAATAGAAAAAGAAACAAAGGGGGCACAAGAGGCAAATTGGTAAACTGAATGGCACCGACGCCCAGATAAATGTTTTTAAAAAAATTTAAAAGTTCTAAAATTAGACTTATTAAAATGAGCTAAAATCAAGCTGTCAAGAATTTCATTTTTTTTGGACTATGCAGCACTAGTTCCAGATTTAATTTTGTAGTTTTATATTAGCTCAGAAAATGTAATTAAATTTAGTATTATTTGGTGACATCATTGTGACACCATTTTGTATTTCAAAATTCTTGTATACATTGCTATTGTATGCTGTTTACAAGCTGGTTGCCACAGCACCACGACGTCCTCACTTTGTCACCATTTAATAATGACTGCTTCTTGATGTCCAACTTAGTAGATGCAAAACAAGCAGCTATTGGTGTGATTACTATAATTAGGGTTGAAATCTCCAAGTTGATGTTAGGACCTTTCTGGGGGCTTTTTGAGTTTGATTTTTATAACTCTAATTTTTGCTTTTGATTTTCTGGTTTAGACTCCTGCCTATCACTGACTTTGCCTATTCTTTTGAATTCCTGTTCCTACTGTTTTTTTGGCTTCATGTCCATCATATGTCCATTATAGGCATAACAATAAGGGCTGACATTACCTGATTCTTTGTTATCACCATGTGTTCTGGCCTAACATAACTACTGTTATATCTCAGTCAGGGTTCTTTCCCTGGCTGAGGTTCAAGTTCATGTTTTATGTCGCTTTTCTTCATTCTTGATTCTTTTCTTTATGCTTATTATGTGTATCATTCTTAATTTTTGATTTTGTCTATGTATGCATTTTGCCGTTGTTATATGTTTTCTGTGGGTGGTCTCCCAAGAGATGGGACCAAACACCAATCACCGCCAGAAACTGCTGTTTGTCCTATTAATCTGAAGGGTCTTCCACAGTTCCTGGTGGTGTGATAGGAAGTTGGTGAGTTGTATTCTGCTGTGCTTTTGTGATTTTGTCTTGATTCCTGACGCTTTTGCTCCTTTTTTGACTTTGCCTTTGGATTTTGAATTGGAATTGGTTCGCTTTGGATTGTCCATGTTGGCAACTCCTTTTTGCCTTATGTGCACTATGGAGCTTCATATACATTGAGGACATTTCTGTAATAATAAATCTTTTATTTTATGAAGATTATATGTGGCCCTTATTGTATGTAACTGGGGTTTTTGATGGAATTTCTCCTTCTAGATGTTATTTTTGGAAGTGCTTTTTGGGCTTACGTGCTTTGAGACTCCAGTCATAACAAATAGGACATAGTGAGCACTAAAACTTATTAGTGTAAAAGAATGGAAATTAGCAAAAATAGACACAGTACAGAAAAATAATAAAGGGTCAAATTAAAATATGGAAAATCAAAAAGCATGAAAAGCTAAACAATATAGAGTGTCAAAATGAGTCTGGCTATTCTAAAAGAATTAGTACAGCTAAATGTCTTAATTTTGTCCCTAGGTGTCACCTTATTAGAGAAAAAAATGCAGTTCTGATGTCACATGCTAAGCACGTGACCATGAGTGACATTTCCTAGTGGTGCATCCATCTTGCATCTCAGCAGCAGCAACAACAAATAATACCTAGAAAACAAAACAGCAAAAATAAAATTATAAAAAAATGTTAAATGTCTCAAAATGAGACTATCCTTATAAGGAGGTTTAACGTTAGAGTCAGCTGAGTTAATAAATCACTTAAGTGAATCATACATGTCAAGTATTAGCATTTTCTAAACCTAAACCCACATTTCAGTTTCTTTTTTGTTTTTTGTCACCTGGAAGGGCACTGCATTTGAAATGCTGCTTAAGTTACATGCCATTCTGCATGAACTTATTTTTATCCTATGACGTATGCATGATTCAAGAATGTCATTCAATTTACAGTGACCCACATGACCTCTTTTCTGGGAGCTTTCTTTTTATGATGAGTGTTGGTCCTTAAAATTCCAGAGTAATGTCGTGCCTTTACCACATCAGCATCAACAATGGCTTTGTAGACAGGTGGCATTGTGTGTCCTCTGCATAAAGAAAGAAAAAAACAAGTAAGTCAGTGTTTGATTTATGTCTTCTGCTCCAACATGTGCATGCAAAGTGACACATGAAGTAAAACATGAACAGTGAATGTTACAAGTAAGAGTAAGATTAAAAGTCATGAGTACCCTAAAATATAAATATATTGACAAACTAGACAAAGCATTAAATAAATAATCATTTAAAATTTTTAAATGAGATAAAATATTAGGTCAAAATGTATAGAAGCATTCCTTTATTTCTAAAATTTGTTAATACAGGAAGCAAAGGGAACAAGAGAGAAACTAACCTTTTGATTATGATAAAACAATAAAAAGTTGAATACGCCTTTCAGTTTTTTGGCAGTATTGTTGAAAAAAATGTAAAATTTTGCATGTTGGTTAATTTTTATTTTGCAGTTAATGTAGACGTTAGAATGTTTAAATTCACAAGAACCAATTTTGAAATACATAACACTGAACTATTTATTCAAAGGATACACACAAATGTTTTGAACAGCAAAAGAAAGTTCACTCAAGATGGAGAATGGCTGGTCGATGGAGCAAGTAGGAGGTGATATCAAAATAACTGTTAATCAATCTATAAGATCTGAACTGAACTATTATCTAGAAATTGATCATGAAGTTCAGATGCTGGGTGGGGTCAAACAAAATCAACCATCCATCCATTCATTTTCCAACCCGCTGAATCCTAACACAGGGTCATGGGGAAACAAAACCATTAGTTGATTATATATTCAGATGAAATTTCAGTTTGTGGATATCCAACATTAATGCATGCCTCTGTGATTTCTTCACTGGCACTTCCTGTATGGTTAAGGATGATTAATCGATGGTAAACTACTGACGACCTCTATGTAAAGTTAATATTTTGAAGTGCACTTATCTGTATGACCATTTTTCAGTATTTTGCCAACCTGTCTGAAAATAGTCGCATGCACTAAACTGTCACTGTTTTCTCTGCCAGTATGAGTATCGCAACACTTACTACTCAAATGTTTTGGGTGTTTGAATTCAAAAAAGAAAACAAAAATAATATTACAGATATTTGGTAGCCTACCACCAATATTAAGGCAAAAAAACTATTAAGTAGGAATAGGGTGAGCCTGTTGGTCTTCACTGAGCGGTGATGAAACCATCATGGAAAAGACATTCTGAAATAAATAGTACTGGAATTAAAAGAGCCATCTGGAAAAGTGCTGTTTGGAAATGTCCCATTGTTAAAAGAACATTTTTTTTCAAAAAATAAGACCAAATTGAAATTTCAATGTATTACATTTAACATAACTACTGAAATGAAATAAAAGGATGAAATTGTATTTCTTAATAATTAGGTGGTTTGTATTTAGTTATGTATTTTTTCTAATATAATGCCTTATTTGAATATATGGCTGCACTTTCTCATGAGATTATTAGTTAATTAGGTGGGTTTTTTTTCATAATTTAGTGATTCGTTTAAATATATATATATATCGCTGCAGTCAATGCTGTCACTGACAAAACCTTCTGTTTTTATTTGTCTAATGTATCACATATGGTTTTCCATCCATAATGTGTTTTTTCATATTGTAAGTATGCTTATATTATTTCATCTGTTATTGAATTACATGTGTAATATAAGAAGATTTAAGAAAATGAACAGGCACTGTCATCTTTTAAAGCTGGTTTAAGATGATTTTATAATAATTCTAAGATTTAAATAGTAATAAAACACCTGGGAATATTGTTACAGATGTTTGCACTAAAATATGTAAAAACTCTTAAAGTATCCAATATATTCCTACATTTCTTGTTCCTCAGTGGTGTCACAGTGATTGGTAATAAGTAGTGTTGATCAGCGAATTTCGCCAAAGCGTTATTCTCAGCAAAATAGCAGCATTCGCGTTTGCCCTTGTTCGACAAATGACATACTGATATTTCAGGCAATTTAGGAGCACTTTTTTCCCAGCGTCCCCTAAACGCTTTGCAATGCCAGTGCGACATCCCCCAGAGCTGTAACAGCCAACATTGAATGAAACCACCACCAGGTAAATAATGGTGATCATTTGCATTGCAAACTCTGTAGGATATAGTTAGTGATAGAAACGATAAGTAAATAATGCAGGTTCTCAAAATTTTATTTTTATGAAACATATACAGCATAAATAACGACTTACCTCTGCTTGTCACCAAGTGTACAGGTTGATCTTCGAGTTCCATGTCATTATAAGAGAAGAAGCATGTGCCTTATGCATGCATAATTAGCCACATGGTGATAAAAAACAAAACCTTAAAGGAGCCTGACACCCCCCACCGCTAAACACAGGACACTCTATTTAATATAAATAATAAGGACAGATTTATTACTATTTACAAGACATTTCTAGTAAAGCATAAGCACAGACAATTTGGAGAACCTTCAGCATGATTTCAAAAAGCAGAACAACCCAGCGGCTTCAATCATGACATGCCCCTTTGAATTTTCTGCCCTTAAAACACCTACTTATTTTTTCTGACTTTTGACTACAATTTCAGTATTTCCACTTTATTTTCACAAAATATATGACTGCGCGTTTCTGTGTTCTTTCATCTTTGATCTTACTGTACAGAGGCACGGTGGTGCAGTGGTTGTCATTGCTGTCGCACAGATCAGGTCACCATTTTTGGCAATAGTAATTGGTCCAATATTGTTGGCAGATTTTTCCCTAGCAGTCAGGGACACTTTAAAGATGATAGCACCATTATAATCCAGTCAAATCTCGTTCAGTTAGTCGTTCCTCATTGACTTCAATGCATTTTGCATAGTTCAGCAATATTCATGAACACTTACATGATTTCTCCAAACTCAAGGCGAAATGAACACCATGGAGTTCGCTCATCACTAGTAATAAGCAAAATTTGTTGTATGTTTTATTTATACTCCATGTGAAGCCCAAAACTTGTATTACTGTTGTCGGTGTGGACCTTGTATCCACATGTACTTTCCAGAATATTCAGTATAATCTCCTAGAATAAGTTTGATAGGAAATAAGTATTCTTTTTATAAGACACTTAATTAAACAGAATATTTATAAAATTACCAGAACATTTCTGAAAATATGATTATGGGGCATGTTAATTATTTGTATTATATCACTTTACATTAAAAACCCAGTGCATTATTTTCTTACCACTTGAATAAGTAATCACTTGCTTAATGTGTTTGTACAAAATATGATTTTGTTCATCTCTTTTAATTGTATGAATATTTTGATCATTCACACAGTTGTTTCCCACAGACCAAGTATATTTTGAAAATTCATTAATTTGTTTATAATCTGTCTTACTCTGACACAAGACTGAGTGCAATGTGATCCTGTCTTGGCAGCACAAGTTGTACCAAACCAACTTTTGAATGCACCACAGGCCACACTCACTCACTTGTGTGCCCACATTTTGGAGTGCCATTTGTGCAAAAAATAAATATGCATAAACTACCAAAAAAAACTTAAAATAGGAGTTGTTTTGCTTTTATTTAGAAATTTTAAAAATCTACCAGTGGAGTAAACAAATGAACTTAACAAGATTCCTAATAAGCTAAATAATCTTAAATACAAATTTCTTGATAAGTCAATAAATCTAACAACAAGGAAAACAAGATTTTTTTTCAGTGGAGAACATTCACATTTCACATCAGCAGTGCTCTATGTAAAATGTAAGCCCACAAATCCTGAAATATGTGACAGGAGTGCTAACCATGGTGCCATCATAGACATGGTACCTGAACCGAATGTATGTATTTGTAAACATTTATATATTATGAGTAAGTTGTATAATCATAAAGTCCATTTCAATTTCCTGGTTATCTCTTCTATTATATTCTGCACTCTCACATTAATAATTTTACTGTAAACAGCTTTTACTTTAGTTAACCATAAGTACCAAATAAATTTGTATTTGAGAGTTTGATAGTATGAGATGTTTTATGCCTCATTGCTACAAATTGTACAGAAAAAAGAAATGCATATTTTAAGAATGTTGCATGCTAGTTGCAGATGATTTATCATGTTATGTGCATACTGCTGCGAAGGCAATTCCCAAATGAAAATCTGCACCAAATATTTTTATGATAAAACACATCTGCCTACCAATGGAATTCTCAGATAGAAGAACTAACTTGCAGTAGTGAAACTGATTTTTCTTATTTGTGCTGTACATCAGTCAGGTGGACACTTCACACCAAATGACACTTTCGACATTGTTGCATCTAATCCAGATTAGGATCACAGGTGACTGGATCTTATCCCAGTACCAACCATCTATTACAGGGCCCACTCACATTTATATGAGGGCCAAGTTTGAGTCACTGGTTAACCTAACCTTCACGTGGAGCACCTCAATAAAACCCACCCACTTGAACAACAACCTGACGTGGGGTTAGAACTCGGGATACTGAATCCATGAGACAACTGCACTTACAAATGTGCCATCATGCTGGTCTGTATTAGCTATAGCTGAATATTTATTTTTCTTTTACATGTGATCTCATGCTTTTGTTTGCTTTTTTTCTATGTGTTAAATCCTTCTCATTCACAAAAGTAAAATAAACTGACAGTTGCACAATCTTTTGTTATTTGAATTCCAGAGGCTATACAAAAAGTAGACACTGCTCGGTAGCCTTCTTAGTGTCAAACCCCATCTTCAGTATAAGAGCCATTGTATCTCTGAAAGCACCTACTGTATCATGAACTGCACTATCCCTGCTTTTGCAGTGGGTCTTTTCTTATTTAGTTAGATGTAACATACTTTCCTTATCCAAAGAATTCAAATGTGAGCTACATTTAGTGACATATAAATAAAAATAAGTCCAAGAAGCTAAGGTATAAATCCTGTGATGTTAGATGTGTTAATATTTTACGCTTTACACAATGACTCAGTGTTAATTCAAAGTAAAATAACAACAGTCTGACTTGTGTATTTGCAAAGCCTTACCTGTGGGGTTTTCTACTTTAATATAATATCAGAAAATGTGCACATCTCACATAGATGTGTGTCTGCTAAATGATTTGTGTTTCTCACACCTGCAGTACATGACTATTGGTGCATGCATCATCAACCTTCAGATTTGGTAACCCAAGAAGCTGACACTGCTCCTAGCTTTATGGCTTCTGTTGTGAAGAACTGAAGTTATCTGTTTGTCCTTTGAAAACATTAACATTATATTATATTATATTATATTATATTATCCATCCATCATCCAACCCGCTGAATCCGAACACAGGGTCACGGGGGTCTGCTGGAGCCAATCCCAGCCAACACAGGGCACAAGGCAGGAACCAATCCCGGGCAGGGTGCCAACCCACCGCAGTATATTATATTATATTATATTATATTATATTATATTATATTATATTATATTATATTATATTATATTATATTATATTATATTATATTATATTATATTACGGGCGGCACGATGGCGCAGTGGTAGCGCTGCTGCCTCGCAGTTAGGAGACCTGGGTTCACCTCCCGGGTCCTCCCTGCGTGGAGTTTGCATGTTCTCCCTGTGTCTGCGTGGGTTTCCTCCGGGCGCTCCGGTTTCCTCCCACAGTCCAAAGACATGCAGGTTAGGTGGATTGGCGATTCTACATTGGCCCTAGTGTGTGCTTGGTGTGTGGGTGTGTTTGTGTGTGTCCTGCGGTGGGTTGGCACCCTGCCTGGGATTGGTTCCTGCCTTGTGCCCTGTGTTGGCTGGGATTGGCTCCAGTAGACCCCCGTGACCCTGTGTTCGGATTCAGCGGGTTGGAAAATGGATGGATGGATGGATGGATGGATATATTATATTATATTATATTATATTATATTATATTATATTATATTATATTATATTATATTATATAGTGTCTGGTAGCCAGGAGTGTTCCAGAAGAAGGAGAGTAGGAATGTCATTAGGAGCTGTGCTTGAGAAGAGGAGGTGCCAGCACTGTTGAGAGGAAAGCCAGTCCTAGTCTGGGGGTAAATAAGCACCAGAAATCACGATGCTATACAGCATTTCTTTTAAGTGAACACAGGACCATATTGTCTCTGTAAGAGTGAGTCTAGGGAGGGCTGGCAGAGAGTCAATACTCTTTTACAAGGCTGTTAGTTCGCAGCACATGGTCTCTGATTAGGAGTGGGACCATGCTGCCACTTTAAATTAATGTTTAACTGAGCAACTGCATGGACACCAGTGGTCGTTAGAGGGAGTTCAACTCTGTTTTTTTTTTTTTGAAGCCAGAAAAGAACCATTTTAAATCCCAGAATAGATTTGACTGGAAGTGATCCTTATTATTCCTTTGACTGCTTTGGTTAGCTTCTCCTTATTCTAAGTGTCTACATTTATTGGCTGTGTTATCTAGAAAGGGCTGGGTTTGCTTTTAGCTTTGTAAATATTATTTGGCTCATCATAGGAGCATTAGTCCTAGAACTAAAACTGGTACAAAGGCAAGTCTGGCATTTTACAGTTGTTTCAAACTGAAGTTAATTTCATTCTGTGTAGCTCTTGAGAATCCTTGCAGCCTCTTTAATGCTAAATACCTCAAATTGCTAACTAATCAGCTGTTTCAGGCAGGTAAGACAAAGAACTCCTGATGTCCCCTTCATTGACCTTCAACTAATTTATAAGCAGCAGCTAAGGAATCACAAATTAAATCAGCAACACTAACAACTGAAAAAAGAAAAAACCATCACATACACTCTTCTTCCATGAATTCATCTTAAATTTACGTACTAAAATTAAGGGTTAGGAATGTAATGGATGGAGGGGGTCATTTGAAAAGATTCAGTGTCAGCTGAGAGGCACAAATGAGGTTGTTGTAAGAGTTCCGGTTCTCTTCCTTAGAGTTATACGGAATTTAAATGATACAGAATCCACCTAGATCTTGTAAGGAAGGCTGTCAAGATATGGGTAGCAGAAAGACTAGTAAATGGTATGAGAAATAAAGCAGACTATCTTACCCGTCCTTCTTTTCTTTCTTTTATTTCCTTCCAAATATTAATTTATACACAATCCTGTATAGAATCAGAATGAGAAATGTGTACTTACCTACAGTATGTTATTACTTGAGTTAGACATAATGTATAATGTCTAGATGCATTGAAGTTATTAAGGTAAATATTGAGTGACTAAAATGTAAATTAACTGTAACAACAGACTCATAATGTAAAGTGTGATTTGGATTGGCCGTACAAGTTCTTATTGTTGTGTTATCTTCTGCCTTTGCTTTCTTTCCCATGAGTGAGTGAGATGTTCTACATTTACCATTATCTTCCAGGTATTTCAAGGTCTTTCCCAGTTTGGGAATATGTTCACCATTTTCCAAGGTTCATCTTGTTATAATATACTGTACATATGTGCTCATACATACTGTGCATTTATATCAGTTAGTATATTATTCATGCACTTACCTCAGTGTAACAGTAATATATCAGAGTTATTTTAAAATTCATAAGATAACAAGCTGCTTGGAGAGTTCCTTCCATTTCCAAGTGTCTGCAATAACCAGCTGATCTTTTTCGACCTTTAAAACACTGAATGTGTGAGAACAAGCTCCTCACCTCGGTATAAGTAATATGTGCAAAGGATGTTAATAAATATTTATAGTATGAGTAAACTGCCTGGTAAGCTGAGAATTGAAATCAGATTCTAAGTCATTTAAGACCATTCACGTCCTCTTCATAAATTAATACCGTCCACTCAGCTCTTTTTGTAGCAAAGGGTAAAAGAGCTTCACTTCAATAACACTTCGAATAGGCAGTCAGTCTGGTGTCATAAATGCAAAGCAATTTATGATCATTCGCCCCTAAAGGAAGTACCTCTACCATTATAAATTTATTTATTAAGAATTTAAACATAGTGTGCACAGAAATACAAACCACAGTATTGTAGTTTACATTTTATTGGACTGTATTGCTGGAATATGTTTATAATGCTTAAAATAAGAAAATGAGGCATTTTTAAGGAAAGCCACCAAAAATGTAAAAAAAATAAACACTTATGCAAAATTATAGCTATTGTATTTAAAATATTATATAAATTTTTTTGCTTGTTTTCCTTGCTTATTAAAATGCTTACCTAAAATCATAATATGTAATCTTAATGTTTTCAGTGAATATTCTCAAACCCACCACAATCCAGTCAGGGTTTTCTTGGGGGACAGTGCCTATCTTAGCAGCATGTGGCACAAGGCAGGATCTACGACAGCTTTAAATGTTCATAACTTTTTTAAAACCATCTCAGGAAAACAGCATATGGGCCACACCAGAAAATATGTAACATTAATGTTGGAATGATGGAGCTGTTATCATTATCAAGGGCTGTCTTCCAAAGGCAGGCTGCATTGAGCTGAGTATCAGATATTTCTTCAGAATAGAAAACTTCTGTGAGTTTCAAATTTAATTTTACATTTATCACATACTACATTAGAGTAGAGATTGGAGGAAATATATGAAAATGTACGTTATCTGCTTCTGGAAGCCTTGAAAATTCTCAAGATGAGTAGTAGATACACAGGTGCATTGATGGTACGTGAGAGGTGAGCACTGAACAAGTAAAATGTCTGATGTGCCGAGGAATGCAAGTTTCTTGGTTTATCTATTCCTTTTCTACTCTGAGCTCTGCTTTTGTGTCTCTTCTTTGTGTGTGCTTTATTATTTAAAAGTAAATTACTTTGAACTCACTGGGATTTATTCTAGCTATGGAAGGACTCCTGAATTGTATCCTTTGATTAGAAAATATATATTTGTTTGACAATATTTCACATTGTGTTAATTGGATGCTATTCTGTGTTTAATATTTATTATATTTAGAAATGTATACATATAAATGTGCTATAATAATACAGAGTTTGGCAGCCAAGGTATAAAATAGTGAAAATCTCTTTAGTAGTATAAGGGTTTATCAGAATAAGAAGAGCAAATATTCTTTATGAGTTAAACTGTGGTCCTGGAGTGTCAAGGATCAGGGGTTCATAATCTCAGTCCTGAAGACCTAAAGTGATTATGATTTTATTTTTTTTTTCTCTAAAGAATTTTCAATTTAGCAGGTCACATCTTGCTGTTAATTAAATCTGTTAATGCTGTCTTGCTACTGCTCTCATTTTCCCTTCTATTATATATTTTGTTTTTCTGAGAATTCCATTCAAGTTGTGTGTGGAATGAAGCAGACTTCCTTAGTCTCACTGAAGCCAGGCGTATAAGATATACATCTGGAGACAACCATGAGTGAATTTTGCTTAAAAGTGTTTGGGAACTATTAGATGGCTTCACCCAGTGTCACATTTCTAAACAAATCCAATGCCTCATGAAGGCAGCACTCAAAGTAGGGGCAGTGATTTTGAACTGCAAAATTCAAAGATGATCTGGTCCAGTGGAGAGCAAACTTCTGTTTGCAATGAGCTGTCTACAGTTGCAAAGTTTCAAAGAAAGCCCACCCATTAGACATATAAATGTGTGTGACACGTGCAGAGAGCACATTGCACATTTTAAACATAAACTGGTTTAAAAATAAACATAACCTGACGCAAGGGAAAAGTCTTTCTGTAGCAGAACGATATGGTGTATGTGCTCACTGTTGTTTGGCATTATGATGTTAATGTAGAAGCTGATATAATCTTGAAAGAAATTGGCAGCTAATGTCTTGAAAATATGAACTGCAAAATATGCATTTGAAGTAAGCTGTGTGTCACACTCCTTCAAAAGGACTGCTGTTAAGAGAGCTGATAATGAAGAGCCATAGGAGATGCAGATTTAAGTACTCAATACACCTGAATCAATAAATCTGCCTAACGATACCAGTGGATGCACAAATGAGGCTGCACAACACCCACCTTCTTACTGCATGTCTAAACAATTAACTAATTTAAGTTAACATCCATATTACTAACCGAGAATGCTAAACCGGATGATGGACGCAGGCACATCCGGCCATGGGCCGTAGCTGCAAAAAGACGTACTGCGCCGGTGCAACAAACAGTCCGCGAGAGTCGGCTGAGGACCCGAGAAAGGCGGACAAAAGAGGGCGAGAGAGGCGGATGAGGGTCCGCGAGAGACGCAGGCGCAAAAAGAGTCCGACAAGAGCACAGAAAACAGGAGTGAGCACATACAGAAAGGAGTCACAAAAATGAGGCTCAACAAGCACCAAAATAAGGAAAAAAAACATTAAAGAGTACTCAAACGAGGGGAAAGCACGAAACACATTGCACACGAAACTAAACACACCAAAAAAAAAGAACAGACGAGCGCACAATAGCAAGGCACGACCATACCCCCGCCACCCTACAGGCACGGGACGGGACACACACCAAGAGGGGGATTCAACAAGCCCATGGAAGACCAAAAAAAAGAACACAAAACCACCCCACAGACCCTACAAGCAAGGGACGGGACACACACAAAGAGGGGGAGAGAGGCGGATGAGGGGCCGCGAGAGACGCAGGCGCAAAAAGAGTCCGACAAGAGCACAGAAAACAGGAGTGAGCACATACAGAAAGGAGTCACAAAAATGAGGCTCAACAAGCACCAAAATAAGGAAAAAAAACATTAAAGAGTACTCAAACGAGGGGAAAGCACGAAACACATTGCACACGAAACTAAACACACCAAAAAAAAAGAACAGACGAGCGCACAATAGCAAGGCACGACCATACCCCCGCCACCCTACAGGCACGGGACGGGACGGGACACACACCAAGAGGGGGATTCAACAAGCCCATGGAAGACCAAAAAAAAGAACACAAAACCACCCCACAGACCCTACAAGCAAGGGACGGGACACACACAAAGAGGGGGAGAGAGGCGGATGAGGGGCCGCGAGAGACGCAGGTGCAAAAAGAGTCCGACAAGAGCACAGAAAACAGGAGTGAGCACATACAGAAAGGAGTCACAAAAATGAGGCTCAACAAGCACCAAAATAAGGAAAAAAAACATTAAAGAGTACTCAAACGAGGGGAAAGCACGAAACACATTGCACACGAAACTAAACACACCAAAAAAAAAGAACAGACGAGCGCACAATAGCAAGGCACGACCATACCCCCCGCCACCCTACAGGCACGGGACGGGACGGGACGGGACACACACCAAGAGGGGGATTCAACAAGCCCATGGAAGACCAAAAAAAAGAACACAAAACCACCCCACAGACCCTACAAGCAAGGGACGGGACACACACAAAGAGGGGGAGAGAGGCAGATGAGGGGCCGCGAGAGACGCAGGCGCAAAAAGAGTCCGACAAGAGCACAGAAAACAGGAGTGAGCACATACAGAAAGGAGTCACAAAAATGAGGCTCAACAAGCACCAAAATAAGGAAAAGGCACATAAAAGAGTACTCAAACGAGGGGAAAGAGTACTCAAACGAGGGGAAAGCACGAAACACATTGCACACGAAACTAAACACACCAAAAAAAAAAAGAACAGACGAGCGCACAATAGCAAGGCACGACCATACCCCCCCCCCACCCTACAGGCACGGGACGGGACGGGACACACACCAAGAGGGGGATTCCTTTACATATAATCACCACGGACCAAGTGTCATTGAAACAAAACCAGAATAAAGCACGGTCAGAAATTAAAGACAGAGTAGAAAGGAAAGTAAAACGTCATAAACAGGTTGAACAAGGGGACCACGCACATGGACAGCAGGTTACAGATAATGAAGACATAATTCAAAAGCTTGAAAAACATGAGCTCAACTGACCACAGATACAAACTGAAACGAGAAAAACTACGGGGTCCGCAGTAGTCCACAATGCACCACGTAATAGTACGGACGAAGCTCTGTATTACCGGTGGAGGACTCCAGAATGATACGGGCAAACGCTCCGTATTAAACCTGCGTCATCCGGACACGTAGCTGCCCAGCGGGCACGGGTTCAAAACGCCGGGGGTAGGCGAGCGAAGCGAGCAGGGGGCGAAGCCCCCTTGTTACTGTCTAATTGGAAGTGCAAACATGCCATGATAAAATAGTAGCAGTGTATTATATACGCGTTGAATATCCATAGACCACGGTGCTTATCTAAACTATTTGTTGCTGTTATGTCACATAGTGATGCAATAGTTAAAATGACAGAAACATATTGTAGCAGACAGAGGTACTTCTCAAATATGTAGAGCTCAGTAGCTGCAATGGTCTATGTGTGTGTGTGTCTGTCTCCACTGCCACAGCGCTCATTACAATGTGCAAATAAATTAATAAGTTTTAGATACCTTATGAATGGATAACAGCAATGTTAGATTTTTATTTTCTCTCTCCATCAAGTCTTTTTGTTCAGTATCTTTTGTTCTCTCCCTGATACCCCGGCCATGGTTTAAACACGGACTGGAGAAATTGGGGGTGAGTGTTTCAGGAAGAAGCTCGGTGGGTGTAGCCTTAGCAGCAGAGGATTGTGCTGCTATTTGCTATGTGCTTTTTAACAGGTTGTCCTCAGATGTCTTTACACTTACAAGAATCAAGCCTGTCCCCATGAGACTAACACTCCCCAGTCCTTTTTTTATCTTATTTCCTACCAAATGTTCCCTGCCATATATGCTAAACACACACAGGAGCAAAGAGGACACAATTCCTCTTATTTGTATCTCATTTTTTATTAGTAGCTGGTTAACAATTCTAAAACGGTGAAATCATCTGTTTCAGTTAAATAACATATTAAGAATTCTTAATCTTAACAAGCAAGTGAACAAAAACTAAACTTAAACATATGTGGGCTAGTAGCAGCAATGGTCTTCTAATTAAGAGATTGTGGGGAAATAAAACCCAACAGCCACCTAGTGTCTCCTGTATTAAGATTTAGTGCCATTGTTCAATATATCCAGTGGTCACACATCACATTTATCTAATCGCAATTGGAGATTTGCACCCACTTCACCTCTCATTACAATAGTGTCCTTGCCATCACAGCTTACGGTTACAGATGTTTCTGATCCCTACTAGGGAGGCATGGAGTGGACTTGCTTTATTATTGCATCTTACATCAGACCAAAGGTTATCTGTGGCTTGGGAATATTTGTTTGGATGATATATAATGGTCACATACAGGAAATCCTGAACACCTTCCAGAGAATGATTGAAATAGCAAAAAGGAAAAGGTTAAAGTAAACCAAAGCTGTTATGTACTGTAATTAATATGTAGCGTCAAAAGAAATAGCAAGAAGTGGTATTTTATTCAGCTTTGAGACATTTTATTGCTGTGCATATCATATTTATCATTGACTTGTATTTAATTACAATTTTCTTTTTTATCTACTACTTAAAAAAGTTGTAGACACAATTATGTTTGACTGATTACATGTTGTAAAATATTATATGGCAGAATTTAATGAAACATCTTTATTGGGAATCTTTACACCATTTTCCCAAGTACATTTATACTGCAGCTGTTAAGACAGTTTAGTAAACTGTTTAGTTAAGTCAATGTCACATTACATGACTATTAATCATAGGCTATGTCAAGCTTACCAATTACTGTTGCTGATTTGAGGTCCAAAACTCCCATGGTTCTTATTGCTCATCGCTGCATTATATATGTTGTTCTTTTAAATGAGCTTTCATTTGTTGTCAGCTCCCATGCACAGAGCCTGCCCCTATAATTAAAAGGAAAGTCAAATCTGTTTGATTTTGTTGGATAGAGTTGTGGACTACTTGGAGTGAGTTACTGAGTATTTCACATTTCGTGGCTGTTACATTCAGCCAGGGCTCTTCCTTTGCCTGGGAGTTCAAATTCTTTTTTTATGTCTTTGTTGTACATTCTTGATATTTTCGTACATGTTACTATCTCATATATGATTTGCCTTCTTTTATGTTTCATATGTTACATCGTATACAATTTATGTGTTTACATGTTACGTTGTATATGTCTTCCTGCTTTTATGTGCGTTGTGTTTTGTGGGTGGTTCCCCAAGAGGTGGGGCCACTTGCCCATCTTTTCAAGGGACTGCCATCAGGCCTATAAAGATGAGGACAACCCACAGTCTCTTGCATTTCATTTAACTGCGTTTGGAAGTTGTGAGTTCTTGCATTTGTGAATATTTTTTGTACTTTGTGTATTATTGGATTTATGACCTCTTTGCTTTTTTGATTTCACAATTGGATTACTGCATTGGTACTTGGTTTGCTATTGGATTGCTTTTATTATTTACTCGTCACCTTTTGCCTTTTTGTGCTCCACAGAGCTTCACTGTTTAACAGACTAATTTTAAAAACAAATCTTTCATTTATGTCGTCTGTGATACTAGCTTTTTGATGGAATTTCCCCTAGTGGGCATTTTTGGGATTGTTCAGGATTTATGTGCCTTGGGACTCATGAGCTCATAACAGAAGTTGGCTTCACCAGACCATGCTGGTGACTTGTTCAGTTTGTATAAATGAAAGCTACAACTGAAAAACTGTTGGAAAAGTCACATTATATGACATGGCCTCTTGCCTCTGGAGTCATTCCACTGCTGCATGTCCGAAACGCACTTACATTTACCCACAGTTTTCCATTAATACTTTCTTTGTGTTTGTACCTAAGGACAATTTAAAAAAATGTATGCAGTCATTATACAAAACTACTTAACCTCTTTCTAATTATTACTAATATCTTTATTATCTTTAGGCAGGCCAGTTAAGGTGTTGGCCTGTCATTGTGAGACTGTTTGTAGGCCCTCATCTGTTTTTGTTATTTTATGAGCTTTTGAAAAATAACCGCCATCAGCTGTTTTACATAATTGCTTAATTGTGACTGTTTGACCGGGTTATTGTACATTATGATGGTATTGCTGTCCATCATGTACACTTTTAATAAATATCCTGCCTAATTCACTATTCCAAATCTAGCATATGTGAGTATGGATGTAAATATGAGTATATTGTTCGATAAATTGAAGGGTTAGTAGTCCCTGCCTTCTGTCCCATTCACAACAGACTCTGATTCCCTGTAGCCCTGTATTGAACTATGTAGATTTAGAAAGTGAATGAATGAATATATGGTTTCAATCATTATGCTAGCAAAGACAGTTGGATCGATGTAATTAATGCTTGCAGTTCAGCCTGTATTACATAGAATCGTCACAGTATGTATAGCGTGTGTATGTGCGTGTGTGTTTTTCTTTCCTACCCTCTACACCCATTTTCACCCTTCATTTCTACTGTATCATTAAATGTATTTCACTTTCTCATGACCTGGAGGAGGTGGAAACTTCTTTATGTATTACAAGCACTGATTATTCCTGGTAGTGTTAGACCTTACAGGCATGTTTAAGTGTCCTTATTCTTCATATTTTGTTCACTATTTGTCCTTCAAAAGCACTTTAGAAAATGTACTTTTTCCCTAGGGTGACTTAAAGCAAATGTCTTATGTTGAAACTTTAGCCTTTCCATAAAATAGCTCCAGCAAGTGAAAGACAAAATTATTGTAAAATGCTAAAAAGAGTTTAAAAAGCAGTTCGTGGGATCCCGCTTAGAAAAAAAAAATACACAGTAGTATAATGTTTCTTTTGTAAGTACATTCTCATATAATGTAAAACACCTACTGTGATTGTTATATCTGCTTGTCTGTCAGTCTGACAGTCTGCCCACATTAAACAATTCGGCTCCCAGTGATTGAATTATGCTGAAATGTGGCACACATATTCTTCAAGGAAATTTGTCTGGTAAGTTAAATTTTTATTGAGATACCTGAAAAAGAGTGTGTTGTACACATTTTTGAAATGTCAAAGTCTCCCATTGGCAATTTTTTTTGTTTTAAAATAAAAAACATTCTGCCAACTCCAGTTACGCTTTAGCTTTCTGTTTTAAATCTACCTTCAAATTGTATATTTTGAACATTTTCTTCTTTACTCATTCAAGAGCCAATGCTAATGTCAAAACAGATATCAATACAAGTAAATAAAATTCTGCGGGTGGCAGGCACAAAGCTGTACCTCTGTTACCCCAGCTCACTTCTCCTGTTGCTTGAGGAAAGTTAACCTTAATGTTTTTTTTTAAAAAAAGCAGGCACTATCTACTGTAGAAATTAATCTAAGAAAAAAGAAATGTTGTAAACATCACTCTGTAAGCAAAGAGTGAACTCAGTATTTCCATGAGACTAAAAGCAACCTCACGGCTGCATTATCTTTACATTTTTATGATTTATTATTTCTCTGACGCTATAATTTATTGGCAGAGCTCCAGACCGACTCTCCATCATCGTACAACACTGCCAACAATTTTACCTTGAGATTTCAACAGAGATTTTAACTCTCCATCATGTATTTCTTTCAAAAATGTTTTGTTTAAGAAATTTGAAATATTTTATTATTATTATTATTATTAATTAGTCATAGACCCTACACAACCAACAACTAACAATAGAACCTCAGAACCTCAGTAAATGCTTTTTTTCATCTCTTGAATTGGGATCTGCTTTCTAGGAAAGCTATTGTGCCACCTCAAGCCTATTTGGGCTATGTTTTTAACTAATTGACATTGTAAAGTGCTGTTAAAAAACATATTTTTAATGGTGTCTAGTAATGCAGGAAATTGTATTTTATTATTACTATTATTTTTAAGCAAAAATCATTTAATAAAGAATAATGTAAAATCTGATCTTTAATAAGAGTGCTCCAACTTTTAAATCAGTAAACAAAGTCATCAAGTCGAATATTATTCTATTCATACTGTACATTTTTAACTTGTTGGATGCATTGATTATTCACCAAGGTGAGGGTCAACCTTCTTCCCTGTGTATGTCACCGCTGGAATTTGTTTTTCTTAACGGATAGTTAAATGTATGCATGAAATAAATGCATAACTCTAGTGCTGGAAAATTAAGTGTTATTAAACAAGCAGGTATTCGATGTGGGAAAATGTAACTAGTGGCAATTCTTTAAACAATAAAGTAGGACTAAATCTTCCCTAACAATTGCAAGATGTAATGAATATTAGATGTATTCACTGTATCTGAGTAATATCATGTAGAGAAAAAGGTAAAGGCGTAACATGTTAGAAATAACCAGTTACATAGGTCATGGAAATGACACGATAAACAGAGATGAGGAAAACGTCATATATTGCTTATTAACTTTACAAACTATTACACATTAATGTTGTAATTTGTAGAATGCACACATTCTTTTTCACATTCTCCAACTACAGAGGGATCACACTCCTCAGCCTCCCTGGAAAAGTCTATTCGGGGGTCCTGGAGAGGAGGGTCTGTCGGATAGTTGAGCCTCAGATTCAGGAGGAACAGTGTGGTTTTCATCCTGGTCGCGGAACAGTGGACCAGCTCTACACCCTTAGCAGGGTCCTAGAGGGTGCATGGGAGTTTGCCCAACCAGTCTACATGTGTTTTGTGGACTTGGAAAAGGCATTCGACCGTGTCCCTTGGGGAATCCTGAGGGGGTACTCCGAGAGTATGGGGTACCGGACCCCCTGATAAGGGCTGTTCAGTCCCTGTACGATCGGTGCCAGAGCTTGGTCCGCATTGCCGGCAGTAAGTCGAACCCGTTTCCAGTGAGAGTTGGACTCTGCCAGGGCTGCCCTTTGTCACTGATTCTGTTCATAACTTTTATGGACAGAATTTCTAGGCGCAGCCAGGGCGTTGAGGGGGTCCGGTTTGGTGGACTCAGGATTGGGTCATGGCTTTTTGCAGAGGATGTTTTCCTGTTTGCTTCATCAGGCCGTGATCTTCAGCTCTCTCTGGATCGGTTCGCAGCCGAGTGTGAAACAGCTGGGATGGGAAACAGCACCTCCAAATCCGAGACCATGGTCCTCAGCCGGAAAAGGGTGGAGTGTCCTCTCAGGGTTGGTAGCGAGATCCTGCCCCAAGTGGAGGAGTTGAGGTATCTCGGGGTCTTGTTCACGAGGGAAGAATGGAGCGTGAGATCGACAGGCGGATCAGTGCGGCATCCGCAGTAATGCGGGCTCTGCATCGGTCTGTCGTGGTGAAAAAGGAGCTGAGCCGCAAGGCGAAGCTCTCAATTTACCAGTCGATCTATGTTCCTACCCTCACCTATGGTCATGAGCTATGGGTAGTGACCGAAAGAACGAGATCGCGAATACAAGCGGCTGAAATGAGTTTCCTCCGCAGGGTGTCTGGGCTTTCCCTTAAAGATAGGGTGAGAAGCTCAGTCATCCGGGAGGGGCTCAGAGTAGAGCCACTGCTCCTCCACATCGAGAGGAGTCAGATGAGGTGGCTTGGGCATCTGATCAGGATGCTTCCTGGACGCCTCCCTGGTGAGGTGTTCTGGGCACGTCTAACTGGGAGGAGGCCCCAGGGAAGACCCAGGACACGCTGGAGGGACTATGTCTCTCGGCTGGCCTGGGAACGCCTTGGGATTCTCCCGGAAGAGGTAGAAGAAGTGGTCGGGGAGAGGGATGTCTGGGCATCTCTGCTCAAGCTGCTGCCCCCCCCTCGGATAAGGATGGATGGATGGATGGACACATTCTTTTTCAAAAAGGTTCATTTATCTCACAGTATCCTTTACTTCTGAAATCCATCCACACACACATATGAAGATTTGTGGCAGAAGTGCAAATCACTTAAAGATTAAAGAAAAACTTGTACTTAATTTTTAATGCAAATATAACCTCCCAAAACAATCATCTGTGCACACATTTTAAAGCAGCACACACATGAAACAAGAGTCTCTGGTCAAAAATGTGAATTTCCCCTAGGGATTAATAAAGTATCTATCTATCTATCTATCTATCTATCTATCTATCTATCTATCTATCTATCTATCTATCTATCTATCTATCTATCTATCTATCTATCTATCTATCTATCTATCTATCTATCTATCTAAAAATAAAAATGGTAGCATGATAAATTTTCTTGTTGCTGAGTTCTTGGCTCTTAATCTGAATGTAGATGACATGGTTCAAAGATAAGGTCCAGTGGTTGGATAGTATGAATGAATTCCTGAAAGATAAATACAAAAGATGACTTTAAAAAGTTGGGCTGCCATAGGCTATCCCATTTAATGATGAATTGGGGTATAGACCTGGCAATAACGGTGTCTCTTCAGAATGACTCTGTCTTCTTATGACTGAAGGACCTGTAGCGCAAGGCATGGAGGCAGGGCAGGAACTGCATTACACATAATCAGTTGGCTCAAGTTCTTTTTGTTTGAAGACAGAACCAAACGAAACTCCCCAGATATTTTCACTATAACCCCATGAGAGACTTATTTGGCATGTAAATCTGGCAATAGCTTAATGGATTCCATTAGTCCTCCCGTAGATTTTAAAACATACTCTTAGACAGCCAATAGCGTAGTGTTAACTACTCTTTTTGTCAGTCTATTCAAGTATTTTTTTAGTCCAATGATGCAGTTGTTTTAAATTATCCGTGCTTCTCTCTTGTACCTGAAAAATTCAAGAAAGTTCTCAATTACATAAAAGATTGTATTTGTTATTTATGTCTTGCTTTGTAGTTTTCTCTGTTTACACTTAAAATTGTTCTTTTCTTTCAGCTTAAAAATGATTCTCCTATAGTCCCTCATGTTTCTAGTGTAAGCACTTGCAGTATTTTGGAGAATAAAGTCTTCATTTTAAAATAATATCATTACAAGTTTTGATCATTTGCATCCATTCACCACATTTCAAATCTTTCAATTGTATTGAAACAGCTATCTGGCAATTGTACTGACTGTACAGATCAGCAGTCATTTTGAACAGAGATGGAATCAGAAGATGAATAGTAAAAAAGTAAGTAGAAAGGACAAGATTTAGTAGCACACCCCAGGATGTGAGACAAAAATTGTTAGAGAATCGTAGATAAAACCAAAAGGAATGAATAAAGCCAAAACTAAAACATTAGATGTACTGTAAATCTAAGTTGTGGGGCAGCAACAAGCTCAAAATTAGTGGTTCTTTTTAAATGCTCAAACAAAAAGGCAAGGTAATATCTATAAACTTGAGCAATGAAACTGACTCCTTGTTGCCAGCTTATGAGTCTTTGCACTGATGATGTCACTCAGCACAACCTCCTGGAGATGTCACTTGGCATCATACCTATGGGTGCTCAGGAGATCAGCACCTATGACATAACCAAGATGGCATTGCAGGAAAACATTTTTACTTTTGAACACCATTAAAATGTGTCAAATATTATTAATGTGATGACCAGATTCCTTGACCACAAAAAAACTCTCAGACAAAGTTTCAGTGCTGTTTAGAGACTATAAAAACTTAAAAATAAACTTTAGGACATGAACGCAACATCAAAATAATCAGGATGTTTTTGTGTATTTTTATTAAAGTAGGGTGGCCGAATTTTTAAAACATCAAAGCCAAGTTCAAAATAGTGAGCTTAAGGAGACTTGGGGGCATTATTATTTTTCATGTTTCTGAGCACAGGCATTGCAGTAAATTTGATCTGATTGGAAGTTACATGTAAAAGTTGCAGTTTTATACATTTTACTGTATGCTGAACTAGATAAAGAGCATAATCAAAAGTTTTACAACCAGTTTATATTGACAATGCATAGTTTAATGAAATGTAGAATTCTATTCAATCAAATGAACTGCTGTGCCCCCAGATCAGACTGAAAAGTGTGAAAAACTGTATAGAACAAAAAATAAATTCAGGTACCTACTTTTTCACATAGTGTGACAGAGCTTTTATCAAACTGCAAACCTTTTAGGCAAAATGTGTGATTAGTTCTGGGGTTCTGGATGCATCAGGACCCTGCAGATATATAACTTAAATTAAGTCCAGTAAATGAAGTATTCAAGAAGTCGAAGTAGTTAAAAAAATAAAAAACTACCACAAAAAAGATCATTCCACTCACTACTGTTGATTTGCCTGAGCTAATGCTAAGGAAAATGTGTTTTTGTTTCTTTTCTTTGAGATTTGTTTGGTAAAATCATTTTTTTGGTAAATCATTCAACAAAATGACAACAGACTTCCAATGCAGATGACATGGCCAGCACCTGCAACTGACAGTCGTAAACAACACAGTATGTCAATGCCCATAAAATGACACAATTGACAAAATGGCAACATGCTGACATCATTGACAAAATGACCAAAAATGATAATGGCAATAAAATAGCAAACCACAAATGCAAAAAAAGAAAATAATGAATGAATGTGTAAAAATTGTGTATATGTCCATGACAATTGGTCAGTCAGTCAGACAGTCATTGCCCAACCCACTATATCCTACCACAGGGCCACGGGGGTCTGCTGGAGCCAGTCCCAGGGTGCAAGGCAGGAACAAACCCCGGGCAGGACGCCAGCCCACCGCAGGGCACACACACACACACACACCCACACACCAAGCACACACTAGGGACAATTTAGGATCGCCAATGCACCCAACCTGCAGGTCTTTGGACTGTGGGAGGAAACCGGAGCACCCGGATGAAACCCACACAGACACGGGGTGAACATGCAAACTCCACGCAGGGAGGACCCAGGAAGCAAACCTAGGTCTCCTTACTGCGAGGAAGCAGCGCTGCTACTGCGCCACCGTGCTGCAGGGCTATTATTATCATTTGTAATATTTATTAGTGCCTTGCGCCCAATGCTACATATTGTTGTAATTGTTTTCTATAGGATGTATCTACTTGTATAGACAAGTGGGTCCTGCAACAATTCTCCCTCTCAAACATATACAGGACAAAAATAACATTTGTGTCTGTTTCATATAAAGCCAGTTTTTCTTAATATTCACAGAAGCAAGACAACTTTATCTGCATACTCCTCAGTAACCCTGAAATAAAAAACAGTAGAAGAAATTGCTATGTATTACATGGAAAGGTATTATTTCCTGGGGGTGCATTTCTTTAAAAATAAATTAAATTGGTTCCTCCTTCTACATATATATTGAAACTTAACTGTAATAAAGGATTACTTAACCTTCTTTTAATATTTTTTCAGTACTTTAAGTGTTGTGTGCTCTGGGCCAGAATACCCAGTATTAATAAGACCCAGACTTTGGCTTATTAAAAAAAATAAAAAATCATTTACAAGTCAGTGCAAAATTGGCACCCTTTTCTTTATGTGATATAATTACAGGAAGTTTCCTTTTCTTTTAAATCTCATTTATTACATGCCAGTGGTCCTTTGCAGTTCTGAAACCTATATAGCTAAGACCCCCTTGTGCTGTTCTATGATAACAGACAACAAGATCAAGGATAAGAGAAAGCATTCCTACTGCTCTGTCACCTTTGATATAAACTCAAAGGCAATAAAGTGCAGTTATCTACAATGTAAACATGAAAAGCAAATACTCATATTGATTTAGAACTGTGTTCTCACCAGATTATTTTCTGATAGCTACACTACAGCCACAGTACTCTTCTTTGGGTCAAGGAGCAATTTAGGGGCCTGCAGAAGTCAGCCATTATCCTCCTGTGGTAGTACACAAATATGCTAACAGATTTGATCAAATATGACATTGTGTATGTGAGGCAGCCAAAGCATGTCTGGAAGATCCAATGAATTTAATGAAGAAGCAACCAAAAGGAACTTTCTATACTCCCTCATCATTCAGTCTATTGCAAATTCTGCAAAAGCAACATTTGAAAAGGTGCAAACATTGTCTACAAAGCTGCTTGTTTTGTAATAGAATTAGATTTGCTTAATTTTAAAAATGTTTCAACTATTCTAAATTTAATATAATTATAATAAAAAAAAAGAAATCAGTGTAGCTCCTTCCATACTGAACATCTTCCTTGAGTATAGTTCAAACGACTAGCACCACAGTGGAAGAAAGATTTAAATTTAGAGACACTACCTGTACTTCTAATCATTTTTAGAATCTGACTTACAGTTTCCAGACCAAATCTTTGGAAACAATACACTGCATCATTTATAGTTTGTTAATCGTGAAGGCCAGTAAGACCAACACAGCTGCAAGCAATGTCATAGGCAACTTTCAGAGACCAGTTCATACCTCGAACTGAAGAAACATAATTACTCTACTTGGTACAAAATTAAAAATACCCAACCTCCATGTTTAGGTTTCGGGAGCTAGAGTCTTACCTGGTAGGATCGGTTTCAATATGGGAAGATAATGTTAAGTTTATGTTATTCACATACAGTAAGGTGGTGCAGTGGTAGAGTATCAGTGCTTGTGCTTCACATTTCCAGGATCCTGTGATAGGTTCCTCATTTATTTATGTTGCTTTTTCATGTTCTTTCTGTACCATTCAGTTTCTTTTCACATCCCAAGAGTATACATTTTAGGTTGGTCCATATCTGTGAATGGGTCCTGTGTGAGTGAGTATTCCTGTGAAAGGATCCTCAGGTGAACTGGCATCCCATTTAATGTTAGCTCCTGCCATGTGAGTTTAGAAAACACAGATGTTTACAATGTCCAAACATAATTCTGTATTTTATTTAAACAACAGTTAGTTCTGAACCATTTCCAGTCCCTTGTCCTCTATGGTGGGATATTTACATTTCCCAGTCTGGTCTAATGTTCTACGAAGTGAGGCTATATTCACACGACTTTGTTTTCATTTTAAAATGGTGTTTTTAAATGAAAGTAATCACCATCTGTACTAGCGTGTTTCACATCATTTATGAAAGTATCTCTTTGTCCACTATAAAATGACTGAAATGTATATGACTTAGATGCGCACCTACATTGGACATGTAAACACCTGAATAAAAATCCTTGAAGAGACGGTAATGTCACTGGCCAGGAGATTTATCGCAAAACTTTAAGGCCTGGTAATTTATTTGCCATTTGCACATGTATGTAGCATTCAAAGTACACCAAATGCAATTTAGATGCATACTGGTAAACAAGAGTCTTGCACCATGGGAAGAAACTCTTCTATGTCTTTTATGTTAGGATATGTTTTTCCTACCATGAAAGATTACCATTCAGGGACTGAGATATTGTAATGAGCAGAATCCAATCAGTTTAGGGCAATATAATAAGCACGAATAAATCAGAGTGCAATTAATTTCTGCATTTTAAAAAGTCTATAGTTTTTACCTATCCACATTGCAATGTCAAGCCGTTGTTTTCATAAGTATACAACTCTGGAGAGTGTTTTCAAAATTCTCGGTTTTCAGTGGGTAAAAATGCCAGGGTAGTGAGGACAAAAGGTGATAATGGTGACTAATGTCTGTGGTTTTCAATAAAAATATTGCAGTGTGGACGCAGCCTTAGACATATGAACTGTATTTCTTGTATGCTATCAAGTCCAAAGGTTTGAAAGGTTGTCCATGGCTATAAAATCTAGTGAATATGGTCATTTTTCCTGCAGTTTTCCAAATTATAGTTTATACTATTGTTTGTTAAGTAACCTGAAGTAATGAATAAACATGGAGGTGAACAGGTGCAGATGTTTTGAAACATTTAGTAGTGGTTTCTGTATTAAATATCTGAGGATGATCGAAATAGTGATATTGAAAATAAAAGAAGAGAGCCCAAGTATTATAAATTAGGACCTTTGACTCATTCTGGTACTGCTATAAACAGAGGTGATAGCAATGATTATTGCAATGCTCATCTAAATGCTAGTTCCAAGAAATGGTCACCATGAGGGCTGTTGTTTTTTTCATGATATTCTTATACTGGTACCTTATTGTAAAAAATAACTTTTACCATGGCCTTTTTCAATGATGAGGTGTTGATGCAACTGGGAAAACATTTGTGAAGAAGATGTTGTCTATGAGCCAAGTGAGCAGTATGAATGAGAGCTGGCAGCATGAACGTGGACAAAGCAGTGTAAAGATTATTGGAGGCACGTGAAAGGGGCCTTAGAAGATCAGGCGGTTGGCAGCAGTGTTTGAGAAGCAGGTGACGGCTTCAAGTAAACCACATATAAGGGATCGACGGAGATATGCTGCATTAATTGTATTAGGCTACCATCACCAGTTATGATAAAATGTCAGCCAAACAATGTTCTAAAAATAACACATAGTGAAATCTTTTTTGTGATCATTATTTTGAAGATTTGACCAAACATTTAAATATGAGAAATTTAGCCAACAAGACCAAATAAGAACAATAGAAAATTGGGAGAAAAACACTGTACAAAATGCAGTATAATAAGAATACCCACCCCATCCAGATATTTTTTGTGATCAAAATGAAAATCTATCAACATATTGTTGTCCATGTCTTCTTCTTCTTCTTTCGGCTGCTCCCATTAGGGGTTGCCACAGCGGATCATCTTCTTCCATATCTTTCTGCTCTTTGCATCTTGTTCTGTTACTCCCATCACCTGCATGTCCTCTCTCACCACATCCATAAACCTTCGCTTAGGCCTTCCTCTATTCCTCTTCCCTGGCAGCTCTATCCTTAGCATCCTTCTCCCAATATACTCATCATCTCTCCTCTGCACATGTCCAAACCAACGCAATCTCGCCTCTCTGACTTTGTCTCTCAACCATCCAACTTGAGCTGACCCTCTAATGTCCTAATTTCTAATCCTATCCATCCTCGTCACACCCAGTGCAAATCTTAGCATCTTTAACTGCCACCTCCAGCTCTGTCTCCTGCTTTCTGGTCAGTGCCACCATCTCCAACCCATATAACATAGCTGGTCTCACTACTGTCCTGTAGACCTTCCCTTTCACTCTTGCTGATACCCGTCTGTCACAAATTACTCCTGACACTCTTCTCCACCCATTCCACCCTGCCTGCACTCTCTTTTACACCTCTCTTCCACAATCCCCATTACTCTGTACTGTTGATCCCAAGTATTTAAACTCATCCACCTTCGCCAACTCTACTCCCTGCATCCTCACCATTCCACTGACCTCCCTCTCATTTACACACATGTTTTCTGTCTTGTTCCTACTGACCTTCATTCCTCTTCTCTCTAGATCATATCTCCACCTCTCCAGAGTCTCCTCAACCTGCTCCCTACTATCGCTACAGATTACAATGTCATCAGCAAACATCATAGTCCACGGGGACTCCTGTCTAATCTCGTCTGTCAACCTGTCCATCACCTTTGCAAATAAGAAAGGGCTCAGAGCCGATCCCTGATGTAATCCCACCTCCAACTTGAATGCATCCATCACTCCTACCGCAGACCTCAGCACTGTCATACTTCCCTCGTACATATTCTGTACAACTCTTACGTACTTCTCTCCCACTCCTGACTTCCTCATACAATACCACAGCTCCTTTCGAGGCACCCTGTCGTATGCTTTCTCCAGGTCCACAAAGACGCAATGCAACTCCTTCTGGCCTTCTCTAAACTTCTCCATCAACATCCTCAGAGTAAACATTGCATCTGTGGTGCTCTTTCTTGGCATGAAACCATACTGCTGCTCACTAATCATCACCTCACTTCTTAACCTAGCTTCCACTACTCTTTCCAATAACTTCATACTGTGGCTCATCAATTTTATTCCCCTGTAGTTACTGCAGTCCTGCACATCCCCCTTATTCTTAAAAATTGGCATCAGTACACTTCTTCTCCACTCCTCAGGCATCCTCTCACTTTCCAAGATTCCATTAAACAATCTGGTTAAAAACTCCACTGCCATCTCTCCTAAACACCTCCATGCTTCGATATATGTCATCTGGACAAACGGCCTTTCCATTTTTCATCCTCTTCATAGCTGTCCTTACTTCCTCCTTGCTAATCCGTTGCACTTGATGATTCACTATCTCCACATCATCCAACCTCTTCTCTCTTTTGTTCTCTTCATTCATCAGCCTCTCAAAGTACTCTTTCCATCTGCTCAACACACTCTCCTCACTTGTGAGTACATTTCCATCTTTATCCTTTATCACCCTAACCTGCTGCACATCTTTTCCAGCTCGGTCCCTCTGTCTAGCCAATCGGTATAGGTCCTTTTCTCCCTCCTTAGTGTCCAACTTGTCATACAACTCATCATACGCTTTTTCTTTAGCCTTTGCCACCTCTGTCTTCACTTTGCGCCTTATCTCCTTGTACTCTTGTCTACTTTCTGCACCTCTCTGACTATTCCACTTCTTCTTTGCCGTCCTCTTCCTCTGTATACTCTCCTGTATTTCCTCATTCCACCACTAGGTTTCCTTTTCCTCCTTCCTCTTTCCAGATGTCACGCCAAGCACCCTTCTTGCTGTCACCCTTACTACATCTGCTGTAGTTTCCCAGCTGTCTGGTAACTCTTCACTGCTACCCAGTGCTTGTCTCACCTCCTCCCTAAACTCAACCTTGCAGTCTTCCTTTTTCAACTTCCACCATTTGATCCTTGGCTCTGCCCTCACTCTCTTCCTCTATTTGATCTCCAACGTCATCCTACAGACCACCATTCTATGCTGCTTAACTAGACTTTCCCCTGCCACCACTTTGCAGTCTTCAATCTCCTTCAGATTACCTCTTCTGCATAGGATGTAATCTACCTGTGTGCATCTTCCTCCACTCTTGTATGTAACCCTATGTTCCTCCCTCTTCATAAAATACGTATTCACCACAGCCATGTCCATCCTTTTGGCAAAATTCACTATCCTCTGACCTTCTTCATTCCTCTCCTTGACACCATACCTACCCATCACCTCCTCGTCTCCACTGTTCCCTTCACCAACATGCCCATTGAAATCCACTCCAATCACCACTTTCTGTCCCTTGGGTACACTGTTCATCACTTCATCCAACTCATTCCAGAAATCTTCTTTCTTACCCATTGCACACCCAACTTGCGGTGCATATGCACTAACATTATTCATCATCACACCTCCAATTTCCAGCTTCATAATCATTACTCTGCCTGACACTCTTTTCACCTCCAAAACACTCTTGACATACTGTTCCTTCAGAATAACTCATACCCCATTTCTCCTCCCATCCACACCATGATAGAACAACTTGAATCCACCTCCAATCCACCTGACCTTACTCCCCTTCCATTTAGTCTCTTGCATGCACAATATATCAGCCTTCCTTCTCTCCATCATATCTGCTAACTCTCTCCCCTTACCAGTCATACTGCCATCATTCAAAGTTCCTACCCTCAGTTCCACTCTCTTTACATTCCTCCTGCCACCGGACACGTCTCCCCCATCTTCTTCTCCTCCTCCTTCTTCTTCGGCCAACAGTAGCCCAATTTCCGCCAGCACCCTGTTGGCTAACAGTACTGGTGGCAGTCATTGTTAACCCGAGACTCGACTGATCTGGTATGGAAATTTGTATTGTTGTCCGCATATTGATTTGGCAAAATTTTACATCGGATGCCCTTCCTGACGTAACCCTCCCCATTTATCTGGGCTTGGGACCAGCATGAAGTAACACACTGGTTTGTGCATCCCCAAATACTTTACTAAAATATAATTCAGCACTGAAAGAAGGAACAGAAATTACCATAATATTCATAAATTTAAAATTTTTGTTCAATGGCCAAAGTGCTAAATCCTTTTGCACATACTGTAAGTAATCAGCATGGTTCATAATAATAAAGATTGCTACTCCAAAATAGTGACATATACAAGCCCATGCACCCTTTAAATAGTATCACAAAAATTATTCAGTAGGTCACAAAAGAGGGCTCTAGCCTTCAAGCCTTAAGGCAGAACTCCAACATTCAGGCTGCATTTTCACATACATGAGCAAAGGTATGACAAGAGCACTACAGGATCCAAGTGCCTGCCCAAGCAACTTTAACACTAGAATTACCAGAGCCTACGAAAAAACTCGTAAATCCGTCCCACCTTAAATCGCGTCTTAAAGCCGTTCGCACATCTCCGCCAGAGTCTTTTGTCATCTAAATGTGATGATAAACAAAAGCTACTAGCAGCCAGCTATTCCATCCCCCCACCGACTTAGAATGAACTCCTAGCTCATGCCTTGCCTTGATTTGATTATTTGGGATTGAAGTGGAGTTTTACAGTGGAAATAATTCGAGCGTTATTTGGAATACACACATTTCATGTGTGTTCCGTTTCTACAGTATAGTAGGCTGTGCAAACACATTTTTAAAACAGAAACGTTTTTCATATTCTAATAGTAAATGACAAAATGTAGGCATAAACTATATAACGTATGAAGCCTGAAGTCCATATATCAAAGAAACACTTTCACAAAAGGTACAAATAAGAGAACACGTGCGCTTTTCTTCAAAAATATAACTGCACAAAAAAAAAAGCCGCGTTAGTATGCCACATTGACACTCTTTGTACTACTGCTGCGGTGGCGTAATGGTATCAGCTCCTGACTGGGGATCAGAGGGTGGTGAGTTCGATCCCGCACGGCTCCACTTCAAGAAGTAACCTGCTCTTATTCTTACAATTTTAGAATAACAACATAAATTTCATTTCAGTCTGTAACAGCCGGTGTAACTTATGATACTGGTAAAGGTTAGCTTTTTTTTTTTTTTTTTAATTCACTTTTCATTCTCGCAGTCGATGCATACTAACGCCCCCCTCCCAAAAGGGTTCTGACACATAAACGCTGGCGAAGCTGCCTTCCTTCGTATCTCACCGTCACTTGATTTTCTTTTTATTCAGTGTTATTGAGTGTTCCTGCCAGTCCCCACATGTTGCTGTATGCTGTTTCTTTTGTACTCCAGGACATGCAGAAGAGAGAATGATTTAACATTATTTATGCTGTTTTCACATAAAGACTGCAGTATACTCGTGACTGCATTCTCGTACCAATGCACTTTTTCCATCACCTTTTCCTGTAAGAAGCAATGTACTCACTTCTCTCTATGCTGTGGTTTCTATTACACACCTGAAAGAGACAATATATGTGAAAACTTCATCGCACTAATGCAATATTATTTGAAAACGAACAGCGTCAGATCAGGTGTGAAAATTTTATGTGAGATACTGGTAAAGGTTAGCTTTTTTTTTTTTTTTTAATTCACTTTTCATTCTCGCAGTCGATGCATACTAATGCCCCCCCCCCCCCCCCAAAAGGGTTCTGACACATAAACGCTGGCGAAGCTGCCTTCTTCGTAGCTCACATAAAATTTTCACACCTGATCTGACGCTGTTCGTTTTCAAATAATATTGCATTAGTGCGATGAAGTTTTCACATATATTGTCTCTTTCAGGTGTGTAATAGAAACCACAGCATAGAGAGAAGTGAGTACATTGCTTCTTACAGGAAAAGGTGATGGAAAAAGTGCATTGGTACGAGAATGCAGTCACGAGTATACTGCAGTCTTTATGTGAAAACAGCATAAATAATGTGAAATCATTCTCTCTTCTGCATGTCCTGGAGTACAAAAGAAACAGCATACAGCAACATGTGAGGACTGGCAGGAACACTCAATAACACTGAATAAAAAGAAAATCAAGTGACGGTGAGATACGAAGGAAGGCAGCTTCGCCAGCGTTTATGTGTCAGAACCCTTTTGGGGGGGGGGGGGGGGGCGTTAGTATGCATCGACTGAGAGAATGAAAAGTGAATTAAAAAAAAAAAAAAAAAAAGCTAACCTTTACCAGTATCATAAGTTACACCGGCTGTTACAGACTGAAATGAAATTTATGTTGTTATTCTAAAATTGTAAGAATAAGAGCAGGTTACTTCTCGAAGCGGAGCCGTGCAGGATCGAACTCACCACTCTCTGATCCCCAGTCAGGAGCTGATACCATTACGCCACCGCGGCAGATGTAGTACAAAGAGTGTCAATATGGCATGCTAATGTGGCTTTTTTTTTTTTGTGCAGTTATATTTTTGAAGAAAAGCACACGTGTTCTCTTATTTGCACCTTTTGTGAAAGTGTTTCTTTGATATATGGACTTCAGGCTTCATACGTTATATAGTTTATGCCTACATTTTGTCATTTACTATTAGAATATGAAAAACGTTTCTGTTTTAAAAATGTGTTTGCACAGATTACTGAACGGAACGGAACACACATGAAATGCGTGTATTCCAAATAACACTACTGTATATTATTTCCACTCTAAAACTCCACTTCAATCCCAAATAATCAAATCAAGGCAAAGCATGAGCTAGGAGTTCATTCTAAGTTGGTGGGGGGATGGAATAGCTGGCTGCTAGTAGCTTTTGTTTATCATCACATTTAGATGACAAAAGACTCTGGCGGAGATGTGCAAACGGCTTTAAGACGCGATTTAAGGTGGGACGGATTTACGAGTTTTTTCGTAGGCTCTGGTAATTCTAGTGTTAAACACGGCTAATGGACCCAGATACAAAGAAACTTTCACACCAAGAAAAATATATTTTTCTAGATTGCATTGAGCTTATCATTACAAAATTGGAAACATTTGATTATGATGACTAAGTTGAGTTTGCCATAAACATTTTAGTAGTACTTTAAAATCACTAGAATCCCTAAAAGCCTGCCAAAATGTTTGTTGTTCTTGACCATCCTAATTTTTCTAACATATGCGTGGAATCTCGTAGCTCCTTATCACTGTGCCAATTGTCCACCAATAAGTGCTTTTGTTTTGCAAATATGTCAATTTGCAGCAGGCAACCTGCATTTTCCCATACCCCATTCAGCCAGCTGAAGCCATCACCAGCCAGTTTTCATCCATGGATGTTTGTGTGTGCGTGCACGAGAGAGACAGAGACAGATTTGATGTCAATCAAGTGATGTCAGTTTGCACAACAAGATACCAAGAAAAAACGATTCACTGGCATTTGTGTGTCTGCCTTTATCCCTTATGCCCTTAACTTTTACAAGTACCATAAATTTATACAGACTCAGATCAAATGTTTTTTTATCATATAATAATAATAATAATAATAATAATAGCATGCAACTCAAAGTACTTCACACAAGGGAGGACCAATTCAAACCAAGGACCCCTTCACTGGGAACCCACAGCTCTACCATTGCACCACCTGTGCAGATCTGCAAGATAGCAGCATTTCCACTGTGACACCTGCATGTTCATCAAATATAATTGTTTGAATATGGAATGCGTAAACACACACACACATGCAGACATCTTTATTTTATAGCGACTGATATTTGGACTTCAGTTTTCACACATTCACAGCCACATGTCATTTGAACAATTTCTTTTCTTTTCAGTTTTATTCTTGAATAAAAGCACAATTGTTTATCTATAAGTTTTGTGAAAGTGTTTATTTGATATCTGGTCTTCAGTCTTCACATTTTCTACACTTCACATTAACATTACGTCATTATTATTATAACGTGAAAAAATTTTGTGTTTTAGCTATGTGTTCAGCATTTCTTGCCTCACATATCTTATGTCATCCTACATTTACACAGATCGTTAGACATAGACACAGAACACACATGGAATATATGTATTTCAAATCACTATGTTTTTTATTATCTGTATCATTCCTTACAACTCATTGCTAGATAAAAATCTTCAACACAGACTTAAGCTGAAAGTCAAAGTTCTGGCTGATGATGGCTTCGGCTGGCTGATTGGGCGATCAAGTGGGGGGAAATGAGTGAAATCTGCATGCCGCTAATTGATGACATATTTTCGAAAAATAGGCGCTTATTGCAGGAGCAATTGGTGAGGTGTTAAGGACATATGAATGTCCTCAAATACGTCAGGAAAACTGGGGTTTTCAGGGACAATGAAACTTTGGCAGGAAAGCTAGTGTTAAATTGTGTACTGCTTATTTAAATTTTACACAACAGTGCCATCTGCTGGGGAATGATGGGACAGTTTCCCACTTTCCCTTAATCCAGAGGCACCTCTGCCATTGTGCTTACTCAAGACCAAAGTGTTTCTGCATTAATTTTTAGTGACACTACAGGCTTGTAGAATACTTCATGAAAAATAAGAAAAAGGAGTAGAACAAATGAAATTCATTCTTATCCTATGCAGCAGTGAAGGCTGGTAGAAAAGATAAAAAAAAATATGTGAGCAGTGCAACATTAGGTTCGCTGCTTCAATCAATAAGTCAGTTGTGCAATTCAGTCTCTATGAGCAGAGTCGGGACCTGGCTTGTTATAATATATGTTCAATGCTGCAAATCCTCACATTCAATGATTTCATATTACTTGTGTTATTATAAATAGAGCACTAGGAACCCACTTGGAGAGGGTTAATAATTCCTGTACAGTCAGGGTTCCCTGTTTTTTATGCTGCTGCAAGTAATAAGAGTACTGTTTTGAAAGGCACTTCATCGTGTGTACTACTCTCCTAATGAGCTTTCGTTGATATGCAGTAAATCCAGTGAAACTAGTTGCCCATTGTGTTCCTATTTGGTTCTCTCTCCCATGCAGTTCATTTCTCTAGTTAACCCACTGAGACATTTATAATGTTAGTAAAAAATCCAGTTTACCACAGAATTTTTTGCTTTATTTAGCTGTCACTTGACTGAAATTGCTAATGTATTGGGTAAGAGAAACCACATACTGTATAACATAACCCACTGGTAAAATGAAATAATTTTTTATACTCATCAGGTTAGATACATCCTTAGATACATCCCTTTTGGTAATTCTTGTGATTTCCATCTAATTTAAATAAATGTAACAATGAACAGAACATAATCATGAGAAGTAAAAATTTGGAAGAATTTGCATATGACCTGCCTAAGTTTGCCTGGGTTGTATTAGGTTCTGTATCATAGACAATTCCTATTTTAGAATTTTTATGCAGGCTACTGTTGATCATTCTCAGTGTAAAAAAATAAATGCAGTGATTTTTGCTTGATCAAAACCAAGTTTTTCTCTTTAGATATTCATCTAGCAATTAATTATCTATACCCGCAATTTCCAATTCAGGGTCAAAAACCTGAAAGCTGTTCGGGAAGCATTAGACACAGAAATCAACTCCAAATGGGGAATCAGTTAATTGCAGGCTATAGTCCTGTAACCACATATAACTAACCTGATATACACATGTTTGGAATATAGGAGTACTTAAAGAAAAACCTACACAAACACAGGAAACACAAATTAGCTCCACACAGACACTGGATATGATTGATCTACGCCCTGCAGCTATCAGAAAGCAGCTTTAACCAGTATGCCAACTTGCAACCTCTTTAGGGATTTTTCTGTTTTAAGAATGCTCATTCATTAATTTTCTAATCCAATATCACACAGCCAGAGTCTTGAAACGGTGGTATCAGCTCAGACGAGCAGTCAGTAAGGTCACAAAGCCAGCTCATATGCACACACACTTTCACTCCTTGTGACTAGTTAAACTAATTGCTATTTTTATGGAAAGAAAAAAAATGCCAAAAATGAAAACTCATGGACAGATAATATGCAAATTCCATACTGCTATGACTGTGTACAGAATTCAGACCCAGTCTTCTTTGCAAGGCAGCATTGCTACCTAAACTAACCTTCACATTTTTAGGATGTGGGCAGAGACCAGAGTACTTTCTAAAAACCCATGCTAATTGGGGAGTGTATGCAAACTCTACAGTGACTAGACAGGGATTCATGTCACCATGACTTCCTGTTTAGTAGCATGTTTGTAAGCAAAATAAGGATCAACCGTGTAAACAATGTAGTTAAAGCATAGCTATCCCAACTTCTTTCATGGTGGCCCTTCATTAAATCTTTCAGAAGTGATGCTCCATTTACCAATGCATGTTAATTAGGACAAGATATCCAACCATTGACCAGTATAGACACATCCTGTTGTCTTCTGTGCTTTTTTTGGTTTACTTCAGAACAGGTCAGGTACAAAAAGTGAAGTCAGTGTCAAAGAGATTTTCGTTTCAAGTCTGGCTGCTTTAGCACTTGGCCACTCCAAAGTACTTTAAGCATATGTATGGGTTTCTGAGTTATGGGTGTCATGCTTATTTCTTTAAAATTGTGTAATAGTTTGTGTGAATGAAATATAATTTTTTTTCTTTTTCTCACTTACTCGCCCACCACTCCCTGCATAGATATGAATTTCTTCACATCTCGTTACTGCAACATATTATCTCATAATTCATTCTTGCATCTTAATCTCTTGTAGCCAGCATGTCATCTTATTTTTATCATCTTGTACAGACAGCACATCCATCCTAGAGAACAAGATTTTTTTTTATCCTCCTGCTTGTTCTTCTTTGTGCAGGCTATCTGTATCTGTATGAACAACAATTTAGTTTTATTAATCCCTTTTGTCAGACAATTGACTGCCAGATCATCAAACACAAAACCTTGGACCTATACAGGAAATGAATCAAAGACCAAATTAGCAAAAAAGAAACATACAGCTTATTGCAAAAAGGAGGCGGGGGGAAAAAGAAACTAAGTGCATTTTAGAGAAAATCAAGTCCAGTGAGATTTGGGATCTTTCATTAAACAGATGTTTTTCAGACGTCAGTCAGCATGGCATCAACACATCTATTGTCACAATTTAAAAAGAAATCTCTAGGCAACTATTGACGACTCAGTTGGGTGAAAGTGACAAGTAGATCATGCCAGTCCAATCTGGAAGCACCTTTCCCTATATTGCAGGAGGATGTTGTGCACGGGGTGGAGTGTTGACCAATAAATAACAATTAAAAAGTTAAATCATTAAGTTTGATAGTAATAGCTATAATGATAAGCTATTTATTTACTCATTTATTAATTTTCTTAACCTGAATTAACTTTCAGAATCCTAATTCAATGAAAGATTGTGAGAGAATGGAGCAGAATCAGGCACAAGGCAGGAATTACCCCTTGAAGATGACTGTTCATCTTATCCTCCATTTTTTAACCTGCTTAATCATTTCAGGCTCACCAGAAGCCAATGCTTATAATGGTACTATTGAGCATAGAGCAAGAGCCAACTCTGGACTGGACTGCTGTATGTTATAAGGCACATTTATGCATATACACAAATCACCTTTGCGATATAAAGTCACAAAATGGCAAAACATTCATTTCTTTGGGGTGTAGGAGGAAAACTGGACTGCCTGGAGAAAATGCTATGCCGATACTGAGAGTACATGCAAAAATCTTTACAGACAGAGCAGGAATAGGATTTGAACCAATGGTAGCCAATGGTAACCATGGTGATAACCTCTAATAACTAAATGAATATCCAAAATGCAGCAAATATTAATGTATCATACTCAGCTACAATGGCACTTCTAGGTTATACCAAAATAATAAAATTATAATTGTGAAATCAACTAAGTATAAATCATTTGTTATCTGACAGATAATCCCATAGATTTGAGCCACTCTGATTGAAGAATTAAGGGGTTAACTGGTTGCATGAAGTATTAGGATGTCAGAGCAGTTTTGATAGGATCGGACCATATAGCCCAATAAGCTCACCAATCCAATCTACTTAAATTCTCTAAAATGATGTAAACTTGAGTTTTGAATGTCCCTTAAGCTTGGAGACTTATTCAATGCACCTGTCATTCCTGGTAGTCGTTTAACAAAGGTCTTATTGTGAAGATGGGTCTGTCGACATTGATGGCATATACGTGGTGTAGTGATGTCACCATCCTGTGCTATAGAAAGGTGACTGTAGCTTCTAGGGGTCACAGCAATGTTTAGTTCAGCAGGCTACAGGAACATGCTTTGTTTTTCAGATACATTGCAAGAACATTCAATGTGAAGTTATATGTGTGACATCAGGAAAGGAAAATCTGTGCTGCATATGTTTTTGAATCTGTTACAACACATTGATTTAGGTAACGTGGACACTGTTTTAAAAGGATCCTAATCTTAAAGGGATCCAATGAGGAGAGTTAGAAAACATGCTAATTTGAGTTAGGACACAGTTTTACGCTGAGCAGATGATATCCCGTTTCATATGATGGTCACTCTTTGGTGTTCTTCGGCCATACAAAAGCTTCACTCCCTTCCTCAGGACATCAGTGGATGCATGTCTGTTAAATATGCCTGGTATTTTAGTTCTGCTCCTATGTTTCTGTTCAGATTTATTTATCTACTGCTATGATTCTGACTCACCTGTCAGCCAACATTTATGTTCACTGAATTGTTTTATTTACTGGAACTTTGTTGGCGGTTCCCAGTATCTGATAATTTTCTTAGTTTCAATTAGAAACACTTGCAATGCTTTTTGTTTTATTGTTGTCTTAAATAGTATTGTTGTGTGAAAGGTGCTGTATAAAATGGCATTGGCTTGATTTTAACTTTAACATTACATCCAATTATCCTATCCACTTTATCTAAGTCAGGGTCATAGGGGGCTGAAGCCTATGCAGGCTGCAGGAGCCTACTGTAGACAGGGATCCAGTTCAATCACAAGACACCCATCAATAATCCCACTCAGACAGACACAATTCAGAATCAGCAATCAACATGTACTTATTTGAGATGAGAAAGGAAAGCTTGAGTACACCTCGGACAAACATGCGGTGGATTCCTCACAGACAGTAATCAAGTACAGTATTCAAACACAGGGCACTGGAACTGGGAGGCAGCAGTGCTAACTAGTGGGCCATCTTGCCATGTTTTTTTATTGTAATTCTCATTATTATTTGCCTATTGCATATTTTATCTATTCTCATGAGCATTACTCGAGACTACATTTCACTCATTAAAAGCAAAGGCACTAAACAATAAAGATAAGTGTATTACCAAAAAATGAAGGAATTACTGCTTTTAGTATTGAATACTGTCCACAGTTAGCATGACTATAAAGTGATGAAGTAAACAGCAGTCCAAGGAGTATTATAAAACAGTAAAAACAAAAAGAAAGGGAGCATACAGTATAAGCAAGTGCCATACCTTGCATGCATTGGCACTCTGTATTCTCAGATTATTTCCAGTACTTGCAATCACGGAAGGTTCATTATAGCCTAATATTAGTCAGCATCATGTCAAAGTCATGCTAGATGTGCACAACAGCTCAGCACTAAAATAACGATTTCAGAACAGATGTTTCTATGTTTCCTGTCCCTGAGTGGGTACAATCAAAGCTTATGACTCAAATCTGAAGAACTTCAAAGATGGAAGAGTCTCCTGAAGGTCTTTATTTTTTTTTTTTTTCATTTATACTTAATAGCTGCAAATTCAAATTGTCATAAACATATTTGGCAGTTAAAAATCTGTTTCTCATAAGGGGCAAAACAGAATTTGTATATTAATTGTTGAATATATCTAATAAAAGTATTTGTGTAGCTGAAGTGGAAGGCAGCCTTTGCCATTCAGTAGGCTTGCACGGGTTTAACTTGCTTTGCAATGTTAATTACACAAAACACAGCTTTTACGTAAATGAACAACCTCAAGGTAAGTAAATAAACTTCCCCTTTTCTTCCTCTTCACTTAAACTCTGCAAGCATTCATATAGAGCCGTTTCATATTAAATGCCCTTCTCACCTCATAAAGTATCCACCATCCTAATTTGTATTTCAGTGTAATGATGGAGTGTTTTAATGAAGAATTTCTTAATTATACATATTCTTCTTGTTAAGCAGAATTAAAGACTGTATATTCATAACCCTACCACAGAGCATAAACGGTGAAGGACACTAAAGAGAAAAGCATTCTTTTTTTTTTCTTTTTCCTAGAACATTCACAATGATATAATATATTGTGGCAATATATTGACATCACCATTTCTTAAAGCTCTGTGTTCTATTTGGCTGGATAACAAATTAACTGAAATATTTGTACAATAGGTCTGAAAGTAAATGTATAATTTAAATGGTTAAGAACAAATTATTTGACAAAACACCATTCTCTGAAAGTTTATAAATATTACAGAATTTGAACTGCTTGTGGAGCATGTTCAATGAAGTATTGTAATGCAGCATGTATAGGTATTTATCCTGTAATTTCAGTTATGTACTTGGTTGATGCCTTTATCCAAGGCAACCTATAGTATTTCAGTTATATTTCTTTTGTTTTTTCCACTTGGAGCACAGGGGAGTGAAGTGACTTGCTCATGGTCACACAGTGTCAGTAGCAGGATTTGAACCCACAACCTTATAGTTTGCAGTCCAAAGCCTTAACCACTACACCACACTGCCTGCCATTTTTGGGTGCTGCATTTTATGACATAGGTGACTTTTTGTGATATCTCAATTTGAATGGCTGAGGGTAGTAGGCAGAATAGAGACTCTTATAAAAAGAGTCAAATTGATTCTGGCCAAGAATCCTGAATGGGACGATAGAGTCCACCATTTGGTAAATTCAGCTTTTTTCTTGATAATGGAAAATTTGGACGTGAGCAATAGTTGGCTTTATGCCCTAGGAACCAAATTACTCAAACTATTCTATAACATTTCAGCAATTATTTACTGCTCTGATGCTGATCTTTCTGATCTTAAAATAGGTCATTACGATAACAATTCATGAGAAGAATTCATATTTAATTGAAGAATTACGGTATTTGCCATAATTCTCTATATTTTATCAAAAATTAAACTGAGAGTTCTTCTAGAGTGCCTCTTTCTCTTGCACGATTTTGCTCAAAAACTAATCAGCACATTGTCATCTCATAACAGGCTTACGTTTCAACTTTGGCACTTTTCCGTCCAGTCATTTTAGCTCTACACTATCCTCAAGAAACTGTGACACACAGACACAAACACACACACCCACAGACACACACCCATCATTGAGATGTCAATGTTTTTGGTATCAGGGGACCCTAAAATGTTGAGATCTGTCGAAAACTGGAAGATTGAAATTTTTGAAGAATCTAAAGCTTTCGCTCCTCCCCAATAGATGATAGGTTATGGTTAGGGAGAGCACAAAGCAAAAATAGCAGTGCAACTTGCAGACAATATAACTCATTGTCAATGGTTACTTCATTTGGTGATTTTTTATACTTAGCCAGCCCCTGAATTGAAATAGAATTTCATTTTTGGAGGCCTCCCATTTGTTTTGATGCCTCTCAGAGCTCCACGGACCTTCAGTTGAATCCTGTCTTAGTCACTCCCTGTAAGGTATTTGCACATTCTGCCCATGTCTCAGTAGGTTTTCTCTGCCTACCTTGCTTTTCCTCCCATATCTCAAATCCATATTCATTTCTTAAGTTGGAGACTTTAACTGGCCTCCCATGATATAGTGTGGACACAGGCATACAGGATGTGTGCCATCCACTAGAATGACACCCAGTGCTGAATTTATCTAGCCTTTATTCCAGTCTTGCTAAGATGGAATCCAGAAATTTGTCCTGGTGTGATAGAGGAATCAGAATGGATTTTTCAATGTGTCTTTGAACAACCTTCATTTTGAATGTCAACAGACTACATTGGTGATTTCTTCAACTTCCCTATAGAACTGAATTATTGTTTACTTGCTACTCTTATGGCGATCAGGTATCTTATAACAAATACTGCATTATTGGATGGCAAGCCCAGTGATGCAGTAGACTACTTCAAATGCCATTTTGCTTTTCAGTTACATCTTCAAATTATTTTCCATCTTCAGATTATCTTAAAAGCCTGTGTGCCTGGAAACCAATTTAAACAAAAGTGCAAGGCTGCAAAGTTTTACTGTAACGAATCTGGTAATAGAGACACCAAATATTGAAGAAAATATAATTGAGCAGATGTTTAATTGATAGTTTAGTTTTCACCGACTAACACCACTTTCATTTTGCACAAAGCAGTCAAGTGTAAAAATCCAATTATGTTGTCTTCATTGTTTAATAAAAAAATCAATTTTATTTAAAGAAGAGCTATTTATCGTAGGTGAAAAATAAAATAATTATACAGACAATTTTTGGTAGTTGATACTAGTATTATTCAGGTATACAAACAATGCCTGTGATTAAGAATTCTGGCTTGTTTCAGCACTGCCAAGGGAACAATTGTGTGTTTGAGGTCTTTAATTATATTTGTATCTATTTGACATGTAGTTGGAACCAATCAAACACCATTTGTTACTCAATGTGCATAGCCTTTTAATTTCTAATACCCCACTCATTTTGGACTTTTAACCTTTTCAGTTCCTCAGAATTTATTTTTATTTACCATTTGTAGTCTTTTCTGTCACCATGTTAATGACATCATGCTTTGCATCTGTGATATTTTCCAATTGACATTTTTAAGCATATGTCAGTTGATGATGAGACCACATTATTTAAGACTAAGGTGTTGTTGTAATTTGACATAAAAAATTTGAAGAAGTGTAAAAGCAAAGGATCACACTGTAGCTTTCTTAATTACGGCTTCTGCTTTTCTGTTATTACAGATATTTGCTTGATTAATCAACACTCATTTCTTTAAATATGCACTAATTCATTATATTGCTGTTCTCCAAGTTCATAATATGATATGGGCAAGAATATTTGATTTGATGATTCATATATTTCTCTGCAATCTAACCTACATAGAAGTAATACATGAAAACCTATTTAACATCAAAACATTTGGCTTATTCATTTTGTCTTCACTTATGGACTTGTTCTCAGGGATCTAGCTTATCATTAACAAGTTTCATTTATTATGGCCATTTATCTAGCTGTCTGTAAAAATGCACTCCAGTTTAAATGTTCATGTGTTCCAGATGTTTGAACTACATATTCACACTAACCAGCACTTATCACATACCGTCACAGTAAAGGAACATCAGACTTTATCTGGAAGAATGTTTTGACATGTTGAATGCCGTCCAGTGCCGTGATGTTGTAGTGTGAATTACATTTTTGAAACCAATACGTCTAGGTTTCATATGTGATATTGAATTTCAGAAATATTTTGCTAAAATTAAATTTAAAAATTGGCATGCGTCCCATTTTTTCTACCACCCTATATAAAGATAATTTTTAAAAAATACTGCAAAAAATAGTATAAATCAACATAACATAAAATTAATCGCATAAATGTATGTAATCTAAAATTAAAACATTTTATAAAATTAATACATAAATCATGAAGTAAATACACACAGAACCACAAATTTAATGTAGAATCAACAAAATGGAATTTAAAAAAATGAATGGCATAGTTTAAACTTAAACATTGACCTTAAACCTGAACTTTTAACAAAATACTATTTAGCAAGTACAACCTGAATTTGAAAGCCTCCCTAAAAGGCAATTTGAAAAGAAGGCAATAAGCAAAGGAGGCTAATGTATTAATTATCCTATTGGCATAGCATATGGGACGCAGAAATGTCAAGCAAAATTAATAATAATAATAATAATAATAATAATGCATTTTATTTATAGGGGCACTTTACATTAGCAGTAAATCTCAAAGTGCAACATAAAAAGTTTAAACAAAGGCAAAGCAAGATAAAAACAGAGATAAAACTAAGCAGTTGAAATGACTGTAGACTTTGAATGCATTGTTGAGGACTGATTCAATTGAAGTAATAAGCATCTCTTAAATGGGCATACAATAAAACTTGTGTTAAAATTCCGCAATTTTTCATCACCCGTCAACGGACTGATAATTATATACTACACAGGTGTCTTTCAACTGGTGCACCATAGAAATTAGAGGTTCTGACCTGAGAGAGACACACTCAGGTGGTCGAGACCTGTCTGAGGAGGACAGGACTACCTGAAGAACCCGACAGAAAAAGCAGCTCCATGATCACAGCAGATAGACACAGCACATACAGAGCACTTTGGCAGCCAGGAGACGTGTCGGGGTTCATCTGCCTGTGTTATTAACACCAACCAACCTTACAACCATTTTGAAACCTAGTAGCATGAGTTTTATTATTTGCATATAAGTCATCCATTGACAAAAATTTGTCATGTTAAAAGGCAGAACAAATACATTTTCTATTGATAGTTTAATACATCCTTTGCAGAGTCCTCAGTTGAGGTGTATGCATGAAAAAGTGATTGAAACCTCATAGTGAGATATTCTTCAATAATTTAGTCTATTCCACATTAGCTGCCATAGAAACTAATATACTATTTCATGCTAGGCTAAGTACAACAGCTGTCTCCTGTGTTTAGCGCTTACCTCCAGAATTTAACATACTGTATTGGTCTCATCAAGTTCTTCCTATCCCAGTTACCTCAAAGTTATTTCCTGAAGGGCCTCTGTGATTACTGTTTTTCCATCTAGACAATCTCTAAATCAAAAGCCAGTCCTTGTCAATTATATAAAGACATTTAATTTGATTGCCTGTTGGTCCTTTCTCATGGTGCCACATCATACATTTCAGATCAGCAGAGTGTTTTGTGGGCCAATATAGAATACCACTTCTCTCAAAGGTTCCCTCTTCTTTTTTCTAAAATATTTACTGAAGCAGATATTTTATGATTAACATATGCAGGTGTAAATGGGCTCAACTAATTTTTTTCTTTTGTTATTTACATTTCTTTGTTACCTAACAGGAACAAAGGATATAGATAGATAGATAGATAGATAGATAGATAGATAGATAGATAGATAGATAGATAGATAGATAGATAGATAGATAGATAGATAGATAGATAGATAGATAGATAGATAGATAGATAGATAGATAGATAGATAGATAGATAGATAGATACTTTATTAAGTAGAACAGGGTGAATACATTTGTTTCAAAGAGGATGAAGGAAATTTATATACTAAATCTTAACAAGTGTGTAAACTAGAATTAAGACAGGAACCTACATTTATTAACAGATGGTATTGGTGTCCATTTAAAAAAAATTAAATGATAACTTGCAACTACTGATTCCATCCAGGAACTAAATTTGGCATCCCCATTCTAGCTTCAGTGATACTAATTATAGGAATGATGCATTCAGCAAACTGTTGGATTGCACCTGCTTTTTGGACTGTATCATCTGCATTTGTACAATCCAGTCACTTCCACAGAGGTATGGTTCAAGAATGGCTTTGGGATTCTTATTACATATACTGGATGCCTTTTTTGTTTACCCCTGGTGTCAAATGCACAATGCCCTCTTTAAGTTATGTGCATCAAGAACATTGTTTCCATAATAGATAAAGTGAATGTGGCAGGAATAATTTACAAGGGTGATAGTACTGTACTGTCATTGAACTTCAGTTCTTCCTTTCATTAATGCAACCCCATCTGTTTGCGTTGCTTTTGTGCTATTCACACAATATCATAAAAATAAAGGCCCATTATATCAGGCATATCAGATATTCCTGAGAATGCAGTTCAGTCCTTACAAGCTAGTGCAATGGAGTACAGGTTTTCTGGTTTAGACCTTTCTCCCATTTTACTGTTTGAGACTAAACCAGTCACTTTACCTGTTATGATCGCCAACTTTTAACAGTTTTTTGTGGGTTATAAAATTTTGACTGCGGTGGGTTGGCACCCTGCCCGGGATTGGTTCCTGCCTTGTGCCCTGTGTTGGCTGGGATTGGCTCCAGCAGACCCCCGTGACCCTGTGTTCGGATTCAGCGGGTTGGAAAATGGATGGATGGATGGATAGTTTTGTCTGTTCTGAAAAAGTTCATTATTTAATGCTGTTTTATCACAAAACAATTTTGTTTCTTTATTTGGACACTTGTTTGTGACATCAATTTTGCAAAGGAAATCCCAGGCATTTTGGAGTATCTAAGATGGACAAATAAACCTTCATTTAGTTCTTCCTGATTTTTCACATCCATGCTATTGTTTTTGACTCTGAATTATCCAATCACATTCCAGATCTCCCTGTCTCCCAGTTTTGACCTTTCGTTTCATTTTTTGACTTTCAATACTCATGGTTATTTTCATTTCCTTTTTACTGTCTCTTGTGAGTCAGTATAAATCCTGTCTATGCTCTGAATTTTAAAACGTAAGTAATTATAATATAACTTCTTTGGAAAAGACGTTTTGCAAAAATGAATTAATAATTAGTATTAGTAATAATAATAATATCACATGAAGCTGCACTGTTCAATGAAAATCTGACAGAGATAACCCCAGTCAGTTGGAAATAGGCGAATTAACAAAACAAAAAATATTCCCAATCCAGGAAGCACTTCTTTACACAAACATTCTGGTAATCTGAAGCTAACTGCCAAGTCATGTTGTTTTAAGCAAAAGCACTGACAATTTAAACAAGTTCCTGGGTAAGATATGGGAACAGCAAAGCTATTATCTAAATAGATATATTTGATAGATGGAGTGGTCTGCTCTTGTTTGTCACATCTTGTGCTCTCATTTAAGTTTACAGTTCATACTAAATGTAAAATATGTGAACTAATAATGTTAGGTATAAATAATATACAACATACTGTGCTTTTTGAAATACAGTAGATCACACACACCTTTAGCGTTAATTCAATTATAAGGTTATTAAAAAAATAAATTCATCCCTTTAAATATTGTTAGTTTTAACAGTTTGGCTTCTTTTTCTTATTCAAAAATATACTTTCACGCCTTTACCTCCTCTTGATTGATCTTCTACTATTCAGTTTTCAGTTTGTCTTCATGTACATACAAATTACAACAGGTTGAAATTGCTACTGCCAGAACTCTAACTTAGATCAAATACTTTTTGGTTCCTAATCTTTGGAAAACTTTCCCTAGGATTGTTTGTGAGGCACTGTCAGTGTCTGTGATCAAATCCTGCCTGAATACACATTTTGCAGGGCATTTTAATATTCTGTACCTGTAAGTTTATTCTTTAACTGAGTCCTCTGTACTAAACATACTGTCAACATATGCTGGCATTCTATTCCTGGGTACTTTGAGTTCATCTTTTCTTTATTACACTCTTCAAAGTTTGCTTCTTTCTAATATAGCATATATTAAACAATTGTGTAATTCTACCTATTTTTGTTACTTTGAGCTGTGTTTGTGTTTGCTTCAAAAAGGTATGCTTTATGAAACTTCCCACAGTGTTATATAAAGATTCATTAATTGAAGAAAACACAGGCACAACAGGCATTTCATCAGCAATGAGTGAACATGATACTCTAAACCACCTGTACTTCTGGCACACTGCCTGGAATAAAATATTTCTGCATTAATATCAATTGCTATAAACAATAAACACAAGGAATCTTTCTTTTTTATTTGTATATGGATAGCAATTATTGACAGTAGGGATTCATGCTCAAATTATAAGTAAAGACATTTTATTTGAAAATAGGGATTTGTCAACTTTTGAAAAGCTAAAAATTGTTTCTAACTACGTGCAAATTCTACTATTGTTCTTGAACAAATTTATCTTGTATTCAAAAGTAAGAACAGCCTCTAGCCCCCTGTGAACTCTGTACTGAATAACTGTGTTTCAGAAAATTAATTGATAACATACTTTAGATACTGACCTCCTTTTATTAACTCATTGTGAAGAATCAACGCATGCTGTGCATTTTAAAGAATGCTGCTTAAACTCTTTATACAAACTCTGCCATCTCACTAGGTTTTTGCACATTTAGCCACACATTGGTCAGGTATAAATGAATGTGATTGCATAACCAACTTCCTCCCTGAGCCCCGGGCTGGGTTCAAACTCCCAATATTCTTACACTGAATAAACACAATCAAAAATCAAGCAGAGATATATTAATACTGTAAATAAAGTGTGTTAATTGAGATGAGTTAATAAAAAGCAAGTAATCTTAACTGTGATGAGATAAATGCACTGCTCTAAATGTTATCCAGACTAGTGGAAGAGTCATTCAGTATTGTGTTGTTTTACAGAATTTTAGTTATTAGTTAATAATGTGAAAAATAAAAAATAGTTAACAGCAAAGTTTGAAAAACTCCCGTAACCCATATCACTCAGTAAATACAGATTCATTGTTATGTGCTCGTTGATACAACTGGATTTCATTTATTTGGAGCTTTAGTAAATCCAATTGAGTTATTCATATACAGTACAGATAATGTATGAGTAAGGATGTGTGTATTTTTATGAAAGTGTGATAAATGATACCTAGTGGTGCAAAATTGAGACAATATGAAAAACTGAGCAAATTGTACATAGAAATAAGTTGAACTACATGACACTGAAATCAAATAGGGCTGTTAAGCTGAAAAAAAATTGCTTAACATTAATTATATTTTTATTCAGAGAATAAAATGTAATAATAAATCAGTAATATTCTTATCATTTAAATCAATGTGTTATCACCATACCTTCCAGTACAGTTATTTGTTGCTAGTCCCACTGGTACAGAAACGGGCCATGACAATTCAGTACATGGTCCAACAACATAACAGACACAAATTACTAAACAATGCAATGGCAAATTAAAAAGTAATCAGTATCATGATGTATGCATCTCATTTAAATGAAAATAAATAAGTTGATAAAGAAAATATTAAAAGACATAAAAAATATCAATCAGGCAATCCAAATAACAGAGCTTTATTGACATTTGTTGATAGCCCTTTCTGTTACATGCTGGGTGCATACCCTCTTTTTCTGGTTGTTAATGAAAAATATTTATGTGTGGTACTGTAGCAGAATTGTATTTTTTTTCACTACCCACAGCCACGCATTTTGAGCTATATACTTCAGACCAACCAGTAGGTAATCTATTAATCCTGTAAAATGTATGGTGAATGGTAAAGAGTTATGTTTGCTTGTGACCCTCAAATTTGCCATTTTTGTCTATAGCAATCTAATTTTTAGTGCAAACATTTGTGAACTAGAGGGAGTTTCTTGGTGAAAAAATTAAAACACCAGACATGCTATTCTTGATGTCCGTATATGTCTTGAACCTTATTTGGACCAGGTTGCTGTGACTTTTTTATTTTTGGGATTTCTGCAATTTCTTTTTAACATAATTTGTTTTTCCTTCTGACACTTTTTGTGTTTTTCAACTATGCCCTACATGTGTGTATTAGTTATTAGCTGAAATACTCAGCGTTGCCCGGGAGGAAAATAGTGTTTTTTTTTTAATTGTTTGAGAAAAATATAATAACAAAAACACACTAATGTGCTTGTCTTGAGGTCTTGTATGTATGTTACAATGAGGACTGATTGTGAGATCATTTATGTTAGGTAGAATGCTTAGTGGGGGCTGGGTGGTCTCGTGGCCTAGGAACCCCTGCAGATTTTTTTTTCCCTCCAGCCATCTGGAGTTTTTGTTTTTGTTTTTTCTGTCCTCCCTGGACATCGGACCATACTTTTATTAGTGTTCCCTAATTCTATTTTCTTATTTATTTAGTCTTTTTTCTCTTCCTTCATCATGTAACACACTTTGAGCTACATCATTTGTTTGAAAATGTGCTATATAATTAAATGTTGTTGTTGTTTTCATCCAGTTGACACTCTGAACCAGCCAACTCTATTTATTTTCAATGTGCTGCTCAAACATAAAGAATGCTGGCAGTCTCCTCCAGTTTGCCCTCTGGTGGTCGTTCCGAGTGTCAACTGGATGATAACATGCATACGACACCGCAAGATCACCCCCCACCCTACCCAGAAGGGGGTGGGTTAGAGTTGATTTCACCCTACAGTATTTTTAGTAGACCAATGAGAAACATGTGTGCCAAGTTTCATGAAAATTGCTCCAGCCGTTTGGAAGTGATACTGGAACATATACACACACACATACATTGACTTATATATATTTACAGTATATATACAGTGGAACCTCGGGTCACGACCGTAATTCATTCCAAAATTCTGGTCACAACCCGATTTGGTCGTGACCCGAAGTAATTTCCCCCATAGGATTGTATGTAAATACAATTAATCCGTTCCAGACTGCACGAGCTGTATGTAAATATATTTTTTTTTAAAGATTTTTAAGCACAAAAATATTTAATTATACCATAGAATGCACAGTGTAATAGTAAACTAAATGTTTGCTTACTTCTTCTGTAATGTTTACTTCTTCTGCTTGGGCTCTCTCGCTCTCTCTCTCTCGCACTCTCTCTCTCTCTCTCTCTCGCTCTCTCTCTCTCACTTGCTTGCTCGCTCGTGCTCTCGCTCTCTCTCTCTCTCTTGCTCACTTGCTGCACAGGGAATGCACAGGGAGAGACTGAACATGTGTGGAAATCATTGGCGTGTACGAACCGGAAGGGAAACTGGCTCGTTCGTCACCTGAGTGTGTGGTCATGAACAGATGCAAAAGTTTGACAAACTTTTTGGTCATAACCGATTTGTACGTGGTCCGAGACGTTCGTGACCCGAGGTTCCACTGTATATATATATATATATATATATATATATAGCTGAATACCCGTGCTTCTCTATGGGATAGTAACAGGAAAAATATACAGAGTGACAGTATACGTCCTGTAAAGGTCATAAGTTAAGATTTAACACATAAACTAAACAAAATAGATTACTAATTATTTCTTGAAATGGTTTACTCAAATATAAGCTAAGTATATATAGCTAAGTATAGAAAACTTAAACAGTGATGATCAAAATTTGTTTTGGACTAAAGCCCCAGTGATACTGAGGCTTGGTGCGGTATGGGTCGCTGGTCCGCGTCATGGTGTACGGCTTGAACCTCCGCCAGTTATTAGAGACGTGGCCAACAATGTCAACCCGCATCTGAGTGGCCAGAGAGGCGGTGCCGTGCACAACGTAGGCCAGCGAGGAGAACAGGCATGCGGTGACGAACCATTACCTTGCCAATATAAATCTTTTCTTCCTCGGTCATAGTTTTACAGGTTTATTTAAAGAGGTATAAACTTAATAGAATAATTTGTGAAGAAAGTATGAAAAAGAATAAAATAAAAAAGGTATGAAAATCTAAATTCTCAAAAAAAAAAAGAAATTTGCTTTAAAATACTTTGGAATAACCTAACTAAATTATTTTAAAAAGATAATAAAATAAATGTCAAATTATAAACGCTTTGTGGAAACTCAAAATTATCAAAACAAAACTTGTACTCTTCAGAAAAATGAAAGTATTTTAATTTACTTTGAAGAAATTTATTTTAGAATGAAATGTAGTGAATGGGTCAAAAAACTATAATAAATTTTGTGCCAACCTATGGGCCAAGGGTAACCTACATTCCAAATTTCAAGTCCCACGTCCTCATGGTTCGGGAGGTTTCGTGATGAGTGAGTCAGTGGAATTTGGCTTTTATATACAGTATATAGATTATTTTATTCCATACGTTTTGGTTGCCTGTCAAAACTACCAAATTCATTGACCAGTAAATGTTTCCTCTTTTTATGCTGCAGTTCATTTATAAAGTGTGGACCACTGGGGCACGTACAGCCACCCTAACCCGTCACAGAGAGGCAGACCCAAGTTCCAGTCCAGCACACATGTTTATTTACAGCTGGGGAGTGCTTTTCTCTGCTCCCCACAGCACAGTACATAAAGCACAGACCTTTTCCTTCTTCTGTTTCTCCCTGCCTCCACTCCTCTCCCAGAAAGCTTCATTCACATCCTCACTCCTGACTCTCCAATTGGAGTGAGGTGACTCCTTTTATGATGGCCATGGGAGTGTTCCATGATGCTCATTAATTGAACCTGGAATCACTCTCAGCTGTGGTGAGAGTGCAGTAAGGGACTCTGCAGCTCCCCCTGGCGGGTCCCATGGAACCCAGCTGGGCTGTGCCAAATTCCAACTCCCAGCATACCCCGCAGGAATCATTGTGCCCCAGCTGCCCAGGGGAGCTGCCCTCTAGTGTCCTGGGGAAGGTATTGCCTTGCCAGTGCTCTTTCCCCCGGCCCTTCTATACAGTTTGCGTCCCAGCCAGGTGATGGCCATAGCTGCCCATCACAGAAGGTTTAAAAAAATTAGATCCAAATGGATGCAAATTAGACATTTAAGTTTCTAATGTATTTTCTGAGATGTTTTCATCAAAGACAAGACAGTATACTTCTATATGTTTACTTTTTCATAAAGCTTTGCAAAAAGACCATACTCTCAGTTTGTTAGTTCACCAGTGTTTACATGCTGGAAAATTGTTTCTGTTTTATTTTTTTTTTTTTAAATTGATTTATTAATCACCTTCATTATAGTTCCTGTTAAGTCAAAGAGAACCTTTCTTGGAACAGGAATGCTGGGACCCATTTTTGGAGTCAGTTGTGTTTGCTGGCAAGCACTTAAAGAACACAGTAGTGAAGATAGCCAGCAGGTTGTTCATGCCTGTCAGAGACAATCCAAGGAACCATTGAAAAACACACAGGTTAAAGGAGGTTGTTAAACTGAAGAAAGAGAACTTTCATGCAGTTCCTATAATGGGAGTTTCCAGCTGTGACTGAGAGGTATTAGCAAACCATATAGGCCATAGCTATTATACAACATGTGTGTGGGTGTAGTTTGGTAGAGACATGGAGAATGACTTTTGGATATCCTCAAAAGGTTCTAGCAAACCATTCAATGAATCAGGAACCATTTGAAGCTTGATTTAACAAGGAACTAAATTTTACAAAGTGTCCTGACATGTGTTTTTAGAACATTAGATAGATAGATAGATAGATAGATAGATAGATAGATAGATAGATAGATAGATAGATAGATAGATAGATAGATAGATAGATAGATAGATAGATAGATAGATAGATAGATAGATAGATAGATAGATAGATAGATAGATAGTAGAACAATCTAGACAAGAACAGGCCACTTAGCCCAACAAATCTCACCGGTCCTCTCCTCCTAAATCTTCCAAAATAACATTAAGTCTAGTTTTGAAAGTCCCTAAAGTCCTTATGTCTACTACGCTATTTGGTAACTGATTACAAGTATCTGTGTTCTTTTAAATAAACCTTGTTATGCTGATATGTTTCAGAATTTTCTACAAATGTTTAATATGTCTGGAAGATTGACTTGAATCTGTGTGACCCTGAAAATAATGGAATACTTGGAATACTGCCGAAGTGTTGTTTTTTGAAATAGTTGGTTGTACTAAATGACAGAAGACACAGGAAAAGACCCAGGGCATGTTAGAGGGATTATGTTCCTGAAGTGGTTTAAAAGAAATAGGAAGAAATTGCTGAGGGTAGGATGGTCTGGTCTGCCCATCTCAGCATGTGACCTCCATAAGCCTTATTAGGACAAGTGAAGTGAAAATTAACTTTCTAGGTATTTCCCTGTCTCAGTCGTCCAATCGGCCACTTTTAAAGTACCACATGAAAGCGCTCTCCTTTCTCACTTGCTCTCCCTCTCTATATCTCTTATAATCTTGGCTTTTTCTTCCATGATTCCCATTCATTTCTGTTAAAAAAGGGAGAGGGGTAATTGTAGACACTTTTATTAAAAGATTTGTAGCCATAATTTATGGTAATTATTCGATCACTTTGGGCAATCATGGCTTCAATTGTGGAAACCACTATTTGGTTTGAAATTACTTCACAAACATTAGAGAATTTTGTTTCTACTTCTTGCCTGTAAAGAACTTTTCAGTATCACACATTTAATCAAACACTTTTAGACTGCATATAGTAACGTGATAAATTGTGAACAAAGGGGTCCATATATGCACAGTATGTACTGTATTATCATGGGAGGCTGAGACTGAAGGTTACCAACAATATTTAGAATGTCAGTCCATTTCAGGACATCCATTTGCTCTTACCGATATTTATGTGGTAACCATTTTGTGTCTCCAATCAACTTAACCTCATGTGAGAAGGCACTGTATAAAACATTAAATTCTAGTGCCATTAAATATTGCTTCAGTTTAGTGAATTCTTTGTAGGTTTGTTTTATGTTTCCTTTTTGTTAAACACATGTTTGGTTTTTAAAAGAAAAAAAATGTTGACTACTTTTGTTAATAGCACAGATTTTTCCAAGCAATTATTTATTACAAAAGAAAAAAAATCTCACCGTCTTGCAAACATACAAATGTGATCTCACTTATGTATGAAAGGTTGATATATCTAAACGATTTTATCACCACACAGTCTAGTGGATAATGCTCTGGCTGTATGAGAATTTCCACCGGGAGCAGCTGTTATTAGGCAAGGTAGATTGAAGTGAGCATCACCTAATAGAAGGTCATTTTCTCGGCTAAATCCCAGAGCAAATGTTGTCACACTCGGCTGCTGCCTACAAGTCAGGCTTGTGATTATATTCGGCGACTGCCCTGAACTTTAGGGCTGTGAGTCATGAATGCTTTATCCCCACAAGCAAGAGCTGTGCCAGTTAAAGCGAAATTCAGAGGGCAGACTTTTAATGCTGCATTTCCTTCATTTCCTAGCTTCGAGTCCCTTTTGCTGCTTGTAATGAAGATAAAATGTAAACAAAGGTCGTTTAATTAAATGTTCTGAAAAAGTGCCATAAACTGATGAATGCAACGGTAAATAACACTCCTTTTTTTTTTCTTTCACAATTCCCTCATGGTTAAGCAAGCCTGCTGTAAGGCCACATAAATAAAAGCTGCATGTCAAACATAGTTTTCCATTACACTATAAACAGGAATATATAATACAGGTGATATTTATTTTTTAAAAAATGTGCCTTTCAGAGTTTTTTTATATGTGTATTTGGATGACTTACATTTCATTATTTATTATGGGAAAACTGATCTCTTAACAGATTGCTGCATATAAGGGAGCATGCCTGTGTATTAGCCAAGCAGCCCATACTTTTTATATGCTTTGTAAAGCTAATGGGAAACGTCTCCATATGGATGGGGTCATATTACAATGAATGCAAGGTGGGCATTGCATGCAGAGAGGGAAGAGACAAAAGGAGATTTTATTGATGACAGCCATTTGGTAGCTTAGTTCAAATCCCAAATTTGCAGGAAAAATATCAACAAGAGCTTAAAAAGTATTCATAGATCTAATTTACACAGCTTTGTGGTCAGTACATTTTTTAATCAGCTTTGTGCCTGATTTAGAAGACATACGGAATCTCTGTTAGCCCTCAATGAATATTCCCTTATGTGTTTTAAGAATGGGACACCACTTTGTATCATTCTGATGTGGAACGTAATCTTCAAATCATTGTATAATACTCAAATACATGTTCTGTACCATAAAATGAAATGTTATGTTATTGCATTAAGTAAAAAATCTAAAATAGTTTAATTAAATTCAAACTCTTAAAGTGGGTTAAAAAACAGTTAACCATTTCCACTAGTGTATGTCACAGAATTCCAGTATTTCCCTACTATCTTATGCCTGACATCTGACATTCATTGACTTGGTAAAGAAGAGACAGGTTCTTCTACTTGCTGTGTGTTGTACAAACAGTCACATTTTTGACTGAAAATTTTCGGTGGGGCCGTGTGGACCTGAGAGAGAGACATTTTCAGAGCTATCCTGAGAAGCTGTGCAGTGGGTATGTGTGTGTATGCATGTGAGAAAGACAGAGAGAGAAATGATCAAGCACTTAAAGAGCAGCACCTATGAGACTTGCCCCTCTGTTTAAATTCATTATTCTCAGTATGTGGCTGCCAGCCATCTCAAGAAGCATTCTGGCTTGGATGTCCTCAACTCAATGAGTTTTGGAAAACTGAATGCAGGTGATGTTTCCTTTGAATAAATTTCCACACAGGGGATAAAGCAAAAGATCACTAAACCAGGTTTGGAAGGAGCTGTGGAAGATCAGTCACGTTAGGGTGTGAAGAAGAGACACAGCATTCGAAATGTACAGGGCTGACAGCACTGGTGATGATAAAATGTTTGCCAAATAATACCATAAACCTGAAGAAGAAGATGAAGACATATAGTACAACAATTGAAGGACTGTATTAAAAATGTATGAACATTGTATTGTACTTAAGTAATCAACTTGATTCATGATGATAATGATGGTGACTTCAAAATAGCAAGATGTACAAGTCCACACTCCCTTTAAACTGCATCTCAAAAATATCAACCAAAGCATCACTTCTTACCTCAAGGCCCAATATTTAACTGAAAGGTTTAGGCTGCACACACACGCACATGAGCATGCGGTATGCTGAGAACAATGCAGGGTTAAGGACCTGTCCAAGTACACCAGAAAAAGGCTTGCTATGCCAGCCAAAAAGAATTTTATGCACTCCAGAAATAAATATTTTTCTAGATAAGATATTGCATTTTAGCACATGGATAATTGGACAATTTTGATTATGACAACCAAGATGAATTAGCAGCAAATATTTTAACAACATGTTAAATTATTTGATTTTTGTACAACAGCACCATCTTCCAAGTGGGCTCAGCGCTCCACTTTCAAAAACTCAGATATGTGTTCTCAAATGTAATGCTATTTATCCACATTGTGTTCAGAATGATTTTTTTGCATAGATCCTTGGCCTTTTCTCATGCCCCTTGCCATTGTAGAGTCTCATCTACTCTGGACTGTCCTTTTGCCAGCTAGTAAACATTTTATAATGTGTGCCTTTGGTAAATAAGTCTCCATCACTGCTGTATGTTCATTCTCATTCGTCCAAGTTTTTTCGGAGGCTTCAGTACTGCAATGCAAGCAATATATCTTCTGCCACAGAGCGCACATGCATCAACATAGTATTCTCTGCATACAGTATTGTACTGTATAATCATTTCTGTTCTGAATGAACTATTTGAATTTGAATATTAACAGTGGGAAATGGGATTCCTTTAGCTACACATGATGCTTCAAGCACCCTTTTGATTAATTTTAACGCATAGTGCTTTTCTTTTCTTTGATCGTTTCCTGAGCTTTGATATATTTTGCTTCCTCTCTGCAATGGGGCCCACAAGAGGCCCTTTCACCATTCATTATCATGAATGGTCATTAAGTGGTGTTTTTTAAGTGCGCTTGCAGGCGTGAACTATACTTATGAGGCAAATGCCTAATGAGTTCTCCTTTAGCAATATTTTAAATGTTATCCAGGTAAGGTGAATTAGACAGTTCCAGCTAAGCTCAAATGCATACTGTTCCATGCCCTGTAGCAGCTTTTTTGTCCTCTGTGATATAGTATAGGACTTTGATATAAAATTTTTGTCATTTTTCAAAATTGTTTCAAAATTCAATTTTTTTTTATTCTTTACAAAATTTTTTTTAAGGAATAAAAGTATTTACATATTTGATTTGCTGATTGAGGCTGTTATTAAAAGCTTGTCTTGGTAGGGTTTCAAGAATAACAGATTACACATTAAAAGGCTGTTTTCTTTTTATGTGCCTTTGCTCCTTTAAATATTATGTTTCTGATTGCTTTTCATCATTCATTTTGTGAGAGAACTGAAAACTGTCCAATAAAGAAAGAAACTTTGGAGCCTTGGAGAGCTTCCTCTTCTCTTGTGGTGCTGGTTAAATGTAATTCTTTGGAAACTTTGTGCACTCTGTCCCTTATTATGTTATGCTGTAGACAGTCATGGTTTACAAGTATTTCCCAGTTTACCCCCATACATATCAAATTTCAGCAAAAAGAATGAAGAAATTGCATAATTGCAGAGTAGAGCGGCTGTTTAAATTTTCAATAATATGGTCAAGAGTATCTTCATGAGGTATATGGTATTGTGTGTAAGAATGATAGAGGCGAGACTAATTGAAGTCTGTTAACTATTCATTGTTACTCACATCTAATAAGAAACCTGGACATTGTGCAGCAGCTCTCCCAGCTCCCACGTCCAAGGTTTGAATACTGGACTGTTTCATTGTTTGTGTGTAGTTTGCATGTTCATCCTACAGGCAATTTTAGCTTTCCTTCCATATCCTAGAAATGTTTGTGTTAGGTTTTTTAATCATTTTAAAGTGATCAGTTGTTAGTGCTAGTGTGGACATATCTGGGAGTGAGCCTTTCATCCTGCCCTACGCACAGTGCTGCCTACAGTATATAGGCTTTGTTACCATTGGAGTTGCATTGAATTGAACTGGCTTCAGAATATTATTGTGTTAATAGAAATATTACACTAAAAATTCTATGGAATGCCAATATTTATTTCTTTAGTTAAAGTATTTTAAGCAGCTATTTCATGAGTGAAAGTAACTTGTTTTGGCTTTGAGCTTTACTCTAATTTTCTTTGATGCCTTATTTTGCTTTTGGTGCTTTTTGCTGCATTCTCCTTTCTCTGTCCTGGAAAAGAAAAATATGCACAGGAATGGCTGCCATTCGGCAAGGAGGAGCTGTGGACAATTGACATTTGTAAGTGATTTTGACATTAAAAGTGAAAGTGGTCTTGTCATCTTTCACCTGCCTTAGCTGGAGTTACAGTGGCAATTATGAATAAAAATAAAACGAGAATCCATGGGAGGTCCTTACTGTTATAGTGAATGTGTGTGTGTGGGTGTGTAACTTATTACAATTGTCATCACTAAACATTTAGCAGCTGTGATAAATCTTCTGTTTACATTAATTAGCATTCTCCCTTGTCTACTTTACCCTCTGCAAGAGCATAATGATTCTTTTTTAGTAAAACTGCAATTAGCAGTGGGACTGGGGTGTTAAGGATATTCTTTTAAATATATCTTCTGTTATGCATCTTCATCATCCACTGCCAGCACTAGTTTCAACAGACAATGTTCATCTTACAAGTATACCTACATTAGGTATATGTAACATATTAGTCTTTTTTATACAATATATTCTGCAGGTACAGCACTGAATCTTCATCCATACCCATTAAAAACTGACTTGGATAGGTCGCCTTTACAAAAAGTGTGCAAATTGTTCAAAGGAAGCAATGCATTATCAATATGGAGTTTTCTAATATGTCACAATCCCAAGAGTCTTCCATAGGCTGAATACTGCATAGGTTAAAGAGGATGAAGCAGGTGATTATCTTGTATACAGGCAATTGTTAAGAGCTTCTCTTCCTTAAAATGTTGTCTATCTTGGCTCCATATCTTTAAAAAATAGGGCACTATAGGATTGCTGGTAAATTTATGATACTTAAAGAATGCACTGATATACAAAAATGATATTATAACATTAATACTTATTCTGGAAAACTCAACTTAGACGATATACTGAAGAGACATATTCCCATGATACTTTACATTTGAATTGAAGATCTGTCTCTACCACTCATTCTTTGGTCAAGAGTCCTGTCATCAATTTTAATAAACATTTTTCTGGAGGTAAGAGTCTAGTATTTAATAAAACAGGAAGGTCTGAGTAGTCAGTTTGGCTTTGGTAATGTGATTAAAAGAGGAAGAGTGAGTGTAAGACACATCAGCAGGACTAAAGGCATAGGAGGCATGCTGAAAGTCACCTTTAATTATGGGAAATACAGTATAAAGGCAGACAGGAGGCAAGCAAGGTGCCTTGAAAATAATGACAGAGTCTAAGAAGCAGGCTTTATGGGAATGCACTTGAGAGAGGTTCAGACACGCATAGATACTGAGGAGGTACTGAAGGTACATGCAGGGCAACACATAGCAAATATTTTTAAATTATTCTATTATCTATCTTTGACAGGTGGGGTGGCTAGTTAATAATATTTTTTTTCACAAATGCACACATTTTACATGTTTTTTAGCATAAAAATGAATAACAGAAATGGAGATTATACAATAACAGCTATGTGAGATTTTTTTTTCTTTTTTCCATGGACATTTTTCACATTGTTTGCCATTGGATAAAATAAGTTCCATTATATCATAAACTGTTTTCTGTCATTCTGCATGAAAACATGAGATTGATTTTTTTCTTGGCTACCTACTACAGACTACATGGGGTAAGTAACATATTTAAAAAAAATCATTTTTGGGAAGAATATTTCTTTAAGATTATTGACAACTAGAGCATGTTCTAGTAAGATTAAGTATAAGTCATAACCTTATATTAGTTGGCTCCCATTATTGGTATTTTAGTCTGCTCATTTGAGATGTATGAAAATTCATGAAGGGTCTTTTTAATATGCTGTGTAAAGCATATAGTTCCTCTATTCATTCATTTACTAATCCATGTTATTCCTATCACATACTGTTCCTGCCATCTGGGCATAAGCCAGGAGACAGCCCTAATCGGGCTCTGGTTGATCTCAGAGCAAAGTCACACACATATTGGGTTAATTTAGAATCACCCTTCAATAGAACTTGTTTGTCTTTAGGACGTGGAAGGAAAGCAGTACACCCGAGAAAAATTATGAAGGCGTTATGTGAAAATACAAAATCCACAAAGCCAGTGGTCAGCCAAGATCTGAACTCAGGACTGTGGTTCTCTAAGGTATTATTAGGCACCACTGTATCACTGTACCAGTCCAGTGAAATTTTGATATGTAAAACCCAAATTAGAAGCTATGAAGACGTGCCCAGTGGTCAAGAGTTTTCCAGGAGCAAGGGTATCACCAGCTTTGTGCAAAAATGCTGTAATTCCACATCAGTTCTTCAAAGCTGAGTGAGAGGAAGAGTGAGAGAGTGTAAATGAGCCATGTCAGTGCCAGGAGAAATCTTACATACAGTATATTGAAGCAGGAGGGACTGCTTCAGGCACAGTATTCCACATATATATATATGCCGAGTTTCCACAAAAGGGATGTAGGAAAGGGTTCACCATTTAGCTCACTGTCCACTCAAAGGGACACACTCAAGGAGTGACCCAATACAGGTTTACTTCTCGGATAACTACTGGTATCACTTCCTGTTACAATGAATGCCTATTACTTTTTACTGTATGACTGTTTTATTTCAATGCATTTCAATTGTACTAGTTTCCTTACAGATATCATTATATACTGTGTTTTGTATGAACTATTTATTGCCTTGTTACACTGATGGTTGCACTGTCTTGTTTTGCTCTGCCCTCATCTTGAACTGCCGTCTGCTGTCTGTTTCACATGCTGTCTGTAAAATGAGTGTAGCTTCCAGTGCATCCTGATCAGTAAAGAAGCTGTAATCTTGAAAGTCCTGGCTGTAGAGTCAGTTTCTATTATTTTTCTAGAAACCAGTAAGGATATGACACCACTTTCCTTTATTACCTGCTGCTTGAACAGTTTCTTTGGCTCTCCTCAAAACAATCCTGGTATCTCTTGTATTTTGCAGCAAGTACAAGTAATGTACTTGTACAGTAATAACTTCACTCTAAAATTGCATCTGCTTTTTTGTTCCAGTGTCTTTTCCTTGCCTAAGTAAAGTACAGTTGGCAGTGCTCCAATGTTTTTATTTTTTGTACCTGCTGTTTTGAATATGCAATGCTTTATAGACCTGGTTTGGTAATGCAACTTGTTTTCTTTAACAAGATTTGTGTTCATGCCCACCATGAGACACTATACAGTATGACACAGAGATTCAAAGTTAGAATTCAAACTAAACATGTTAAGAACTCAATATAGTTGGCACAAATCATGGGTTTCAAAAGAAAAATGTTATCCCACTTTCAGTGTTTATATTTATGGATGACTTTAATATGAAACACTTCAGAAAAATACTAATGCATGTTAAAAAATAAGTGCGAGCTTAAAAAAATGAACGTAAGCTTTGTAATAGATAGGTATTCCACCCAGCTCCACCTTCCCATAACCATAAATTGGAAATAAGATGGTCCAGAAAAATGTATGGACAAATAAACAAATATATAAAACTGCAATGAGCCTATACCTTTCATACAATATGTGATTGCAAGTTTTCTGAAATGTAAGCCTGATGAACAACTAATATTGTGAACTGATGTATATTGTGTCCACTAGAAGGCACTCAGTAGACCAAGACTCAAGATCAGACAAAAATGACTCTATACCAAGCATGCCAGCAGCTCCATGTAACAGAGAAGGTCTATTAATCAGTTGCTCATGAAGTAGTTTTGGCTCCCTCTGTAATGCCCATAGCAGGCTTCCCTGGCAGATTTCATGTCTGGTGAAGATGCACTTATTGCCCTTCCTCCTATTTTGGCTCTGTTTATTTTTCCCTGGGACATGTGACCAGAGGGGGCAGTCTTTTAACCTTCTTGAGCTTCCTCAGCTGAGCTAGTGTCCTTGCACGTGCAGACTTACTTCAGCTGCGCATGATGTACGTTATGATGTACTAAAAATAAAAATCATTTAGATGGCTAGAAACGTAGACATTTTTAATTATTCGTTTAAAATCTTTGTATATTGCCTTCAACTTAAAAACCAAGTTTTTGCCTTTTCTGTAGTAAGAAAGAAATATGACATTTACCTATATTTATTTCTACCTCTTTATGAGAGAGAACATCTTGTCTCTGCTGTGCCTATTTTGGATCCCTAAAGACTTGTGTGTCATTGTGTACTGAGAGCCAGTGAAGGACAAATGTAATGAAAAGTGTAATGAAATGTAATGAAAAGTTCCCCTGGCGTCAGGGTACTTGTGTTGTAAGTATGCTTTGTTCTTGTGAGTGGTAGAGTGGTAGCTCTTTTATTGTTTCAGATGAACACCTGGCTCCAAAAGTGCAGACTAGACTAGACACTGGTGCCTTCAGAACTTTGCGTTTCTTTATTACATATAACTGGCATTGCGAGTATTACCTCAGTGCAAACTATGTGAGTGCACACTGTTGAGTGACAGAGAAGCTAATAATTTTATTATAAAGCTGAGTGAAGAAAATAATAAAACCAGACCAGAATGTAAAATGTGGATAATAGCAATTAATTATCTAATGTATTGCTAAGTATGGACCTGGTGTATATTCTTGTGGTTTTTATTTGTAATATAATCCGTGAATGAACCAATTAATAGGTCAAAACTGAAAGTGTTCCTCGTGAAACTGTTTATAGTACAAGACATTTTTTCCTCCTATAGTATGTGATCCAAAGCTGACAATCAACCATTTTCTGTATCTTATTGAAGTTATCTATAATCCTGTGATCCTATAAACACACTGTGCAATGACTTCAGGTCTGCAAGGATAATATTATACGTTGCAAATTTATCATAACAAAAGTTGGTTTTGAGCATTAAATTATACTTCTGTAAAAACAAATACTTAGCTCACCAAAAACTTGTCAATATTTCTCAATTCTTATTCACTTACTATGCCTAAAATATTTTAAAGTTTAAGGAATCTGTGTTGCTTTTCTTCAACTACACAGCTGTAGTAAGTAACTTGTACAATGCAAGATAGCATTATCCTAACATGTATCGTAAATTTGCCTTCAATAAACATCCATCTGTTTCACCAGTTCTTGGCATTCACTTGCTTATTCCCTTCATAATTTTAAAAAATACCACCTTATAATATTCATTTACATAAGGCCGTACCCTAAAGTTCTGCAATTGATTTGTAAGCTGTTTTCTGCCATTCTTTAGTATTGTTATGCTGTCCTTGCAATATGGCAGCTACAACTGCATATACTGTAATACTGTATTTCTTAAGTGGTTTCACAAGTACTTTGTAGAGTTCAAACATAACCTCTTTTGACTTATATTCCATACAGCAGTCTGTATAACACAATATTATTTTTCACCTTTCTACAAACTGTTTGGCTGTGTGTTCACTGCATAAGAATTTATAAATCATTTTTCATAATATGTAAGTAGATCTAATATTTTCCCTCAGTGTACTAAGTGTAAAACCTTTGGATTTATTTTTTAAGATCAATTTGCCAAATATCAACCTAAATCAGATTTTTTTGCAGGCACATCTGAGGACATTATGTTGTTTCTGTTTTATTTGCTAGCCTACCTAAATTTCATGCTATCTACAAATTTAAACGACTTTCTTTTCAACTTTTTCATATAGTTGAAATTAAATGAAAATAATATTATACTGTGCAGTATGTTATATGATATAAAAATTACCATAGTAAAACAAAGTGCAGACTTAAAATAAAGCTGTTTCATTTCTTTCAAGGACAAGTAGAGAAAAGTCAAATTAATAGCCTCATAAAATAATGATAAGGACCAGGTTCTGCCAAGGGCTATCACAGAGGAAAGCAGGGTGTGGAATGGGCTTCAGCAGAGCAGGAGTGGAGAACAAGGAAAAATCTCTAAATGTAACAACTCACATACACACAAATCAAAACGATGCATTAAGAAAGTGCTGGCAAAAACAAATTGCTCATAAATTTTCCTTAAAGGAATCTCTATCGAACTGATACGTTTTGTATGTTACTTATTTCATTTTTTTGTAGTGGTGAACGAAAAAACAACTTTAATGTTTTAATGGAGAACTTAGATAAAAGTGTTTATGATGTAATACAAGACAATGATGACCAATGTTGTTCAATGCCAAACAATTTGAAAAACATCCACAGGAAAACAAAAAATCTCACATTATATGTGTAATCCAAATGTCATTTATCCAGTTGCATGTTCACAGCATGCAAAACATTGTTAAGTGGATATTTGTAGAAAAAGAAAAATCAGCACACATCATAAACAAGAAATGTCAATTTAAATGGGACTGAGCTCTTGAAATGAATGAGGGGGAGAGGTGATTCATCAATTATACTATAAAAACGTATTGCTGTAATTAATCCTAAATAATGATTTGTCCAAATCTGCTTTATAAAAGTTTTGTATTTAACTCCATAACACCACACATTCAATAGAAATCATGCAACATTTAAAAAGTAAAACACATTTTCATTTAAAAACTTTTATTTCATATCTGCATAAAGTATAATAAAAACATGTTGGATGTAAAAATACAGTAAAAGAAAAAACTAGGCACTGAAAAAAATCCCATGTACAATAGTCAACAATGGCAAAATACAAAGAATGTTGGTACTTAATTACAGTAAACATTGAAGATCTCATGTTTTCCCCTAAGTATGCCTTTGAGTCAGGACACCAAAAAATCATCCACATCCCATACTATGGCAGCTCTGGCTATAATAGTAGCCAATGATGTTTCAACCTTTTGTGAGGTTGAATCATGTGTAATCAACAAGGATGATTTCATTCAGGATGTCCCTGGACTCAAACTTGAGTATCAACAGCAAAAAAGATGCAATTAGGTATGCAGTATTACTGTATAATGGACATACAGAACATAAACAAATAGCAACAGAATAAACCGCTACAGTAGTATCACTCTGTACACTGTACAGTTGAAATACTTTACACATCAATAAAGGACAGACTTGTACGTAGTATTTGTGGAGTTGTTTGATTCTTTCAGAGTTCCATTCAAAAGGAACAGCTATATGTTTGTTTCATTTGGAACCTATTGCATCGAAGGATTTGGTCTAAGGTTGTATGTCTAAATTTGGTCAGTTTCCTTGACACATATGTTGATTTTTAATTAGCTTGGTTTGCAGTAGCCTCAGTTGAATGACATTGTTTGCTAAGCCCATGTATGCAGTTGCTGCTTCCTGATTTTCAACAACAGCCATGGTCTGCTGTTGGTGGGTTGTTGTTTCTCAGTTCTGGTACAGTAGAAACAGAATAAGTAGTGTTGGGTTGCAATTACCCATTTTATGAACTAGCAACACTACTCCCTTGAGCTAATGATACAGTATGCCATCATCTGTTTTGCTCCGCTCCATACAGTACAGGTACAAACAAAATGTAGTTTGTGACAGCAGAGTGTGGCACTACAGTGTCACATTACCAACTACAGCAGTAGTAATTTAACTGGTTTTCTGGTCTTAAGATCCTGAATATACATGGTACTTTGAAGTGACTCAAATTTACTTGAACTGTTTGACCAGCTTCCTTCATTGTCATTCCATACACTAGGATATGGTCAATTACAGTAGAATGCATTTACTCAAAAAATGAGTAGAATTACAGTAGAATGCTCTTCATCTGTTGCTCTTCTTCTTTTAAACCTCTTCTTTGTTGTGATCTTCCTCTTTGAACTCTAATGCACATGAATGCACTTGTAACCTTATTTATTCAGTCTGAGGTTATGACTGGAGTATGTTTAATTTTGCTTCTTAGTGTTCCATCCTGGAGAACTGTGTGTTAATTGAGTAGAGGTTATCGGGCTTCATGTATAAAACCTGGCTTAGACTCCATGCTAAAATACTGCCTACACTTGAAAGGCATAAACAGTGTACACACAAAACAAAAATCAGATTTATAAAACTATAAGTATGCCACGTGTCATCATTAATTTTGTATGTGTGCACAAGTTTTTAGCTACACCCTGCCACCTCCAGTCAGTATTCATGTAGGGTTTACAAAAATTTTGAATACTTAGAATCTAACCACCATATAAAGTCAGCCATGTTTGTGAATGGTGTCTTTACTACAAACCATGAGAGAACATAGAAAACAAAACTTCAGTGAATAGGAACTTGAGATGTTACTGACTGAAGATGACAACTGCAAAAACATTCCTTTGGCTTGTCTCTCTGTGTCAAAAAGTAAAAAAAAAGAAAAAGAGTGGGAGCAAGTGACAGCAGCTAGTGGAGAAAACAATAGCAATGTGCCATCATGCAGTGTCCAGACCACCGTCAGTACGTAGAGTGAATTGACATAGGCTACAGTATATGCATAGAACTTTGAGATATTAGGAACATTCTTAATGAACTTGTAAAAGAAATAAAATCATTTTGCCAAGTAAATGTCAGTGTTGCAATACATGCAAGTCTCTTTACATTTGATATACAACAAAAAAATGTCTTTACATTGTGGTTACATTGATGTCCTGAGTTATTGGGCCTGGATACTCCATGTGCTCATCTAGGTCTGTCTCAGGTGGCAGAGGTGGTCTGTTATTCTGTGCTATATCGTGCAGTACTAATCTTTGTGGGGCTATACAGCAGTGTACCACCTGATGAGTCCAAATATTGCCATCTATCTTTTAATGAACCAGTGGTCCATTCTGCAAAGGTGCCGTCTAACACCTAAATGAAAAAAATTTAAAAGTTGTTTGTGATGTACTAAACTTAATTGCAGTCCTATCAATTACGCCTACATACCAAGAAGCCAAGCGTCACACAGTATGACCCTGAAGTCTGCTTTCTGCAATACTATAAAGTAAAGAAATTAGGAGCTGAGTTGAGCCATCTTGCAACAACATTAGTCAGACACATTTGAACATAACATATTAGTTATATTTTAGTTGAATAAAATGGCTTTCTGTTTACAAAAGCATCTTCATTCTGTGATGGTGCCTTTATCAAAGCATGTGTGCAGTCAATTGTGCTGATTACATTAGGAAAATCAGCAATCGCTGCAAATTGCCTGTTGATCTCAACTTAACTTGCTCACCCTGAATGTAATGAAATTTGTTGTATCTCGATTGCATCTTAATTATACCATTCTGTACAGAGGGCATGACACAGCTCAGGGACGACTCCAAGAGTCCTGACTGGTCATCCAGTTTATGCTGAAAAGAAGCTGTTCCAAATACCCTGTGGTTGTTAAAACCTGTAACAGATCAGGGATCCCACGCTTTCTGAATGATGTTGTCTATAATATAGGTTCTAATTCAGCACACAACATCAAGAGGATAGAGCAAAGAAGTCTGAATCAGCTTATAAGCCAGTCATAATCATGAACCAAACAATCATTGCAATCCATGAAAGCTCACTCCTTGTGTATCCTGCCATTGGTGATTTCCTCAAAAAGAGCTAACACTGCCATTGCCAGTTATTTTATACAACATAAAGCAGTCCCTTTTCATAAACAAAATAGATAGGCCACAAACTAATGCAGTTAACATTACGAGTTTCCATTTGGCGATATTACCAACATTAAAGACAGCTGTATTGAATGAACATGTCAGTTAACTGCAATAATTTCATGAACATCGGAATGTGACTGACACATCATTAAGGAAAGCCGATGCCAAAAAAGTCTAAATGGTTGAAATTTGCCATAACGTTAACCCAATTTTCATGGAAAGTTCTTATTATATAAATACTGACTTTTGCATAACAAATGGCTTGTGCACATTTCATGCGTTATATATAAAGCCCCTGGTGTCTTGAGTTACCATATATACTCACATATAAGTCATGGTCTTGAAACCCGAAAAATCGATCATAGAATCAAACCCCTGACTTCTACGCCCGATCAAAATATGACACTTAATTTTTTGTTTTTTTACAATTTCTTGCTTCCTCCAATCTCACACCAGTTTCTCAGACACATCGAATTTTTTTTGCTGCACCGCAGTTACAAAATTCTTTCGACACTTCAACGACTTTTAATTTAAAACCAGCTTCATATTTTCTTCTGATAGAACGCTCCATCGTAGATAAGGGATGCTGTTACGATAAAGGTTTAGGGTGCGAGATACAAAAAACACAAAACAGTGCAAATGTCACTTCAGAATAGTTCAGGTATTTCAGTGTGGTCAAATAGGCACAATGCATAGAAAAAAAAAGGCAGTGTGCTCCGTGGTTACTCTCTCAGGTGGGCATTAGCATATCATAATCTCTTGGATCAATAGCGCGAGTTTTCCGCATTCAACTTATACAACCGACATTATAAAATATTGGAAATTAAATGGTAAAATCAAGCCCCAACTTATCCGCAGGAGAACTTAAACACGAGTATATGCGGTAACTGTATTGAGTGATAGTGCTTTTTGAATGAGCTCATGGTGCAGCCTGTGCTTTAGGAAGGGGATGTATGTGTAATATTTTACTCAGATGGTTCAGCTAATTAGCAATATGTATACAAATAGCTGAATAGTGATTAAGATTTGAGAAATTTGTCATTATTTTGAAAACTGAAGTAAAGTTTTTTTGATTCTTATAATTATTTCATTAAAGTAACTAACAACATGTTTTTAAAAAATTAATATATTTTCATTTGTTTTATACTTGAGTGCACTCATATCATCCATCATTCAGCAAGTTTCAGCACATACAGTATATGTTATTGCCATGATACACATATATACATTTGTATATATTATCTACCAGTGTATTATGATTGCTTTATTTTTAATTCATTCTTTATAATTTTATTATTAATTGTAAAAAGTAAGACCAATGTGAGGTTCAGCAAATGAAGAACACCCCCTTTCAAGGACTTGTCTAATAACAAATCTAAGACTCGGACTAAGGTATCCACCCATTCAATATCCATAGCAGATTATCTAGATCATGGTCCTGGACACTTGTTCGTATCTTGGCAGCTATGGGTATGGCACCATTATCAATAGTACCTTGAACAAGAGTGTATGTCAAGTGCATGGCACTGTCATGCATACAGGGCCAAGTCTGAAGTTGATTTGAGAGGAAAAAACAGGGGGATATGCAGCAAATGAGCAGACTCTACTCTTAGTGACTTGGGCAGGACTGGATTAGGCAGGTTAAAAAATAAATATAAAAAAGATCCCTGACAAGCACTCATTCAAATGGCACTTAAAACAAACATACCTTGTCCATCTCTTGTTATTTACAAGTGACAGCTTATGACTTGTGTAGGTAAATATCTAATTTATTTCATTTGTTTAATCAATTTGAATGTGCTTGAATCTCCTTATTATCACAGACTAAACCATCACCAGTTTAGTGGTAGCAACAGTTTGTTATTTTATGTTAAAACTGGACTAATTTTCTTCATGAGAATCTTACTTATTTATTTTTTTGTACTTATTATATGTTTTGTTTAGTTCTTTGATTGAGAAATCATTTCACTGAAATATTCTTCCAAAGTTCAAAATGTTTTCTTTAGCACCAGCATGTGTAATTAATTCATTTAGTGCTCCTTGGGAAAGTGTAATTAGTTCATTTATACTGTATCAAATATATCATTTCTTTTTTGTTTCCTAATCATGTATAACATGAGTAAGATTCTGCAAATGACAAGTACAATAATTCCGGATATCAGCTGGTTCCCCATTTATTTTTAGTAATACTCAAAGTTGGAAATGTGCTAGTGCGCTACCGGCAGCCACTAGCTCTCTGTCATTCTTACAGATGAGTAATTTTTTTTGTTTTTCTGTGTCTCTTAAATGTAGAAACCTTTCCTATTTTTTTCCCAGATCATTAAACTGCAAGTAAGTCACTTAGGAAACCTCTTTTAAAGTTCGACTGGTGGGCAGAGGCAAGTTGATTGTTAAAGTCCTTCTTCTTATTCAATTCTGTTTTATTATTTATAGTAAAATCACAGCTGCACTAAATGCTTAGTATTATACTGAAATAAATTCAGTATATTGTTACTGAATAGTTTTTGATAGAACAATTATTATACCGGTTTTGTATTATACATAGTTTCATGTACACCAGTTCTTATTTCCTTGTATCTATAGTACTTTTCCCACTGCAGTGTTTGTGTTAATGATTTGTGGATTTTTGGAAGAGTTAGAGACTATCCTACAGTAAAAGCCAAACAAAGTAGAAGTGCATGCAAAGTTGGACACTGTTTTGTCAGGGGGGCACTACCAAACACACACACACACCTGGTACAGATTCTGTAAATGTGAATGCATGTCTGTTGAAGAATAACAAGCCAATGAACCAAAGTCATGAGTAAATGGTGCTAATGTGATAGACGAACACCCTGCTGACATCTCCAGACACCTGGAAAAATGCCAAGACATTGAGGCTAAATGAAAAAAGGCTGTCTTTAATTTGCCATAAAATACACAATGAAGAACACAAAAAACACACAAAAGAGAAACAAAATCCTGCCGCCTTTCAAGGCTTGCATTTTGTTAGCTGACCTTGTGTTTCAGCAGGGTTTCCTACATCCCAAGTACCACACCAAAGCCCTCTCGCCACCTATTCCTCTCAGGAGGATCCTGGCCCCTTTCTTTTTCTTTCACCAGTTACTTTCATACCAGGTCTCCTGTTAAAACTAGACTAATTTAGTAAATGACTCGGTACATCTTTAAATACACTTTTAAACTCAGTTAAAACCCCAGTATTACTTCTGGATCAGGGCTGCTCTTGTTGGCTTTAGGGACCTCAGGCTGGATCTTTTTGGTAGTGATCCCAGAGTTCCCTGCACCCCTGAGTTTTCCACAACCCTTGTATGCCTTTGTTTTTCGTGTCACCAAAACATTGCACAAAGGAGGAATACAGTCACACACTCCTGTTACAGACCATAATCTCACTCTTAAATGAACAACTTGAACCCAGCTTTCTCAAGTATGAACCCTGTGCAGTAACTTTTGTACAAGAAAATCTTGTGCCCTTTTTGCTGGCCATTAATGGATTCAATCTCCCATTAAACTCTGGGAGTATCAGGTGCTTTTTAGTATTCTGTGGGGTCTCAGTGCATGATATCCCCTTGTTCTGGGGCACCCATACATAATATAAGTTTATCACCTGCTAGTGACTCCAAGGGACCTAATCTAATGTGCAATAATACGTTCTCAATGCCAAAGTTCATACTGCAAAAACTGCACTCATACATTTACCACCATTTTTAATGTTCTTACCTTGGCAAGCCCTCTGTAACTCAGCAAAACACTTATTTCTGTAATATGGTGATAAATATGTTAAACTAAAAGATCATCCACTTTCTTTAATTTACAACTTTATATACAGTACATGTAATCAATGATCAATCTTATTATGTGAAGGTAGTTTATAAACTAACAGGAATCTGCATTTTGATTATGACTTATTTAATCCATAAAGATAATATTGAAAAAATGTTTAGTACATTAAAGAATATCCTAATTAGTCTATAGATTCGAAAGTAAACTATGACTCATGCCAAATCTGATTTCATAATCTCGAGAGTTCAAAATTAAGTACTGAAAAAGACTAACAAAAAAGCAAGAATTCATAAATTCAGAGCATTATCACCATGTTGGTATTCTGAATAGCAAAATGGAATCACCATGATCTTTTTGGGCCAGGAGCTGATTTTTTTCTCCATCTCCTAATGTTCATAATGGCATTCAGCTTTGTGAATTATTTGATTCAGTCAGAATTGTCAATAAATTAACCAGTTTTTCTAAATTAAAATTTTAGCTGTTCCTGTTATCCAAAGCAACTTCCAAAAAACAAAGCAATAGTACAGTCACTTACTGCTTGTTCCTGAACATCTAGTATGCTAACATATTTGGTGACATTAACACAGTTAGTACTAGTAGCAGGGACTGGACTGTCTGATCTAGAGGATTACAGCCCATCATCTCATGTGTAGTGCACACTGTCTTCTTCTTTCGGCTGCTCCCATTAGGGGTTGCCACAGCGGATCATCTTCTTCCATATCTTTCTGTCCTCTGCATCTTTCTCTGTTACACCCATCACCTACATGTCCTCTCTCACCACATCAATAAACCTTCGCTTAGGCATTCCTCTTTTCCTCATCCCTGGCAGCTCTATCCTTAGCATCCTTCTCCCAATATACCCAGCATCTCTCCTCTGCACATTTCCAAACCTGCACATGTCACACCCAATGCAAATCTTAGCATCTTTAACTCTGCTACCTCCAGCTCTGTCTCCTGCTTTCTGGTCAGTGCCACTGTCTCCAACCCATATAACATAGCTGGTCTCACTACCGTCCTGTAGACCTTCCCTTTCACTCTTGCTGATACCCGTCTGTCACAAATTACTCCTGACACTCTTCTCCACCCATTCCACCCTGCCTGCACTCTCTTTTACACCTCTCTTCCACAATCCCCATTACTCTGTACTGTTGATCCCAAGTATTTAAACTCATCCACCTTCGCAAACTCTACTCCCTGCATCCTCACCATTCCACTGACCTCCCTCTCATTTACACACATGTATTCTGTTTTGTTCCTACTGATCTTCATTCCTCTCCTCTCTAGAGCATATCTCCACCTCTCCAGGGTCTCCTCAACCTGCTCCCTACTAATCGCTACAGATCATAATGTCATCAGCAAACATCATAGGCCACGGGAACTCTTGTCTGATCTCGTCTGTCAATCTGTCCATCACCATTGCAAATAAGAAAGGGCTCTGAGCCAATCCCTGATGTAATCCCACCTCCAACTCGAATGCATCTGTCACTCCTAGCGCAGAGCTCACCACTGTCACTAGATAGATAGATAGATAGATAGATAGATAGATAGATAGATAGATAGATAGATAGATAGATAGATAGATAGATAGATAGATAGATAGATAGATAGATAGATAGATAGATAGATAGATAGATAGATAGATAGATAGATAGATAGATAGATAGATAGATAGATACTTTATTAATCCCAAGGGGAAATTCACTTATCCTGTACAACTCTTACGTACTTCTCTGCCACTCCCAACTTCCTCATACAATACCACAGCTCCTTTCGAGGCACCTTGTCATATGCTTTCTCCAGGTCCACAAAGACGCATTGCAACTCCTTCTGGCCTTCTCTAAACTTCTCCATCAACATCCTCAGAGCAAACATTGCATCTGTGGTACTGCTTTCTTGGCATGAAATCATACTGCTGCTCACTTCTTAACCTAGCTTCTACTACTCTTTCCAATAACTTCATACTGTGGCTCATCAATTTTATTCCCCTGTAGTTACTGCAGTCCTGCACATCCCCCTTATTCTTAAATATCGGCACCAGTACACTTCTTCTCCACTCCTCAGGCATCCTTTCACTTTCCAAGGTTCCATTAAACAATCTGGTTAAAAACTCCACTGCCATCTTTCCTAAACACATCCACGCTTCCATATACTGTATGCCATCTGGACCAACAGCCTTTCCATTTTTCATCCTCTTCATAGCTGTCCTTACTTCCTCCTTGCTAATCCGTTGCACTTCCTGATTCACTATCTTCACATCATCCAACCTCTTCTCTCTCTCGTTCTCTTCATTCATCAGCCTCTCAAAGTACTCTTTCCATCTGCTCAACACACTCTCCTCGCTTGTATGTTTCCATTTTTATCCTTTATCACCCTAACCTGCCGCACATCTTTCCCAGCTCGGTCCCTCTGTCTAGCCAATCGGTACAGGTCCTTTTCTCCCTCCTTAGTGTCCAACCTCTCATACAACTCATCATATACCTTTTCTTTAGCCTTTGCCACCTCTCTCTTCACCTTGCGCCTTATCTCCTTGTACTCTTGTCTACTTTCTGCATCTAGCTGACTATCCCACTTCTTCTTTGCCATCCTCTTCCTCTGTATACTCTCCTGTATTTCCTCATTCCACCACCAGGTTTCCTTTTCCTCCTTCCTCTGTACAGATGTCACGCGAAGCACCCTTCTTCTTTTCACCCTTGCTACTTCTGCTGTAGTTTCCCAGCTGTCTGGTAACTTTTCACTGACACCCAGTGCCTGTCTCACCTCCTCCCTAAACTCAACCTTGCAGTCTTCCTTTTTCAACTTCCACCATTTGATCCTTGGCTCTGCCCTCACTCTCTTCCTCTTCTTGATCTCCAACGTCATCCTACAGACCACCATCCAATGCTGCTTAACTGCACTTTCCCCTGCCACCACTTTGCAGTCTTCAATCTCCTTCAGATCACCTCTTCTGCATAGGATGTAATCTACCTGTGTGCATCTTCCTCCACTTTTCTACGTAACCCTATGTTCCTCCCTCTTCTTAAAATAGGTATTCACCACATCCTTTTGGCAAAATTCACTATCCTCTGAAATTCTTCATTCCTCTCCTTGACACCATACCTACCCATCACCTCCTCGTCTCCACTGTTCCCTTCACCAGCATGCCCATTGAAATCCGCTCCAATCACCACTTTCTGTCCCTTGGGTACACTGTTCATCACTTCATCCAATTCACTCCAGAAATCTTCTTTCTCACCCATTGCACACCCAACTTGCGGTGCATATGCACTAACAACATTCATCATCACACCTCCAATTTCCAGCCTCTTTATCATTACTCTGCCTGACACTCTTTCCACCTCCAAAACACTCCTGACATACTGTTCCTTCAGAATAACTCCTACCCCATTTCTCCTCCCATCCACACCATGATAGAACAATTTGAATCCACCTCCAATCCACCTGGCCTTACTCCCCTTCCATTTAGTCTCTTGCATGCACAATATATCAACCTTCCTTCTCTCCATCATATCTGCTAATTCTCTCCCCTTATCAGTCATACTGCCAACATTCAAAGTTCCTACCCTCAGTTCCACTCTCTTTACTTTCCTCCTCTCCTCCTGCCTCCAGACATGTCTCCCCCCTCTTCTTTTCCTTCTTCTTCAGCCAACAGTAGCCCAATTTCCACGAGCACCCTGTTGGCTAACAGTGCTGGTGGCGGTCTCGACTGATCCGGTATGGAAATTTGTATTGTCCACATATTGATTTGGCAAATGTACAAAAACTATACAGGAAACGTGAATTTGAATCTGTTAGCTCTAAAACATTAAATAAATATGCAGGATATTATATTGCCTTTTAATATTTCTTTTTCATTTGGGTAGCTTATTGGAAAAAGGTATCTTATCTTTTTTATTAGCACAATCTAAGCAATCTTTTTATTTTTCAACTGCTTAAGCAATATAGAGGCATCGCCTGGCAAACACTTTAGGTAAGCCCTTCCTATTCAATTCACTAAACAAAGGAGGCTGCAAGCTGACACCTTATACCCTTTGAAAAGCATAGCCATTGATGTGGAGTGCATGTTTTTTTCTTACATATACAGAGAGAGAGGCAAAGCCATCATATCTGACTCTGAAAATAGAACAGAATTCTACAATAAATGGCAGTGCATCACATACCCATATGCATTCATATTTACCTTTTCTTGTACTTTTTGTTTAAATATAGATTATGACCATTTTTTGTAATGAAATATTAAGGCCCATTTTGCATACTTACTTTTATAACCTGTAAAATTATTCTGCTGTCCCAGGAGAGTTGAGAAAGATAATATGATTGGCCTATGCAAATATCTGCATGTCTATAGTATACATATGGACAGTAAAAGTACCTACAGCACTTAGTTTTCTCTATGTAAGCATTAATAGACCCTTTGGCTTTGATGTAATTATGTGTTTGTGTATCCAGTTTGTACTGAGGTGAGTTGTTCCTTACAGTCATTTCAGCCAGAAGGCAAAGAGTGCCCAGTGACCTTAAATTTTATTAAACAGCTTTTTGGAAATAAAACAATTTTTAAAAGTAACTTTGTTCAATAATTATAGTGGTGAACTACAGATCCATTCATCATCATACCCACCATCATCAGTTTAAATCAGTTTCTGGCTTTTATCCAAGTTACATGGTTGACTCAAAAGTCTTTTTCCTCCACCTTCTATGAATCTGGGTATCCCTTTTGAATGAGGCCCATTTTTGTATATAATCTGATACCAGGTCAGACTCTGTCTTCCTTGTCCTCATCCCCTCCATCACCATCTTGGTGCTCCTGTTTACCCAGTCACCCCAGGCTTTTCCACTAAACCACCTTTGTCTGTTACTACTTGACACTGTACCAATCACTTCCATACCAAGTGTTTCGGCATTTGTCTTTGTCTCTTTCCATGACCTACCACTCATCCATCTGATCATTCTCACCTTTTTTCTGTTCCCGCGTTCCTTCATGTTCTGCATTCAACAGCTGTGTCTCACTCTCACAGAGCATACTGCTCCTCACACAGCTTTTATAAATCTTTAACCTTCAGTGTCAAACAATCTTCTTCAGAAGTGTAAATGGGTGATAGCTCCCAAATTTTTTTTCCATACACCTCTCAACTTTGCTCTAACTGCTTTGCCTGCATCTATGTCTGTGGGTAATATGTCAACTTAAATAGGAAAATCTTACTACTTTCTCCAAAATAACTCAGTTTCTAATTTCTAAATTTATACTTACTACAATCAACATTCTTCACTATTCAGTCACACTTTCTAGTGAGACGTCAAGCAAGATGACACCTTTTATTGGCTAACTAAACTGCATCTTGCCTGAAGAAGGGGCCTGAGTTGCCTCGAAAGCTTGCGTATTGTAATCTTTTTAGTTAGTCGATACAAGGTGTCATTTTGCTTGACTTCTCACTACATTCATAATGGTTAACACGGTACAACATCCTAGTACTACAGTCACACTTTCTACAAAGGCTGCACATGCCAACTACAGACTAACTTTTAACACGACTACATTGTTTATGCACATACTTCAATTAAACTGTTAAATGGATTGAATTGTTCTGAAAACCTATACCAAACATGCTACATGGTCATAAACCCAGCTCTTCCACACATCTTACCTTTTCTTCTGCAACAATTACTGTGGTCTTCCCTCAATTGCTTGCAAACTAGGTTTCCATTTCAGTATCTTCGCCATTTAAATCCACTTCACTTTTTGCCCTAAAAATTAGATCATCAGCTTACAGGAGCATCCACAAAAGGTGTTCACACACTTCTCTGGTGACCCCATCCATTATTATTAGTCATTATCACAATCATGCCTCTGACTTAAAGAGTCACTATTTATTGTTGTAATACTCAACTTTTCTCGTGAAAATGTTTACATTTTTCACAATGTCCCAGTCTACATTCCTCCCTAAGAAATAGTCTGTCATGCTCTTTACACAACCAGATTCTTTAGTCACCAGCTTGTTTTCTTTCTACTTAAACAGGGTGTTTCACACAACCGTTTTAATTGTATCACCTACCTTCAGAATCATCTCAACCACAAAATTATGCTACCAAAGCTAAAGTCCATATTGACTCTCTCATAAAACTCAGAACTGGCTCCAACATACCAATTTCAACTGCCACACATTAAAATTAACTTTCCCGGAGACTCACCCCCATTAACTTTTCCCTGAAACCACATTGCCAACATTCATCGTAACAACTATAACATGTTCATTCACCCTTTTCACTTTAACCACTTTCTGTGTCCTTTTTTTCATATTCAGGTACACAAACACAAACATGGCTATCACTTGGCAGAAAAACCTGCTCCTCCAACTATTCCTATTAAGCATTCTTACACCTTTACTTATTCACTTCCCATATGCAGCAAACATTTGCTCTCAATTCTCCCGATTTTGATGACATACTCTAGTCACAATCATTATACTTTCTCCTTCACAACACTTTCTTACTGCCACACCCTCTACCATCAGCTCACCTTGCCTAAGTGCAACAGGACTAGGTCCATCATAAACTGGGCTTTCTTCATCTGTGGTTTGACTGCATTCCCCAACTTTGTGTTTAATGTGATAGGTGGAGGATGCACACAGGGTACTATAGGAGCATAATCTACCAGTACCTTGTAACTGTTATCATTATATCACTTTATCAAGGGGGTATTGGAGCAGAATGTTTTAGGCCACATGCCTTCCCCATCGAAAAAAATGAAATAAAATAAAATAATATAAAATAAAGTCAGCTCCTGTCCCCAAAAGGTTGTTTCATGGCAGTTCCATTTTTCTATTGAGAATGTCACTGGGGGGAGGGGAGTGATAATATGCATGTGTCCTTATTCTAACCCAATGGTCTCAAACTCCAGTCCTGGAGGTCTGCAGTGGGTGCAGGTTTTCATTCTAACCCTTTTCATAGTTTTTGCTGCTAATTATCTCTTTTTCCTTTCATTTTAATGGACTTGTTTTTTAAGATTTGTTCCCCTAAATTTCTTCATCATTCCTCTGAATTGCCTCTGAATTCTTTTCTTAAGTGGCACCCAAACAGAAATGAAATGTGAAGCGAGTAAACTAACAGAAGGCCAACTAACTCAGGGCCTCAAACTGCAACCAATTTCACTCCAACCAGTTGCTTAATTAGGTGCAGATTCTTGTCGTTAATTAAACCCGTTATTTAATTCCATGGCTTGTTGCTGCTCTCGTTGTGCTATTGTATACATTTTCAAAATTACTGATTTTCTCTTTTCTAAGAGTACTGTTTAAATATTTTGAGGACCTGAGCAGATCAACATTCCTGAGACTTTCATCTTTCTTTATTTTCAGATATTGTATGATGGTCACAGTTGGCTGGTCCTGTTTTGGCTCATTTTGCATCTCATTATTTTGGCTGTTAATTATGGAAAAAGAAACAATTAAGGGGTCTGAGTCTTCAAGAGCAAGTCAATTAAAATCAATTCAAAAGATGTCAATTAGCAGCAAAAACAGGCCACTAATTAAGAAAAGGGTTAAAATGAAAACCTGCAGCCACTGCGGCTCTCCAAGACTGGAGTCTGAGACCACTGTTAACCCCATATCAGAAAAGTACCAACAGATCACAGGTTCCAGGAACCGCAGATCCATTCCTCATTCAAAATTGTAAAAACTCAATCCAAACAATGTTCATTATTCCACAAGATCTGTGCAGCCATACTCAAACATATTCCACTATTTATTAACTACTACAGAAAAATAGACTCTCACCTCTGTCAAGGCTTTTATTGCTCTCCTTTGAATCTAGTGCTTGTTCACTCAAGCCATCTTCTGTTGTTTTGCTTTATTTAATAATGTTAGGCTTGTCCTTGCTGACCTCACAGACACCTACAACACCAAATAAGATTAAATTGATCACCTTTTCCTCTGATAAAGACACAGACAGATGTGTCTTGGAAATCACATCTATTTGCCACATCATCATTTTTTACAAAGGATGATCAAAAACCAGGGCCGCTGAAATGTTTTCATTACGTGTAGAAAGAGTCACGTTAATTCAGACAGTCAGCTAGCACATCTCTTAATACTCTCAGTTCATCCAAAGTCTTTTGGGACCTGATTGATTAAAGTGATCTTTCGGTACACCTCTGGAGTCCTTTTGCTCTTTCAATAGTTGCCTACCACTGTTATATAGAAACGGCAATATTATCATTTTGCACAATTTTCAAGAATTTGAAATACTTTCCAGGCATACCTTTGGCTTTGGAGGCAAAGTTTTGATTCCCCATTGGGCTGCTTTTTCCATGATCTCCCTGTGCTCAGGAAAGTTTTCTACTAATATCCAAGTGTGAAGAAGCATAGATATGAATTGTGTGTATCCTGTTATGGACTGATATCCCATCAACATTGTGTTCCAGCCCTCTAGGATAAAGTTGTCCAGTTTGGAGGATGCAAGGCCTCTTTCCAAAAACCTAGCACAGTCACGGTAGCCATTGAATTTCAGTTTTTGTTAATGGCATTTAGCAGAGACAGAGTTGATCAGAAGATAAAAACAGTTTGAAATTTTAACCAAAACAAACAGTATGTTACCAAAACACACAACTTTTTATATTTCTTTGTAAACTACTCCCATGGATTAAAAAACCTTTAACAGGTTGTCTATAATGTTGCATTGAGTTGAGCGAAGATTCAGAGAGAGTAAACAGGATTCATGAACAAGAACAAGTGGAGACTTCATTAATGAATAGAAGAAAAATAGTGTGAATGCCTCCGTCCACTTTTTACACCACATATGTCTACTCACACTCCTGCCACTTTTCTACTGTACCATAATTCTTGAAGTAAACTATACACTGCTTCTGTTATTGGTATTGTATATGCATGCTTTACTATATACTATAGAGAAAGAATTAACGTTTAATTAAGAAAATTATAAAATGAACATTTTGAGACCATTTTTGTCAGGCTGTTATTTCTGGATTTTATAAGGTGGTAAAAATAGTTTGCTCCCTATCACATAGAAGATTACACTTGTAATTATTACATTTCTCTACCTCAAAGATATATTAAGAGCTTTGCGATTTTTCAGGTGTCTTTGCTTTGTGGGATGTTTGAAAACTAATTTCAGCTCATTTTAACTCAGGAAAGACACACAAGTTTGAAATAAAGACATGCCAGTGCCGACCCCACATCATATCTTCAAAATCCATTTTGTTTTTGTAACTGCTGTCATTGTAAAAGTATGCAGTAAAACTTGAAGTTCAGTACTTTTTGTGCATCTTGCATTATTCAACATTTTAATTTAGATCAAGATTTTATAAGTTGTTCCACACTCATAGTGTCTATTAGCAAAATAACAAAAGAACTAAATTGCAATCCCCTATAACTATACATTTTTTAAGCATAAACACTTTATTATGTGAAAAGACCACAGTTTACATTTGATTTTTGCAATGAAAAATTAGTTTCTTACCAAAAGAGATAATGTACAAATCACAATGCGTCTTTACACAATCAAATAATTAAACCTGCTTTAAGCAGATGTGCCAAATAAGTTTAACAACTGTTGTAAGACACCATTTTAATTCGCTCTAATCAGGGCCTTTAAATCATAGCCGTGTGTAGTTAATTAAGCGCTCTTAACCCAAGTATCAAGAAGTAAATACGGATTAAGTGGATGCCCGAGAGAGCAAATGCTTGTTTACTTTGCAGCTAGCTGAGTGAAAGTTGGAATGCCTATCCAAAAGCTGGAGAAGGAGTTACAAATATCGAGAGACATGAAGCAGTAGTTACACCCAGGGAGTTCATTATTTTTGTTTCTATGCTATTTGTTCTGTTTATTAACATTCTCTCTAGGATATGGATACTTTAGTGCTTTATTCCTTTATTTGCTTGCCAACTGCCAAAGGGACTCTTCAATAATACAGTGTTCAAATATGTCATTTTCAAAATGTTTTTTTAAGACATGAGGGGAAAGATGGATTCTTTACAGCAAGAGACTCACAAACCCCAACTCAAACCAATGCATTTACAGAAAGACTGTAGTGGAGAAAATGCTTATCTGCACTTAAAAAATATAAAAAAAAATAAATTAAATGTGTTTTTAGGAGATTGCAGCTGTGATGTCCATCCAACTGGATTTTTTATTGTAGGGTTGTTGGATGCTGAAGGGTATTGTAGAAGCTTAGTGACTCAAGAGAGGAACCAAGCTTAAATGGATTCTCAGTCAATACCAGTTCACATTTACACATGCTCATTCATACTAGAATAATTTAATATTGCCAGTTGTAAAGAAAGGTCACTCAAAATCCCAGTCATTTTTTTTCTTACCTTCAATTAAATTCTTTATTCTTGCATTGTGTTTGCCAATGAGGGCAAACTGAATATGCTGACACAGAGTAACAAATGCAAAACAGAACATTTCACACCATGTAACATTTATATACATACGCATGCATAATTTATTTAAATGGACAGTAGATCCATAAACTTTGGAAGTAAAGTGAGAAAAATGCCAGGACAATTTCCAGTTAACTTAGAATCATCAGGTGCAATGATAGGGCCATCTGTGGACGGAATACTAGTACTAGTGTTTTGTATTTTTAGAAAGGAAATGACAAAGGTAATAATTCAATATATGCTAGTTACAATAGGAATACTATCAATACCAACCATCATGATCTATAATTAATATAACCGTGTTGTGCCAAAAACCTTTTGGTGAATGGAAGATATTCTTTAGTCTAACAATACATGTAAACATATTTGTGCCCAAATCCATATTTGTTTTAAAAAGCAGTTTATGGTAAATATTTATTGTGTGCCTGCTGTATATACAATATATTTTGTAGAGAAAATATGATATTGTATCCATTGTCTTTTTTATCTTTTGTTAGCATTGGAATACTGGAACTAGTCTGTGGGTGACAAGTAAGAATTTCATTGTTCTGTACACATGACAATGCAACTAAAGTTCTGTTTTGTAGCCATTAAATTTCTATTTGAAGTAAATTTAGAAAAAGGTGAGGTACGCTGGCTCATTAGTTAATGTTGATTGCAGTGTCCTGGGTTTAAACCCCACACTTGGCCATTGTCTGTGTGATGTTGGCATGTTCTGTCCATGTCTACAGGCGCTCCAGCTTTCAACCCACAGCCCTACAAACATTACTCGTACATTAACTGGCAACCCTAAATTGGCTCTGTGTATGTGTGTGGTGGTGTCAGTGCATGGGTTTTTGTATTTGGGATTGTGAGAGACCACAACGCTAGGCTGGCTCTTGCTTTGTGCTTGATGTTAATGGGATAAGCATTGGCCCTGAATGTGCCTAATTTGAATTAGGTGGGTTGGAGACTGTGTGTATGTCTGTATGATTACCACATAAAAATGACCTTGCGATTTTTTAAGTAGTTTGTAAAAAATAATTTACCTTACTAAATTCAGGTGTTTTTTATGGTTGTTTAACAGTTAGCCATATACTACTTCTTTATATTCCTTGCTTTTCACCCCAATAAATACAAGTCATCGCCAACATACTAACAACCCAATTGTGCTTCCCTCACTTAGAATATGGAACCAATGTAGGAAGTATTTTAAGCTAGAGAAGCTTTTATCTGTGACAGCTCTGAATGAGAACCACCTTTTTCCACACTCTCAAACGTATGCAGTTTTTAATGTCTGGAAAACATTTAGGATTAAATCACTTAGAGATCTGTACATAGACAACATCTTTGCATCCTACAAACAATTACACTCCAAATTTAACTTTCCAGCAACACATTTCTTTCACTACCTTCAAATTAGATACTTTGTTAAACAGAACCTGCCAAATTTTCCTCATCTCCCACCTACCTCTATGCCGGAAAAAATATTGAAGACTCAGACAGCATTTCCATAATATATAAAAACATTTTATAGTCTTTCCTTTTCAAAAATCCAAGAGTACAGTGGGAAGAGGATATCTTACTCAACATGTCAGAAAAGGAGTGGAAAGTAGCAATCCACAGAATTCACTCAGTCTCCATATACGCAAAGCATACAATTATTCGGCTTAAAATTATATATCGAGTGCATCTGTCTCGTTTAAAATTGTCCAAAATGCTTCCATGGCAAGATCCAACCTGCAAATTCTGCAATCAAGTCACATGTTCTGGACCTGCACCAAATTAACATCATTCTGGAACAAAATCTTTAAATGCCTTTCAGACAGCCTTGGAGTCACAATCCCTCCTAATCCACTAACAGCTGTGCTTGGTGTACTTACAGATGGGCTTAAAATGGAGAAGGACAAACAAACTGTAACTGCCTTTACTACACTACTGGCACTTAGACTTATCTTGCTCAACTGGAAGAATCCTAACTCTCCTATTCTAAGGCAGTGGGTAACTGATGTTATATACTATTTGAAACTGGAAAAAATCAAATTCACTCTTAGCGGATCTGTGCAAAATGTTTTCAAGACCTGGCAGTTTCTAATCAATAACATTTCAGAATAAGCATTTAAATTGAGGAAGCAGGTTCTCTCCCCTCTTTTACTCCATTTATCTTTATTAATTTATCTATTTACTTATTTTTACTACCTTAAAGTTTTATTCTGCTGGCCTAGCTCTCTTTCTCAGCGGTGGGGGCTGATTTGTTTCAAACCTTCTTTTTTTTTGTAAAACTTGAGTTATTTGAATGGAATGTTATTTGATTTTAATAAAATCAATTAAAAAAAAACACAGTTAGCCATATACTGTATAAGCCATGATGTTTCTGCTACTGTAGCATTCACATTCAGAATCCCTGTCACTGCCAAAAGAGATCCTACTCTGCTGGGCCCTTGAGTAAGACCCTTAACCTGTAATTGCTCCAGGGGCGCTGTACAATGGCTGACCCTGCGCTCTGACCCCAAGGGGTATACAAAAACTAACAAATTCCTAATACAAGAAATTGTATAAGGCAATATAAAGAACAAAAAAAAACCCAGATATCACACATTACATCATATTAATAACGTAAACTAAACTGTGTCTCCAGTAATTTTCATCTGTCCAATTTATTCTGAGAAAGATGAAAAGATTTATAAATAAATTAACTCCCTTATCATCTACAAATTAGAAGAATGTTGGAATTTTTGTTATTGTTTGTCAAACAAATTCTGAGGAAAACATGTATTTGCTTATATTCAATTCTTTGGTGTTTAGATGAATGTGAAGGAAGTCAAGTACAGTATATTTTTCTTCTAATGATTTCTCGAAGTAATTATTAGTGAATCCCTTGCTTTGTACTGTGGAATTTCATTTACAAATGAATGGTTTGGAGAAGCAGCCAAATTCTTTAACTATTTGTAAAAACGGTAATTGCTGTTATCACATGCATTGCATTGTGCATGAATCATAATGCTGTTTAAACAAGACAAATAAATAAAATGGAACAGGAAATAATTGTAATTAATTTTTATTTTGCTTGCATATACACAATGATGGCCTTCACTCAGTTGTTTCATTATCCTTTCTGCTTGCTTGTGATGTACAACTGCAGACCTATTTAAAACGATTGTTCAGTCATCATACTGCATCTAATACAGATATTTTTGGAAGATGATTGCTTTTGTTCCTTATGTGAACTCACTGTCTCCTTTTCTCGGTGTCACTGCACATTGGATTGGCCAGCCTACTAACCTACAGCAGGACAATTAGACGGAAACTCTGCTGCTTAAAGGAGCTTATAATTGGTTTAAAAACCATTAGATATATATGTGTATTTGTATATTTCTGTGAACATATTGAATGGTGTTTTTATTTTCAAAGTTACTTATTTGTTCTTGTTCATATGATGTCATCCTTTCATTTAACTATACTCAACTTATAATATATTAGAGACTTCAGGGCTTTTATATGAAAGTATGCTATATTAGAATAAATTGATTGAATTGTATAAGCTCTTTCCTCTTTTCCTCCCTGGGTACTGAGAGAAGTGATGTTATTCTCCCCTCCAGGTAATAGTGGTCATATTTTCAAGAGCTGTGATCTTGTAGCTTGGCTCATGCTAGAGGATGATTGAGAATCCTGGGCAGTGTTGACTTTTTTGTCTGCTGTGCTGGTGCATTGACAAAAATTCATAATGTCTGAGTGAGGCAACTTCGTTTATTTGGAGTAGGACATCACCATCTGAACTGGACAACAGGAGACACAAATATACCCTGTACAGCATATAGCACAGCAGGTCTAATGCTCACTGTAAAGGCTTTATTACTTGGTCAGGGATGACTCTGTAGAGCTGCTCCTAGCCATTCCAGTGTACATTCACATCTAATCCAGCCACGTAGAGGTAGGAGACAAGTGTCTAGAATATAGAATAATGTTGAGATTTTTTTTCCACTTTGCTGGAATTCAATATTTAAATATTTGAGTTGTTAGAGAATTAAACAACTGACAAGGTGGCCAGAGCTAATATTTTGCAATTTTACAATCAATTATGGCATTGCTGTGTGTGGGACAGGAACTTGTGTTCAATAGATTCTCATAATGAAGGAAAATATGTCTTTCCCCTGTCATTTACAATTGTTATACTTTATTGTCAAAAAGTTAATTTCAGGAGGGTATTTGATTATACTCACTACTCATGGTGACAGAGAGTGGTGACATGTTGCATGTTGATTAGCACATGCAAGAATGAACTTCACTGTACTCTGTAGTCATGGCAAAAATGAAACTATAAACCTACAACCATATAAATATTAAATAATTTTATGCATGTACAGTACTGTAGAGACCAATACAGTTATGCAGGGATATAAAGAGAAACTATGTAAAATTAGGACCATAGAGTTGGAAATAAATTGTATCAATGGACAGTCATTAGCGTGACACAGCAGTAAATATATGCACTTCATTCTGTCACCTTGTGTTCGTTTTCTTGGTCAGTCCAAAAACACTTTAAATACAGTATGTCTGATTTTTCTATGTCTTTTTTGTAGTTTTACTCTAAATTAGAAGCAGTGTCAGTGCTAGGTAGCATTGTGGGAGTCAATAGGTTTCACTTCCAACCAGGTAATTGTCTCTGTGGATTTGGTATGTTCTTCCCTTTATCCTTGTGGATTATCTCCATGCATTTTGGTGTCCTTCAACATCCCACAGACATATGTGCTAGATGGAAATTTCTCCTATTTAAGTACTTGGTAAGATTCCATGGTTAACTTCAGACCTGAGCTCTGCCCAGCTCATTATAATACAAAAAACAGGGTTCTGAATATGGTTAGCACACATCACAAATATGGTACTCATATTAATTTTATTTTTCTCTGTATACAATTCCTTTAATAATTCTTTTGAATTTTTATTTGATAAAATATCCATTTTATGCAAATTGAACTTTTCATTTTATATTGAGAGGAAACAGAGAACAGATTGATATTCTTTCTAGAATTTGGTGCATTCAAAAACAAACATAATAAAAACAGAATTTTTTGTTTTAAATACACCACTTGTACCTTGTGGACCACCTGGGGGATTTTAAAAGTGCAGTAATATTGTATATCATATATATATTTATAATATGTATTTACCCTTCTATCTATCTATCTATCTATCTATCTATCTATCTATCTATCTATCTATCTATCTATCTATCTATCTATCTATCTATCTATCTATCTATCTATCTATCTATCTATCTATCTATCTATCTATCTATCTATCTATCTATCACAATAAGACCACAATGAGGGATTAAATGATTCCCTTACTGTGAATTACAAATTTTAACAGAGCTTAGAACACTTGTGGCTTAAAATCTACTTACCCACATTGCCTGTCTTGATTTACATATACAGTTACATTACAATTCTTTAGGTGCATTTACAAATAATGTGCAAAGCATCTATTGTGGTTACCCTGTCTGTCTGTCTGTCCGCATGAAACTCTTTGCCTCCCATTAGACTAATTTTATTGAAATTGGGCACACTTATTCTTCAAAGAAATTTGTCAGGAATGTTACATTTTAATGAGATACCTTTAATAAAGCATACACATGTTTTACATTTCAAAATTGGCACATGTTCTGCTGTAAAGGTTTTAAAACAGAAAACTGCTCACTGAGCCAGAAATGGTTTTTAGTCGGAAGGAATTGTGAGCGTTGCACTCTTAGCACAGAGTGAACAAATATACAATTTATCAGCAAAGCTCCTGACCTGCTCTCTATCTTGGTCAGGAGCAGTCACCAGTTTTGTCTTGAGATGTCAATAGAAATTTTACCTGTTCTTTGGGTACATCTTTAAAAAATGTTATCTTTAAGAAATTTGGACTAAAAATAGACCCTCCACAAGCAACAACTAACAGTCGGACACCAACCGATGCTGTTTTTACATTGCTTGAATCAGAATCTTCCATGTAACAAAGCTATTGAGCCACCACAAGCCTTTCCAGGATATGCATTTAACTGCATGACATAGTAATGAACTGTTAAACAGCATATATTTAATGTACTGTACTAATGCATGTAATTGCATTCCATCATTGATGTTATTTTTGTATGATTCATTTTTATAAAAATGCTTTATAGAGCAAATGTGATAACTGATTCTTTGATGAAGTAGATAAAAAAATTTAAATGCTCCAACTTTCAAATCAGTTAATTACTGTAAGTGCCCGCATCCACCTGAATGTTATGCCATGTGTACATTTTCTAACTTATTGTGAATTATGTTTCCCAGTTGTCAGTTGCAGACAGTAAGCATGACTGGGAATGAGCAAAGGGAAATCAGTCAATACAAAAAACAATTAAAAGGGAGCAAAAAACAGATTGACGTTACCAACTAATTTAGATGCAACCGCGATTCTGCCATTGAAAGCAATCAATCCTCGTACATCACCAGAGATTTGCCATCTATTACGCTGTCTAATGAAATTCAGGATTAATAGCTAGACAGATTTGCTTCCTGTTTAAAAAAAAGAGGAAAATAAATAAATCTAGGTTATAGCTAGAAGAATGTTCAGTGCTGTTTTTTTGCATTTTACATAGTTTTTTTTTCTCTTTTCCTCTCCTTTCTCTTCTTTAAAACGAAATCAGCTACCTTGGACTGTGCATCTCTCTACTCAAGTAAAAACAGTTATAACTTTTAAACTGTTATCATTTCTGTTGCATGGCTATCACAAATTCTATAGCTAGTTGCACCTTTTATTTAGTTCAATGAATGTTTTTTGCCTATCCATTAAAATAACATTCTTATATTTCCCCCTTAATCTACCCACTACAGATCATCAGGCTACTTTAGATTTATTAATTGTCTGGGTAACAAGTGATCATTGTTGAGTTGTATGTATTTATTATTTTGGATACATATGTCCTCCTGTTCTTGCTCTGTGAATTATTGTGTAGCCCGTGAATGATATTCAGACCAGTGTTCACAGGTAGTGTGGCCTGATTGACTAGAAAGTTTAAAATGACAGGTTCAGATATATTAATATGTTTTGATTTTGTATTTAGTAATTATTAAAATCTGTACTTGTATTTTACCTGAGAATTTGTTCACAGTGCTCTGTTCCTACACTTAGTGAAGAGTGCTATACAAAAATGAGTTGTATTGTATTGTAAATACAATAGAAGGGTAATTTAGGTGTCGAAAGTCCTTATATGGAGAGCTTTTTTCACTTTGATATTGTGGAAAGACAGCCCCCAGGCACAGACAGACAGCCACCAAATGTCCTGAAACACACACGTTTATTCACAGAAAGTCTTTTAACCCACGACACAATGCTGTACTCAGCCCACACTCAGTCCCTTCTTTCCTTCCGTCTCTGTATTTCTGCCGCCTTTCCTCCCAAGCTTCGTCTTCCTCCTCCAGACTCTGGCTTATGAGTGGAGGAAGGCAGCCTCTTTTATATCCACCCGGATGTGCTCCAGGTGCCCTCTGATGATCTTCCCGTGGCAGTTTCTGGTGTGGGGGAAGTGCCGCATGACCACCCGGAAGCACACCTCGTGTCCCTGGTATTCCTTCCGGCAGCACTTCCGGGTGTGGCAGAAGTGCTGACATCCAGGGCTCCTCAATCCACTGGGTGCCTCCTGGTGGTGGCCACAGGCCCCTGCAGGGTTCAGCTTCCATGCTCAGTTCCCGTGGCCCCCATACAAACCAGGGCGGCTGCCCTCTCATGGTCCGGGGAAGGCATAGTCCCTCTCCCAGTCCTTCCAGTCGTCCCGGCTGGGCACAGGCCCCAGCCACCTGCCACTATATGTAGACTCGCTAAAATAGAAATGTTTTAGAAGGAATTATTTAGATAGACTGTGTATAATAACAATGTCTTACTGTTAACACATGTGATATGCTCAAAAAAGTGAATTAGTTAAATGAATGTTAGTTTTTATAATTTTAGCGCCATCCCCATTTCCTATTTTATGTTTTCAATGATGAGCCTTGTGAGCACCCATACATTGAACCTCAAGCAGCCAGCTTCTTTTTATTGCTTAAATCAAAACTGGGGAAGCTGCCAATCTAGTGAACAAGTCAGTACAAGATAAAGTTGATCTGTACTCCAGCTGAGATCTCTAATGTGTGATAAAGTGATAATCCCCAGATAACTTTCTTTAAGCCACAGGAGCCATTGGATCTGTGAAGTACTCAGTGTGAGTCCACTTTTGACTCCATCCCAAGTAGTCTGGAAGCCTTAAACAGTATCTGCTTAAAAGCTTGGCAGCTTTATCTCATGTGAACAGTTAAATACCTTGTAAGGACTGTTTGAATTGTACCGTTTAAAATTTGGGCAAAAGTACATGGATGGATTGCATTATTTGGAAATTAAAAAGAAATCTGGATTTAATGATTTCTGCCTTTGACTTGCACAACTCTGTTTTTGCTGCTGCATTTCTAGTGCTTTATTTTTGTGTTATCAGTGATGTTCTTCTGCCAGTTTTTCAAGCATATTAGTGGGCCCTTATTTTAAACTTGCTTTTGACAAATGGAATAATAAGGTAATTTTGGCAAATGAAACAGTCTGATGTGTTTGGAGTGCTAAAATATTAAAACTTTTAATTAAATTCTGAGAGCACAAGAGCCCATATATACTGTATGTGTTGTAAACAGATTGTCATATGCTAAAGATGAGAATGATGTACAAATAAACACAGTGTTTAAACTGTGAGAAATACAGATGCTTACTAGAAAAAGATTCAGATCATAAACATAAAAGAAAATTCTAGTATTGCCCCACCATAATGCTCATGCGAGAAGTGCTACAAGCTTTAAACAGTTAAAAAGAACTTCACTACTATCATATTTTAAAAAGCTAAATATTTTCACTCCATTTTTGATTTTCAGGAAAAATCTTTATTTGAATGAATTTTTACATTCTTAAATTTAATACACAGATGTTTCGAAAAATAAAATGCTAATGAAGTAAGTTAGTTAATCTTATGATTAATTTTTCTCTGAACAAGATCCCAAAGTATTTGACTTTCTCTGCTAGGGACAGTTGTTCTTTCCTCATCAACATATTGTAAGTAAATTGAATCTTACATGAAAGAGGTCCATTACCTCTGTTTTGATAATTCTCATGCCCCTTGTGTTACACTTACTAAAGCTCCAGACCACTCTACTTCACTCTGGTGGACAATGTCATTCTCAAGCTGCAGGAAAGTAACTTACAGGTCCCCAAACCGAATACTCTGCAAACCCTAGCTTCGTCATTTTTCTGTTTTAGAACATCACCAAAAGCAGAAGAGACAAGCGGCACACTTGGCATAGTACTGTGCTCACTATAAACCGACTTGAAATCTCACCATGACTGCAAAGTTAACCCTCTTTCCACAAATACAGAAACCAGCTGGCAAACAGCATTAGCTCCAGATCCCTATACAGTTGTAGTACATTTCATGATATTATACCACATGTGGATTTAACTTTATCAAACTCTGTAAAGCAACTATAGACAAGTAGGTGCCCTCTGATGATCTTCCTGTGGCAGTTTCTGGTGTAGGGGAAGTGCAAGTAATTCATCAAGTACAAGAAGGTGTTCTTTAGCCAAGACAGAATCTGTATTTCCAATAGTATCTGTAGATCCAATAGTATCTATTGAACAAAGTCTCGGTTGCAGTACTCCAACATAAGCTTTGCCAGGATTGAAAACAACCATTTGTTCCTACCTTCAATACAACATTGAAGAACTGCGTTAACCAAGACAACCCCATAATATCCAGTGCTTGCTAAATATCCAACCAAAGAGCAGCCACCTCCACAGCTTCATCATCATTTAGCTCTGTCCTTATCAAAGTGACCTCAGTCAAAGATGTAGACCTAGTTCCATCACATTCTTTTGGATATGTCTGCTCTGAGTCACACAAAAGCTGGCACACTTGGTCTTTATTAGACTGGTTGAAGATAATAAAACAGAGCTCTGTAATGTCCTAATCAGAGTCAATCCAGATCTATTGTGGTAGGTTCTGAAATAAGCAAGTATTGTTGAAAACCCCAAAAATTCAAGGAGTATGACAAAGTTCTGTGGCAGTTAGAAATAGTTCAATGACTGCTATAAAAGTGGTAAACATTTCAGATTATGATGTTGTGACTGGTAAGGGGTACTCAAACAATCAGAATTCAAGGTCTTTTATTAGATTTTCAATCCCACACTTTAGGATGGTTTTATTGCAGCATGGCCAAATCAGATAACAGTACTTCCTGGTGAAGGCCTCCGTTTTCTATGTCAGTGTAAAATAAATACAGTAATCCCTCCTCCATCGCGGGGGTTGCGTTCCAGAGCCACCTGCGAAATAAGAAAATCCGCGAAGTAGAAACTATATGTTTATATGGTTATTTTTATATTGTCATGCTTGGTTCACAGATTTGCGCAGAAACACAGGAGGTTGTAGAGAGACAGGAACGTTATTCAAACACTGCAAACAAACATTTGTCTCTTTTTCAAAAGTTTAAGCTGTGCTCCATGACAAGACAGAGATGACAGTTCTGTCTCACAATTAAAAGAATGCAAACATATCTTCCTCTTCAAAGGAAACAGAGAGGAAAGCAAACAAATCAATAGGGCTGTTTGGCTTAAGTATGCGAAGCACCGCCAGTACAAAGCTGTTGAAGGCGGCAGCTCACACCCCCTCCGTCAGGAGCAGGGAGAGAGAGAGAGAGAGAGAGAGACAGAGAAAAACAAAGTCAAAAATCAATACGTGCCCTTTGAGCTTTTAAGTATGCGAAGCACCGTGCAGCATGTCGCTTCAGGAAGCAGCTGCACACAGAAGGTAGCAACGTGAAGATTATCTTTCAGCATTTTTAGACGAGCGTCCGTATCGTCTAGGTGTGCGAACAGCCCCCCTGCTCACACCCCCTACGTCAGGATCAGAAAAAGTCAGCGCAAGAGAGACAGAGAAAAGTAAGTTGGGTAGCTTCTCAGCCATCTGCCAATAGCGTCCCTTGTATGAAATGAACTGGGCAAACCAACTGAGGAAGCATGTACCAGAAATTAAAAGACCCATTGTCCTCAGAAATCCGCGATATATATTTAAATATACTTACATATAAAATCCGCGATAGAGTGAAGCCGCGAAAGGCGAAGCGCGATATAGCGAGGGATCACTGTAGTTCCAATATTTTTAGTCAGTTTTAAAGCAACTTGCACTATAGTTTCCAGAATAGTGTCCTCTTTAGTATCAATAGTACACTTTTGATCCATCCTGTATGAAGTTTCTCTGTTTTGGGATACTAGAAATAAACTAAACTGCATCATATGACTAGAATTGCTTAGCCATCCCTGGGCTTTGACTCTTATGGGTGGAATGATTACCTTGAGGTTCCTGTCCATTGAATATTCTGGAACGAGAGAGAGAGAAGAACACACTTGTAGACAGCTGGAGTTCCATGTCTTCTCCCGATGATTTTTTCCTTATCTCCCAACTTGGTCATCATAAGGAGATGATGTGATGGAAGGTAAGTTATTTTTCACAATGGGTTTGGGATTTTGCATTGCTTTGTGTAAGAAATAAATACAGTACATGTCTGAATAAACATTAGAACAATTCTGCCCAACAAGCTCATCCATCATATTCACCCCGATTGTTCAAAATAGCATCAAGTTGATATTTAAAGGTCTCTAAAGTCCTGTATTCCACTACACTATTTGGTCATTTATTCCATGTGTCTATGGTTCTTTGCGTGAAGAAAAACCTTCTAACATTTATGCGAAATCTGCCATTAACAAGTTTCACCTGTGTCCCTGTGTACTTGTTGCAGAATGTACTGTATTGTAAAGTAACAGTTGGGATTCACTGTAGTAAATTCTTTCATGATTTTAAACATTTCTGTCATGTCACCTCTTAATCTCCATTTGCTTAAACTGAAAATGTTCAACTCCTTCAGTCTTTTATCATAGCTCAGTTCCAGAATCAGCTGTGTCACTCTCCTTTGGACTTTCTTTAGACCTACTAAATCTTTTTTTTTTTGTGATATGGAGACCAAAACTGCACACAGTACTCTAGGTGACGCCTTATTAGTGCATTGTATAATTTAAGCATAACTTCCTTCGACTTGTACTCCACACATCATGATGTATAAACTAATGTTCTTGTATTCAACAAGGGATGCATGTTCCCTGGGAATGTGTTCTTTTAAAATGGTAATTATATTTCAGACAATATATCCCTTCCGATAAGCATGCTGGAGATGTAAAGAAAGGGAAATTAGGGTAAAAAAGAAAGGATACATTTATTTTGCTTTTATATGCTGCATTATCCCCTGACAACAAAACAACTGAGGAAGCCTATAGGACAGCACAACTTTCTTTCAATGTTTCATTGGGGCCTTCAACAACTTTATTCCTATCTTAGAGACGTGGAGGTATTGCCCTAGGCAAAGACAGGAGGGGATGTCTTCCATCTGTCCAAAGGAAAGGCTTCAGTGAGTGACTGAACTATGTGCTATTTTATACCCTTACTTTTTGATATTACATTATCATCTTTTAAGACATCAACTGTTAGCTCTTATTAACTATTAGCACAGCATTTCTGCTGACCAGTTACTAATCATTATTAGCTTTTTCAATAAAATATATTGCACATTTATTAACTATTTAAAGAAAATATGCCTGTTAGTTCTCTTTATTTTCATCAACTGGGTGATGCTCCAATAAGCCTTTAGAATACACTTGACCATCTGCCTTTTAAGCCTCCATTTGCTATAGTCAAATATTTTACTAACTCCAGTTCACTGCCTATTACCTTAATTAATTAGTTATTATGTATTAAGCAACTGTTTTTATTTAAGCTAAATCTCTTTGCTTTAAAAACAATTAGGTTCATAGAATATTGTGACATTTAACCTTTGGGCACATTTTAGTTTCTTGAAAAATACTCCTCCTGTTTGTGCCCTGAAAAGTATTTGTTTGTATTAAGCTACAATATAATATATACCTATGTATGTATATAAAAAAAATATGGCACTTAGATTTCAGTAACACATTTGTTATAAATTATTTTATATCTCTGAACATAATACTTTCAAGTTTCAGATTTTTGTGTATTCAAATCTAACTTTTTATCTTTCTATGTGTATACCTTACATTCACTTATATTATATTTACTTTGCCACACATTTTCCCAAGACCGTATGCTGCCAAAGTCCCTCCGTAATGATTCAATGGTATATATATACCAACCAGATGTGCACAAGGCAGTGCCTCTCACAGAGTAGGTGCCAGCCCCCCTGGGTAGCAGCGGTGCCTCGGATTTGGAGTTTTGTTACAGCCCTGATGGGTTCCATGGCGACCCCCCAGGGGGAGCTGCAGACCCTCTACTTTGGGTTTCCACCACACCTAGGAGTACTTCCAGATAATGCTGATGGGCCACCTGATGTGCTCCCAGGTGCAGCATTAAAGGGACCGCCTCACTTCATTCAGGGAGCGAGAGTCGGGAGGAGGTGGAGGATGACCAAGCTTGCTGAAGGAAGAGTGGAGGTGGAAGACGGAAAGAGAGAAAAAGAAAGAAGAGAAAGTGCTGTACTGTGCTGTTTATTGGTGCTTTATTTGTGCTGTGGTTTTGATACTGTGCAATGGGAAACTAAAGAAAAGCATTTCCCACTGAATAAAGCCCATGTTGTGTTGCTGAATTTGTACTTGGTGTCAGTCTGTGTCAGGTTTGAGGGGCTGATGCCCCCGTCGTGTCCACTATATATATATATATATATATATATATATATATATATATAGATATATATATATATATATATATATATATATATATATACTATATATGTACTATCTGTCCCCTGCGGCTCCACTCGCGTAGTAGTGAAACAAGACAGTGAGGGGGGCCCTGCCCGGCTCCCTAATCTTGACGTCACACTTCCCCCTTCCGTCGGCCCACAGCCTCTGTCTCGGATTAGTGTGAAAATATCGCTCTTGCAAGCAAACTATGATTCTTAGTGCAATGAGAGAAGTTGAAAAATCAACCAAAATGTTCAAGCAAATTTTAGAAAAAAACCCGATCTAAAGGAATGCCCCAAGGCTGGCGCGTGAGTGAGGAGGGCTTTGCCCCCCTCCCCTTGGCCTGCTGCTTGTCTCTTGGATTTGCACAAATAAATCGGTATCGCAAGCAAACTATGATAGATAGCGCAATGAGAGAAGTTGCAAAATCAACTGGAATGTTATAGAAAATTGGAAAATTATAGAAAAAAAACAATCTAAATCCATTAAGTTAAAAGACAGACAGATATGTTTGATTTTATAGATATAGAAATCTATCTATCTATCTATCTATCTATCTATCTATCTATCTATCTATCTATCTATCTATCTATCTATCTATCTATCTATCTATCTATCTATCTATCTATCTATCTATCTATCTATCTATCTATTGTGATAGACAGCCAGGAACCCTGCCCCAACGGAATGCCTAGAGGAAGGAGGAACTGGGAAAGTGGCACTTCTTTATCCGGCTGGTCCTTGATCCCTGGGGGACAGCACTTCCGGGACACCAGGAAGTGCTGACAAACCAGGGATGGTTTATGCCCGGAGTGCTTCCGGCTGCAAGGGCAGCACTTCCGCCACACTAGGGAGTGCTGCCGGAAGTCTGTCATCAGGCACCTGGAGCACATCCGGGGCTGGATAAAAGGGGCTGCCTCACTCCATTCGGAGAGCTGGAGTTGTGTGGAAGAAGGACAGAGCTTGCAAGACAGGAGTGTAGGTGGCCAGAAGAACCAAGGACTGTGCAATCGTGTAAATATAATTGTAAATAAACGTGTGTCTTGTGGACTCTGCGTTGTCATATCTATCTGTGGCTGGGCTGGCTTTTACACTATCTATCTATCTATCTATTTATCTATCTTACTAAACCACAGTTAATATATGCACGGCGGACGCACCGAGGCACATGCGCACTGCGGCCTTGGCGCCCGCCCCAGAGTCCAGAGTCAAACGCAGCGGCTTTCCAAAACGCGGCGGCTTCCCAGAGTCAGTAGGTGGCGCCCAAAGGCGGCGCCCGCCCCAGAGTCAAACGCAGTGACTTCCCAAAACGCGGCGGCTTCCCAGAGTCAGTAGGTGGCGCCCAAATAACACAACGTAATGCGCCGTGGCGCCCGCCCCAGAGTCAAACGCAGCAACTTCCCAAAACGCAGCGGCTTTCTAGAGTCAGTAGGTGGCGCCCAAACAACACAACCTGTGAGCTACACTTGCTCTAATCCACTGTGCCAGTAATATAGATCACATAACGGTCACAGACTCTAACCCAGCGGCTTCCCAGACTCAGTGGCTGGCACACGAACACCACAACTTGTAAACTAGACTTGCTGTGCTCCACTCTGCCAGCAGTTGATGTCAGCAAAGGCAACGGAATCATGTCTCCACAAAACGAAACCTCTTTAGTACAGATATGCTTATTTAATTAAATGACATTTCCCCAGACGCACCCACCCTCCATGATATGTCATCCATCCAGATATCGGACGGAACAGAAACTGATTGCCATTCTTGGATTTCTGATTCGCTAGTGAATCGCGGGCTTACTTGTATATATAGAATCTATTGCTTGTCTGTTTGTCTTTATGTCTGTCTGCTTTTCATGCTAACCTAATATGGTATTATTTTTGCAGTGGTTCTGTTTTGCTCAAGTCATACATATTTTGCCATTTAATGTTTAGACTTATTTTTGCTATTAGTCATGCACTGTATCCATAGTATCCACAATCTGCAAGGCATAGTTTTTTTTAATCTTAATATTAATTTTCTTACAAGAGCTAAATGGTTTGTTTTTAATTACTAGCTGCGTGCAAGGTGCATATGAATATTTCATATATTTTTAACTGTGCTGTTTATTGTGACTTGACAATATTTATTGATTTGTCTAGTGCTAACTCAGTTGTAAAATACAACTGTTTTTCAGCTACCATTCTAGATATTCCAACATTATCTCTTGACTGTTTGAATAATTGCAACCTTTTTCAATAGGGGTAGCTATGTCACTAAATGCAAAAATGATTTGCTAATGCAGTATATATTGAGCATATATTATATGCACATTTTCTTTACCTAGTTTGTCTCACTTTTAGCATTCTTGTGTTGTAATTGGCACCTTATCTTTCTTAGAAGAAGTCAGTTGGGTTCCTCTTATCCCTTCTCCTCCTCCTTTTCTTCTTCTCACTTTTTAAGTGGATCCCAGACTTTCATTTAATATGTATTTTGAATTTTGCATCAAGACTTGGACAGGTGGTTGATGATTCATTCCAGACTGTGGTGGAATAACTATTTTTTCTTCTATGTATATTATTTTTCATTCACATTACAATTTTTCCCAATTTTATATTGCCATGTTTTGCACACCTTATGAAAATAATAATTTTAAGTACAGTAGAGGGGTTAATGCAGAACTATTTATCGAACATACTTGGGTACTAATGCTTACGCTGACTGCTGATTCATAATGAATCAGCTTTCATATTATAATGTTTATGAATCTCTAATCCCTTTGACATTAGCATTGTGAATATTGTTCTCAAGTTGAATAACACAGCATGGGAGTTTTAATGTGTATTTTGTATACATATAGTTAGTGGTCAGATATGTGAAAAGACATACAATACACCTTATTTTGGTTCTTTGGCAACCTTTCAGTTACAGAACAACTTGCATACATTAATCAAACTAATTACTGTTAATCTCAAATGTTATAAGAGAAATTCACCATTTTTCAGAAAAAAAGTCAATTCATTTATGATCTGGTGAAGTAAAAGGTCATTCCACCATATTCCTTATATGCTGGGTCCAAAACATATATAAATGAAGATTATGGTGTAAAGATAACAATTCAAAATTAATATAGTATCTTTTGTCCTCGGTAGAAGAGAAATACTTCATCAGTGCCTGAAAGTTAATAATGACAAACTTTCATTTTATATAGCACTCTTCTATTCCAGGCAGTACAGTGGCACAGTGGTAGTGCTGTTGTCTCACTGTAAGGAGACTAGGGTTTGTGTTCTGGGTCCGCCTTGTGTCTGCTCGAGTTTCCTCCGGGTACTCCAGTTTCCTCCCACTGTCCAAAGACTTGCAGGTTAGGTGAATTGTCCCTAGTGAGTACTTGGTGTGTGGGCATGTGTGTGTGTGTGTGATGGATTAGTACCCTGTCCACGTTTTAATAATAATAATTCATTTTATTTATACTCCTGCTTTGTGACCTATGGTACCCTGGATAGGCTCCACCCCCCACTCCACCAAAGACATGATGTTTAACAGCAGGTTCAGAAACTGAAACTGAAACTTGTGGTTTTGAACCAGTTTCTTTAGCCACTTTGCCAGTAAGTAGTGGTCTTCTAAAAGCATGATTACATTAAAGGTCATGCCAATAAAATAAGACTCATAATATTACTGATATTGGAACCAAGCACTCATACCAAAATGCTTATTTTGTTGAGCTTAAGCTTGAGTGCCATTGTGCACTCATAAATGTGTATGTCAAAGTGTAATGAGTATATTCTTGACTTAAGTGTCCATCTCTATCAGGTTCATGATGGCCTTCCCCCTGTTGAAGTCCCATAATAATGCACTGAATTGAAAGTTGCAGTTATGGTGCACATACCGTGCTGTCACTCTTCCTTGTAAAGCATGAGAATTGAACTTCTATTGTCAGTAAATCTCATACCAAATTTACCCCAACTATGATCATTCATTTGAAGACAATAAAGTTTGAGTGTATTGAGTGTATTAATTGTAATCCTAACTAAAAATGTAATACCCCAGTTTGTCCATGTCAGATGTTTACACAAGTTTTCAATATACTTGTCAAAAACATTTGCCAAATGCTTTCGGCCTTGCCAGCTCTAAACAGCGAAAACAAGAAGTCTTATATAATATGTTCAGTCAGTCAAAACAGGCGTAATTTGATATTGCACCTTCTGTCGTTGACATTACTGAAAACTGATTTGCAAAGCAAACAAAACAATCATAACATTCTCAAACCTGGAAGAACTTATCCTACCAGCATTGAAAACAAAGCAAGAAACTACACTAAAAAGGACACAAAACCACCTCAAGGCCCACTTGCTCACACGCTCAACACTCCTAGGGGGATAATTTACAGTCCAATTACTAATTAGTCTAACAGAGTATCATTAGAATATGGGAAGGAAAACCAAAATAGCATTGAGAGTATTGATACTTGAAACAGTGCAAAAATGTAATTTGAAAAAGTTTTGAATTACCTGAAGAAGAGCTATTTGAATATTCGAACTAAATGAGTTTTATGGATAGACAGTAGAATTTATGTTGAAATGAGTGAAACTATGAAGTAGGTTAAAACAAGCTGAGTGGTTGAGTATATGTAGTATATGCATTATATGTTTGGAATAATATGAATTTATCATATTTGCCTTTTAAATATGCTCAAATAAGTGGTTAACATGATCTGTCGGTCAATTGATAATAATGTATAGCAACACACATTTATATTCATCTGAAAGAAGCATGCCTGTTTCATGACTTGTACCTTTTAACAGTCAGCAAGGTCTTTATTTTGATGCTGCTTTTTTCAGTCAACTTTATGGTTCATTTTATAAATAGATATTTAAGAAGATTTATATGGGCATTATTGTCATGTGTATGAAGTATAATTCTTTCTTACAGGTGCTACTAACATACAATACATTGCCAATCTCTGGTGTCAGACAGGTTACTTCTTGGATATAAAAAATAAGGCATGAATACATTGAACAGAATATATTGATGAAAGATTATTTAAATTCAAATATTGTGCAAGACACATTTACAGCCGCAATGCAGTATTTAGCTGGAAGAGATACAAAATGTCAAAAGAGAAAAGTCACTTACTTCAAATTACTGATATAAGCAAAACTTACTGCAATTAAGAAGTCCATTAAGACACAGTTTCATCTTAAACATAATTTCATAAATACAGAGCTCAGCCATTAACTGTGCAGTTTGTAATTAAATAAGCTCTTTTTTAGTACTGGTTAGTGGTGGCTCCCATTTTATGAAAGAATGCAAAAATTGTATTGTTCATAATATTTGTTGTACTGTAATAAAACTTGCTTTGTGATTGTGCATGTCAATGAGGATATATTAAAAATTAAGTTAAAGGCATCCACATTGTATCTGAGACAGTTGGCTGTCCCTAAAACAAATAAATTTCCTTCCATGTCCTGGTGTTTTGCCCTTACATTTCAAGTTCATTTACGTCTAAGAGGATATTTTTTTCCTGCAGAACTTAAAATAGAAAAAATACAACTCACAAGAATACCACACAAAACAGTGCCATGTATCACAGAGCAGGTTCAGAGATGAAACACAAAGACTGTCCTACCCTTAGACCGAGCTGAAAAGGGTCTTGTTTAGCATAGCACATGTAATAACACAATGGGTTTTGGCAAAGGTAAATAAAATAAATAAAAATCAAATCAAAGTAGTGGAAATGGTCAGTGATGTTTTAACAGATAAAATCTGAAATATTCTATGTATATTTTAAATAGAAGCGACAAAGAATAAGTGAGTCCAAAATTTAGCAGCACCTAGTCAATGGTCCTCAGGAAATGTCACCTTATTGACTGGCAATAATTTCTCTATTCCACTCTTCTTTGTATGCAGCTTCTGTGCTTAGACTCATTTTTTTTAGCAGCAATAAATAAATAAATGGCAAATGCAATATTGTTGTGTTCCTTTTGGCATGAAGTGTATTTTGTTTAAAATGCCGATGCTGCATATTAATGAATCTTCCTAAAGGAAATGGCACATACAAGACGATGTTTAGTCATTAGTCGAGATTTGGTAGCTACTGTAATTCCCAAAGTGCTAACTCGTTGTTTGTAGAATCTGTTTTAATGGCATTTAAACATGAAAATGTACATTATCATTAGCTATAGAAAATAAAGAAGAAGTCAGATGATTTTTTTTACTCTTATAATAAGGGCAAGGTGTCATTTGTGAATTAAAGTATATTCAGTTCTTTTCATGATATGACCAGATTCACTAGCAGCCTGGTGAAACAGAGTATGAGGACATCTACTGTAGTACTGTCAACAATGAGACAGATTAGTGTGGAGCCTCCTGAATATTCAACATATGGTGTGTTGTCTTTTGCAAATAGATTGTATCCATATAGGTGCACTTTACATATAGTGAGAATCAATAGAAGGGATGCACATTCCTGATATAACCCAGACAAAAAGCTTGCATTTTTCTTAGCTTTTCTCTGTGTGGGATTTTGTTGTGGAGCACGGAGTATGTCATTGAGTGACACACACAATCTATGACAAGTATGATGACTTGTGCATTCTAATATCCTCTTTTCTGTACATAGATAACTATCTATAGGACGCCTTTTACTCTACATGGATTGTGTCAGTGTTGGTCAGCAGCTTTCATCAATGGACCGTTTCTGACTATAAACGCAGAATTTTCTGTATATTGTTTTTTGATGATAGCATTAATAGTCTGATAAAAGAATAAGACAGAAATTGGTGCAGAAAGAATTGTGTACAACTCAACAATAGCAAAACTATATAAGAAAGAGCAGAGTAGGCTCTTTTTTCTCAGGAGATTGTGTTCCTTTAATGTGGTGTGAGAAGCAGCTCAGACACAGACAGACGGACACCATGTTAAAGTCCACCACACGTTTATTATACATAATTTACAGTCCAATAAAGTACACAACCCAGTGCCTCAAGCACCAAACTCCCCCAAAGTCCAGGCCTCTCTCAGTCTCTGCCTGCTCTTCAGGCCGCCTCCTCTCTCCTGCACACAAACCTTGTCCACTCCTCACCCGACTCCAGTCCTCCTTTGCAGGGAGGTGGCCCCTTTTATAAGTACCCGGATGGGCTCCAGGTGATCCCTGACACTCCTTAGACACTCCCCTGTGTGGCGGAAGTGCCGGCTGTGTTCCCGGAAGCCCTCCGGGTGTTCCCAGTCTTCTTTCCCCCCAGCATTTCCTTGTGTGGCGGAAGTGTTGGGGTTCCGGGTCCTTCAGGCATGGGGGCGCTCCCTGGCGGAGACCACGAGCCCCTACAGGGTTGGGCTTCCAAGCCCTGCACCCGTGGCCCCCAAAGGAACCAGGGCGAATGCCCCCTCGAGGTCTGGAGGAGGCATGCGCCCTCCTCCTGTCTTCCTGGGCGTCCCGGCTGGGTGCCACCCCCAGCCGCGTGCCACAGTGGGTAGTGACATCTTTCACATCTTCTATGACTCTGTGATAGCCAGTGCAATTTTCTACATTGTGCTGTGCTGAGGTGGTAACATCACTTCCAGAGAGTCCGACCAAAGTAAGAATCTGAAGAAGGCAGATTCAGTAATGAAATGCACTCTCAAAAGGCTAGAGGTAATAAAGGAGGAGAGAACACAGACAAAACTGAGTGCCATTATGAACAATGCTGTGTACTTTCAGCAAACAAACTATTCAACAAAGATGTGTCAAGAAATGCTGCCGTGGCTACTTTATACCAACAGCAATACGCCTTTAAAATGGCATACTGTAACTGCCATTTCAGAATTTTTCTTTCTTTTTAGTTATTCTAGTGTGTGTTCTGGCGATTCTAAATTGGCCCTAGTGTGTGCTTGGTGTGTGGGTGTGTTTGTGTGTGTCCTGGGGTGGGTTGGCACCCTGCCCAGGATTGGTTCCCTGCCTTGTGCCCTGTGTTGGCTGGGATTGGCTCCAGCAGACCCCCGTGACCCTGTGTTCGGATTCAGCGGGTTGGAAAATGGATAGATGGATAGTGTGTGTTCAGATTATAGTGTGTGTGTGTTTATTTATTTATCTAATCATTTTTTATTTAATCTTCTCTAAAAAGCCAAATTTCTTCTGGGAACAAATAAAAGTTCTGTCTACCTCAATCTATACCCGCATCTTCTTAATATATCTGTGAAATTGTTTTACATGAAAACCCCAAAAGAGTTGCTGTCCCATTGTGCTTGGTGCCTACCATTATATCTTTTCATAGCCACTTTTATCTATAGTTTTATTTCATTTTTCTGCTAAACTGCACACACACACACACACATATTCTATTGACACTTGCCTTCATGCATTAAATAGCAATGTGTATACTTAAGATGCTGTAGCTGACTGAATAGTTACTTGCTTAACAATGCCAGGTATACTTTACAATGTAGCAACTTGGTGTTCAAGCTGTGTTGGTGCAAAAAGACATATTGCGTCATGATAGCCAAATCATACCAGCTTGGGCTTACTATCGCCTTAATTTGGATAGGCCTGGAACAAGCAGTTGACAGTCTGGATTTAGAAAACAAACCACAAAGTATCATTTGTGATCCTAGCAGATTCTGCTGTGTTCTGTCATCAGTCACCTACATCAGGCTCAGCATCTGAAGACACCAACAAGAAAAATATATCTGTCCGTTTTCTGTACCTGCTTAATCCAAATTCAAGGTTGCATGTAGTAAGAGGTGGATGTTATTCTGGTACCACAAAGCGTAAGGCAGGAACTAATTCTAAAAGGGACACCAGAGCCCAGTCTTAGAGGACCTGTGAGGTAGCAGAAGTATAGTGTAGCATATAGAAAATAAGTCAAATATCTTGAAGAATATTAATCGGCACATTAAGTACCAGCTGAAACAAATGCAAATATTTAGTAATGCCTTCTGCAGTCTCCCACAAATATGCAAGAATGTTTTCACTTTATCATCTTTAGGTTTTATATGAGACATTAATGATGTATTGTCAATGTGAACATGATGCATATGTGTATATGTATTACATGCTATTTTTTATCATGGTAAAGAGTGCTTATTTTACCAATTTAACCCTGAATCAGAAGGTCAGGAGATATTGCATTGATGAGAACTGTGATACCTGCCAGTATGAGAGCTTTGTCCATTGTTAAGCAAGTTGTTTTTCTTTAATGATGAAAGGTTACTGGAATGATTCTTCTGATGTTTTTCTATAAGGTTGTAGGTAACGGGGTGGGGGATAAAAATTGATTTGTGTTATCAACTAATTAAAATTAAGTAATGCATTTTGACACATTTCCTGTAGCACATTTTTAAATTAGTAATAAAAGATGGCCCTACAGCTTCATGAAAGTGAAATTTAATTCTCATTGTAGTATAGGAAAGGGTACAGGTAATATAAAGAGACCAGCAAAGTAACATCTATGATTATTTAATACACATGGCTGAGTTAAATATATTGTATAAGGTTCTATTAGCACTAACATGCTTTCTTATGCAATGTACGTTGAGAAGCACACAAAACAAGTTTAATATACCACAGAAGTCTCTGAAACACTTTACAGGCATAAATCAGGAAACTATCAATCAGCTTAACACGGTGCCTTTACAAGTTCCTATTCAAGGATGTCGGATCTCTAAATACTTTTCAACAAACTGAGATCTTAGAAAGCAAGGTCAAAGGTCTTTTAAAATTAATGTGTGTACTGTTCAGCGTCTCAAAGCATAGTGATCTGTCTAGACCTGACCATTATTCTTGGTTCCCCTTTTAATGTATTTTTTTCACAGAAATTTTGTGTGTCATTGTTACATCTTCATACTGTCTTGTAGACATTGGTCTGTTCTCTTCTTACTGAAGCTTATACTGTACTCGCCCAGCACGGTCTGCCTTATCTCTTTATTCTCTTTCAAACAGGAAATTGGCATTTCTTTAAACTTGTGAATATGATTACACAAGTTCACTCAAGCACTATTTGATCGTATTCACAATTTTGTTTTATTTTAATTCAGATTTGTGGAATGTCAGGACCTGTTTATTTTCTACTTTGTTCATCTGTGTTTAACTTGCTAAAAAAATAATACACAGATGTCTACTTTATATTTTTTTTTGTAACTAATAAAGTATTAAGCTGGGTTATACATGGTTCTTTGACAGTTAGGATGTGAGAAATTTATTTCAAACAGAAATATTTTAAAATAAAGTATAGTAACTAACAGTTTTTGGTAGCTTTCCTCGGAAGCATGAGATGTTGAAACAATGTTTGTTGCCCATGTTGTGAATTTATGGATTTTAACAAGAATACTGATAGCTTTAATACCCAACATCATTGCTGGGACACTGACCCAGTTGGCAGCAGGCTTTCTCTGCAGGTTTCAAGCCCCTTTGTGTCTCCTCCAGGTCACCATAATATATAGTCAGATAACTCAGAACTAGCTTTATGTAAGTGTGTACTGCTGCGTTGGCAAATAACTCTTATCGTGACCGTTGTTTGCTACTTTCCAGAGAAGTTCTGCCTTCATGCAACAAGAGAAAATGGTTTCAGAAAAGTTTTATTTAATACACCAAATAGATGAGCAATAATGAGATGATCACTGTGGAGTCTAAGAATCCAGTTCCTGAAGCGCCACAATTATTGTTTCAGACAGTTTCTTAATTAGAAGACACCTCTTGCTGTTAATGAAAGACATCATTTAATGACTTGTTATCGCTCACATTCTGCCACTTCAGACATTTCAAAAACTTCTTTCTTAGAGTACCACTAAAATGTCTTGTGGATCAAAGCAGATCAATCTTAGACCTTTTGTTTTTTTCTTTTCAAATATTTTATTGATCTTTTATTGATCAAGTTAGGTGGTCATCTGGTTGCACCTTATTATTTAGCTGCTGGTTAAGGAAGAAAGGAAGACACAAAATTTAAGGGATCTGAATCTGTAACACCAAGTCAATTAAAATGACCTCAAAAGATGCATGCACCATTAGCAGCACTGCTAGGTTTCTAATTCAGAAAGAGTGTAAAATGAAAACTGCAGCCAATGCAGCCCTCCTATATCTGACTTTGACACCCCTATTTTAAGCATTTACATTATGCTAAAGAATTAAAGAGTTCTTTAGCCCAAGTGCTACTTATATAATTTGCAGAAGAGCTAAATCATTGAGCTCCCCAACGTCAGAATGTTTTTGGACATGTCTACTTTTGGATTGCTGTGAAGCAAATTTTATTCAATTAAGAAAGAAATGCAGAAGTACATAATTATATATGTTGAGGCATACATTATATATGATTATACAAAATTATAAATTTCCAATTTTTGGACTTTGCTCACACAGTCTGGCTTTCCAAGTTAATGACACAGCTTTCTATGTAAAATCTGAAATCCTGTAACATTTTCCAGAGGTCAAGTGAAAAATCTCTGAAACTATTACCAAAACATGGATTTCATTTCCCAATTTTCTGTTTTTTTTATTTTGCCCCATCTTTTCTGTGGTTGGTAATAGAGACTTATTTATTTATTAATTAATAATATTTTGGATATGAGCAGAAGCACGCATTAAATTCTTCATCTCTGGCAATTCAATTGACCAGATATTTTCCAGAACAACAGTCCTTTATATATATGTTTTTGTTATTAGAACCTATTAAGTAAATAATAAACCATATGAAAATGTAAAAACTAATAATTTTTTTTCCAAGCAAGACATATACTGTAGAAAGACTGGTCATTCTCAGAATGGTGTCTTACTTTGAGTTTGCCTCTGTTAAGCTGTCTTCCTAATGGATAAAGGTAGTGGTTTATTACATTTTTTATAATTGCTGCTCGAGAGTATCTGTGTGTAAGTTGCTTCCTGATATCAATGAATACCTATCTTTCATTTTTTTCTATTCATTTATTGAATCTAAAAACAAGAACTGTATTAAACTGCATGATCTTGATTTTCCCTTTGTAAATGTTAGGTCGTCTTACTGAGCAGACATGAGATTTGACCTGGTATATCTACATCAGATGTTTAACCTCTAAAGGCTGTCTTATCATGCCATTGCTGAAGGCCAGCAAAATTGCAGCATGCTTCTCCATTACCCAGGTCACGCTGTGACAGACAAGACTTCCAGCAGAACACATCTGAAAGCTGCCTCAGAGCTCCTGAATCCTAGAATTGAATCCTGCCCTGTGGTTTTATTCTGGTTTCCTTCATGCATCACAACAATTAATGTAATTGGTGAATCTATATTCTCTCTGTATGAGTGAAGGCTCTGCATGCGTGCGTGTGTGTGGGTGTGCGTGTGTGTGGGATTGCGTGTGTGCGTGCGTGTGTGTGTGTGTGTGTGTGTGCGCCCTGGGATTGAATGGTGTCTTGTCCATGGTTGTTTCCTTTCTTGAACTCAACACTGCCAAATACATAATATGGACATTTAGATTACTGGAAACCTTTTCAGTCTCTTTTTAAGCGCTGAGGCCTGACATGCTGACTCTTTTAATCTGTTTATATGATTCTGTAGTGATTATTATTCAATTTATTGTCATTTGTTTCACATTTGCCATTACATATATTTAGTTAATTTAGCATCATGCTTACTGGGATTTTCCCACTCTTTATTATTATCGACATGATTAGAAATAATTTCAAAATGTTATCTGTCCTAAGTACATTTTATTGGTGTCAAGGTTACCTTGTGTTTGCCTTCATGATTTGTAAGTTTCTTTGGATATTAGTGTCTGCACTTTATTAAATAAGTGAAAATATAAATCAAGATAAATCAAGATGTTTTGGCTTATTAGACATTCTCAGATGGATTGTCTGCAGTACTCTCGGTAGTGTTATTTTAAATCAGAAAGCCAGTTTAGGTATTTAATCATTTATTCAAGACAAGAACACTGAGAAAGATAAAATAACATTTGTGCATGTCTTGCTCAAAAACAGAAGTGTACCCATGATCCCCTGTGCCCACTTTTCTTGCAGGGTTTATTAAGCCATAGTACATTACATCTTCATTATTTAAAGTTAAACTGAGCATAAAATTATTTGATTGTAAAGCTTAGCCATTAATCTTTGTACAAGTAATAATTTAAACATTAATATTGTATACAGTGCTTGCCCATTGGTTGTAGTGATTAGAACTCTAATGTCACAGCTCCAGGGCCCTGTGTCTGAATCCCACTCTGGTAGTTGTCTGTGTGATGTTTGCATATTTTCACATTCTCCGTGTGTCTGTGTGGACTGTCCTCTAGGTACTGCAGTGAACCCCCCCAATTCTAAAGACTTTTTGTCTTTGGATTAAGTGAGTACAAAAGGGGGTGGATTGATGGAAAAACAAACACAACACCAGAGGTTATTTTAAAAGGCTTGTAATATTTGATAACACTAGAATTACCAGGGCCTACAAAAAAACTCGTAGATCCGGCCCACCTTAAATCCCATTGCACCTCTCCGTCAGCGTCTTTTGTCCTGTAAATGTGCCGATAAAGAAAAGCAGCAAGCAGCCTGCTATTCCATCCCCCCACCGCTGCAGAACATGCACAAAGTTCTCCCAGCTCATGCCTTGATTGATTATCTGAGAGTGAAGTGCTGGAGTTTTAGAGTGGAAATAATAGATCGTTATTTGGAACACATGCATTTCATGCATGTTCCGTTTCTACAATAATCTGTGTAAACACATTGTTAAAACAGAAACGTTTTTCATATTTTAGTAGTAAATAACAAAATGTTGGCATAAACTATATAATGTATGAAGCCTGAAGTCCAAAGATCAAATTAACACTTTCACAAAAATTTCAAAGACAATACAACAGCTTCTGTGGTGTAGTGGTAAGATGTGCTGACTTGTAATCAAGAGTCCCCGGTTCAATCCCGACTTCCTTCTATATTTGCTGTTTTCAGTAGTGAGCTGCTCTTATTGTTAATATTATACAGTACACACATACGTTTGGTTTGCGTCTATAACAGATGGTGTACATTTATAGTACTTGTGAAAGGGATAAAATGAATAGTTCCAAATACCTGTATACCTATGTCTCTGTTTTTCATAGACCATAAGGTGCATACTAATTCAGTGTGAGCAGGAACACTCAATAAAACTGAATAAAAAAAATCAAGTGATGGTGAGATACGAAGAAGGCAGCTTCACCAGCGTTTGTGTGTCAGCTTTTATCCATCCAGATCAGAGAATGTCCAGTTCCATTGCCTCAAAACACCACTCACATCTACAGTTATTCCCATTTTCAAATAAAAACTAACAGCGTCAGATCCCTGGGGGGGGCGGTAGTATGTATCGTGATTGTGACTGAGAGAATAAAAGTGAAAATAAAACGGTAACTTTTACAAGTACTATAAATGTACACCATCTGTTACAGATGCAAACCAAATGTATGTGTGTAGTGTATAATACTAACAATAAGAGCAGCTCACTACTGAAAATGGCAAATATAGGATGAAGTCAGGATCGAACCGGGGACTGTTGATTACAAGTCAGCAGATCTTACTGCTATGCCACGGAAGCTGTTGTATTGTCCTTGAACCTTTTTTGAAAGTGTTTATTTGATCTTTGGACTTCAAGCTTCACACATTATATAGTTTATGCCAACATTTTGTCATTTACTACTAAAATATGAAAAACGTTTCTGTTTTAACAATGTGTTTACACAGATTACTGTAGAAACGGAACACACATGAAATGCATTTGTTCCAAATAGCAATCTATTATTTCCACTGTAAAACTCCAGCACTTCACTCCCAGATAATCAATGCATGAGCTGGGAGAATTTTATGCATGTTCTGCAGTGGTGGGGGGATGGAATAACAGGCTGCTTGCTGTATGCTGCTTGTCTTTATCGGCATATTTACAGGACAAAAGACGCTGACAGAGAGTTGTGATGGGATTTAAGGTGGGCCGGATCTACGAGTTTTTTCGTAGGCTCTGGTAATTCTAGTGTTAAATGTTCCCTCTTTACATGCACCACATTGTCATTTACTGACTTATTGAGAAAAATACAGAAATAAAATTGCTAAATGATCAAAAGTGGCTGAAACAAAACTTTTTTTTACACTACTTAGTTATATATTACTTAAATATAGTAATATGATTGTGTACTTACATTTGTACAGTATTATTATTTTCTTTTCTGAGCCCATTAATTCCACTAAAAGTTAGGGGGTGGTAAAGCCTGTCCCAGGAAGGGATAGGCGCATGATAGTAACGAAATTGGCGCTCCACCACAAGATCCAAACACATCCGCACCCCTGTACTGACTCATAAGTTGCTACTTTAAAGCTAACATCTGGTCACCCTAATCTGTACCTTTTTTCTGTTTCAGCTTGGAGTAAATTTCACCTGCTCAGAAATAATTATGTGGACACAAGCAGAACATATAAATCCCACAATAGTAAATGGCCAGATGTTGAACCCAGGTTACATAAGCTGTGAATAAGCAACACTTCAGTTACATCACCATAAAATTGTATTTTTTCAGTATATACATTTCAGTTATTCCAACCATGTGGTTTGAAAAAAACACAATTTCTCCTTCTTACAGAGTACCCTCTGTGATACCCAGCAGGGATTCTGTTGTGCAATCTTCATTCTCTCTTATGCCTGTTTCTCATTTGCTGTTGTTGTTTTTTGTGCATTAATCCTGTTCAGGGTGCACACATTGCTTGGAAAACTCCTGCATGTGGAAATGTATGAATTTAAACAAGTGTGGTACAAGATGGCAGCAGAGTGCTTTCCCCAAGCTTGTAGGGCAACCAAATTCAGTATATTATCCATCTTATTTAATATTTCTATCCTGATTAGGAGCCTCTTTTAAGGGAAGGCTGCAAGGCAATCAGCATCACTCAAATTTGCAAGTACAATAAACTTATTCTTCTCTTTATTCCACATGCTTTGTGGAAGATTTGACATTATAGATTATATTACTGACCAGAAGTATTAGGCTGCCCAAGAACATTATTTTTAAAGTTGGCTATCCAGATACTATTTAAACTGGCAATAAACAAAAAATAACTAATTTGTAGTGTCTTCTAAACACTTACTGATATCTTGTGAGATACTCATATCTTCTTATACTTTTTCATGAGGATTAAAAGCCATTTTATGTGTTTCTTAAATTCCACCAGCCGCACACTTGATCTAAATGAATGTGGTGGTGGTTAGCTGAGCCAGTTATGCTAGGGGGTGCAACCTAACAAACAGGTAGGCGTTCTGGGATGCCTTGAAAATAGATTTAGAAATAACTAAGCCTACACACTTTGGTTAATGTAAATCTATGATTTTGTATCATCCCTGTTATAGTGCACAATAACACATCAGTACAGATGTTATGTAGTCTTTAAACTGTCATAATGAAATTTAAGGAAAATGGCCAAGTTCAAGCAAAAAATGCAGTGCAAAACCCAAAAGGCTGGATAGCCCTGATGAACATTTTTTAAAAATCATTTCTTTAAGAAAAAGAATAAAATACAGTAAAATGATTACTCAGTACTTGCTTTGACCATGGAAAGACATCTTAAAAGAAATGGCATATTGCAGGTAAGAAATCATTCTTGTGGAAAAATAACAAGAAAATAAATCCTCATGGGTGGAAACAACTGGCAGAAAGTCATATGGGGCAATGAGCTCTAATTTGAACTTTCTGGTCCACAAAAGATGAGTTGTCAAGAAGTACATTGATCCCAGAGTGCACCATTCTATGACGAGTGGTGATGATGGCTCTGTGCTGGATTGAGTGTGTGGTAGTAGATGATGTAGCATTGTCATGATTACAGATTATATTCTCACTTTTATTTGGATATTCAACATTCAACATATTGCCCTTTCTAGTGTCATGGTAACTAAGAAGTAACTGTAACAGTGCTATCAAAAATTAAGACATTAATGCTTGAGATTAATTTTTAAAAGTGAAACATTTTATATTTCCTGTATTGCATTAAAGGGGTGACATGGTGGCACAGTGGTAGCGCTGCTGCCTCGCAGTAAGGACACCTGGGTTTGCTTCCCGGGTCCTCCCTGCTTAGAGTTTCTTTTTCCCGTTTTTTTCCGTATCTGCGTGGGTGCTCCGGTTTCCTTCCACAGTCCAAAGACATGCAGGTTAGGTGGATTGGTGATCCTAAATTGTTCCTAGTGTGTGCTTGGTGTGTGGGTGTGTGTGTGCCCTGCGGTGGGCTGGCGCCCTGCCCGGGATCTGTTTCCTGCCTTTTTGGCTGGGATTGGCTCCAGCAGACTCCCATGACCCTGATCATTGAAAAAATGATCATTTATCAATGTACTAATACATGAGAGCAGCGGCCCTCAACAGCAGCTGTCAGGTGCTACACGAAGAAACAAAGAAAAAATGGGTGAAAAATGGGACTTAAAATGATGGTTGGTTACTAAGCAGCTGAACATAAATCTTCACACTTAGCGGTGGTTTGATTCCACCACTCCATCTCACGATGCCCCTGCTGTGTCGCTTTGTTCCTGTTCTTCCAAATCAGTCTTTCAATGCTCACATTAGCTCCGAGGGAGCAGATCCCTGTCGCTTCCACACCTCGCACCAAGACCGACAGATATCTGTGAAAGTCAGCATTACAGATGAGTGCTCTCTTTCTCACCATGCTGCCCCCTTCCTGCATGGGCAGGCAACACAGCGTGTCTCTCTGTCAGGTCTGGTCTACCAACACATGTCGTCACCATTCGAGCAGCCGAGATATTGTACAACAGTCACATTTACAGGGGACTACTGAACATTTCTGAACTCATTTGGTTAAATGTGTGATTAATCACAATTAATCGCAAAATGCCCTTCGATTAATCATAATTAATCGAGGGATGCTTTGCGATTAATCAGGATTCAAATTTTAATTGTTTGACAGCCCTAATTAAAAAACATACTTTTACATAATAGAAAACATAAAAGAGCTTTCCTGATGTACTGTTCAACTTAATTTTAATTTTAATTATTTAATCTCATTTCCTAAAGCCTTTTGGAAGAGAACAGAAGAATGTATAGGGTATTTTGTCAAAATGTTTGTCGAAATAAGCATATTTTTGTTAATAATGCAGTAATTCACAAAACAGCTCTTCAGAAATAATCTTAATTGTTCAGCAGAATAATGACTCCAAACACTCTGAACACACAATTAAGACCTAGATGGGGCAGAAATCTGTAGATGAAACGGCAATAGGTTGGCCACCTCAGAGCCCCAACCTCAACGTGACTAAACCTGTGTGATCACCTGGGCTGGAAAAAGAAAAACCATGGCAAATCCTGAAAAAAAATTTTGAAGAAATTATCCCAGGGCTACTTGAAAAACTAATACAGTGCAGCAGGGTACCAAAACAAATTGCTTCAGTTATGCATTATAATGGGGACCAAACTACTTGAAAAATAGAATTCCCCAAATGTTTTATTGTATCAATGTTTTTTTGTTATATATTGTTTTCACAAGAAATAAACACTTAATGAGCAAAATATCTAGCTTTAAATATAATTTTCTTGGATGTTCTAAGACGTTTACACAGTGCTATATATATAGGTATGTGGTAAAGTACTTACCAACACCATGCAAATCCTCCAATTAATGTGCAATAGTCTATTTCTATGCTTAAATGTTATGCAGACCAAATATGTCATGTTTCGAGTGAACAGCATATACTTCATGTCTCAGAGAACTAATCATCTGAATGTAAAACAGTTACATTTGACTTTGCTGAAGTAATAGTCCTGCTGTGCGCTAACTGTTCTGTTTAGATAAAACGACAGGACTCATTTAGACTGCTAGTATAACTTTGCTTTATTAATAAAAACAGGGAGGAAACTAAATAACTGCTTCTGCTCATCAGACCCTGCAAAAAGAATCCTTTGTGGAAGCCATAAATTAGCTGCAGTGCCATTTTTGTCACCATGCAGAACAATGTACATTAAGCTTTCTTTAAGGACTAGTGTGCTAAACAAGGGTTACATTGTAGGCAAATAACCCAATTCTGAGCAATTGAAAACACTGTTATCAGAGCATGAAGCATATCTTTTACTTTTCTCATGTATCATTTGCATTTTATTAGCAGTATTACATGAACATGATGTTATGCAAGGTCTGTGTTTCAAGAATCTGTGGGGATTTAAAGCTCTGCTAGTTCGTTTTGTGCCATATGAACAGGGCAATAAAATTGTCAGTTTCTGCAATTTCAGTTTTCTTTGATTGCCTTGCATTATTATTTATTTCATTTAATATATTAGTACTTTTCTAACCACTGGTTGTAATTGACATGCAATCTTCCTTCATTATTGTTGTTTTTTTTTTTTATACCTGATTTATTCTAATGTAGCAATGACAAGTTAATTATATGAAGTAATTGAAGGGTCAAGAAAGTAAAAATCAACAGATGAATAAATAAATATGAATGTCCTAATAAAATTTTTGATTGTGATTTGTCCAGGACTGACTGCAAGAAAGTCCAGGATTATTAATATCAAGAAATTAATTAGTGTAGATATTTATTAAAGTCATTCCTCCCTGTGAACAGCACTCATTACTTACCACTGCCGTCCATATGGTTCATTATTTTTAGTTCCATGTTAAAGCACTGACCTTTTGCATTGTTATTAATTCTTGGAACTAAGATGAGTTTGGGTTTTAGGGGCCGCATCTTCAATTATGCATAATAAATCATGTACTAATATCTGTATTTCTTAAGGATATAAATATAAATGCATTAACTTGTTTGCAACTGTTCTTGTCACATACATATTCACTTGCTTAACCAGTTTGTTTTTAAAAATTGCTTGAGATGGCAGCTGTTGATAGCGTTGGCCACAACAACAACAAAGAATGGGCACCAGACCATCACTGGGCACACAGGGCATTTGGACAATTTAAAGCCACTAGTTGCTTTACACTGCACAGATCAATTTGCAGGTTCCACACAATGTTTGATGGGACCTAGTTTTGAAAAATGGAGCTGTCAGGCAGCTGCACTAATCACTGTGCAACCTTGCTACTTGCCAAAGCATCTGTTCCCTATTTAAAACTGCAGTCAGGGCTTTCCCTGGCAGTAATGAGCAAAATAGGAACCGTATGGATAAGACACTTTGGATGGAGTTTGGGGGATACAGTGAATTCTTAGAGCACATTGCATCTTCTGGCACAGCTTCTTATTTTCACAGCTCTGGTTTGTCTTGGAATATTTGTGCTGGCAGAGATATTTTTGCTCATTTTATGTTTCTTAGAAATTTGTATTTTCCATGATGTCCAGATTTGGCAAATTCCGATTAAACTGAGCTCCATGCTGCGCTTACTCATGTCTGCAAAAATGACACAACTACTGTTAGTGCACCTTCATCTAAAAGCTTTACAAGTGGCTTAATGAGAACGCTGTAAGTGACTGATTAATCCCAACACACCCTTGAGGTAATATAGTTGGTACAGTAACATTAATTTAGTCTGCCGTGACAACGTGAATAGTTTGATGAACAGATACTTGTGACTCTCCTCAACAAGCATAGAAAGAGTTATTTTGCCTTCAATGTTTGCTACACTTGTTTAATTAATGTGTAAATAAGCCAATTATTAAAGACAAAGGCTGAACAAAAAATATTATTACATCTTCCAGGCAATGAAATTTGATATCTGATGTTTAAATGGAGGGCAGCAAATTGAGTGCTACTGCCTCATAGAGCAGCATTGTCGTTTAGATACCTGCATCTGTGTGGTGCTTACATGTTCTCCCCACATCTGTGGGCTTTTCTCTTGTCACTTTGTTTTTTCTTTCTCAACTTGAGGACTTTGGTTAATTGTTTCTTCTTATTGGCTCTGTAAGAGAAAATGTAAGCAAGTGTGTGGGATTCCTGCATTGCATCTCTTGCTCTAGTTTGAATTTCATGTTATCTTTAAAGTGTTATTGATAAGGGAGACACATCGAAAGCATAAAAGATAATTGTGACCTTTAAAGGCAAAACTGGCCTAATAGGAATTGTTCAGATTATGCAAACTTTTTATATAGTGCCTTTAATGATAGCTAGTTTGTTCGGTAACTGCCTTTCAGATTGCGTAAACACAATACAAGGTAATGATATGGTAACTCATACTTTTTCCTCATGCTGTTTGTTAAATTACTGAGGGTCTGAAGCGAACAACAGCAACCTACATTAAAATTCTGCTCTGAGCAAAATTAATTAAGCTAGGACTTTATTTTATTTTATTTTTATTTAATTTGTTTTGTGTGTAACCTCAGCCAAATCATGTTATATCGTGTTTGACTGAAGTAAATGTTTTTGGCCTTTGCCCCTTTGATTTGTGAACTAGAAATTTGTGCTATGATAAAGCAAAAAGCTACTAATTACAGTGGAGTATAGGGAACTGTAATGTACATCACAACCCTACTGAAGGAAGATGAAGCCTGTAGCAGAGGTTTCCCAAGCAATATGGTCTCCATTCTTTTGCACCTTTGGTTTCTACTTGTCAAGGAATGTGTGGTGGTTGCATGTGCATCAGTGTTCTCAGGTCGAAAAAATATCATTCACAGAATATCTAAGACTCACTTCTTTATAAGACTGGAATGCTTTTCAAAGGGGCACTTACAGACAACAGAGACCTTGGTGTTCTTTGACTTTCTTGGTGGTCCTGGCCCTGTTTCTCCTCCTGGTCCATTAAAACATTGCACTTTTCTTGTGCATTACCTTGATGGTGCCTGGGTTTGTTGTTATTTTTTTTTTAAACATCTTGCCTGAACTGGTTGTTGTCCCATTTGATTTTGGTTTTTCATAAATGCTAAGTTCTGGCTCCCCAAACTGTCGAGATAGTGGGTCCTAAAATGGATGAAAGGACATTGTGAATTTGGGCTTATTTTTCTCCCAACTTTAATCACTTTTATAAATGTGGACCTTCAGTTTTGAAGGCATACTTCCAAGGTAATATGTTACAGTGGGAGATTGAATTCTCTGACCTATGAGCTGAGTGGAGGAGTTAAAAGCATTGGGTCAAGTCAAAAGTAAATTTAATTAAATGAAGTACCTTTCATAGCAGGTATCATCACAAGGACTTTGAACCAAGCAAACAATGTAATTATGGTATCAGAAAAACATTAATTTCATTTTACAAACATTAGATCACCGCTCTCAGAACTTGATTTAACTCCCAGCTCTGATACTATTGCTGTGGAACCTGTAGCATTCTCTTCCTTTCTTCATGGGTTTTCTCTGGTTACGTGAGCTTCCTCTCACATCCAAAAGACAAACACATTGAGATAATTGGCACCCCAGTACGTGTAGTGGAAAAAAAATGGTTTTGGTGATTACAATACCACAGGTTTCATTTCATATGTCAGAAAGGAGCTGGACTTTGCATAAAAGCAATAGTCTGTTTTATGTCTTTTCCCTTTGTATTTCTAAATGTTTCTTTTTCATTTCTGTTCTTTCTCTCTGCCTCTCCCTTTCAATATAATCTCAGCTGGCTTTTTATGGCCCATAGTGCTTCTTTATCCTTCTTAACCTGACCTTGACCTACCGTCACTGTATTGAATAGAAGCAGACTGCAGGAGTTTAAAGCTCAAGTAGGAGTAGAAATTCTGAAGACATTCTTCTAGCAAATGCAGCTTACTATATTCTAATATACTTTGTAATACTGTATGTACAGTAATTGTAATATACAGAAATGCAGTGCAGCTTACGTTGTTTTATATTACATTTACTTCATAAAAAATATTGAAGTTAGAGTAACACAAGTCATAATTATTTCTCAATTACAACTCTGTGGCAGTTTGATCCACTTTTTCTTTCTCGAAAGTACTCAAATGCACAGAAAATAGCAATAGAGGGTCAAAGTAGAGTTAATAAACAAAGGAAAATGGTCCCGATTAAAATAAAAGGGGGAAAAGTGTTTTCGTAAGGACGACATGGCTAAAAACAATCTATGCTGAGAGATAAAGTGTACTATGGGATAAAAGTCATAATCCAGTGAGGCAATTAAATTGTTATTCCAATATGGTTGAGGAAAAAAAAAGCACAGAAGCTGCTGACTTTTGGTGAAATTCTGCTTTTGACAATCCTGCTGATTTAAATTTTGTGGGTGCTGATGATTTGAATTGTAGTACCTATATTGGAATTTATAAATTTACCATTGAGATGAATATCTGGAGAGTGCAGGGAAGGGATTTATGCATGTTAAATACCTTCCTTCCTGGATCAGTTTAGTAAATTTGTGGAGAATTGGCATAGTTTATTCATTCGTTTTGCAAAGTAATATGTTCTGGCGGAGTCTGTTTTGTTGGCATATTATTATAGGCTAAATATACCTTGGGCCTTGGCCTGGGTGGTGTCCCTGGTCCACAGCTTCTGCACATGAGTGATGACCAATGAAACAGATCAGCTGGCCTGTGTTACGCAGGTCGCCATCAGCACGTTTCTTTTCTTGTAATGTACAGTGCATGCAGCTTTCATGAAGCACAGCACTCTCATTCACTTCACTGTGATTGTAATAGTATTCTGCTGCTGATGTTGGTTTCATGTCAGACCTGCAAAATTTTCAACTACAGATGTAGTTGAAGTACAAGTGATTTCACATGTCATATGGCATTTCCTGTCAGTAACTTGAAGGAGCACACATCTCAAGTCAAACCTTAAATCGCACAGCTTGTGGGTCACACCTTCAATTCATGGGTTGCATTCATGTCAGACCAGAATACATCAAACAAGAATACATATCTGGGCCCATTTAAAAGTGTGTAGCAAACAGCGGTGAAATTCTGTCCTGCAAATGCTACACCCACAGGACATCTTCCTAAAACACCTGCCCCCAGTTTCTTGAGGCTGTGCGTTTTAAACTGCCGCCAGTTATTCATGGAGATAACAAAAGGTACTGAACAAAAGACCTGATGCTGAGAGAAAATAAATATCTGAAATTGCTGTTATCCATTCAGGAGCTCAGTAGAACAATGCAACTGAAGCTTAATAATTAATTTACACTTTGTAATGAACATAGCAACAGTGGAAACAGACACACACACATAGACCATCACAACTTTTGGGCTTCACATGTTTGAGAAGAACCTCTGTCTGCTACAATATTTTTCTTTCATATTAACTATTGCATCACTATATGGCATAACAACAGCAAATAAAGTGTAGAAGCATTGTGGTCTATGGATATACAACAAGTTAAAACACTGCAACTATTTAGAAATGTGACACTTAATAAGATGTCTTAGTGTTCCCAACCAGTTTTAAACAAATTTCTCTCAATGGTGTCTCCAGAGGTATATATTGCATAGCAGCAAGACTAGACCAGTGGTGTGACTTGTCGTATCAACTATGTGGCATGTTGCATGGCAGAAGTGTTTCCTGCCAATAGTGCACACAGCTGTGTTGTCAGTTATGTTGCTCTTGTAGTATGAAATTCTGTATATAAATTGATAAATATTTTGTATGTCTTTATTTTTAAGTCAGACAAAGCCAATGTAATAGTGTTTCAGAAGAAATGATTTATTTCATTGATGAGAACAGAAATGTTTTCATGTCTAACCAAACCCCCTGAGTCTTTAGGACTGACTCAGGATGTGAAATTTATGGCAGGGTTGGGAGAGAGGCCTAAAACCAGTTAGGCAAGGGGGATTCCCTGCAAGACATTCTTAAGAAGACATGAAACAGGGAAACAAATGTTATTGCTAATATTATTCACTATTTTGTTTTTATTCACTTTGAGATGAGCCTGGGTCAGATATGAGCAAAATGTTTATTTTTTTGTTTCAAAAGTGGAAAAAAAAGTATTACTACTACCTCAGATTCTGTTCAGTTACAGCCTTTTTATATTGTATTTTTTGTGCACTTTTTGATGTGACCAAATTTAAAAGGAGGAGAATGAATAAACATTCCTTGTTTTTCAATGCATTCATTTGTGTTGGTTTAAAACTTGTTATTAGCTGCTGAAAAACCTGGCCCAACTAAATTTTTAAATTGAAAATCTGGCCAACTGAATAGCCCTGTTTTACAGGAAGTGATTCTGATATATTTCAAAATGAATTTGATAGATCTAAAGGAATCTGACATATGTTAAGATGCTTAAGTCAGTTTTGGCATATCCGAAAACATTTCTGAGATGCTTTGAAATGCATTTCTGATACCCCAAAATATGTTGCAGATATCTTAAAATTTACAGGAACTTATTCAGACACATCTTGAATTAAATTGCAAAGATATGAAAATCTGATCTACAGTAAATTTTAACATAACTGACACTCATTTTCAGATACCACTAAATGTTAATTTGGCCTGCCATGCAATGAATCTGTGAACATACTGGTATTGTTGGTTCACTCAGAAACATGTCCCACATCTTGTGTATTTTTTGGAATCAGTACAGAATGGAATTTAATTATTCATGTGGTAAAATTTTTCTTGTGCCATTTCAGTTTTCTGTTGTTCAATCGATCATCCTATTTGCTGCATTATTCTTTTTTCTTCACTGTGTAAACTGTAAGCTCTTTTTCTATTCCCCCATCTAATTCCAGCATTTTCACTCTTTGCTGCCTCATGCTCACTCCACTTGTTCTCTATCTAGAGTGCTCTCTTGCTTTTCAGTGAGTTCATCCTAAAGCTCCTTGTCACCCTTAATATTAACTGCTTTTATATCTTATGGTGTTTGCCTCTAAGCTCTTCTTTCCTCTTTTTCATGCTCTCCAAGTATGGAAGGTCAGACCTTTCTTATTGAGTCTCCCAGGTGATAAAGCCCGCTAGCTCACTACAGAACATATCGTGTATCTGAAATTGGTAACACTCTTTGGCATTTGTGACCTGAAACATTTTAGTTATGTTCTGTTTTTTACTTTGGTTGCCATTATAACATGTCACTAAAACTGTGTTTCAAAAGACATAACATGCTGAATCTAAATTGTAGTTGGTTCACTCAACTGTAATAAATGAGCACTCCTGCTTTGAACTACTTTGATTTGATGCATTAAATGAAATAAAACTGTAAATGCATAAAGATGTGTGAGGTTATGTAATGTAGAAAAAAATATTCAGAGCAAAATGTCAGCTACTTAATTTTATCTCACTGTCTCATGAAAGAAGATTGATTTAGATTTATTTGGTATTGTTCTTCAGAAAGCCTTTATCAAATTTTATGTAATTACTGTTAATTACTGCCAGGTTTCAACAGAGTTCTTTTATTGCTTTCAGATGGAGCATACAGAGAAAATCTGCAACACCTCACAAGACTGTTGGTTCAGCCAATTTCTGCCTCTCTCGCCAAAGAGCTTTTGTCTGCTCGTGAAACTGCTGGTGGCAACAAGTGCTCTCCGCTGTCAATGCCTATGGATACAGGTAACTTAACAGTGACATGCTGCTGTCCTTTATTGGCAATTTTTTGGAAATGCTTTCATCATTACGTTTCAGAGTAAACCGGTAGACTGCACTATTTAGATTTTAATTCCATTTAGCTAAAGAGTGGAAAGGTTTGATGAGGGCTTTATTTCACTCCATTTTTTGTTTAGTAAACGTATATGTGAATATGCATGGATATTTATGTTCTTGTGTTCCTTATGACAAACGATTATCCTCCAGTGTAATGCTTTTGTGATAATCCTTTAACCTCTTTTCATAATCACCTGAGAGAATCAATTGTGGCTGCACTGTAGTTCAAGATATAATCCAGATGAAGAGAAAACTGCACTATCAAAAAACCAAGATGGTGTTTCCGTTTAGAAAATTATCTCCTATACTCAGTACATTTTCCATGGTGGTAAATGAACAGTAAAGAGCAAGGGGGAGAGCAAGTACATATCTGAAAGATTATATCTCTTGACTGGCCTGGGAGATTTTGCAAATTCCCCTGGGTAAACCGAATGAAGTAGCATGGATAAGGTGGTGTGGTCATCCAAGTTCATTGTGCTGCCACAGTGGCTTTTAATAAGAAAAGTGGAATAAAAAGGATGATACAAGATTGCATTTTTAGGTTATTCTGTAACACATAAGAAAAATGTAGCAACATTTTTATGGCCGAAGAGCAGCATTTACACTTTTAATTTTCATTTTAAGTTAGTTATACAGAATTGCTACAACAGCAACAACAAAATGTATGTATATAACACATTTTCATACAAATGATGTAGCTCAAAGTGCTTTACAGGATGAAGAAAGAGAAAATAAAGACAAAATATAAAAATTAGGCAATACTAATTAACATAGAATAAAAGTAAGGTCTGATGGCCAGAGCGGACAGAAAAATAAAAAAAAACTCCAGACGGCTGGAGAAAAAATAAAAAAAATCTGCAGGGTTCCAGGCCACAAGACCACCCAGCCCCCACAAGGCATTCTACCTAACATAAATGACCTCAATCAGTTCTCATGGTTTTCAGGCTTCACATGGAAGAACTTGATGATGATGGTCATGTGGACTTCTGCCCTTCAATCCATCAATGTAGGGACAGCACGGCGCTTTAATTGGGTGGTGGTGGCACAGAACGCCACCACAGAAAACCGGATAAACAACAGCAGAGAAAGAAGGGGTTAGTACGGACTGAATTAGGTGGAAATAGATTCATTTATCAAATAAACATACTAAACATTATAGATCTGCAGGCATCAAACTTCTACATGAGGGTGGAAAGCAAGGCAAGCTACTAAGTGTTATTCTGTGGCAGAACCCACTATATTCTTCTCTGTCTTCCCGCCAGCACTGCGCCGATCTTTGACTGTTCCTTCCATGCTGCCTCACATACTGTCATCTGTAACATTTACTGCTTGCTTGCACATTCACAGAGCTGCTTCTGCCTAGCAGTGCTCATTTGAGGTCACTGTTAACACCAGCTGCCCTCATCTCCCCCAACCCCATAAAATGGTCCAAGCTTTTGGGGGCTCACCAGAAGCCACGCACCCAAGCCATTGAACTTTGGCTTCTGAAGTGCCCGCAGGTAAATGCTCTATAGCCACACCCACCTACCTTTCCATGTTGTGCACCAGAACACATTTTTGCCATGTTATTGCATATGGGTAGAAAGGCCCAAATGAAATGAAAATATGTGTGCTATGTGTGCTAATGGCATGAATTTTGCTGTTAGCAATACTCAATTTATTTTGTGTGTTTTTTTTTGGCAAAGTGAAACTCTTATTTTTGCAGAAAATTTATTTGAATTGTTTTAGCTTCTCACTACCACCGATTAACATACTTGTAGTATGTATTCTTGGTGATCTACAACTAATTAGCCTCTGTTTTATTTTTATTTTTTCAGTTTCAAAATGTATTTGACCACAGCTTAGTGGTTCAATGTTTAGTAGTGCTACCTCAAAACTTTGCAGTTCTGTGTTGAAATACAAATTCAACCAAAGTCTGTGTGGAATGTGTCCACTTGGGCTTTTCTCCATTTTGCAACTGGGTATATTTGTGACTCAGAACTGTTCTGGCATGTCTGAATGCAGCGTGGTTCCCTGCTCAGGGTTAGTGTCTGCTTTAATCCCATTGCTGCTGAGATTGGTCCAGGTATTTAAAAAACCAGGCGCAAAATGAGTGACGTATTCAGCATGCATAAACCACAGCAGGGTGTCTGAAAATTAACACATGTCAATAAACATCCATCTATCCCATATCAAACATACTTAGGTGCAGTTAAGATGTTGTGGTGAGGATCTTCTCCTAGCAGCAACAGATAGATGCAAGGCATAACCCAACACTGGACCGTGTGCCAGGCCATCGTAATGTCCATACAGTCCACGCTTACAAGTATGGGGCCAGTTAAAAACAGGGTTTTAACTTAATATGCACATCTTTGGGAAACTCACTGGAAACTTCACACAGGAAGGACCCTGAGCTAAAATATGAACTCAGCATTCAAGGGCTAATAAGTCCACTGTGTGGCCATCCTGCAGGAGATTAAACAGAATGTGACTATTATATTTGTTTGTTTTTTTTTTTTTTCAAACAATTCTGCACTATATCGCGTTCTTGGGAAATAACTATGACTACAGTATGTCCACATAAGTAAAGGATGTTCCTGTTCCAAAAAAAGTATGGCAGATATCCTAAAACGAGATTAACTGGTGATGGACGGAATAAGTGGAGACTGTTGAAAAGCAGCCTAATTTTGTTTTAATAAATGGTGTCAGAGCTATCAGGGAGTAACTATGCTTCTTGAAAAACAGAGACTAATTTACAAATTTGGAGATTTAGTATTAATATGTTGTCAGAGAAAAATATTTTTCCAGAATCTAAACAGGAGTGCTGTAACACTTTTCATAAAGAAGGCATTTCATGTAATGGATTGAAGGATACGAAATAGATCAAATTAATGGTCTTCACACTCAGGGCTATAATTTAGCAATGTCTTTCATTTGGATTTATGCGCTATATTATCTTGTTATCCTGCTTGAAATTGCACAGCCCACCTCTCTAAAAATACAATGGCCCAGATATGTTGTCCCTAAGAGCACAATCTGATGCCAAACACTTTGTCTTGAGACGCAAGGGGATTGCTAGCAGAAATCTTGAAAAGAACTGTATTACAATACAGAGTGAAACTAATTAAAAAAAAATCTTCAGCAGCATGGTCAGCAAGCTTTGGTTAAAAAAAGAAGAAATAACATTTCACTCAACTCACCATAGTGGTTCCTCTGCAGTAATAGAAAGGAATCTGGTGCATGAACTCTTTTAATGGATAGCATTAAACTCTAATTCCTGCTATTGACATAAAAATCTCCCCATCTCTTTGCATCATCACCCAAGAGAATCAGTTGTTGCTGCACTGCAGTTGTTTAGCCTTGAAAGACAGTAAAAGATATAGTTCAAGACTGTCTAGCGACAGAGGTGAAAGGAAAGATTGAAAATCAAATCCCTGGCCACTGATCTAATAAAGAAATATACTGTACCGATTAAAAAAAAAAAAGTATGCAAAGCTCCCCTTTAATAAAATGCGTTCCATTTCTGGATGTGAGTATTTTTGTGTTGTACGGTAGTAGTAGGGCTTAGTATTTATCAGTATATTTTGACTTGTAAAGGAACAACTCTGAGAACTGTGCAGTAGTTCTTACTATGGAACAGAGGTGCATACTTAGAGTATATATCACCTCTTGTCTTCTTCTTACAGCTTTCGTGTGGCAGTTTTCCAGTTTTAAGGCCAGCCTCAACATACCTCATTTTAGAACTTCTGACTCTTTTTTTTAAATGTTTTTTCATGTTTCAATTTTACTTGAGAAAATGCCTTGTAATTATATGTTCTGTGAAAGATGCCTTACAAAATAAAGATTGATTGATAACTGATTGGTTCTTACACTTTTTCACTATAAGGGCTGATGATTTAGCACATGATGCATAAACCTCTAGTAGTCATGATACCTTGATGAGACATAAATTGTTATTCCTCTGATTATATACAGTAGAGCAGCAAGAACAGATCAATGAAATATTGAAGCAGCTAAGTTGATTGATCATGTTATTCTAAAACATTGTGACAGAGAGCTTGGTTGGAGCACCAATATTTTTACAGAATAGAAGCTGAGCCATTAGGAGCCCAAGTGGTGTGTGCCCTGGCAGTGGTCACTTCTGTGACCTTGAAAGTGACACTCCTCCACCTTCCTGATTATGAAAGATATTTTTTAAAATGTACAGTATTTATACAGACCAATAACTGGTGTCAACTAGACATATTCAGTTACTATATACATGGCTCTCTGCTTCTTGGACAGGTGACCTGGGAGAGTTCTGTTCTTCTGATAAAATTTAACACCTGCAACCACTAGAGGGAGCTTTAGGGCAATTGCCTCAGGATTTCCAAAGACTGGTTAATTCACAGACTGTTTCCATATTAGCCACTGGTCAGGGTTTAAAAGCCGCTTCACGTCAAAGGGCTAGGGAGCTTAGAGGTTGTGAGGACTGGTGTTGGCAAGAGTTTGGCTGTCAGAAGGAAGAAAATCCGGAGGAAGGTAAAAAGTGATGGTGTGTTGTTGTTAAAAGGTGAGGATGTGAGTAAGACACCCTGTCAGCTATACAGTGGAGAAGTCTTCAGTAAGTTACTCCTGGTTATGGTTCTTTCTTCCTTTCATAATTATTTTATTAATAAACATGTCTTCTGTTGTGTTTCTCTGATTACTTCAGTTTAATGTACATGCAACAATAATGACGCTATAAACCTGTACACATCTATATTGGGTTTGTGAATTGTTTATTGAAATGCACTTATATATTGTAATAAAACAATTTAAAGTTATTTAAGATAAGCTACAATTTTCAAAGCTGCTTAATTAAGTTTGCACAGAGTTGCTGACTATCCTGCTTTTAACACCGTTGTTCACACCAGTCTAGTGTTGAAGCTCAAAAACCTTGGTCTGTGCAGCTCCATCTGCGGCCGAGTGTTTGACTTCCTCACAAGCAGACCCCAGACTGGCAAAAGGAAGTCCTCTGTGCTGTTCAGCAACATTGGCATTCCACATGGCTGCTTCCTTGGCCCACTACACTCTACAATCTGTTCAGCTATGATCATGTAGCAAAGCATTAGAGAAAGAGCATCAAGTTTGTGGTCAACACCACCATGACTGGCTTCATCAGTGATGATGATGAGGCCATCAACAGGAAGGAAGTAAAAGAACTGACCATGCAGTGCCGTGGCAACAACCTCACCCTGAACTTCAAAAAGACAAAGGAGGTCATTGTAAACTTCAGGAAGAATAAAGGCAGTCAGACATCACTTAACAGCTCCCCCATCTGAGCAGCTGGCTGCTTCATATTTTTAGATGTCTAGATCACCAACTGGCCTGTCATGAGCTTTCATCACCATCTACATCCTCAACAATGCTCAGAAAAGGCTGTTTATCCTGAGGAAGCTAAATAGCTTTGGAACTAAAACTAAACAGAACTAAAATTCGGGTAAACATTTACCACTGCACCATTGAGAGCATCCTTATCAGATACATCATGGAACAGTTTGGTAACATGGCTTGCCAGGATCACAAGCTCATCCAAAGGACTGTCCGTACCGATTCCAAAACCATTGCAGCTGATCTTACGCAGGTCCATACCATATGTTTCACATGCTGTATGAGGAGGACTGAGTCAGTCTTTTTTTGTTTTAACATTTTATTAAATTTACTAAAAGCAAGTAAGCAAGTAACATTCCATACAATCCAATCAAACTTGACAAAACTAAATTCAAATCAACCCCCACTTATGAGAAAGAGAGCAAGGCCACCAGCCACAGTAAAACTGAGTAGTAAAAAAAAGTGTGAGAAAATCCTTTTCCCCATTTTCAGTGCTTATTCTAAAATGTTATTGATTAGATCCTGCCAGATTTAAAAAAGTTCTGAACAGATCCTCTGAGTGAGAATTTGATTTTTTTTCCAATTTCAACTTAAAAGACTGCATTAGTCTTTACTGATGCTAGCCATCTAGCTCAAATGCTATTTTCACTCCTACCATCTGTTAAACGTTACCAGTGCCTTACTACATGCTCCTATGGCTTTTTGGCAGTTTCCTAATCTGAATTTACCTGCTGCAGACTGTATCCATTTGCTGCATCTTGTCTAAATCTGTTGTATGTTACTTCTGCATTTACCTGCTTTTACCATTTGCACTTCATTTATTTGCTTATTGCAGTTTTTTGCACTGCTATTAACCTGTACAATGTATATTTCTGTTTAGCTCAAGTTCTGCACTATGTACATACAGTATTCAATTTATTACTATCTTCCTTATTGTCTGTACTAGCTGTGCTACCTGTCTTAAGATGGGTTGAAATCTAAGTAATCAACATAGAACTCCACTCCATTTGGTATAGGATTCATAAAAGCTTTATTAATGTCCACGATGAGCCATCTGTTGGAATGACAAATGCAATGCATTGTATTACCACAAATTTTTGTGATGTGCCATCTGTTGGAATGACAGACATAGCAACCGGGTAGACACATAGATAAACAGATGCTATCCTTTTATTAAGGTGGATTTTCCTGCATCTGTGGCAGAAGACCTTCACTATGCTATGTGACAATTCATAAATGAAGATAAAGATCCCAGAAGACAGGAACTACCCATGGTTGTGGTGACAGTCCATTGCAGAGTCACTTTACACAGAGCTAACCTGGAGTTGCCAGCAAGCCTAACACATAGCCGTTCTTATACAGAAATAGGGAGTGTGTACAAACTGCACACAAATAGCGGAGGGGAACTCAATCTAAACACATGATTCTAGCACAGTATGCAAAAAAAATGTGAATGAGGTAATTAATAATTAAGGATACATAAGCAAATATGCATTGCAAAATTTTAGTGTGCATAAAGAAAATGTGAGCTGAAATGATACTAGTGTTTTAAAAGCAGTAGGCCAGTCCCAGAAAGTTCAAAGGTTTGCAAATGTGGCAGACCTTTGAAGATGTTTTAAGCCATTAGAGGTCCTTCCTTTGATATTCACTGTACCATTATTTGTAAAAACTGTACAGTGATTAGGCTGCCCTCGTATCTCCATAGAAACAGGAGGCTGAAATCTTAGAATGGGCTTTTCAAACTCATAAAGTAATGAGATCTTGAAATGGTTTGAATTGGTGGGGCAGAGGTGATATGTGGCACTCATAGCTCTGTCCACTGTCTCCCAACCTGACAGACAGGAAGGGAGCTGAATGGGGCTGAGATCCCTTTGAACCATGTATTATTATAATTGTGTATATTAGCAGCTTTTATTTTTGTACTATTGTGCTGTGTAAAGGAGAACTCAAAACACACCTGCTCTCATTCAAAGATTTATTTGTAATGACAACACTCCTATTTGAAAATCATCTGTTTGCTAATGTGAGGGCTCACTCTGTCTCGAGCCTAAAATATATTTTTTTATGTTGATTTGAGTTATTCAGTCAGTCAGCTGGTCAATCAGTTTGTACTATTTATAGCACCTTTTGTGTTGAAAACCTTTTAAAATCACATCACATGCATCTGGAAAGAGCTGCTTTTATTTAATTAAACTCCAGTCTGATTACAGCTGAAGTCCTGTGCCAGTGAGACCTCACAGTAAGCTGGCACAGATAATATGACCAAGTGCAAGACTATTGATCAGCCATGACTTCTCCACAGCCTCTGGCTCTCTCTGTCTTATAGGCAGCTCTGTCAGTCTGTCACACTTCAGCGTTTAAGTTTGAATTGTAAGGCTGAAGTGTTGCTTCATTAGTGCACCATAAGAAGGTGAACCAATTTGTCAGCCCTGCATTGATTCAGTAAGCTAGTGAACACCTTGGAATTTGTGGATTAACTCGTTTTTATCTTTTTGTCAATTTACATAATCTGATAATGATTATACTACTTTTATAGAAGTTGTCTGTTCCTCTTGATCCTGATTAAACTTAATCCCCCTGTGAATATTTTTAATTGGTTAAGTGTACTACTCTGGCAGTTAACATTTGAGGTGAATCTAAGAAAAAGCGCACGGTTATTATTATTATTATTATTTATTATTATTCAGTGTTTGTTTTCTCTCACATGATGTCTTTGTGGTTTAACTGGTAAATCCAGGCTACAACAAGAAGCCAAAGTGATTTACCCTAACACCTTTCTAAGGGTGCATGCAGTGCCTATACGTGTGTTCTTTTGCACTTCACTAGCTGATGGATGGCCTGGAAGCATCTTCAAGTTTTCATCATGATCTTTCTGTAACGTACCTAATGCTCCAACTATAACTGGCACAGTTCTAGTTTTACAGTTCCACATCCTACTAATCTCGATTTCCAAGTCCTTGTATTTACTGATCTTCTCAGTTTCTGTCAACATGATGTTTAGTCATCTGGGATGGCTATATTGATCAACAGACAGGTTCTCTCTTTCTAATTATGCGGTACAATAACAGGACGATTCGCTAGGATTGTTCTATCTGTTGTTATTGGAACATCCCACATGATGGTGATATCGTTGATGTTCACAACCTTTTCTGGCTGGTGTTCGTAATACTTGTCTGGCACTTGTACCCCTAGATTCTTGCACATAGTCCAGTGTACATAACTGGCTACTTTATTATGTCTCTGTGTATATTCAGTAAGTGCAAGTGTTGTACAGCCTGCAACAATACGACTAATATGCTCTTCTGCCTTGTTCCGTAGTCTGCTTTTACTGTCTACTGACTGTTTTAAAATGTTCTTCTGGTGGTACCTGGTGTTAAGTGCCTGGTCCTATGCTGCCATAATTAAGCTTCCTGTCTCTCCTTTTAGACCAGAACTGTGAAGCCATTGCATAGATGCCTGCTTATCGACAAATGATCTTTCACTTTCACTTTTTTCTTCCTCTTCCTCTTCTTCTTCTTCTTCTTCTTCTTCTTATTATTATTATTATTATTATTATCCATCCATCCATCCATCCATTTTCCAACCCGCTGAATCTGAACACAGGGTCACGGGGGTCTGCTGGAGCCAATCCCAGCCAACACAGGGCACAAGGCAGGAACCAATCCCGGGCAGGGTGCCAACCCACCGCAGGACACACACAAACACACCCACACACCAAGCACACACTAGGGCCAATTTAGAATCACCAATCCACCTAACCTGCATGTCTTTGGACTGTGGGAGGATATTATTATTATTATTATTATTATTATTATTATTATTATTATTATTATTATTATTATTATCATACTAAATCTGTGAAAATTAAAACAGATCACATTTGTAAATGGCATTATTGAACACTTATTTATACACAGTATATAGTAAAATAATAAGGCATTGTGTCAACAATCCATTCACAAACCATATCTGCTTGTTCCAGTCTTTCTTTTTCTTACATGCACATCCAATTGCCTATCCTGACAGAACTAGGTGCAATTCAAGAACCATCTCTGAACGTGTCCTCAGTCCATCCTAGGACTCACTCACACATATACACTCACCCTCACCTTTTATTAACCTAACCAGCAACGATGTGGGAGGAAAACTAGAGTACCTGGGGAAAAACCTACACAGAGACGAGGATGAGGTGCAGTCCCCACACAGACAGGGTCTGGATTGGGAATCAAACCAGGAGTGTAAAGCTGTGAATCAGCAGCTCTAACAACTGCAAAATTCTTTTTGTTTCAAGTGCTTTAAAATTAAAACTGCATCATGTGGAGTTTTCATGTGCTCTTCTATGCTATTTTGTTTCCTTTTTCCTGCTGTGTTTATTATGATTTTACGTCTTTCTAATGTAAACCACACTTTCCTATAAACTTAAATAAACAATTGTCAACGTAATTCTCTATGATAACATCTGTTCTCACTTTTGGATGTTCCCATGCTACTAAAGCCAGTGGGATAGTTTTGTGAGGAGAAGCAGCCCCGATCCTGCTTGCTTAACGTCACTAAGCATCTTTCCTCTCTAAGTCAATGAGGTAAATGAAGTCCAGTGGATTTATTCTTTTTACTCTTTTTCATTTTGTAAAGCCTAAGGGACCTGAAAGGTCAGCAATGCACTCAATGTGGGATTTCCAACCAGGACTGTCAACTCAGCAAAAGTCATCAAGCTCTCTGTCGCATTTCTCAAGCATTACCTTTGTTGGCGGTTCCCCCTGAGACTATTGCTCCCTTTCCGCTGCCCTGATTCTGCCATAGAAATGGCTGAAAATAAAACCTTTGCAAATTAGTTTGCTTGAAACTAAGACCTTGAGTTTTCATGAGAGTTTGTGGAAATTGCATTGCACTTATAAAGTCAAAGGAGCTTTCGTCTTTATTTTTTGTTTTTTTTGCACCCATCCCAGAGATGTGTGCTAAAGTAAAATCCTGTTTCTTTGACAGGTAAAAATTTTTTTATTTGAAAACCTGAAAGTTTCTTCATTGACTATCAGCCTAAGTCTGTCTTGAACTACAGAAACATGTCACAGTCAATTAGGTATTACCTTTCTCTAATCATCAAAACTAGTCAGGAAGGTGCACAGCCCACTAGTAACATAAAAGTATAAAATGGACTGTACATAGATAACCAGTATACTGAGAATCACACATAAAGAACAAGCCATATATTACAATGTGTGGGTCTGTAATCGGTTATAAGAAGTTGGGGGGAATCTGGAACATTCAAGAAAACACACAATAGGGACAGGGAAAGCAAGGAAATGGCATACAGAAGATGTCTTCACAAGAAATTGATCCTTACATTTTAAAGTGCTCTAATGTGGCAATACTCATGGTTTGTGGCCAGCCAGAATGCATTTTCTGCAATACCCCAGAGTGGAATTGCACAGGGTGTCAGCAATAAATAAGGCCAAATTAAACTTTTTAGAATTTAGAAAAGATCTATTTTACCTTTTTTTTGCTTGTCAGTCTTTCAGTGTTGTATAACAATAATGTGAACATTTTCAGGGCAGTAAATAATTTGTATATAGGCACTGTATCAGTCTAATTATATGTTGTTAAAGTACAGTTTTTTACAGTGCATTGGGAGATGCAGTGCAAATGGCGTGACATTACCAAACAATTTCCACTTTGTATTATAATGGATTGCTGCAACTAGAGGGCATAGATGGAACCTACAAAGCAGCCTTTGTCATCAAGATTATGCTCCTTAAGTAAGAAATGTCTCTAAGGTACTTGAGGTTGACTTGGAATTGATTAATTTTGCAGTCCATCATCTGGAACTGGGAAAAGATGTAACCTCGACTTACCTGGCATGAAAAGGTAGCAAAAATGAGATACAGTTATCTGTTTGGCTCTAATAGTGTCCTGGACAGTTGACAAAAAAAAGGTCCCAGCGTCTCAAACATCACTTATCAATAGCTGATATAACCACATGGGTGAGGGATTACTTTGACAAACCTTTGTCAAACACTACAATGCCACTTAAAATGTTACTGTGCAAAAAAGAAGCCTTATGTTAACCATGTCTGGAAGCTGCATTGCCTTCTCTGGGCACAGAGTCATCTGGGATGGACAGTCATACAGTGGAAACATGCACTGTATTGTGGTCAGTTAATCAGTATTCCAGATCTTTCTTTTTTGGAAGAAATGTACACTGTGTGCTCCAGACCAAAGACGAAAGAACCATCCAGACTATTATCAGCAACAAGTCCAAAAGCCAAGGTCTGTTGTGGTATGGGATTTGTGTCAGTGCCCTTGACAAAGGTAATTTAAACTTCTCTGATGGCAGCATTAATGCAGAAAAGTGCATTGAGATTTTTGAGCAACATAAGCTGCCTTCAAGATGACATCTTTTCCAGGGACATCCATGCATTTTTCAATAAGACAATGCAAAACCACATATTTCACACATTACAAAGGAATGGCTACAGAGGAATAGGGTACAGGTACTGGATTGGCTTGTCCCCAACAGAGGATATGTGGAGAATTTTGAAACAAAAAGAAGCAGCAACGATGACCCCATACTGTTGCACACCATAAAATGTGTTTGCACCAGGTATTGTTTGGTATCCTCAGTGCCAAAATGTCTTTTAAGTGTTGTGAGAAAGAATGGCAACATCACAAAATGATGAGTGCTTTTTGGAATGTGACGCAGGCCTGAAATGCAAGAATGGAGGTATATTAACAAATGAAATGAAGTTGATCAGTCAAAACATGAAATATATTGAGTTGATACTGTCTGCAATAAAATAAAAGGCCAAGTAAATTTAAGAATCACTGCATTTTGTTTTAATTTGCATTTCCCATGCCATCCCAACTTCTTCTAATTTGGGGTTGTATATCCATAAATGGTTTCAATTTGTTTATGGGCTGGAGATGTTTGAGGGTGGCTTTTGAGTTTAGAGTTAAATTTCGCTTTGACCTACACATAAATTCTACATAGGAAAGACTTTGAAGAAAATGAGTTGACAGATATTCAGAATATTTGATTGGGTATTTAAAGTCTATTTGCTTTTAATGCCTTTATTTATTGTTTTTTTTTTTTTGCTGTATTTTTATATAAACACCTCATTTTTATTTATATTTGTGCTTGTTTAGGATCCTGGGTGGTGCCTATGGATAGCATAATAAAAATAATTACTGATATACAAGAGTTACATATACCTGGAAAAATAAAAATGTAAACATTTATGGAAAGATAACACCAGCAAATGTCTGAATGCAGCCATATTGTGCAAAACTACATCATTTGGAACAGCACATATGTGCTTAGTTTAAAATCAATCTGCATTCTGCAGCAAACAGGAAATCAATCCAGAAATGAAGAATGAAATCAACACGCTAAAATGTAACCAAGGATACATTACTGCAGCCACAAGCCAATTTCTTATCGCACAGCAAGCAACCCAAGGCCAGGCTGAAATGGAAAAAATTACAGGAAAATCAAGGTGGAGGTGGGGGTGAAGGAACAATGTGAACGTTGGTTGTGGTTTTCAAATAAAAGAACAACACTGCCATTAGCTGAAGGAAAATGCAGCTGTGAAACATTTCAGAATATTCATCTCAAAACAAGACTAATGGCTTTTTTGCTAGACCTCTCAGAACTTAAATATTCAGACCAGGAAAGACATGCAACTTGAGCCGGTGACACTTGGTAAGGTACCTGGATTTGTGACCCTACCCAATGCAGGAGCAGTTAAAGAAGCATCTGTCTTCTTTATCCTTATTGTTGACATATATATCTTTTTCTTTATAATATATATAAAATATATATTATACTGTATATTTGTGTATTTATCTACCTATTTATGTATTTTATTAATATAATATGTATAATAATTTGTGCATTTATCTACCATTTATTTATTTCCTTAAAGAGCTTCTATAAAAAGCCAAATTTCCTCGTTCTATCTATCTATCTATCTATCTATCTATCTATCTATCTATCTATCTATCTATCTATCTATCTATCTGTCTGTCTGTCTGTCTGTCTGTCTGTCTGTCTGTCTGTCATTTATGCAAGAGCGCAACATCTTCTGACATACTGTAAAATGAAACAAAAAATGAATGAGATTCAGAGTCGTGGACCTCAGAAACTGGCCGTCAATTGAACACTGACTGATGGTAGGTCTCCAAGTTATATACCGGCATGACTGGAAGGGGCATGGTTTTGGCCTCAAAGGAAGTGACCTCATCAGTCACTCAGGCTTTTTCCCTCCTCTATTCTAACAAGACAGAAGGAACAAAAGTTAGTGGTGGTGTCACACTTAATTCCTTCCACATATTTGTCCAGCACAGACTAGTAAAATGCTTCCACATGTCTGACATAACCCATAAATAATGCTTGGAACTAATCAAAACAGTTCTCATTCTTTCTTAACCTGACCATAGTTTATGTCAGTATCTATATGAGAATTTTATTTGATTGGTATAAGCAGAACTGGTTATTGAACAAGCTTTTACATACACTGTAAATGACTAGCACCGTATCAACTATTATTTCTCATATTCCATATTACACACAGGAAGTAAAAGTGTTTAGATGTGAATATGGGAGTTCTGAAACCTAAAGGTATACTTTATGAGAAGGACTCATAAGTAGCAGTGGACTTTTCACTTTCTATATCCAGAAAGTTTACAGAAGCAATTAAGAAGGCTAATAGTGTGTTATGTTATTTAACACAATATGTAGAATACAAGCAAAGAGAGATTATGATTAAGCAGTATAATGCACTAGAGAGGCCTCAACTGGAGTACTGTGTGCAACTTTGGTCTCTATATTATTAAAAAAAGCAGCACTAGACAAAGTACAGTATAAAGAAATTGGATTAGACTGATTCCAGAACTACAAGTTATGAGCTGTGAAGAAACAATGAAGGACTAGTTTTAGTTGTGTTTTGTGAAGTATGGAGCAACTGAAACACAATCATAATCAATGAAATACAATTACTCAATTCCAGTCACTATAATGAGGTTTAAGGAGCAGTAGATGGAGCAACAATTGGTTGTGAACTGAAGCAAAAACTTTGAGAAGTTCAAAGAAAGTCAGGCTGTGGTATTGGAGAGAACTAGTCTGAGCTCTGCGAATTAAAGCTAAACTAAATTGTTCTTTTATATTCAACCTAATTACACATACATTAGCTTCTTTACATCTTCAGATTCTCATTAATTCAAAAGCAGATTATACGATCTATCTCAGGTTGCAGCTATTCTTCTTGTTAATGAAACAGACATGTAGCAGGTTACTATCCGATTCAGTTTAATTTATGAAATGATGAGGTGCACTTCTAAAATAAATTCCCCAATCCTCAAAATATTGATTTTGCACAGATGAAACTTTACTGGGGATATATATTTCTGAAATCCAGACAAATGCCAGCCATTGTAGTGCAACATGGTCACTCCTGATGACAAATGATAGTCCTCACAGATGGTTCCTTATAGTGATAGATGGATATGTTTACAGCCAGCACTCTCTCCTAATGACATACAACTTGATTACCAACAAGATATCGTAAGGACAAAATGTCTCCTATCCCCATGCTGCAGCTGTCTGAGTCAAACGGAAATGACAGTTATTGGCCCTTTTGACCCTCACATCTTTCTTGCCTTGTTCAATCCCAAAGGAATGGTTCATTCTGCCAACGCAGACTGTAGTGAGAAGGGAGTGTTGTGTTATCATCTTAAGTTATGAATGGGTCAAATGTATTTTCAGCATTTCAAGAAATACAGTATAAAGTCTTGTTTGAAATGTTGGAAAATGTTGAGATTCTGAAGCATTAAAAGAGTAGTTAGGGCAGCATGCAGAGAAATATTTTTGAAATAATGCTTAAATAACTCACAATAATGAGTGAATGGGATTTACAGTAATGTGGCATTGAAGTCTTTAGTACAAGGAAGAAATATACCTCTTGATGTTTGTAATCTTATTTTGTGGGCCTATAAACAACACAATGAATTTTGGTTTAAATACTAATGAGCATAATGATGAATTTAGGATCCGTTAAAATTATTGGTCCCAATCCAGGTGGTTTGTCGTGTGGTGGGTGCAGCAACGCACTATTGGCGCATGCACCCAAACGCTCTTCTTTCTCTCAGAGAAAGGCAATAATGACTTAAGTAAATCTAGAATATGCCCATTAACAGAATGCGGCCTGTTACAGATACAGATACAACATTACAGGGTTTCCATCGGAAAGTTTTATGCACTGAAAAACAGCATTCATTTAAACCCTGTGGGATTGTTTTTATATGCTTTAAGTTTCCCATTATTAATCAATGGCATTGAAAGGTCAATTAGAAGAACTAAGCTGCCTTAGGAATACAAGATAAGACTCTGCAAGCAAGCTATTGTGTAAAGGGAATCTGGTGCAGCAAGTCTGAGCTAGGTGTGAGTAATCTGCTAGGATAGAATATATCAAGGATACACTTTAAAGGAACTTGGTATGGGCCGAAGCTTAGATACTGGTAAGGGGCAAAACCTAGAATACGGTAACTTCAAGTCACGTATGCTGGGAAAACTAAGGTCATAAAAAGTGTAGCAAATTTTAACCAATCATTTTATATGTCAAAGGTGTATAATCATAAATCAGCTCATCCCATGTAGCAGTCCTAAAAGATATAAAAATATATGAATCACTTTGTTCGGGGAGACACACTGATCAGCTTGCTGAAAGGAGGAGCTCCCTCTTTGCAAAGAGTATTTAAAGATGCATGAACAAGTTTTCTCCTGTATGATTTCTGACTCAAAAATGTCCTAAGGGGACCAATTTTTTTCCACACCCCACACAGAACCTGTCGTATTCTTGTATAATACAAATAGTTCATGTGAATTATCATGCGAATTGCAGCACAAAAAATCCAATCTAGTGTACAAAATGTAAGGTTTCTCTGTGTCCAGTGGTAAACAGAAGATGTACCAAGGACAATCATGAAAAATAATTCTGAAAGTAAAGGTTTAGATGTATAAATAATCATAAATATATAGTGTCACACATGTGCGATTGGGGAGCAGCTAAAGAGCCTGAATAACAGTAGTATCACGCCATTAATGTCATCAATTCCGGTACCAGCGCCATTGATGTCATCACTTCCGGTACTGCCGCCATTGATGTCATCACTTCTGGCACCGGCACTATTGATGATGTCACTTCCTGTCCTGAAGACATCACTTCCAGTTCCGGTTCCATTGATGGCATCACTTCCGGTCCTGAAGATGTCACTTCCAGTTACAGTCCTGATGACGTCAATTCCTGTCCCAGCCTTTAAAGCCGCCATATTCTCAATCTCTAATCAGCTCTGTTCTGGACTCAAATCTGAATACAGTGATCCCTCGCTATATCACGCTTCGACTTTCGCGGCTTTACTCCATCGCGGATTTTAAATGTAAGCATATTTAAATATATATCACGGATTTTTTGCTGGTTCGCGGATTTCTGCGGACAATGGGTCTTTTAATTTATGGTACATGCTTCCTCAGTTGGTTTGCCCAGTTGATTTCATACAAGGGATGTTATTGGCAGATGGCTGAGAAGCTACCCAACCAGAGCATGTATTATGTTTTAAATAAAACTCCTCAATGATATACGATATGCTTCCCACTCGGTGCTTTGCATACTTGAAAGCCCGATCAGCACGTATTGATTTTTGATTGTTTGCTTTTCTCTGTCTCTCTCACTCTCTCTGACATTCTCTGCTCCTGACGGAGGGGGTGTGAGCAGGGGGTCTGTTCGCACACTGGACTAGAGGATACGGACGCTCCTCTAAAAAATGCTGAAAGACTACCTTCACATTGCTCCCTTCCTTGCAGCTGCTTTGTCCGGCGGTGCTTCGCATACTTAAAAGCCCTAATAGCCCTATTGATTTTTGATTGTTTGCTTTTTCTCTCTCTCTCTCTCTCTCTCTCTGACATTCTCTGCTCCTGACGCGCACTCCTTTGAAGAGGAAGATATGTTTGCATTCTTTTAATTGTGAGACGGAACTGTCATCTCTGTCTTGTCATGGAGCACAGTTTAAACTTTTGACTAAAGGGTGTTATTTCATGTCTAGAGGGCTCTAATAATGTTAAAAAATGTATTTAGAAGGCCGTAAACAGGTTTCTATGCTCTAACTGCGAAAATATTCGACTTATAAATAAAGAATCCTACTTAGCGGAAATTCATTTATCACGGTAGAGTCTGGAACGGATTAACTGTGATAAACGAGGGTTTATTGTACATCTAAAAAAAAATCCCTTTTGCAGTCAGGGCACAATATATGGGTATCTGTCCCAAACCTTTTTGATATCTTCGTATTATTCTTGTGACAGTTGCATAGTCGACAGGATGCAAGCCCAGAAGAAACAGGGACAGGACATGAAGGAGCCAGAGTCGAGAGGTAGTAGACAACACTTGCTGGGAGGTGTGAAGGAGAAAAGAGAAAGAGAATTGCGTTTATTGTTATTATAGTTACTTGTATTAGTGGTGGCTGTGGTGCTCTGGGCACTATTTAAAGAAGAGAAATATTAAATGAATTCTTGGTGCTTTTAACCTGTTTCCTTAGTGTCGGTCTGTAGGGTTTGAAGGGGCAACAGTGACCCCTAGCATCTTACAATAGTTACAAATTGTTTAATCCTTGTTTCAGAGTAATATATTTAATGTATGTGTGTGCCTTTGTGTGTGTATATGTTTTTTTTCTAAAAAATGAAAAACTATAACTGCCACTGCAATACTCGTTTTGAGAGATTGTTCAGGTTCAAGAGACTAAATGTTTTTAAAAAGGGACACTACGTTTCCAAACAGGGGGATGCCTTGTGCCATACAGTATAACTTTGCAGTGCTATGGGATATGATGTTATCTGAATACAAATAACAAGTACAAGTAGCAAGTAACTTTTCCAAATTTCCACTGTCAAAAAGAGTGGCAAATTTTGTTTATATCAAATCCATAATGCAAAATATGTTATTTCAGCACTTCTGCAAATAGGCCATTCCTCTCCTATTTCTGTCAACATGTAGGACTAGGCTTGATTCTCAAGGCTCATTATTCCAGATCTAGTAAATTCTTCATCATGACTCCTCAAGCTGCATAGACTGTTTGAACCTGACAACACGTTAATGGGGCGGTGCAGGGACACTATTTCTGATTAGGACCACATTGAAAGGAAACTTATAAGCCTCACCAGAAATCACAATATGTTCAACTGTACTGCCATACAGTGAAGAACAAAATACTATTTAAGTTTTTTAAACATTCTTATGAAAAAATTAAGGAGTTTGTGTAACTGTAACACATTAGTGCAAATGTAGAACATAAAGTGTGTGGGCTTAAAAACGGCAATGCCATGCTCCAAGAGTTAAAGAGGAAAGCTGATAATTATTTTAATTTTGCATGCTAATAAATATAGTGAATCTGCTGTGGATGTTTCCGACTGCCTGCTACAAAGCCTGATGTTTTCAAGTTTGTAAGCTCATGGAAAAAACTGTATCCCCTGAAAGCAGGAATGGCTTGGCATGCTATATCTCTTACTAATGATGCCACCGTCTGTGAGGAAATAATTGGTTTTCTACACGCACATTGCATATCTTACTGTAGGATTAATGCCGGAGCAACAAGCCCACATAGAAGGATGAATCTGAATTTATGCTTGTGGCAATTTATTTGTCATTCCTTGTACAGTAAATGAATTGAGCACATGCAATAACATAACACAAACCACTCATTTTTAAAAAAATCCGATTTATTGTCCAGCTCCAGCTTTTGAAATGTAACACTCTTTAGGATTTTGATTACATAGATGTTGATTGATTAACAAACTCGCTTCTTGTTGCCCTTAACCAAATTACAATTCTTTTTAGGCAAATATTTATTACGCCCACACACTTTGCCCAGTGAATTGCATCAGCTGTCTTTTTTATTTTCGCCAGCTTCGTGGCACCAGGAAAACTTTTACATTGTTGCTCTGATTTATGGATAACAGAAAAATTTAGGCTAACCCATGGGCTCATGGCACTTGTTAGCAACAATTTTGGCATATAAACATATCTCAGTTTCTGGCTTCTGACTCGCACCGTCTGTTTGCACATTCAAGCAAGTATATATAGATTTATTCTAATTTTTTCTGGTTTTGCTTCCACATTAAAGGCATGGAGGTGAGACTAATCTGATACTCTTAATTAATCCTGTATGAATTAGTATGGATGTGTGTTCACCTTATGTTTGAGTGACCACAGTTGGTAACTGCCTTGCTCCTAATACCACAGGGATACGCTTTAATATCCACAACCCTGAACTGTGCAAGAACATTTTAATGAATGGTGGATTGAGTGAATACACCTCCGTGCTTACAGTTCTTCACTTATTCTCCATCAGCTTGTTACACTGACAGTACACTGAGCTAGCCAGACCAGACCACACTGTCTCTAGCAACAGTCTGTAGATGCTTCTGTGGAATTCCCAATCACTTCAGGATCAGCCAAAAAATATCAGCATATCCTGAGTCTGCCCTAGAACTTCTCCTAGTGGGCCATGCAAAATTTTAGGAAGCACTCATTATGTAACCCCTTTGTCTGGCAGTGTATCTTTTCAGAAAGTTCCTCTCATGTGGTTGAACTGCTCAAAATATTGCAGATGCTGAACCCATCATCCCTATGTAGAATCCTCTTTGCAGCTGCTTGAACTAGTTATTCTTTCTGGTCACTAACCCAGTACTCATGATTATAGGTATAAATGAGAATGTAGACTGATTAGTAAAACAAAATCTATATCTGAAGATTTAGCCCTCATTTTGTCACTGTTCATCGTTGTTGGTCAGCCTTACTATCACTGTTACCTTACTCAACAATAACACCACAAAGCACTTAACTTCTCTCATATGGGGCAGTTTTCCTCCCCTAACTTGCAGAGAGCAAGTCACTTTTTTACGATAGAGAACAATAGCATCATATTCAGAGGTGCTGTACTAATTCTTATCTTGACCACATCACACTTGATGGTAGATTACTCTACTGTGCCCTAAAAAATCATAGACTGACCCTCCAGCTAGGTACTGTCAGAGACTTGCTTATGACTTGATAATCTGTCCATTACTGTGCATGTCTATCTTTAACAGGATTGGCTAAATGTCAAGTATATGAATGGAGGTCTCACTCAGCAAAGAAAGTGACTCTTTGGCATGTAGAAATAATGCTGTGTTGCTCAAATAACAAACCAGGGCGGCACGGTGCTGCAGTGGTAGCGCTGCTGCCTCATAGTAAGGAGGCCTGGATTCACTTCCCGGGTCCTCCCTGCGTGGAATTTGCATGTTCTCCCCTTATCTGCGTGGGTTTCCTCCGGGTGCTCCGGTTTCCTCCCACAGTCCAAAGACATTAAGGTTAGGTGCATTGTGTGTGCTTGGTGTGTGTGTGTGTGTGCCCTGCGGTGGGCTGGCACCCTTCCCAGGGATTGCTCCTGCCTTGCGCCCTATGACCCTGTGTTTGGATATAGCGGGTTGGATAATGGATGGATGGAAATAACTAACCAATAATAACTATACCAGTAGTAAACACTTATACAATTGCAGTCAATTTTTTGCATTCAAATAAATGGTATAAATCCATTTATCCTTGGAAAATATTGTGATTTTTTTATTTAAACAGAGAACACATTTTTTTAAACAGTGCAAATCACTTCACTGCCAAAAGTAGCCTATAAAATATGCAGAAGCATAAGGTACTTTTTCCATTTAAACAAACAGTGAAAATTTATATTTAAGGAAAAATGTCACTGCACACAGTAGCCTATAAATAACCCATGCAAAAGTGAAAGGATTAAAGTTGTAACTGCTTATAAAAACTAATTGGAAGTGCAATCAAACATTTTTAAAAACTCAAGGCACAGGATGGAGATTCCAGGATATGTATTTTGTCTTGGTTTAATGACTATCACTGTGGAGTGCCAGTGTTCCTGTACATGCTGAACCTGCTTTCAGAAGGACTGCTGGTGGCACAAGTGCACTTTTATTTGCTGTTTTGAGAGCTCTGGAAGTCAGTTTTTGATTTTTCTTCCACCAAAGAATGGAGTCCTCTGTTGCATCCAGTACCTTTGCCTACAAACATTTTACAAGAACATACCTTATATGTGTTCATGATGGCAGTGAAGTTGAAGTTTTCTGTTCAAAAGCGCACCAGGAGATTTGGTCAGGTCAGGTCAGTTTGGAGAGCATGTAGTTGTACAGCATGTGGCCACACCCACCACGCAACATAACAGCTCAGGGTCCTGGTTGGCAAACTCCAAAGGCAGACATGCGGTCCAGTCCCACCTCCCGGAAATGATGATCTATCTGTCACAGCCAGGTGTTACGTGGGCATCCCTTTGACGTGCTCCAGTCGCTGGGGTCCTCAACAATGAGGATCCTGTGAGCCCTCACCCATGGGGAATCGTGCCATATGGCCATAGTGCCATAACTGACGCTCCCTCACAATGTAGGTAATGTTCCTCATTTGGGACTCTGTGAGCAACTGCTCGTTCGATGCAAAGTCAAGCCAGTAGTATGCAAGGATTCTCTGAAGAGACACAGTACCAAAGGAGTCAAGTCTTCGTCTCAGGTCTCTGGATAGTGTCCATGTACCAGGAAGCACCAGGACTCTAAAAACTTGGACCCTTGACCATTTGCAAAGATATACCAGCAACCAGCAACCTCATGACCTCCCATGCTCGTCCAATCCATCTATTAACTTCATATGAAAGTCACCAGAGACATGAATGTTGCTGCCGAGGTAATTAAACCTCTCTACAAGGTCAACATTCTCTCCGTAGACAGATAAAGGCCTGGATCTTGGTTTTTATCCAGGACACTCGCAAGCCCAGATACTCTGACTTCTCGCTCTGCCTCTTGTGAGCCCCAATCAGAGCCTCCATTGGCTCTACGAAGATCACAGCATCATCAGTGAATATTTCTTCACCAGCAGATACCCCACAGCCGCTGGACCCGTGCAAGCATTGAACAGAATAGGAGCAAGAACACACTCCTGATGAACCCCAGAATCAACTGGGAAGAACACAAAAGTTCTGCCTCCAATCTGCACACCACTCACAGTTTCAGTGTACAGGCCGACCATGATATAGAGCAACTTCAGGGGGTTCCCATGAAGACGCAGGACATCGCAGAAGGCAGCTTGATCAACGGAGTTGAACACTTTATGAAAATCGACAAAGCTACAAAGAAACTGCCAATATTTGTGTTTGCACTCCATGTCAACTCTCAGTGCCAGGATGCTGTCAATGGTAGACTTCTTAGGCATAAAACCAAACCGTTCCTGTCACCCGGTACCGAGAGCAGTGTTATCCCCCTAAAGTTGCCGCAGTCCAGGCAATCATCCTTTCCAGAAAGGGACAACAAGTCATATTTTCCATTTAGTTGTGGTGACACCAGTCTCCCAAATGGAAGCAAGATTGCTTGCAATGGAGGGAGGACAGCCTTACGACTAGCCTGGAGAAGTTCACGCCAGATACCACAGATCTCTGCAGCCTTCACTACCCTCCGCTGGTTCAACCACTGTGCATTCTCAGTGAGATTGGGTGATCACAGCTAATTGGAGGATCAGCCTCAAGAACAGTGGACCCAGAGATGTCCAACATACTACCCGGAGGATCAGCTTTAAACAGCTGCTAAAAGAAGCCAGCCCAACTTGAAACAATTGTAGAGTTGTTTCGGTATAAGAAAAGGGCCATCGAAAGAGAAGAGGTACACAGTAATTACTTACAGGAGAATAGTAAGAGTTGGAGTGTCTGTGGCTTGCATGCATGGGTTGCAGATTTGTTGCCTTTCTTCTGGGTTATGGTGCGTAGAGCTGTGTATATAAAGGTGCATTAGATAATTGGAGGGGGCTGGGTGATGTGTTCGTCGGGATTGGAGGAAGGGATCCCAGTAGTGAATAGGAACGGATGGTGTCTTTGTTGTCAGCAGATAGTCTCTCACCAGTGAAGTGTTCACCACCTGAGCAGCCTGCATAAGGACAGGATGGTGTACTCATACTCTTGGGTTATCCCTTACAAAACAGAGCAGTTAGGGTAATGTGGCAAGCTGGGCATTCATTTAATTTGAGTTACACTGTATTTTTCTTTTGGTAGAAGTCCATCATTTCATGGAAGAGCCTGAAAGTTAGTGAAGGGAAAGAGACTGTAAGTTTTTGTGCTGCTTGTTTTTGGTTTTAACTTAGAAAGTCCTTGGAGTTTCTTCAAGCAGCCTGGACAAGGGTAAAGGAGAAAGAACTAGAATTAATCACTTTTGTCTGTTTTTGGAATGTTTTCTTTTTATTTTATCATATTTATTCTTACACACATGAACTGTAAATGGGTTGACTTATTAGTGTGATTTTTCACTTCACTGATTGAACAACAACATTTGATGTTTTATGTTTTAGACATCACCTTGTTTTTAATAAAAAAAACTCTAGATTTTTGTACCATATTGTCTATGTCTCACCTTGGTCTGTCCTATTACTTGACGCGCCATGGTCAAACCATTGCATGGTATGTGGTGGGTACAGGACTTCACACTGCCTGATATTTTACTAATGCAGGGTTCTCTGATTGATTGTTCTAATTTTGATAACCTTAAAGAAAAAAGTGCTGTTAAGTCAGATCTCTGCAACTACTAATGTGTCCTGATCTTGAACAATATGAAAAGATAAGACTCCTGTGATGAAGAAAATAGTCAAATCTCACCAAAACAGGGATGCATGACTCAATTCCAGAGTCAAGTGTTAGAGTGGTGTTCATCAGTGAATACTTCATGGCAAGGTAACCTATATTGCTCCAGTCAAATGTAGCCTGAATTTGCTGCATGGAAAACTCCATATGAACCCACCACTTACAAGGTGAAATCGTTAGAATTAGTTCCACTTTCAGCCACTGGGGCCAGCATCGATTGCATGGATCCTAAAGTATTAGACCTTGGTGATATGAAATGACTTTTTCTGACAGAACTTCAGAAACAGAACTCTTGCGATGAAAAGAAGCCATACTTCCTGCTGCAGGCTGAAAAAATATGATGACAGGACTTGCCTTTTTGCACAGTATTGGCTCCGGAATTAAATTAAAGTTGTTTATTTATTTTTTAAATTTTGCTGTACTTCACTGGTGTGAAGTTCACCTCAGTGACTGTGTTACAGATAGGGAGCTTGTTGACTATTGTTGGCATACATACACCCTGTCACTGTTGAAGTATTCTGTCTTTTACTTTTTATTTAGTTTTACTTGAAGAGAATATTCCATATTATCAGGTCTAACTTATACAACGAAGAAGATAAAATTTCATACAATCAAGTCAAACTTAACAAAACAGAATTCATTCCTCACCTGAGAGAAAGAGAGGAGAGTCAACAGCAAGAGCAAATTATTCAGTCTTTTTAGAGAAAGTAGAGTGGGTTTAAAAGGGTTAAAGCCTAATGACTGTAGACCTGAAAAAAATACATAAAAGAGAAATAAACCCCCATTAAAGAAAACATAAACCCTAAAATTCAGATCACTCCTTAATCACTTACTAAAGAAGACTGGTGGAAACTAGGGGGAAGTATTTCTAGATGAAAGCCTGTAGCACTGTTACCTTATGGCTTTATTAAGGGTGATATAAATATGTTCTCCATGCTACAGGTCAGCCCTGGTGAAAATCATTAGAACTTTTTTTTAAAGAATATCACCATAGAGAGGGTAATAAGAAGATCCATACTACTTAGCCAGGGAAAGACCAATAGGCCAAACATCAGGTTAGATTTCAACAGATGAATTTTGTAATGCAATTTAAGATGTTGCACCATGCTGTGAAGACCAAAACGTTCAGGACTGCACTGTTATGCCAATATACCATTATTATACACTATGCACCATCTGCTGACACTTAAATGTACCACAGCTGCACTGACATTTTTATAATATCATGAAAGAAAGGCACTGTTATGTAAAAAAAATAATACCTGGAAAAATAAAAGATATTTTTTTCCTGACAGTGTGGGTTGGCAGTCAAGTTTCTGAGATTAAAAGCACAAGATTGTTGCCTCAAGGTATTTGTTCCTTTCTAACTGTTGGTTTCTTGCTGAAATAGCCCAAAAAATATATTTAATAACAAAATTCAGTCAATGTGGTTTATCACTCACATATATTGCAGATTTTCATTTCATCTTTGGCTAACACGAATGCACATATTTTTATTATTTAAGTAAAATTATCTTGACCAGTTGATTAGTCTTGTGACAGTTTGGTTTAATTTTTTTTTCTCCCTCAGGCCTTTCTTCATTTGAATTGCCATTTATTTTTTCTGTCCTCCAGGGTTATTTAGATTATGTATGTTCTTTTGGGGGAAATAATATATAACATGTAGTATCATGTGTGTTGGTGGCAGTAGTGATGTCTAATAAATTGTGATTTGAAGTCTCCATTATTATGGTGTGGAAGGATATAAGGAAATATATGTCACAGTATGGAAAGCTGGCAAAGGGTTAAAAAAAAGAAAAAAATTAGCTGTGAAAGGCACTATATAGGCGCCCGACCCAACACAGACTGACAACGGAGGCACGTGAAAACTAAACAAAAAGATTTATTTTTCTTCACCTGTGGGGCACGTCTTCCCCATGTCCCACAGGCACAGCACAGTCCCAAAAAGCACACAAACACCAAAATGTTCTTCATCCACTCCTCGAGGGCAGCTTCGTCCTTCTCCTCCCGACTCTGGCGCCCTGAGTAGTGGCCGCAGGCTCCCTTTATAGCCCAGTGCTTCATGTGGCAATTAACCTCAATTAGGTTGCACTTCCGGGTGTGGCTGCATTACCGCCCACATGGGCTCAGGAAGCCTTGCAGCTCCCCCTGACAGTGGCCACGGAACCCAACAGGGATGAGCTCCGAACTCCCATGCCTGTGGCCCCGATGCAACTCAGGGGGGCTCCCACCAAGTGTTCCGGGGGATGTAGCGTGAATCCAATGGCTGCTTCCCTGGATCTAGTGTCAAAGGGGCATCCCAGCCAGGCATGGGTCCCGGCTGTCCGCCACACAGCTTACTAAGTGCAATCTAACATTCCATTGAGCCTGCTTGCCAGAATTTGTGTTTATTGCTTACTATAAAGAGTCCACACTTACTGGTAAAATATATTTTGACCCTCATATTTATGTTTTCTTGAATTCCAGGCAAAAGGACCATCATATTAGCTATTGAAAATCGCATGGAATATGGCACCATACACAATGTCATTGGATACTTAAAGGGGGTCACCAACTCTGGTGAGTACATTGTTTCTCACTATCCTCTTTACTAAAAATTCATTGGTTACCAAAGCTTCATTTGAATCGTCTCCTTATGGATGCCTCAGTTAAGTCGTTGGATGAGTTCTTTTTTGCGGACAAGTTACGCAGACATTTCAAATCATACCAGCAATCTTCTAATGAACATTACAATTAATTATCGCAGTTACAATTGGAAAAGATGAATATTAAAGACCCAAAATAAGAGAAACAATCACAAATATGTGCTAAAGATTTCCACTGGCAATGTTTCAATTTTTATCAGTTTTCTTAAAAACCAACTCTCATTTCTACAGGTTTTGCTTATTTTTCCAGCATTGCTTTTTATTAAAGTCTTACTGCATGTGGCAAAAAGCATTAGGCATAAGGAAGAAAATCATTCTTTCACCTCAAACTTATCATTAAGCCACAAATTGTCTGTATGAATAAGATGGCAGGTTGTGGGAAAGAAATAGTAAGTCATGCACAAGAGACAGTGACATAGCGTAGGTGATAAGAGTTTATATCTACAGTCACATATTGCATTCCCTCACCTTGTTGTCTTTTATTTAAGGTATGTTGTTTAGCCTTCATAATCTAATATTTCAAATGCACAACTTAATATTATCCTATTTCAATAATTTATTGCTTTTAGCCTTCATAATCTAATATTTCAAATGCACAACTTAATATTATCCTATTTCAATAATTTATTGCTTTGCTTCCAAATATATTATCACCAAGACATGACCTCCTATCTTGGTGCCATGTGTTCTGATTTCTCACTCATGACTTATAACTTTCTTCTTAAAGTTATTGTATCTTTTCTGCAGTGTATCATTCCATGCATATTACTTTCCCTCTTACTATACACACAGCTTATAGATTGTTACATAACTTGCTGTGATATCTTCATCTCACAGTTTTGCCATCTTCCTATCCTGATTTAATATTTTATAATTGTAAATTCATATTCATGTTATCCATCCATCCATCCATTTTCCAACCCGCTGAATCTGAACACAGGGTCACGGGAGCCAATCCCAGCCAACACAGGGCACAAGGCAGGAACCAATCCTGGGCAGTGTGCCAACCCACCGCAGGACACACACAAACACACCCACACACCAAGCACACACTAGGGCCAATTTAGAATCGCCAATCCTCCTAACCTGCATGTCTTTGGACTGTGGGAGGAAACCGGAGCACCCGGAGGAAACCCACGCAGACACGGGGAGAACATGCAAACTCCACGCAGGGAGGACCCGGGAAGCGAACCCAGGTCCCCAGGTCTCCCAACTGCGAGGCAGCAGCGCTACCCACTGCACCACCGTGCCGCCCTGTTCATGTTATAGTCTCATGAAAATTCTTATTCTATTTTCCTGAGACTGTCATTTATCAGTTATTTCTTTTTTCATTTCTTCTTCCTGGAAAACTTTCATGTTTTCCAAAAATTTATGGGTCAGTTTATTTTATGGTTTTCAACATCTTTGCCATCAGACCACACTGTCTGATCACTGTTGTTAACATCATATTAACTTGACCAATGTTTCTAAAATAATGTATTATTTGTACAATGCAGCACAAGTCATGGATAATTTTATTATTTTTCTGCTAAACTTTTAGCGTATAATATGGATGAAATAACCCTCAGTCTTTGTTTATCAGCTAAATCAGAAAAACACTGTATTACAATTGTCATATTTTTACTTTGAATCACAAAATCATTTTTCTACAGGTGTTATATTGTTACTGTCAGAAATAACTTCTTTTTTTGTTTCGGCATATTTATAACTTTGCTATTATTTTGGACACATCATTTTTTTTTAGTTTTATTTGCCTTGTTTTTTTATGCTCACCACCATTTTATGTTTTTGTTTTCATGTGCACCATTTTTTTCTATCTTTGTCATTTAATTATTTTTACCAATCAAATAATAAGTACAAAATTAGATCCAGGACAAGACAATCATTTTTAAGGAGAATTAAAACTAACAAAAGTATGAAAATCCACCAATCAGCACTAAAAAAATCCTATACGAAAATAGCAAAAGATAAACTAAGGGTCATAGACTGCCTGAGCTACCCAGAGAGAAGGAAAATACAATTGCATAGGCTCCATAATCTAAGAGAAAGAGCAAAGAAAATAATCAATGCCAATGCTCAAGCTGTACATGCCATCTGATCTCGGACAAGCTATACCAATGACTTCAACCTTTGCGTATTGGGGCCAAACCACCTGTTAATCCATGAGGCAGAAACCTCATGTAAAAATAAATTATAAAAAGAAGATTTTCTTAAAGTAAAAGAAAGAAAGTCAGGGGATTAACAGTGACAGGCTAATTTGGTTTCTGTAGCAATTATAACTAAAGAGAATAAACTCTGCTCAATAACAGTGCAAGAGAGAGAGAGAGAGAAGGACAATCCAAGAGAATTAATATTTGAGCTACAAGAGATATATGAAAAGAAAGAATGGAAGAGAGAAAATTAGACAAATAAGAAAGCATAAAGGGGTATGTTTTCTCAGAACATTTAAAAAAAGTGTGCCAGAAGTAAGCTTTATACATACAGTAGATGACAGTTAGGATCCATATCTAGGCCCATTGTATAATGTCTATGGATGCTTACTGGATGCATTGGGTTCATAAAAGAAAAAAGTAATATTTTTAAAAATCAGTTTCCTTGACTTATGGGGAAACACAAGGAAGCCCACGTAACCAGATTAAGAATATTGTTAGGGGTCTATAAGATACCTTACACATAGACAATTACAGACCTACAGTAGTAGAGGAAAGAGAACAAAAGAAGTTATAGAGAAACTGATAAGGATTTGGAGAAGACAGTACACTGCTCACCTTAACACAGCTAAGCTGTAAGTAAAAGAAAAAAAAGGAAAGTGGGAGATTATAACTGGACCTCAGTGACGGGAAACTCTAGAGCATGAAGTCACTATAAATATCACTCTGAGTCAGAATAGCCTTACACATCTAAAGTAGGAAAGAGATGAGTTTGCCACCAATGCACAAAGCCAAATTGTGGAAAACAGAGGTGTGAGACTGGGCAAAAATCAAGAAGCTTTATAACCCTGTGAGCCATGTATTTAAAGCATATGACATAATGGGAACATAATTCAATCCTGAATATCCTTTAAGACTACAGAAAGGAAGAATAGTGAAGAATGTAAGAGTAACTATATTGGATTTAATGTAAAGCTATCAAGATGGATTAACTGAGGGTGTCTACCCAGATCCAAACTGAATGAAGTATAAATGCCTAATGATACAGTTCTAAAACAAGTAAAGACACCCATCCTTAGACCTTTCATGGATTAAAGGTAAGTGTTTAATAGAGGGTCTTATATTATTTCATAAATAGCATATTAAAGATTTAACATCAGTCCAGTGTCTTCAACATCATTCCAGTATCAGACAACATTACACTAATAAAATTGTGAGGAACCACGTTCATTTTAATGACTGCTAGTCTGGAGTAAGATAACAAAGGGGAAGAGAAGGAGACAAGAGTCTGCCTAACACTTTTAAATACTCATGTTTAATTTAAGGTTATGGTGCTTTGTAGTAGACGATGGATATCAATACTAATATCAGTTTGCCCCCTGGACAAATTGCAGGTCGATTTCACAAATCAAGTGTTATAAAAATGTGACCACTGACTGTCTCAGGTAAAATGGGATGGTGTCCTCCTCATTTTGCACACTCTAATGATACATACAATTAGAACTTAGAAATTCAGTAAATATTCCTGCACAGGCAGCTGCACCTTTTGTAATACAGGCATGGAAGCAGCAATGTCATAGATAGATACCTGAGTATGTAATTTAGGCGCAATAAGAAAAGAAGCGACAGAACGTTTTTAGAATTGGGAATAATGTGGTGAGTACAATAACCAGTGTTTATCATCATATAAAGTAGTTGCTGATGTCAGTGAGCACATGCTGTTTTAACAGTTCTAAGGACTGATGGTGCTAAATGCAGCTGGGCTGCTTTTTGTTTGTGTTGTTCCGTATTTCAACAATTACTGTATGTGGTTCAATACTTAATTTTTGCTCTTCAAATTTTCTCTCTCATTGTTCCTACTGGAATGCAGTTTTCCAAATGTATCTAGGGTCTAGGAGCCCAAAAATGTTTTTCTTCTTGTCTTAGCTCTTTATTTTTTATTTTGTAACTTTGATCAACACTTTCATATCCTAGTGACTTAGTGTGGCAGCAGTCACTGGTCTTGTAAATACGTTTTATTGGGGCATAGGAGTGTCTCTCTGTTTTAAAGAATGTAGAATTCCTCAGCAAAGGAATGACCAGCATTTCTAAGTATAGCCCTTCCTTATATATGGGACATGAGCACATGTGTAAGTTAACTAATAACTGCCATACTCTGCAAAGCTATAAATAGGTTTTATCTATTTAAATAAAGCCCACCCCATCCACTGTACAAAATCCTTTTTTACTTTATTCCATTTATCACACATTAAATTGAGATGTCTGAAAAAGTAATAGAAACCAGTAGAACCAGCTGTTACATGGAGCGAGCGAGAGATAGAGCAAGAACATATAGCAAGAGGGCAAAAATGGGAAAAAGAGAAAGCCGTTCTAGTAGCAAACAAGGAAAGGTATGCTGCACCTTTAAAACCCCACCTTCCAAAATCTAAGCACCAGCTGTCTAAATAAGTATAAAGCATGGAATAAATTGCTGAGCCTTTCAGTCATGCTACCAGACATTCTAGATGCACAGTGCAGTACACGTGACCTTATGGTGCAAAGCAGAATACGAAAAGAATCACATTACCTTCTGCAAAGTTTTCAGTTGCTGTCATTTGACACTAAATTCACGTTTCTATGTAAACGTTTGCACATTTCTGATTTTGTAGTCAAACCGTTCACTACATTTCTTGTATTTAATAACCCTAATTTTAGATTGTAAGAATTACATCTTTGGGGAAGAGTATAAAGTTTTAACCATATTAGCAAAATGTTAAGCAAAACCCATTAACCTAGTAAAAAATTTCCATTTCATACATTTGAAAGCCTTGTCTGCAACAAGAGAGACTGGTTCAGACAGAGAAGCAACTATATTCAAAATATAACTGCATAGCATGACTGAATAAAAACAGTTTAATTGGAATGGATTAGCTTAAAAATAAGTAATTGTGATGTGAAGCTGAAAGTTTTACCAACAACTTTGGGAAAAGACGGTTTATCTTGAAAGAAATAAGCTCAATGAAGGGATGTTTAGAATTTCCAGGGAAAAGTTCAGAGTAGAATTCTAAAAAATTATTATTCATCGATAGAGGGTTATTAGTAAGGATGCCCACCTTATTTTTAAGGTCAGGATGGATGTGAATGCCTCACATTTCCACAACTTTACTGCTAACAGTTTAATAGACATGACACAAGTGACATACTATCTAGTTCTTATGCAGTGAATGTCAAATTCACCCCTTTTTAAGAGCAGGGAGTTTCAATTCATATCATTGATTCATATTCTGGGTCCACAAAGCAGCTATTCTTCTAAAATGTGAAATGGGTTTCCATTTCCTGTATTTTTTGCCTCTGCTTACAGGCTGTGCCAATTGTATATCTAATTGTAAAATGACAAATGGTTTGTTTTACAGTCATCTATCCATACATGGGACACCAAAAGGTTCTGAATGTATTTCTATAAACTCCTCTGAAACAGAGGACAGCTTCAAACAGAACTAAAGTAAGGAGCAATCAAATTGCCAGCAGACGGCACATAAAGGAAGCAATGGCAGGTTTTGATCTGAGAGTGACACATGATTCAAACTTCCATTAAAGATGAATGTCGCCAACAATTGAGAAATAAAAATATAGTGGATTTTACAATAAGTATGATGGTGAAGAGAAAAAAGTGAGAATCTCTCGGCAGAGGGGTTAAGCAAACAAAAGGAACCAAACACATTCAGATTGGAGGCAGTTTTGCACAATGAGCAGGTCGAGCGTGGAACGTAGTGACCAGCAGAGGATGAGATCTTATCAAGCATCCATATTCATAAACGCACTCACATTCATAACAAAAATGACCTTGTGATCTTTCATTTTAAAAATTTGTCTTGTATTGTACAGTTGAAAGCTTGATTGATAAGGTATTACAGCATACACCACACACAACACGCATCTTTATCTCACCAAACCCAATTAACATGTAACAGAACTGACACAGATGATCAGACCACATGTCCAATATTTTAGCTTGTAATTTGAAGTGCGTAAGAATGATCACCCCTTTCTTCTTAGAGCTGGGAGATGCCAAAACAGTGACAAAATAACTCTTGTTGCAAAATCTACCCACATCTCCATTGAGCAATTTAGATTCTTGCATAAACAGGAAATACACTTTTTACACCACAGGCAATTAAGGGGGCCAATTTAGCTCCAGAGCCTTAAATGTTCAATTAGGCTACTGAGAGATTAGCCATAAAGAAAGTGTAGGAGAAATTAAAAGCTGAGATAAGAAATTAGATATGGTTGCAGCCCAGAGTGTGGCAGCAGTGGGTTACGGCAATCCCACCAGGAAACTAAGTATTGAATAAAAATCACAGGACTAATGTTACAAAAAACACCTCTACATCCCTCGAAATTATAACTAAAAATAGAATAGAAAAATAGAAAACTTTAACAGGACTGAAAATACCCCTGGAATATCCATACCCTCCAACAACCCTTCCTATGGACAAGAACATACACATAAAAACAAACAAGAAATCCATGCTGGAAGGAACTGGCATTATAACTTGAATGCGACAAAGCACTCCAACCAGAGCCCACCCCTGCAGCCAACCCATGTACCCATAAATGCTTACAACAACAACAATGACAACAACAACATTTTTAGAGTACATTTTCATACAAATGATGTACCTCAAAGTGATTTACAAAATGCAGAAAGAAAAAAGAAAAATATAAAAATAGACCTCTTTAAAAATCTATAATGAGAGCTGGAAAAGTAAAGGTTAAAACACAGACCTTTGGGAATACTGTACAGTAAAAGAGACAAACCAACAGAGTAAAACTGCATTTAACAAAGAGGTTCAGTACTACAATACATTCTACAAACCCTGGGCAATATTATTAGCGCTGAAGAGAGCGGTGCTCTCTGATCTGAAGGTCCAGTGAGACTGAAAACTTCTAAAGTTGGACCATTTTAAAGCTTTAAGTTGTCAGGAGATAGCCAGGGATATGATGCATAGGCCCTTTAAACAAAGTTTTGTAAACATAAAGGGAAAACTTTGATACACAAGTTACTAATTTATTTCAAGAAATAAAGCTAACATTTGCTATTGCATTCAAAATGAGTATAAGGTCTTGAATATATACAGTATGTTCATGTGGTTATAATTTTCAGTTCAATTTAGTTTATTTTTTCATGCTTTAGATGTGGGCTATAAACATAAACCTGAAGTTTTATTTGTCGTTACTGACTTAAAAAGTGACCCTGATGAGCTTACTTCCCTTGCCATCTGATCTGTTTGTTATCACACCACTGAATGAATATATCCACTGTTCACCCATCACTTAGGAATGGGAGGCAGTTATTTGCCAAGTCTGTCTGGAAAGTTCAGGACATTCATTTTCAGAAATTTAATAATAATAATAATTCAAATAAAACAATATCAATGTGCTTTAAGAATGAATAATTATTTACAGAAATGTTACAGATAGCAATGAAATTTCGATCTCAAGTATTTACCCAGGTTCTGACCAAATGCCAATCCTTCTGCAGACTAATCTAAAATTGTGTTACAGAGTAGTGCAATGTCTTTGTACTCTATATTTTAAATATTTTTACTTAAGGTATCATATTTAAACAAACACAGCATAGTCATTTTAGGAACTAACCTTAACCCAACTCTAATATTAACCATGTTGGAATGTGCAGCATATTTATTATAAGACTGTTTATGAAATCTGTGTGTTTTGTTTGTTCAGTTTTTATAAATGTTTTGTTCGTTTCTGCACTGGGAGCTTCAGAGACTGAACACTGCAGCAGTCAATGGTCATGATGGTAATGTACATGAGTGGTAATTAAAATGGCTTATAGTAAGCCTCTTTAAACACCAAGTAAGGCTCAGCTTCACTGTGGATATGTTGACCCTTCAGTATGCAGCTGATGAGCAGTGATAATATCAATTCAAAGAATTGGTCTCACACATGTTGGCTTCAGTTGTGGAAAGAGTTGACTTGTACGTGTGAAGTGCATATAGCATGGAATTCTATATGAAAATGTTCTTTAAAATGTAGAGTGTATGAGCATTAATCTTTTTTCAGATGATTAAATAAAGTAAAAAATAAATAAATGGTAACTGGTAAGGAAAGCATGATAATATGTTTACTGTATGTTTATAAGTGGGTCTGGTAGTTAAATGTAGACTTGCAGTACACTTTACTTTTCCTGTTTAGCTGCAAAATAAGTAATTTTGAGGATGTGTATTTAAATCTATTACCAGTAGTTAGGTATTTTTTTAGAATTTTCTTAGCAACGACAGAAACAATTTGTAAAAGTCCTTGTAAATACTTAAAAAAAATACTGTTCTTACTTTCATTTCTGCTGCCACTGTATCATGCAGTATTTATATGATCCAAAAGTTGTTAATAGCACTCTTTCAGAAATGGATCCTAATTAAAAGTTCTCAAATACAGCATTTTCCACACTTTTGCATACATACTCCTAAATGCAGTATTGTACATACTTATGTTATTTTGCATTTTTCCAGCAGAATTTACTGTGCAAGAAATTAAAAATATTACATGGCCTTAGTTGCAATACATTCCTGAGTGTCAAGAGTAAAGAATAGCATGCCAGATGAACATAGTGTGATTTCACAGCATCCACCAGGCTCACTCTGCGTCCATAACCTGCATGTGTCTTAGATTAATGAAGATCTCAGGCAGAACTGCCTCCAGGCCATATTGTGTAATCATTTAATAACAATATGTAGCCAAATGGTATTCAGAATGAATTGCATTTTGCTAGTCTTCTGGAAATGAGTTTCTGTAAACAGGTAATTCCTATGTGTTGTACTAATGAGAGTATAAATTGATTTTTATTATTATTATTATTGTTGTTGTTGTTTGAAGTCACTTGTAGAATCTCCTCATTTTTCTAATATGAAGGGAAAATGTATTTTTTTTGCACATGATCTCTGAAATCACATCCTAATTATAAGAACTGTGACACTTTATTCAAATTGTGAACATTTATCCTGTGTTTAGGATAATCATGCATTTTTTAGGTTAGTTTTCTATGCCATCTACAAAAATTTACAAAGGTGACCTTGTAGTTTAACCTATTTTTGTTTGTCTCTGACCAGACGACTTTGTTAAGGGATTTAAATACTGACATAAACACAATGTTGTTGTGTGGAAGCAGTATCTGTCTTGGGATTGTGCAAGCAGTTATTCTTTTCCAAAAGGGTAAGATAAGTAAGCCTTTTAAATGGAAAAGCAGAACTGAATATTATTTGAGGATAGCAGAGGATTTCGCTACAGGCATGTTAATTTTATGGGATTCACATTGGCCATTACTATATGTACTGTTCAGAGTACATTTAAAGTACCTTAGGTGAAAATTGTAGCTAGTCATATCTCAGGATAAGCAGATGTGAATTATACAATACAGTGTAACAGGAAAATACCTTATCAATTAAGTATTACTGTATTTACAATGGCAGTTACATGACAAAATCACCAGTTTTAAACTTGTCCTTTAAAATGATGAGGATTTTTCCATGTATACAATTCAGCTGGAAATTTTGCTGTGTGCCTCAATGAAAATTGATTAATGGATGGGTGTCTGTTGTGCTATAAATAATTGCATGATTCTATAAACATTCTGTTATATATTTAATCAGTAATTATGAATATGCACATTAAAGAAAGACAGTTATTTGAATTGAAAAATAAAGCAATAAACTAACAAATAACGTTTGAATAGAAAGTGCAATAAAAACGTCTTTAAGAATGTAATAAAATGTTTTATTATGAGTATAAAACTTGTACTAGAAATAGAATGCTTTATTAAAGTCTTTAATTTGGGTGCAATTTAAGATCCGTATACAGCATGATGTTACTGGCAGTAATAAATAACATTTAACATATTAGATGTAATAAATCAATATGTGCTGTAAATTCACAAGTCTAGTCAAAAAAAAAATCATACGTATTCACCTCTGGAAAAATAAATTACTTATTAACGTTTTCTGTTTTACTGAAAAAATTCATTACTTCACTATATTTAATTGATATCAGTACCATTCAGTTATAAACTATTCTGAAATTAATACATGAGCAAAGTTTTATTATCTTCAAGAAGTATTTAAAAAGTCTGCAAAAACTGTATGAAGATGATAAAAAAGAAACTGTAGTAAGCAGAAGAAAAGCTTACTTCTCAAGCTACTGTATATAAAATATATTTGATATTAGTACGCTCATAATTACGGAATCGTTTAATAAAAGCAGGTTAGCCAGAAATGGTACAATCCCAAAACAAGGTGGAAGGCTGGACTGTAAGAGATCTTAGTTACTAAAACAATATTTATTTGTTTGTTTGCTTGTTTGTTTTTAAGCAGACACAATCATTATCATAATGCATACATCATGAATATATATATAAGAATGTAAGAAAGAACACATAAGACTGCTAACTGAATATCAATAGCTGGAATTTGAAAGGGCTGAGTCATAAGTAAATCATAAGTAAAATTAAATATAATGATGGCTTACCCCAAGAATCTTTATTCAAGCTATGGGCTGTTGCAAGAGATACATTAATGCAAATCACTCTCTTTAGAATGATGAAACAATGTATGACATATGTGTTTGCAACTGTAGTGTAGCCTTCTGCCACAAAGCAAAAAAAAGGGAGATACAGGCCTCAAAACCATCAGTCGGACCTTAACTTTACCTTGGTGTAGCTCCCCAGAGTTGGCTTCACCACTGGAAGAGCTCCAAACTCACCATGCAGGCTTCAGCCCTGTTGATACTTCTTCAATATTGACTTCAATACTACTGGTGCCAGTCTCCCAGAGTATGGGAGACATGAAACACTAAGACATAGACACTTGACATAATACATAATAAAACTGATAAATATTTAATAAACAACACCATGTTAAATACATAAAATACATACAAAACAAAAGTAAAAACAAAATCAATAAAAACATGAAAAATAATATTTAAATAAAAAGATTAAAAGAACAAAGCAAAAACCTGTGCCATGCCTGTATCCTTCTTCTTCTTCTTTTGGCTGCTCCGGTTAGGGGTTGCCACAGTGGATCATCTTCTTTCATATCTTCCTGTCCTCTACATCTTGTTCTGTGACACCCATCCACCTGCATGTCCTCTCTCACCACATCCATAAACCTTCTCTTAGGCCTTGGATAGTGATACTTAAGTGTAGTTCTCTATTGTAGCATTCCTGAGGATCCCTGAAGCTTTTGTATAATCTTCATTCAAAAAATGTGTGATTTCTGGCTATCTTTTCTCCTTAATCAGCACATTTATAACTTTATTTTGGCAAAGGAAGTCATCGCTTTCTTAACCATTGGCTCCAGCCATCAAAGACATTTTAAAGGCCTGTGTGCGTGACCCTTGGAGTTTTTTTTTTTAACCCATGTTCAGAGTGATACTTTTTTGTACAATGTCTAGAGTGTCGTGATTAATTGTTTATTGCTAATAATATACTTGACATTTTTCATTTATTTAATTATGAAGTCAATATCTCCAACCAGCCGCTCACCCATCCATTCATCCATTTTCTTAACCTACCTAACTTGCAAAAATGCACCAAACCTTTTAAGTCCCTTTCAATGTGCCCTTGCCTTGCCTCTACAACAAATTTTCTACTTTAATTACAACATTGACTGTGAACATGCAGCAAAACAAATAAGGTCTTAGCATGTAAAATACATCATAGAGCCATCTATAAATTTAATGTTTAGCATTACTAATGTTTCAAGTACTTTTAAAGAAAATTAACTAAGTAATGTACAGTATGTACAAATTATTATGCACCAAAATCCAATAATGATCAGGCTCACATTAATAGCTACTGTACCAGACCTGACACAAAAGAATTCTGAAGCCTGTCAACAGTTAAGAAGCATCTTTTTTTTCATTGAGCACTGTTTTTAATTTAAGGCTTTTATTTGACTATAGCACTACAGTTCTTGTTCTGCACCTTGAATTTTGTTACCTCTTTCTCATTAACCTTCTACCTTCTTATCACTCAAAATTTAAGCAGAAGGTTAATTCTGAAGTTAACCTCCCCTTCCAATTGCTGTTCAGTTTGGATTTATTTTACAGTAACAACCTGTTTTAGAATTTTGCTCGGAATCAACTAAAAAAATGTTACATGCAAGAAAAGTGTTGAATGAAGAAGAGTGTCACAGATTTGTCAGGATTCCACTAGTAAAGGTTTTTTTTTATAGTTTCACTGTGGTTAATTTTGTAGTTATTTGTTATGATCCAGTGCAATCATGTCCTGATTGTTTTGTTTAATTTGTATAATTATTATTGTCTTTTATGTTGTGTTAGATTGTTATTTCTTTTCATCAAGATGTCATACTGTTGAGAGCAGTGGTGCTGTTGTAAAGCCACGAGAGCCTAAAGTTTCACTGCAGCGCAATACATACAATCTTGAGCTAGATTTTTGAAAACAATATAAGGCTAAGTTCACACTGCAACTCAAATCCCATTTCTTCACTTTTAAGTGACACAGATTTGATCTTTTTAGAGAAATGTGATCAGCAACACACAACATGGAATCACAACTTTTTTAGAAAGAATGTGGACTACTTTCTTAACTACTGTTTTATATTCAAATCTGTAAAATATACTTCCCAGCAGTTCTGGCTCCTCTCTCCACAGGATTCTATGTACCGTGAAGATTGCACTCAAAGAAACAGCTACTGTTTGTTGTTTTCCATTTCGACCCCTTGCTATCATGAGCTGACAGATTTGTAGATGTCCTGCTCTGAAATGATATGAAGTAGTGCAGTAACCAACATCTATTCTATATCTATATCAGGTTGAATCTATCTTTTATTTTTTTTTTAATTTTTCATTCTGCTCATGCATATCATGTTCAGGATAGACATCTGTACATACTTATATCAGATTTGGACCACTTTCTAAATTAAATATAACTGTAAAAAAAAGAGGCAAAAATCAAAATAGAGTCACTTTTATCTAAAAAGAATCATGTTTGTTCAACAACACCCTGAATAACATTACATGCAAGAAATATTAAATGTGAGAATATTAAATAAGGATTGAAATATGATATTCCTATGTGTTAGGTATGCTATGGGGGGCGGGGGAATAAAAGAATAGCATACCCTTTAGTACCTTTTCTGTTATGACACTTTTTTTCCTTTTAAAAGCCCTTCTACATTTGGTCTAGTGCTTTGCTACTTTTCATTTTAGATATTTTCCTATTTTGTGATGTCAGCTTCTGCCTAGTAACTTTGCATTTGTTATTCTTGGCTACTGGGAAATCTCAGCTTCCTGCATGTTTATGTCTTTATTCTTACTTCATAAACAATAATGTATGAAGTATAAAGGGGCTTCGCTGTCCTTTGGCCTTGGAACCCCTAGAGCATAGGTGTCAAACTGCTAATTAACTTCTTTTGCTTTAATTTTAATTAACTTGACTCAGGCCCATTAGTTGTCTCTTTTTTAATTAGCAGCCAAACAATAATGAGACACAAAACGAGCCGCCACATGACCAGCTCACCTGTACCCGTCACACAATATCTGAAAATAAAGAAAAGTGAAGGTCTCGGTAAGATTGATCTCTCAGGTCACCAAAACATTTTGATGAACTGAAATTCAATAGTTTTGGAAATGTCGGCTGTGGCAGAATGAGAGCAGCAACAGGCCACAAAATGAAATAATGGGCTTAATTAACAGCAAGAATCAGCTTCTCATTAATAGATTGGTTGGAGTGAAATTGGTTGGAGTTTGAAATCCCAGTTTAGCTGCTCATCAGTTGGCTCGTTTAATGTCTCATTTCTGTTTGGCTGCCATTTCATGATGAAACAAATCAATTCAGAGGACTGAATCCTTAAAAACAGGGCTATTAAAATGAAGGGAAAAGGAATTAATTAGCAGTGAAAACTGGTCACTGATTAGGAAAAGGGTCAGAATGAAAACCTGCAGCCACTGCGGCCGTCCAGGCCTGGAGTTTGACACCCCTGCCCTAGAGGTTTATTTTCTCCAACATCTTGCTGGCTAGAATTTTCATCTTCCTCGCTTCCATGGCTATCTGACTATAGCATTTGTTTATTGGGCTAGACGTTCTCATAGATACTATCTTAAAAAAATTATTAAAAACTGTTCCTCAGCTTTTAGCTTGCTTTTAGCAACTCTCTTTAACTATTACTTTTGTAAAGCATGTTAAATTACTTTCATGTATGAAAGTATACTATATAAATAAATATTGTTATGTTTGTTTCTTGCATTTTATCTTTTGTTTCAGTTATTGCTCCCTTTCCTGTGTTTGCCCATATGCCTGTTCTGAATTTTCCTTGAACATGTTTGACAACCAGCTGCTATTGCCTAATGTGCAATCTATTTAACCCCTGGCCACACAGTTGGCATTTTGCATATCTGAAAGCATGTCAGGACCTTTGTATAGGGCAGTTGGCATTTCAGGGAGGTAATGACTGGATAGCATTGTCATGAGACTATTGATGCACCATGAAGGTTAGAGGAAGAAGACTCTTTCAAAAACACGGTGGCAGGTTTGTATTTGTGCTTGTCAGATACTCACAACATTTATCAAGGGTCAGCATGTTTTCTTCAGTCTGTGTTGCCTGTTTACTGTGATATATACCTCATCACTGTTAGAGCACCCAATGGCACTATTAGTTTTAGATTCAGAAAAGATTTTGATACACTTGAATGGGGCTACCAGTTTACATATATTTAGGATAGGCCTTAAAATCATAGCTCTATCAATATGAAAAGTGTTTTATTTTCTGAGGATTCAACACACGGAAGAAATGTATCACTTGCAAAATACTGCTATGCAAATTTTGGCAGATAAATCTAAACAAACAAACTGCTCGTGTCCTTAGCCCAATGTTTCAAACACATAATGGCCACAGTTGCTTTTGGTTCTCCATCCCTGCTTGACTGCATTTATCTTTAGTTGGAATTTAAATTAAATTTGTTAATTCTCTGTGCATTTTAGTGTGTGATGTGTTTTATATTGATTTGTTTCCTTTTAGTACTTAGATTTGTACAGTTGACATTGTCTTCAAAACATTTGAAATGATGATGTTGTTTCATTTCACTTTGACATATTCTTTACAAAGCAGCTAGTTTATAGTCAGACTGCTGTGTTTCCTTGTACTGCATGTGAGTGTTCACCTTAAACACTTTTAACATTTCTTTAAGTTAATTAGAAAAAGTTGGTGTTTTTGCAGTCTACATACATAGTAAAAATAAGGAAATTAAGATTCCAGTTAAGCATACTGCAGAAGTTCAGTTAAAGGTGTGAGACAGCTTCTCATTAATAGAGAATGAAATGAAAACCTGCAGCCACCACAGTAGGGCTCCAGGAAATGATCATCACTTGCTGATGAATGTGTCAGGAAAATGAAAGCTTTAAATATAGTAATATGTAAAGCATGCCTTTATTGCGATGTATTCCAAAGCTCAATTTCATCCTCATTTTCGTCTATGGAAATAAAAACTAAATAAGTTTTAGAATAGCAGTTGCATTAGTTTTTGGTCAGGGTTTTAAGGTGACTCTGTTTTCCCCATTATACTCTTTATTACATAAGCAATTTCAGAATGCCCCAAATCCCATTATTTTACCACATGTCAACGTTGACTGCTGCTGTAGTTCAACACTTCCTCCTTTCTTTTACATCTGTAACACATTTATGCATGCATTATTGGTAATATGCCCAAAACATTAGCAGAGTGCAAATGTGAGTGTTGATAATATAATACAACCTGAGAATAGACTACCAGGTGGCTGTCTTGTCTTGTTATGCTGATTGTTCTCTGATCCAGCTTGGTCCTTGCTCCCACATGGCTTTTGAATGGGGTGGCAGAAACAGCATGGCCCGTTTGAAGATGTTCTCCTCAGGATGGAAAATGGTATAGAGAGAGAGAGAGAGTAATGGATGTCACCAGAGTGCTGCTCACGGCTTTCAGAGACAGCCTCTTCATGGCTGACTAAAAGACCTCTTCATTTAGCATGGCTATGAGAAGATGTTGCCAGTTCACAACTGATGACTGGCAGTTCAGCATGGTGCAAATCTTCAAATTGATATGTTTCATTGTCTGACTATATGGCAATTTAACTACTAAGTATTATTTTGTAATTACCAACAACAAAATTCATGCAAGTATAGTATTAGGTAAATGATATGACTTAAGGATAAATTGTAAAGTATTTAAAATCTAATACTGTAATGCTGCAATGTGCAATCCGGGGTTGCCTTGTCCCTGATACTGTCAGAATATGTTAAAGAGACAGAAAGTAAACGGTTACTGCATATTACAGAGTGAATGTTTGCCTAATTCAAATCTAATTTATTAGATTGATTTGAATAAAATAGGTGTAATGGGGGGCATCACTGGACTGATGTATTGTTTAAGAGGGAGACAGCCTTCCAAGGTTATATATCCCTGATATGTTAAGTGACAGTGTTCCTGGACCAGTGCACCCATTTATACATCTGCAGGGCATACTGGGGATTGTAGTCCTGTCGCGAAGCCCAGTTGTGTTCCATAGGTGCCACAAAGGGGAACTGTAGAGGAGGGCTAGCTCTACTTTGAGGGGCTTCTACCTGACCTGGAAGTGCTTCCTTCATGCAATCTCTGGGTCCTATACAAAAGGAACCTCCTCATTTCACTTGGAGGATCTAAATCACGAGTAGAAGGACAACACCTGCCTGGATGAAGTGGTGGAAAGGAAGACTGAGAGAAAGAAAAGAAGTAAAAACAGAATTTTGTTTAGTAGAAGACCTGTAACTGGTATTATTGTAAATAAAAGGTTATTTGATTCTGGGACTAGTAGCTGTGGCCTTTAGAAGGTGTCCCAGGGCCCCAATCCCTCAATATAACTACACAACAACCAGCCATGAGACAAAAAGTTATAGAATGTGTGTGTAGAAGTTTCTGTTTAAAGGAGAGAATAAGACTGTTTCAGGATTACCTAGCCCTGACGTTATCTTGTACTACTCAAGTTTTTGGCATTTTGCTTGGTTTCTGGTATCTCTAATATACTACAGTAATTCTTAAATCAGGTTCTAGTAAATCAAAAATACTTCTTTCGTAATAGACAAAAGGTAAAAGTTCATACACTTCCTTGCCTTGCCCGTTTCAAATCTCTAATTATGGAATATACTCGAAAAGGTGTGTTTAAAAAAAGCTGTATTTGAGAATAGATGTAGTTCACTTGTCTTTAATCCAAATTTTCACTGTATGCCCATACGTTCATTTAGTATTTTACTAAGCCCATGTGTGAGTGAAGTATCTAGAGGAGAGAAAGGAGACAGGAAAATGAAAGGAAAAAAAACAGAGGAAATCAAAATAATCAAAAGTCAAATTTGATGCAAAATACACTCCATTTACAAGGAAAAGTGTAAGGTTAAAAGATTAGCTGGTTCAGTGCTGGGTTGATAAAAGTGTAATTTATTGCACCATCCTCCTCACAGCAACTTAGATTTATTATTCAACCACAAATTACAACTGTATAGCACATTTTCATACAAAGGATATAGCTCAAACAAGAAATCAAAGAACAAAAATCAGAAATATCTGGCTCATGAATCTATTTTTCCTGTTTTTCTACATGTTGCATACATTCATTTTGTTGTATATTTATTTTAACATTATGATGGTGACATTAGCACACCATCAATTTTGTAGGTTTTTAGGGTCATTATTGTCAATGTGTACAGAGTGCAGTGAAATTCTTACTTTCTTGTGCTAATCAACATACAACATTTCAACTCCTGTGCCATGTTTAGCGAGTATCCATTAACTGCTTCACTTCAATACGTTTGTTGTTCTTATTTGAAAAATCTCAGAATGTATTTGTCATTAAGAGACAATCAAAAAGTAAATTCCAGGAATAGCCTGTGTATAGTTTGGCATGCTTTGCATGTATGTTTTGAAAGTTCACACATTAAAATAAAAAATGACAAACAAATGTCCCGGCTGGGGCAATGATGTAAAGATCTCTGGGTTTAAAATTAATTAATAGAGGATTTATTAACTTCAATGTCAGAAAGAATAGTATCAAGTCCGCTTTTGACATTATTAAAGTTCCTGTCCATTATAAGTGATTCATACTTCAGAGAGTCTTTTACAAAAATAAAAAACTTCTGAAAATATGAATATATACTGTGATAGCTAACCCGAACACCATCATGCAAACACCAGCAGGGTTACAAAACACACGGGTTTATTAATAAATTACCCCAACACAGTCCTTCACAGCCCACAGTGTTCCCGCACCAATCACCCCTAAATTACGGGCCTTTAAACGTCCGTGGGCCGCCTTTTTTATCTCCATCGCTGGAGTTTCGTCCTACTCCAGCACCTGACTCTCGCTCCCCGAATGTAGGAAGGCGGCCCCTTTTATAATCACCCAGATGTGCTCCAGGTGCTCGCTGATGCTCTTCTGGCGGCACTTCCTGGTGTGGCAGAAGTGCCGCATGAGCACCAGGAAGCACTCCGGGCGTCCCTGGAAGGTCCTTCCTCCGCCTTCCCAGGTGTGGTGGAAGTTCAGATCTCCCAGGCTCCACAATGCTTGGGGAGCCCCCTGGCGGTGGCCACGGGCCCCAATGGGCTTGAGCCTCCTCGCTCCATCTCCATGGTCCCCTCACTATCCAGGGCGGTCGCCCCCTTGTGCCCCGGGGGACATATAGACCACCTCCTGGTCCCTCCAGCCGTCCCTGCTGGGTCTGGCCTCCAGCCTCCTGCCACAATACCTTATACAGTACATTACAAATACTCAAGAATATCCATACTGGTGTCAAATTAATAATCAGTAAAACTCACTTTACTTTAAGCTGTTTATCCTGTCCTAGCTTTAAAGGGAGTGTTCACATTGAAATAATGGCAGTTTGTGTTTACAGGAATAGTAGGATCATGTCATAATATTTCAAAGGTTGAGAGACAGAATATATACTATAACCTTTTGCTGTTATGTCTTTTTGTAGTGTGGTGCCTGCAACTGCACCCAGTACTGCAAAGATGTTGTTAAGGACAAAAATGTTTATTCCAAAAATTATTATTTTGTTGGGGGATAAAGATCAAGAGAAAGTAAAGAAACATCTCAAGGTGAAGCAGTCCAAAGTCAATGATGAGCAGAGGTCAGAAATAAACTTGAGCATACACAAAGAAATCCTTCTGAAGTCATCCTAAAGATAGGATACCTTGCAAAAACTGTGCCACCATCTTATTTAGTCAAATGACTAAATCTTAAGGTGCACAGGTAGCAATGAGAGAAACCAGGATATCAATGAATATACAACATCACTGGCACCATGAGATAACTCTGTAGTTCTGCAGAATAGTGATATGAACTGACAAAGAATTCAAAAAATGGTGATAAAGTGACATCATTATAAAACAATCAAAATAAATCAATTAATAAAGAAATAATAATTAAAATTAAAATCAATCCAAATAAAAAATATTGAGATTCACAAGAGGCATGATCACGCTAGTGCATCATACAATAAAAGTGTAACATTCCTTGATTTAAATTCAACAATTTTTACATTATAGCCTGAATGAGCGTTTCCTGTTAGAGTAAAGATGTATGGGCACTGCAGAATTGTTCTTACAGATGACTCTGTTGTGCTGGCCACATGATTCTTGATCTGTGATGCTATTGCTTTGTCTCCATCAAAAATGGCTGAGCACATTACTTGGTGTCCCATTTTAGGGATTCTATCTTAAATCAAAAAAGTAACTAAATTCTATGTTTCTTTTGTGTAATTAGAGCTAAAGTCTTCTAATTTCTTGTGTTCTTTTGACCTTGACAACAGTTTTATATATCTTATGTATCTTTCATCTTTGATGATTGTTGGTGTTTGGCCTTTCTCTGTTTCCTGCCTGAATTTCTACCAATCCTTTGAAAATGTATTTTTCTTTAACCTCTTTAATTTATCATCTGCTGGTTTTCATTTTGTCTTTGATATTTTCTGTTCTGTGAATATTCTTCACCAAGGCATTTCCTGCCGACTATGTCATTTGCTTGGCAATCAATGATATAGCAGACCATGCATTTTTTTTTTGGTTTCCTCCATGCTGAAGTTTATTAAATATATCCTTAACTAGCCTCCCTGGTACAGTTTGGTTTGGTTACGACTACTCATTCTCCTTTTATGTCTAGGTAATTCTTACTGATACATTCTGATCTTCTAAACTGTCAGGAAATTAACTACTTTAATCTTATCCAGATGTTTTTACATCTTTGTGGTCAAAATATTGAAAAAAGGGGCATTTGTGGGCATGACTAGGCTGCATGGGTATTGGTTCGGGCAGTTTTCTGAGTATGCATATTATCTTGGGCTTTAGGATTTTGTGTACCAATTTTGTACTTTTTGTACACTTGTACTTTGTTTTTGTATTACTTAAATTTTTATTATTGTTTTGGCAATGTCATTTTGTGTTGTTTGTCAGATGATAACAGCCATTTTGTGGCCGTGGCCTTAAAATTTATGATTGTTATGCCTTTTGCCAAGGTCACATTAATTGGATGTCAAGTGGTGCATTCTGTCATCATGTTCTGCTGATAAAAAGTGGTGGCACACAGCTCCTGGCATCTGTGTACTGAATCTTCATCTCTAATCTCTCAATGTTTCTTATTAGTGCTAGAATTTAAAAGGTACTTTCAAGGAGACATTGTTGTTAGGAACTTTTGCTTTTCTTTTTTGACTACAATTCCGGTTTTGTGCTTTGGGCCTTGATGAGCGTTTCTGCTTTTCTGACCTTTGCCTATTTTGTTTTTTTTTACATTATTTCTGCCTAATTCATTTGTCTTATTTCCATGTTCACTAACATCTGCTTTGTCATAATTACAAAAGTTTTTTTTTCTCCTTCTGGTACCAGTTATACTTCCTAATAGGCTTGCTTTGAGTCAATTACATGCAAAATTCCAATGTGATGATTTCTAGTTTCTAAGAAGTCTTGATGGAGGAGGTAGTGTAAACTGTGCAGAATTTGTGTTTGTATATCTATAGTTGAACATACTGTCTCCCTGTTGTTATGGGTATGTGTTGATCATTACTAACAGCTTGTGACCAGCAAGAGTCTCTATCTATATATGGCAATAATTGCAAGTTGGAAAATTGAGTATCTGAAATTTAAATTTGTAAGATAACAATCAGGACTGTAAAGAGGTAGTGGTGGATTAATTGGGTAAACATTTTGTATTTACAATAAGCAAACAAGGAAAATTGGGAATAGCAAGGAAACTGGATATTCTTTTACTTTTTTTAATTCTTTGTTTTTCAGAGTAGTCTTTCCTTTTGTTTTTTTTTCTTCACTTTCTGTTCAGATAAGCTGCTATGTCATCCTTAGCATGAAATATGTTATAGACACATACACCATGGAAACCAAAGTGTTCTCAACAGAAAGGGCAGGACTCTTGCCATACTGTGATAACATTAATAAAAGCTATTCAAATACCAAAAGAAAAATGGACTACAAGTAAACGGACATGAGAAGATTACCAAGAAACTTTACCAAAATATTAGACCATTTTAAACCATATTAGAACCTGACACAGAAGCTGGCCTGGGAAGGTACCACACCAAACAGCTCACGATATTGTGAGTGATGACGTTATAAGATATGGTTGCGCTAAATGCCCTCATGTGCTGTAATAAAGTTGATTCACACTAGTGCACTTCCATAGCCCTGTTTTGTTCTTCAGGGGCCCTGGTCCTGCTTTCATTACCTTATACTTTTCTATTAATGAATAGCTGAAGGTTAATAATTCATGAAACTTTTTTAGTGGTGGAGGGCTACATGATGTTAATAAACACTCTGCTGAAACTTGAAGCATCAATCAATCAAGCATCATACTGCAATTCAAACAAAGGGAAAACAATTTTTAGCCTCCCAAACTAATTCCTGCTGTTGCAAAAAAGGAATTGAAGGACAATCCATTTGCACATCTGATGATCAGCTGACCATTCCTTGTTGCTGTTCTGAAAGAGGAATGACTTCAAATGCTTGTACTAATGGTTCTTCAAGCTACTGCTGTGAGGTATCTGTCTGCTCCACTATCCATTGTTGCAAGTCATCTCTTATTCTTGTCTAATGAAAAAGTTTATCTCAATAATCATTAAATGGAAACTGAGTAACAACAATGTGCAAGATGATTTCCTGACTGTCAATCATATGGCTGCCTTCTCTCAAGAGACATACTCTCTGTATTTGGTATTTATACATTACGCTGTATCATGAATTGTAGTTGTTTTCTTGACCTGCCTTGTTAATATCAATTTCAAAGTACACTATTAATTTATGTTTCAAGACTTGCCATGTTGTTGATTTTGCTGTGCTCAGTTTCTGTGCAGGTTTTCTGAATAAATTTACCTCTTCTTTTTCCATTCAACTTGTGTCTTTCATCTTAATTCTTCAGGCACCAATGGCAGCAGCAAATTTTAAACTAAGCGTATATATTCACAATCCACAACTCTATAATGTGTGCATGAACAATGCAACAGGACCATGACAGACAGCTCTCCCAGTAGTGATCCATCTGTTTATCAATCTATCCATTTTCAAACCTACTTAATATAACTTATTGGGCTTATTGTGATTATTTCAAATGAATGGGATACAATGTAAAGAGCGCAACTTTCCTAAAACGTACATCATGAATATTCTGAGATACTGTACATGGCGTATGATTATAGTTTTACCTCATAATCATTTTCATCTTAAATCCCCATTTCTTAAGTATACAGCAATAATAGTAATTTTAACTTTACTGCCCTGGTGTTTGCATTCCTATATGTGGTGACAGAAAGTCAGTGCATATTCTGGAAAATGTGGGCACAATGCAGCAATAAACTGTGAATAGGGCATGTGTCCATTGCAGGGCACACATGAAACATAGACTATAAGAGTTTTTGACTTTTGGGATGTGTGAGAAAACTGTAGTAGCTGAAGAAAACCAAGATTAACACAATATATTCCTCTTAATCCTTATCATATGCATATACATATATTCTTACCTCTACAATTTACATTTGCTGATTATTTAAACACAGACATCTTTGTGTTGGTGTAGGGTAGGGAGTGAAATACCTAAAGAAAAAACACATAGAACCAAGGAGAACATATAAAGTTCACACAGACAGTGGGGTTGTGTGGTATGGTACTAGTAATTTGGTACTTTCCGTACCAAATTGTAGATTTAAAAGGCCTTGTACTCAGCACTTTGTTCTTCTGTTTTTTGACGTGCTGAAGGGAGACTCTACAGGAGCACCCCCCCTACCCCCACCCCCACCCCCAACAATTTACACTTCAGTGCACTGGAGGATGCTGTGAAGTGCATCAATACTGAGGGGAGTGCGTGTATGCAGAGAAACAGGGAAGCATGTGATTGTGTGATGTACTGGGGAGGATGGAGTGAAATGTGGGACCGGGTTATCTGTTGAGGTACTGAGGTTTCAACTCTGTTGGAGTCCCTGGACAAGCCTCTCAGACAAAGTTACAGTCCTTTTTAGATATGAGTTCATCACTGTTGCCTAGAATAAATCTTGTGCTGTCTGAGTGTTCAAAAAAGATCCTGATACTATTGGTGATCCTTCTAGAGATTGTGTACTGTGCTTCCAGTGCTTCCAGTTTATGCTTTACTCCTTGATTAACAAGGGTATAACTTGAGCTCCCTCTTTTCAGTCAGGAACTCTTAAATTCTTTTGCCAACCCTGCAAAGTCTTTCTTTACTTGTCACAGTAGGGATCAACTACTCTGGGCATCTGCTGTATTACTAGCCCTCTTATGTCCTGGTGGAACATGGCATATTACTGTCATTTTTCCACCCAGGGCCTCATTCTTTTAGGGTTGTGTTGGTGTCCATGGAGGTGTGCATAATGCTGTCTGCTAAGAAGACCATCCCTTTATATACAAACACTGGTTAGCTTTGGTGGTATAATGGTTAGTGGTAACACTTTTCTGGTTCAGAGATCAAAGTACAGTCTCTGGTCCTCTCCCTATCTTTGTTGAAGTTTCCTCATTCTTTGCATTGCATCTCCCACATACCAGTTTTCTTAAGCTGATGACTGTCCATAAATGAAGTGTGAGCTTTTGCATGATTTTGTACTGTGATGGACTTGGATTGTTCCCTGCCTTGTACCAGGTGATGCCAGAATAGACTCAGCCCCCCACGATCTGTTACTCGAGTAAGTGTGTTCACAGAATGCATGGATTTATATTTAGAGGAGAAGTCAATTGAAAATCTAACTTCTTCTTCTTCTTTTGGCTGCTCCCGTTAGGGGTTGCCACAGCGGACCATTTTCTTCCATATCTTTCTGTCCTCTGCATCTTGTTCTGTTACACCCATCACCTGCATGTCCTCTCTCACCACAGCCATAAACCTTCTCTTCTCTTAGGCCTTCCTCTTTTCCTCTTCCCTGGCAGATCTATCCTTAGCATCCTTCTCCCAATATACCCAGCATCTCTCCTCTGCACATGTCCAAACCAACACAATCTTGCCTCTCTGACTTTGTCTCCCAACCGTCCAACTTGAGCTGACCCTCTAAGGTACTCATTTCTAATCCTGTCCATCCTCATCACACACAACTCATAAAATTGATAGAGAATGAGAGAGAGGGGTAACCATAGAGGATGGCACTCACTATGCACCAATAACCAACATAATGCCTTTTGGAGTATGTTTTTTAATTCCTTATTACCAAATACATAACATTTAAGAATTTATTGATATATTAGTAACTAGAAATGCCAGAATTACAGTACCCATTTAAAGTGTTAAATAATGCAGTATGTTTGGTAATGCAGTATTCACTCATTCGAAGCTACAATATACTAGTTCATATTTTTAACTTATACACATAGAAAGAATAACATGTATGCTGTTTAAATATAGTAGGGTGGACTTGGAGTTTATGCATCTTTTGTTTTTTATGATACATTTTAAAGTAAACACTGTGTACTGTTAAATATAGAAGTTATAGATTGTATCAAATCTGTGCAATGTTTTCTTGAGATGCTTTAGTTCTCCCTTAATATTGATAGGGTAAAGTGACTATGTGAAGCTAGCAATAATATACTTGGAGTGTAAGATTAAAAGTCAGATTTGTTTTTTAAGATTCAGGTCTTCAGATATGCATGATATTTGAAATATGAAGAGAGAAAGAGAGAATGATATCCTGATGATCTTATATATAATCTATTTGCATTATAATCACTGGTATTCACATGCTTAAATCAGACTTGTGTATTTTAATTTTAATGTGGTCCTGTGGTCGAAACTTTAATATTTAACACACATCACCATCTACTGATGCACTGCAGCAACTACAATAGAATGGGAATGAAAATTCTAGGAAAGCAAGGCCTAATAATTGTGAAGATATTGTATGTGGGGGTATTCTTAACTATTCTTTGGATACATTTCAGTGAGTAAACGTCAAAGTCTTAGTTAAGTTAAAAATAACATTTTTTATAGTTATTCTGGCACAAACCTTTTATGTATATTGAAGACACAAAACAATGTTGGTAAAATATTACTTATTAAAGTCATTCATTTTCCTTTTTAAGTGCTGTCATTTTAGCTGTTATAATGATGTCATTGTCTACACGGCTTTAACCTAAAATAACACAAAAGATCATTTGACTCATTTCCTGTAGCTCAGGCTGAGTTTGACATACTGTACAGTACATAAAGCAGAAATTCTCTCCAGTAGTTTTTAGAAAGATGGGCTAATTATGTGGCATCTAGAATGAGTCAGATCGGTTTTAGTCATGTCCACGTTTCCCAGATACCACCTTTGTATGTTTTTAACCTCTTTGAATACCAAATATTGTTTATTATTCATTATTTAAATATCTATTCCAGCTTTTTGATAATCTGCACAAATAGTCAGAAATACAGTATATATTTTTGTTTTAGCATTTCCATGTATATTGAAATTATAATTCAGGTTACTATATTTGCACAAAGTAGACTTGCAATCAAAAACTAATGTGGTTACAAAAAGATTTGTAACCATTAATGGTAAAAATAGTAAAACTTTATGTACATTTTTATTACTAGAAAGGCATAATTGATAAATACATGAATCAGCTCGTCTACTGTTTTAACTTGACGATTACTAGCTGAAGAATGGAGTGAAATACCTATTACTTGAAAAGTCCTATGACACTGAATTTCAGTTAGGAAGTGTGTTACATTACACACACATTTATATCTGTTCTTTATTAGCCTTCTGAGGTGGAATACTATAGGTGCATATATAGTTATATTGTTTAAATTGATATGTACTGTATTTCACTACTGCGGTGGGTTGGCACCCTGCCCAGGATTGGTTCCCTGCCTTGTGCCCTGTGTTGGCTGGGATTGGCTCCAGCAGACCCCCGTGACCCTGTGTTCGGATTCAGCGGGTTGGAAAATGGATGGATGGATGGATGTATTTCACTACATTAGAGTAAGTTCCACAGTAGCTTTTTTGGCCCATGAAATTGTGGTGTACTGTTATCTTAAATGCTCTGTAAAATGTTTTGAACAGAACTATATAAAACAAAGACTGATCAATTAATTAACAGATATGTAATGCATTAGTTCACTTGGAGTTCATGATCAACACTCACATGGCTCACCCAGTCTGAAATCATTACATTTACTTACTTTTGTCACTCTCGTGTACGTAGGGGTAACTCTCAAGGCTCTGTTGCGGTAAGCACCTCCACCCTGGGGCAAAAGGAGACGTTGTCACTAATCACCTTCTCATTTCCCCAAGTGGCCCAACCAAGATGATGCATGAGCAAATCTCATTCAGTTTCACAAACACTGCCTCTTCTAGAAATGATGCTATATACTGTAAATGATGCCCATGCCGGAAACGACTGTCTTTGAGATCTGCACTTCAAAGAGAAAAACACTGTCTCAGTCCAAGTGTCCTCTGACTGCTTTATATTGTTATTGTATATTGCCTATTGCTTTCTGTTAAGTCACACTTCAGTTTTGTTTCATGATTCTGAGTAAACAGAGCTACACCTTGTGTATTTGGACCCTTGACCCTGTACTCATCTGTTTATTGGTTGGCACTGTATATTCATTCTCATTAGACACATTGCTTTCTTCATAGGCACATGTGATTAAGGTCTAAATAATAGTCCATTAATTGTTGTACTGTAGCCCTGTATGAATAAAAAACAAAAGTTCTTTTCATAACTAATCATTTTTAGATCTGTCCATACTGGAGAAGATGTAGCACTTTGTTTTGGTTACCATGGTAGCAGACTTAACTGGCAGGTTCAAAATCTTCAGTAATGCACATAGGTGTGGATAAGAAGTGACAGCTTCTGTGCTTTGACATTATATTACTTACAAAGAATCTCGATGTTTGATCTATGCTTATTTTTTAATATACAGCATATATACACAATGTTCATTGCAAATAAAATGTGAAAGTATTTTTTTAGACTTTTGATAGGACCTCATTTGTGCACTTGTTTGTGTGTTGTGTTCTAACATAGTAGTGCGCACATTTGATTTAGAAAATGATTTTTGAGATCGTGTGGTAACACAGAAATAGATGAAATGTCAACATTAAAATCTAGTCTCCCTCTACTACTCTGTGTCTCTACTGTATGCAGCCAAAAGTAAAAAAAAATAAATTAAAGCTTATCTTTTGTAACATATGCACCCTTTGTAACATTTACTAGGTCAGGTGGCAATGCTTGTAAACTATTTTGTACTTGTGAGCTGGGTTTTTAATTATTTATGTTTTTGTCAACATTTGACTTGTTCAGAGTGATTTGCATTAAAAATGATTTTGATTTGCAGGTTGTGTTAACAGTGCTCCAGCTGTTAGCAGTATGTTAATATTTTGACAAAAGTAAACACCTATTTCTGGCCAGTGTAAATCTGTCATATTTTCTTCAACTAGCAAATTTCAACTTCACAGGAGGTGAACAAGAGAACTGAGCTCAGAAGGAAACTGCAGTTCATAAGTTGTCATCTCCTAATACCACAGCTGTTTTAATATATTGTGACATGAATAGCCTCGACACATGAAAAAGGTTTGGTGCAGCCACCTGTGTACGTGATCTTGGCTGCAAAAAGGCAAAGTTTTCAGTACAATAGAGTACAGAGTTGAGTCTAAGGAAATCGGGTTTTATAGGGAGGTCAGAGGAAGTGACGTCATCCTTGGAGCTGAACTGGAAGTGACAGAGATTTCCCGTGTCTGGTCTGCAGGCATAAAATATGAAGGTTTAGTGCACCCCCAGCCTGGCATGGAATTCCCTTCTTTTGGTCCCTGTAGCTGGCTCCCATTAACACTTGTGTGACAGTATATATATTAGATATATTAGACATATATAAACGAAAGATCTGTGTGTGTGTATGGAACAGTCTGCACACTCAACCACAGCAACTAGATGAAGCATGCATGCAATGTTACATATTTTCTACACCTGCATGCACCTCACTACAAAAGACTTGTGTGCTGCAAACTGTTCCGTGCAACAACGTTGTAATAATGACACAGATGAAATGACACAACGTCGAAAGTAAGCAAATTCCGCGGCTCAACAATGTGCAAGTGAAACACCTCAGCAACAGAGGGCAAGGATTGAAGTTTTCACTAAAAACATTTTCTGGGGGTATTTTCTTGAGACAAAGATTAATAGGACACATATGCCGGCAATACGGCTAAGATATAGTATCACCGGTGTCTTCTTATGCCAGTGGGGCAGCAAGCACAGGTAGGTCCATGACCTCTGCCCTGGGTAATTCTTAAGAGTTAGCTGATGCCTCTCCAAGTTCACTAATATAGTAAAACTTCTAGGGAGTCATCACACACAGCTAGTATTTAGATATATATAGAATATTTATATATTATATATATATATATATATATATATATATATATATATATATATATATATATATATATATATATATATATATATTGAACATCACAAAATAAACAATGAAAAATATAACTTCTTAAATAATGTATATACCTACATCTGATTTATACAGACTATTATAGGTACCAGAAAGAGTGTTATTTGTTCATAACATATTTTAAAAAGTTTTTGAAATTGTTATTAAATATGTGAAAGCAACAAATATAAAAAGGTTCTAAAGTATTGACACTTTCCCAACTGAGTATTATAATGATCCCATCTGTCAAAAATAATCAGGTTCTCCTTTAATTCAAAAAGGGTCATAAGTTACTCAAAATACATCTGAATACATAAAGCAAGTCACCAGCTGTGAAATGTCCCATATAGATCAGAATTCTACTCTTTTTGAGCTGAAGTATTCTGTTTGTTTAAAAATCAGACTTGCCTAGGTATGTGATTTCAGTGGATGCCAATATGTAAACACAAATAACATATGGCTTTATCTTTATTGCCAGGCAACATAGTTGTTTGGAATTTCTCTTGGTGTTACATCCATACACATAACAAGATTAACAACACAATGTACAACACATGGCACCATCACAACATTATATGCATTATATACAGTAGTAGTGAAAATATATATTGCACAAACCACAAATATATAAAACAATATGTCAATGTAGAATTGTCCTCCCACCTAGTAATATATTAAGTAAGTCTTTATAAAATAAACATAATTCAGATTGGATGGAGAAGTTTGGAAATCTAAGACAGAAATGAATCCAAGACTGTGTTTAACAATGGTGACTACAGTAGGAAAGAAATTTTTTGTATGTCTTGTAGTTCTTGCCTTCGGTAACATTTTCTTGATGATAATAACTGAAAGAGATGTTTGCCTGAGTGAGTATAGTCTTTAATGATATTTCCAGCATATTCCCTGACTCTAGATGTTTACAGGACCTCAGTAGAGTCCAGTTTCTGGACTGCAGTTTTTTCTGCTGTCTGAAGAACACAATGCAGGTTATATTTAGAGTGAGCAGATTCATTGCCATACCAAACTGTTATGGAGTGAGAATTATTTTAATGAAAGCTCAGTAAAACTGTACCAGCTTTGATTGGAAAAGGTTAAACATTTTAAGTTGATGGAGAAAAAAAATAAGCTGCTGAGCTTTTTAGATAAGAGCAGATGTGTTTTAATCTCAGATCAGACTCTAAATGATATCTGTGGCAAGAAATTTAAATGGTTCTATCCTGTGTTCCTTTACGGGGCGATATAGCTCCATAGTTGGAATAAGTTCTTTTGTTATTGCGTCGTTTTAAGTAACCGAAAACTATATAGATATGATATTAAAAGGCGATACTTTTCCCATAGTGATATGGTGGAAAAAATCACATAAGAGAAAATAACTTAGCTTTCTTTACTGACGATTTACGCAGCATTACAGACGGGAAGCCTATGGCAAAGACAATACCAAGGTGGGATCTTGATCTATACAGTCTGCCATCTTTCATCGCTGTGCTGGAAGGTTTTTCAGGACGGATGACGATATCACCCATCCGTCCGTCGGCTTTGAAGTATTTGGCTGCTGTCCAAGTCTTTATATACTGTCTTCTCCACGTGTAGGCCCTCATGTCAGCAAATAGTCCATTTCCAAACAAGCAAAGAAAATTTTGTGCTGACAGAGGACAGATGTACACTATTCTGTCTTTAGGCTGACTATACATTCCTCCAGCTTTCTTTGTCTATCTTGTCCTATGCTTGGCTAGGCAATTCTAAGTGCTGAGCCCCTTTGTGCTAAATCTGGCTCAGCTATGCATGTACAAAGAAAACAAAAACAGATTTAAAATGTCTGCACAGAGACAGTGACATTAAACTTAATATTATAGCAAACTTATTATAACACCCTGTGACACCAGTGACACCATTTATAACTAGGGGTATAGAAGATGGGGAGTGTCTCCTAAAGTCCACTATTGAAATTAAGTTTTTTAAGGGTTTACCAAATGGCCACCTGGTCCACCTCCTGCTCATATAGCACCTCGTCCTAATCTGTGATCAGGCCAGTAAGGGTGGTTTCATCAGCAGACTTCAGTAGTTTAACATATGGATCTCTGGAGGTGTAGTCATTGGTGTAGAGAGAGAAAAGGAAAGGAGACAGAAAACAGTCCTGAGGAGACCCTGTATTAAATACAGAACTAAAATCCTTAAATAATATCCTTTCATGAGTAGCTGAGGTTTCTGAATGCTGCAAGATGTAGCGGAGAGCTATATTTACAGCATCCTCAACTGTCCTTTTGGCACAGTAAACAAACAGTAGAAGGTTAAGCTGAGCCGCCGCTAGGGGGAGGCAACCATGACACCTGTCAGGGGCCCCAAACATTGGGAGGCTCTCTTGTGCGAGGCTAAACCTGCAGCAAATGAAATGGAAATCCCTGCAGTGTTCAAATCAGGTCGGCATCGCTAAAAACCAAGGCATCTTATTGAGTCCAAAGGATCTGATACAGATGCATATGATCAGGAATCCCAAGATCCAGAAGTAAAATTCAGAAGAGGAATTTCACGTTAGGATGGATTTCTTAATTTCAGTATTGTCCGGGCATTTTGAAAGCCTAAACAACATATGTTGCCTTTTTTGTCCAATTTTAACCTTTAGGAGCATGAGTATGGAGGAGATCTCAGCCTCTTGTGCAAATTTAGATGCAAAATATTCAAAGGATCTTTCATATCATTTAAAAGATGAGGTAATTCATGTCAAGAACATGTATGACGCAAATGTTAAGGTCCAAAGGTGGGCACTGTGATCGTTGATATCATATGATGAGATGCACATACAGAAATACAGACATTGCAAAAAGATACGTTGACTCTGTTAGTAATTTTAATTCAGAGCTACCAGACCCTCCACACATTATGAGACAGGACATGCATTACGATATTATATTCATTTAATTACGGTTACGAGAAATTTCAATGTGATTGACATTAAGCTTGAGTGTAGCAAAGGCACGTCACTCAATCAGCTTGGGGAGACAAAATTATCGTAGTAAGGAGCCAGGGGCCCCAGGTGCTCATCCATAATTGTCAGGGGCCCATGGAGGTCATCTGTGACAGATGTGAGATGCTGAACAATTAAACGTCCAAATATCTTCGTTATTACAGAAGTCAGTTGTACAAGCCTATGGTTGTTTAGACAGGAAATATTTTCTTTCTTAGGCACAGGGATGATTGTGGATTCTTTGAAACAGACAAGAATGTTGCATTGAACCCAAGACTGAGTGAAAATTTCTGTAAAAACAGGTGCTAACTGATCAGCTCAATGTCTTAGTGTGGAGGGAGAAATGTTTTCTGGACCAGAAGAACCTTTACAACATTTCTGTCTCTGGAAGAACAAACAGACTTCATGTTCAGAAATGCGGAGAGGAAAGGTGCATTTGGGACTGTAATAGAAATAACTCAGTTGGTTTGATGTCCTGAGTGGTGGAGGGGTGCTTCTCAAATCTGTAATACAAATTGTTCACCTGGTCAAGAAAAGAGGAATACTTGTATTTGTAGCCTTTAATCACTTGTAATGCACTATAGACAGAGAAAGTCATTTGTGGAGAAATTCTGTTCCAACATGACCTTGTATCTGCTTTTTGCACCCATAATAACCTTGACTAGTATAGCTCCTTCATAAATAGCCTTATCTCCACTTTTGTAATTTTCCTCTTTAGTTATTCATAACTTTTTCAGATTTTAAGAAATCATGGTTTGTCATTATTATATTTGTTGATTGTTTCAGTGGCAATACAGTTTGGAAGTTGGAAGCATACTTCACTCCATTTACATAATTCGAATCAGCTCTAACAGCCTCATCACAGATTAAATCAGTTAGCCAAGTCTTGGTAAAGCAAAACTCTGAAGTAAGTAAGTAGTCAGTCCTAGAACATATGAGTGTTCAAAGCACGTCCTTTTTATTGCACAGTAATCATATGTTTAAATGAAACTTACCTAAATGAAGTGGGCAAAAGCCACTTCTCCTGAAATGAAGAAGAATCCCGGCTCTATGATCCAGCTCTCCTCCATCAGTGCTACTGGCACTCCAGCTATGCCTCCCTCTCCTTTAGCTCCCATGTTGTGCTGAGAGACACACATGTGCATAAAAATGATCATGTGTCTTGCTGCACTGAGATCAGATACTGTAAGTGCCTAAAAGCTCAGATGCTGAAGTCAGAAAAACTGGTGAGAATCCATCTTGTTTGTAACAGATTGGTATGGGTATAAGTTAAGCAATGAAGTACATTATTGAGCAAAAGTCACAAAACCGATAAAGACAATACTGTGTGGCCTTTCTTTGGCTATGATGAAGATTAAAAGCATTTATCTGCATAGGCTAGTTTAGTTTAAGTTGAGTGGATTCTAATTAGTACCTTTGTAACTCACCTGGAAGGAGTACCATATTGAGCCAAGTGATTTCCAGTTTGTGCAAGTTCTGAGCATGTGTCATATGCTTGTTATGATTTAGATTGTTAGACTGTTATCTGGTTATTCTTAATAATTTGTACATTTGTATTATTATCTTTTTATAGCAATACCAATTTGTTTCAAAACTTCACTGTTGCAGTCATGTTGTTTTTCATATGCACAGTACTAGCATGCTTGTAAAGTCATAACACTAAACATATAAAGATGGCAGTTGCCATAGTCCTATATGCAAGCTTTTGAGTGAAAACAAAATCAAGAAGATACATGTGAATTACTTTGTTAGGACTTGCTTATGCATTCTTTTTCCTTAAGTATCGGTTTTGTTTGCTGGCCTATTTTTAACTTTCTGATATAACCCTTGTTCGTTTTTTCAACTCTCCTTTTTTGTTTGCCCTTCAAAAATCTTACTCTCCTTGTCTAAAGCCAATTTTCTTGCCTTTAGAACTAACTAATTTTCCATCTACAATCACTGGAGAAGGTGATAATTTTTAATATTTTTCAATCCTACAAGAAGAAGTGCCAGTAATCATAATAATAAAGAAAGTTCTTCTTTCTAAATAAAATGTAGTCCGCAAACAGATCAATAACCCTGGATGAGCAAGGAACTGATAAGCTGTATGTTAAACAATGTGTTTGAAGGGAGTAGACTGGACTTCCCAGGGATCAAATGTACTTTGCAAACTTAAGATATTGTGAAGTCCATTTATTTTAGAGTTGTCAGAACAGTAGTCAGGGATGTTAGCAATTTTGCTGCACTGAGTATGTTGTTAATCTTTCTTTGTGTTACAAGTACTGAACCAGCATTATAGCCATGTAAAAAGCATTTTATTTCATTGCATTAGTTTTACTTTTAGCTGTTGTTTCAGGTCTAGTCTCTAAGAAAGTATTTTCTTTGATTAGGTAACAATCAGACATTTCACTGTGTGCCATTCTTTCTTTACAGTAACATTCTGGCCTTAGTCGCACCATCAGATGTAATTCATACTCAATTAATTTAAATTAGCTGTTATGCACTTCTTTGTTCCTGAGGAGGAACAAAAGAAGCTCTAGCCCCTGTTCCAGCTTACCTAACTGTTATTCAATCTTCAAATGTGTTTACATTTAAAATAGACTAGCTGCCCCCCTCGGCTCTGCCCACGAAGTAGTGAAACAGGACAGTGAGAAGGTCCCTGCCCTGCTCCCTAGTCCAAATGTCACACTTCCCTCTCCCCTTGGCCGGCAGCCTCTCTCCCTCAGATTAGCACGATTAGTATGATTCTTAGCGCGATGAGAGAAGTCGCAAAATCAACCAGAATGTTCATACAAATTATAGAAAAAAAACCCGATCTAAATCCGTTAAGTAGTTCTCTTGTTCGCTAGCTAAGCGGAGGTAAGGAACGCCCCGAGGCTGGTGCATGAGTGAGGAGGGCCCCACCCCTCTCCCCTCAGCCCACTGCGTGTCTCTCAGATTCACACAAATAAAGCAGTACTGTAAGAAAACTATGATACTTAGCGCAATGAGAGAAGTCACAAAATCAACTGGAATGTTCAAGCAAATTATAGAAAAAAAAGAGTCTAAATTCGTTAAGTAGTTCTCTCGTGAAAAGCAGACAGACAGACGCTGCATTTTATACATATAGAGATTAAAATAAATTTAATCCTAAAATATTTTTCAAGATCAACAAATCTTTAGTCATGTATTTGTTTTGTTTAAACAGTGTCTTTGAATTAAGAATAAGCATATAAAAGTTCTTCTAGATGTATAGTTATACTAATTGAATTAAATATTTTTTAAAAACTTGAGACAGTTTAGCTTAAATTTGTATAAAATTAATATATCTCAGTTTCTGTGTAGATCTCTGTGGCCTCAAGTAGTCTTTAGCTGACCTTGAATAACAAATCATAAGTAGTATAATTAAAACATCATACATGAATTGCATTTGAAGTTCTAATTTATTGTCCCATCTAACTGGTATGGCTATAGATACACCACCTCCTTCTCTACATCTTTTGTACAGAGATAAAATGAGACTTGTGGGTTTGGGGCAGAGATTTGGAGTTATTTTAATTTCTGAAATCCTGTATGAAAAATCAAAGGAATTCCAACTGTATGTCACAACACATGCTATTGTTGCTTTATTTCTAAAGATGTTTTTTTTCTGCTCTGCTTTATTGAGCAAATCATTATCTGAAAATATAGCTGATGTCAAGTCATCTAGTGCTCCAGTGCCTATGTACATGATGTTCGGAGGCAATGTTCAAAAGAAGAGCCAGAAAGAGAGGAAAACAAATTAAGAATTCAGAAAACTATATTTAGCTAGTATTCATTTCAGCAAGTCATTTGGGAACTGGTTTTTCTTTTTCTCTCTGCCACCAATGCAAGAAAGCAGCTCAATAAACAGGATAAAAAAATCTGTTATTTACTGTGCAGTAAATAACACAATATGAACACATTATGCTTTGCATTCCGTGATAAGCATGCTTAATCTGTCTCAGCAAATCTGTTAATGATCAAATATGTTTGTTTCTGAAGCTGTAAGCAATTAAACCGTAAAGCAAACTCATTTTCTAATCTTTTCTTTCTGATTTTTAGATCGATATATCCTGGTAGGGAGCCACCATCATAACGGGTATGATAAGACTGCAGGAGATGTAATCAGTGGTGCTGCCATAAACACACATCTGATTGAGACCTTGATATCTCTAGTCAAAAATGGGTGGCAACCATTCCGCACCATAGTGTTTTGTTCATGGGGTGGAACAGAATTTGGCAAGATTGGTTCTTATGAGTGGGGAGAGGTAAGTGATAATACAGCACTTTAAAAATATGCATTTATCATTTATATTAACAATCTCTTGGGATTCACTTATTAACAGGCATATTTTAATTACACTGCAATGACATTATATTTTACATAATAGTAACAACTTATTAAAACATGTGACATTAGCAAAGGAGAGAGAAAAGACTAAACCACAGTTCATCATTTAGCATCTGTTTTTAAAATGTGTGCTCCAGTTAGTTTTGTAGTGAGCTAAAACCTAACCCATAAGTGCTAGGTGCAAGGTAGAATATGCAACTTGTTTGCTGTCGTCCCATTCAGTCAGTCTCAGCAGTAGTGGTTGTTCCTTACAATCACATTATGTGCTGCAGTCCACAGTGTTGACTTTTGTTTAACACTGGCTTTCCTTGTAAGAAATAAAGAAGACAAGAGGCTTTTCAAACTAAATTGTCATACTGTAGATACATAAAAGAAACGCAAAGTAAGTAAACTATAAATGCTTCATACGGTGACATTGCCGGTGGTTTTGCTGAGAAACAGAATATTACAGGTATGCAAAGATCTGCCATAACTTGTACTTTCCCACTCTAAAATGAAACAAAATTAAGTAGGTTTTACAATGGCTTCTGGTAGATTCTGCCAGAGGAACTGGTTGTTGGGTGTCCTATAATCTAGTGAAACTACAGTTGATAACTATATTGTGACATCCCCAAATCATATTATGATATTCCAGGATGACCGAGCCTACAGTGTCTGCAGATGAGCCTGAGTGTAAAGGGCACCTGTCAATAACTTATTGATAGAATCGTGTGATTTGTAAGTGGTGAGATCTGTGCTCTTTACTTACTGACCACATGAAATCAATGAAACATTCTAAACAACAGAAATATTGCAGCATGTCATTGTCATTTTTTTCACGGTTTAAGGCAATTCCTTTTATAAAATGCATTCCATTGTGTGATATCTCTTGACTAGGGTCAATCTTTTTGCTGAAAAAAATATGACAATGATGATAAGCGGTGCAACAAATATTAATGAAATAATCTTTAATTGCCATTATTGAAAGCTTTAGTGCATTCCACTACTGATAGGATGTACAATTTATCTGTATTTTTTTTTTTTTTTGCATTTTCTAATATTTCAGTATTATACTCCCTTACCAATCAAGAACTAATGAAATCACCGGCAGCCTCTAAATCAATAAAGGTCTGATCATTTGTTCATTAAGACTCATGTTCTAGGTGAACTGGACTGTCATAAGCATTGAAACATTAAGTCTAATCATTCTAGTCAATATCTCAGCCTCTGCAGTTAACAAATTCCTGCATAATTTTTATTTATGTTTTTTTAATCTTCACCTTGCAAACATGTTTTATCTAGATTTACCATAGTCTTTCTCAAATGCATTGGTTCTTTAATGTAACTTTTAACAGAATGTATTATTATTATTATTATTAAAATGTATTATTTGACTAACACATTTATACAAGGCTACTTACAGCATCTAAAATACAAATGGTTACATTTCTTTTGCTTTTCCAATCAGAGTACATGCAGGTGAGTAATACGCTCCTGTTCACGCAGTGCCAGTTGCAGGAGTTGCAGGAACCCATAACCTCAGGGTTTGAAGTCCAAAGTCCACTATACCACACTGCTGGCCGTGAATTTTAAAAAATGATAGATGTCTTTCTGAAGCCACTTTGTAATGTGAAATTAATAAACTTACCTTAATCAGATCCCATATTAAGGCTACGTTCACATTACAAGCTTCATTGCTCATTTGGGAATTTTTATTCAGATCAGGTTTGCCTATCTTGATGGTTCACATTCATAAGTACAAGTGACCTGTATCTAACTGTGATTTGAATGCATTTGTCCTCCACAATGGCATGCATGTGCACATTAATATGTTTGTGCACGAGTTACCTGCATCACCAACACAAAATATGACATATTTTTGAGAAAACCCATGGTATTAAAACCAACAAAATGGATTTGCTAGCAGATAGTGTATGCATTGCATTTTGCTCTGGAGGGTGGCAAACAGTTCATCAACTATACATGATTAGGCTGAGAAGGCGAAAAAAAGCCAGGCAGCTAGTTTTTGCTGTTTACGCAGCTATCACTAATACTTTTGCACCAGGAGATGTGCGGGTAGGAGAAAAGAACCAGCAATGGTGTGACAGTGATAGTCACAACAGCAGCAGCTCTCCTCCATTGTTGTTTTGCTGTACTGCTGCAAAAAAAAATGAAACACATGAATTCCAAACAGACTGTTATCATTCATGTCATATGGCTACGGATATGTATGTATAATACAGGGTGGGGCATAAAGATCTCTCACATTTTGAAGGGGTATACAAAATGAACAAAGCTTAAAAAACAGTTTTGTTTTAATGGGTTTTATAAATCATATCAGACAAATGGCAGCCGCTGTTGGCAATACATTGCTGAAGACGTTTCCTGAGGTTCTCCATCACTCCATTACTCTGTGGGTCATCTCAGGTGGAATGGCGTCAATTTCCTGTCTGATCCTTTCCTTCAAATCCTCAAGAGATTGAGGACGATGTTTGAAAACCTTTTCCTTTAGGTATCCCCAAAGGAAAAAAGTCACGTGTGCTTAAATCTGGTGACAATGCCAGCTACCCCATGATATGGAAGTGAGCCTCATCGTTACTCAGAAGAACAGCTACAGCGGGAACCCTTTCAAGAATTTCTGCACTTAGGGCTCTGTGGTTAGCATGATCTCTCTCACTTAATTCTTGAGCCAACATCATTTTGTAAGGATGCAGTTTTAAATTGGCATGCAGAATCCTCCTCAAACTTCGACTATTTATGCCCAGCACCATGGCATGCTTACGAGTGGAACGCATTGGTGATTGCTGAATGGATGCTGCTTCCACATTTTCTGGAGTTCTAATGGTCCTAGGTCTGCCAGGTGATTTTCTTTTCAGTGTGGACCCAGTTGCCTGAAGGTTAGAAATCCATAGCAAAATCGTTTTCTGATCTGGTACAGATGCATTTCGACCGAGCAAATACTCTCTGGAATGTATGGAATGCTCTCTGCATCGCTATCACAGAATGGTTGATCTCATTATATGTTCAACAACAAAGCCCCGATGTTCACCGGTCAAACTCACGATGGGTACTGAAAATGGTAGAGCCTAACCTACCAAGTGTACCATGCAACACACCTAAAACAATCAGGTCAAGACCCTTCATCTCGGGTAAAAATTACCTAAAACCATAATTTTCATTTTAGTTTTATTTCTTTGATCTAACTTTCTTGCAAATGCTGTTTTTATAAAATGTAAATAATTCTTAATTTCAGTAAAGGATTTACCCTTATTTTGCTCTCTTCATATTTGTTCTAAAAGGGCTGCACATCTAGCATTAGAAGTGTCTCTTGAAACCAATAGAGGACTGCGGATGAGAAAGGAAGGGTGGCTTATATTAGTTCAAACATTTAATATTGTTTTTTGTGTTTAAAAATTTCTCTCCCTGTATCAGAGTGACATCAGTATCTTTCACCCATATTAACACTGCTCAAACATAACAACAACTGCATATTCTTCGGAACTAATCTGAGACCCTACACAACCACCCAGATTCCAGTTTGTTGCTATTAGTGTAATGTGGACAATATATTACGGATAACAAGTCATCAATGAAAAAAAGTGAGAAAGACCACGCTTGTGCCCTGTGTTGGCTGGGATTGGCTCCAGCAGACCCCCGTGACCCTGTGTTCGGATTCAGCGGGTTAGAAAATGGATGGATGGATGGACCACAAGCATAATACAAGCAGTGCAGTGCTGTGGTTAAGGCTTTGGATTTCAAACCCTGAGGTTGTGGGTTCAAATCTCACCACTGACACTGTGTGACCCTGAGTAATTGGAAACACAAATGAAATGTAACCACTTGTATCTCATATGTTGTGAGTCACTTTGGTTAAAAATGTCAGTCAAATATATGTAATGTAAAAGCCACTAACCAAAATGTTACAGTTAACAGAACCTGTAGATATTGTGTGTCATTGCTGTGGTAACATATACAGAAAATCATTTAAAAATGTTCTTTCTTAACAGGCAATAAAGGAGCTGGTTGTTACCAACCTGAGGGCTGTATTTTTCACTAAAGCTATCCAGATAGCAAGCACAGTGACACAGGACTTGATGTTTTCCCAGTCCATGAGCTTCATAATCATAGAATGGGTCTTTGTGGTTTTGAATGAAACAGAACTGAATTATTAATCAACGTAAAGAAATGATGTACCTAGCAAGGCACTATTTATGCAGTAGCATAAAAACTGCATTTTTTGCATAAGTTACAGCATAAAAGCCATTAGTCACAAATATGGGACAAAGTAAATAATAAATAAATATGAGAAACATTGGAGATAGATAGATAGATAGATAGATAGATAGATAGATAGATAGATAGATAGATAGATAGATAGATAGATAGATAGATAGATAGATAGATAGATAGATAGATATTATTTAACAAAATTACCAAAGAAATAGGATTTCAAACCTTCTTTGTTATAGATTAGGATTTTATCGGATTAGATCTGTTTTGACCCATTCCTGCCATTGTTGTATATAAAGTACAGGTCATAGTTGTACATTTTGAAATTCTTTGTTTTATTTCTTCAGGAAATGAAAGAGGTGTTGCTTAGTAATGCAGTAGCCTATGTGAGCCTCTTCAGCCCAGTCCAAGGTAACGGAATGCTTTATACCAAAGCTTCTCCTTTGCTCCGGCAGTTGGCGGCAGACTCTCTCCACAAGGTATTTTGTAAAGAAATTGGCAAAATCCTGTCCCCATCTCTTTCCCCTTGTGTGTTATACAGTGGCATAAAAAGCTAAGCGACTGCTAGGTTTTCTTTCCTCTTTTTCAAATTCTTCCTTCATTAGAAGAAGGTACCATATTTTGTTGTTTCCTTTGTGCAATTTCTTATTCTTGGTCAGCTTGCCAGAATATTGTTATAATAGATATAATGATGAATTATAACTTTGGTGTCATAATAACCATTTAAAACCATTTTTTAACATGGACATAGTCCCCCATGACATTCACGTGTTTTTTATTTGAGCATTAACTTTTCTAATGCAGACATGCTTTTCTGATGATCACATAAGTACCCTGCTGCATTTGAAGCTTACCTAGATGAAAGATGCTTTGATATTTTTTGTCAGTATTTCTTTGAACAGTCGAACATTTTAAATTTAATCAGTTTTACATTAGTTGTACTGTTGTATTTTTAAGGGTAGCAGTCTAGCCAATGATTGCATGCACTAAAAGATCACATTGTATGATGCAATCTGCAACAAATGTTTACATTTCTAGCCATGTTGCCTTGCATAACAGAAAACTTAACTGCTGATGCGTTTACATTCAGAAGCATTTGCCCACTGCAGTTTTATCACATAATGTATAATCTATACTTGTCACCAACCTGCAAAGATTGCCTTCTAAAGTGAAATACAAAACAACATGGAGAAATGACTTATACTACATTGGTCCTACACAACATATTTGATTTCAGCCAGTTGTTCATTACTTTTACCTTTCCTTTTATTATTTTACTTTTTTGCTGTTTTCCTTGTTTTTTTCCCTTTCTCCATTTTAGTATTTAGCACCTTTTCTTTATTGTTTATGCAATTTGTTTGGTTTTTTGCAAGATCAATGTTGTTTTCCTGCATTTGTGATAAAAATTATGTTTTATTGTTTCCATTCTATTCATGCTTTTTGTTCCATTTGGTCTTTCTACAATTTGGATTACTACAGTGACTTCCCTTGTTTATTGCCAAACTGCATATTTCACTTTTGTTTCTCCTGTGAATATGAATATCCAGTATCCAGTAATTGTGTTTTTTGAGCATCAGGAATTTGTTTTATCTGTGTTCAAGAGCAACCCTCACTTCTAGCTGGGATTTCAGTAACTAAGGTTGTGCCTGTACAATAATGTCTCAAAGCCTGAATTGGAGTTGGTGAAGAAGTCTGTTCCATTGTTGGAGCTATTTACATTACACAGTCTTAATTTGACCTGAATATTTATATGCACATTCATATAATGTACATGCTTTATGACTTAGTGACGCAAGTAAGATGTAAACATTTTTTCCCCTGCTAAGCTCTTCAATTTTCTTAATTCTATGAAAAGAGCATATTTTCTAAATATTATGAGTCAGCTCAGCCCAGGGAGTTATTAAGACTGTTGTTTCTTTGCTGCACCACTGATTGTTCGCTGTGTTAGCTGTGATTATGTTAATGAGTCACAAGCACAAAAATATAGCCACATCCTTGAACAAAAATCTGATCGGATATTTTAAACTCATGCTGGATATTGGCAATCAATACTGAGATATAATTCAGTAGCACATAAAGAAGTTGCCTATATCAGATCTCAAAAATTAGAAACCATGTGGTTTAAAACTCTGAATATGGTCACTTGAGAGTGGTAGTTTAAACATGGCCTTAAGGTTTCCACCAGGCCTTATTTAAACATGGTGATGGAGAACTGCCTGTCAACACTTCTTGTATATTTTTGGTGCTTATTTGGAAGTTTCAGTAGAGTGAGACAGAAGAGACAGGAGATTTTTTATTTGGATGGGCTGTTTATACTGGTTTTTGAAGTAAAATCAAAGAAAAAAGTGTTTCACTAACCCGTCTATTTTCATAGCTTTCTCTTAAGTTAAACCTTTTTTGGATTCGTTGATTTCTGTCAAAAAAATAAATATAACAACCATTAAAGGGAAACTAGATTACAGCACTTTAAACTGTTATGTCTGCATTGCAACCTGAATAATGCAATCCCTACATTTTTAATCTTCCCCCTAACAAAATATAAAAGCAACATAATTCAATCATTTTACTGTATAACCATAACCCCAAAAACCTGAAATGCGTTTGACAAGACAGAATATAAAAGTATGTTAGTGGGAAATCAGAAAGCTGCGGATCTTTTATGTTTTCCTGAAAACATTCTTCCATTTTTTTGTTGTTTGATGACAGCTATTCCAGCTTTCCAGTCATCTTCTAGCATACTACCATATACTTTACTCTTTAAACGCTTGAAGGTGCAATCTTATAAGCTAAGATGTCTGCTAAGATGCAACAGGAGGACTGCAAGAGCCATCTGATAGACAAAATTACCGAGACTGAGAAACGGTGGAATATGATGTCCAAAATCAAGGAAAGCCCTGACTGAAAGTGCTTTTTTTAATATAGAAAAACCAATGGAAAAAATCCACATGTTAAACAGTGTAGCTAGGCAACAACATATAATAGAAGCAGAAATTTGGCAATATTAAATAATTAATTTCAAGGTGAAATTATCTGGCTTAGGGTTATTTGGATATGCATGAAAAGAGTAAAAGAAGCTCCTTAAAATACCATCACAGAGGGAAAGTTTCTGGCAGTGATCTGTAACCATTTGAATGCAGCTTTAAGTTCTTTAGCCAGGCAGTAATGCTGATGTTTGATGTCAGATTAGTGATTATTCTAAAATTTGCCATCTTTAATTAACAATTCACAGCTGTGTTTCGTAACCTAGTTTTTGTGATAGTCTTTTAAAAATTATTTTAAATCTGTTTGGCAAAGCTAATACAGGACAATTTATACATGTTTTTTTTTTGTGTGTGGGTGAAATTCAGCCAAACAGAATAATCATTCCGTAATATACCATTGCACCAAAAGTTGTTATAAGTGTTATCATGATCAGAGTAATTAGATGTGTCTTACTTTAAATAATGTAAATTGGTGTTCACAAATTAAGAAAAAAGAAACAAAACACTCTGAAATGTTACAGAGATGCCCACAGAGATTGAAAATTGAATTTCTAAAGAGGAATTACTGAAATATTTTAGTGGCCCTGGAGTTGTTGCTGTAGTTAAAGCTTTTTGGTGCATTTTTAATTTTTTTTCTTATTTTCACAAGACATCATTGCTTCTGTGTGTGTGCTTTTTTCTCAGTATTCCTTGTAGTTGTAGTGTCTGCACCAAAACAAGTGCATAAGTTGGACCGAGTAGTTTTTGATTTCTTTAAAAAAAAATTTAATCTTCTGTTCCCTTGATACTTAATCATGAGGTTATGTTTAGGGTATTAAAAAGGGCAAAAATGGAGACAATATGCACGCAAAGCTGTTTAACATATGCATTTACATTTTTTCTTTTCCTCACACATAATAATCTTAATTTTGTCTGTTCTCCAGGTTACTCCATGAAAAGGGAAATTATATATCATGCATTTTTTGTTGATATTTTGCAGTGAATTGTTTTGTAATGTTTTTGCATTGTGCAATTCAGTAAACAGATGTTTACTGTATATTCTGAAAGAAAAATGCCCGATCTTTTCCTTGATGTACAGAACAGAAGTGTTGAATAAAGTATGATGATGCTATGAATAATTTAAAAACAATTACAACAGAGAAAAAGAATCATTTTTGTTTTCTACAATGTCAAAATTGTAAAACTGTATATATTAAGTTTGTGCATTTGGTAACAATTTATCTTTAGTGGTTCCTAAATAAATATGTTGTTCCGTTCATACTGCTTAGTATTTCAGCATGTGGCACTAAAAATAACAATCAAAGTTCATTTTTTGTAAAAATTAGTTACATTTTGTAAGCTATGGTGATGTAATTTATGCAGAGAACATAGAGAAACTCATTGTGCTGATATAAAAATTGTAAAATAAAAATGTCTGCCCTTTCAATTTGGGTTATGAATAGTGAGTGAAGTATAATGAAGTTATGGCCAACAGCCAAAACCAAGGCTGTAAAAGAAAAAGAGTAGACATTTAAGTATGCAAAGATTGGTATCTTTACTAAACAATTGTGGGACAATTACATCTTGCCTGAAAAATGGGCCTGAGTTGCCTTGAAAGCTTGCATATTGTAATCTTTTTAGATAGCCAATAAAAGGTGTCATCTTGCTTGACTTCTCACGACATTCATAATGGCTAAAAAGGTACAAAACCTGAGTAATACTGAGGGACAAACACCTAATAGTAGGGATGGGAAGTATGCTACTGTACATGCATACACGTCAGGACTGCAGAGCTCTGCAGAATGTGGTGAACACAGTACAGCAGATCACGGGCACACAGCTCCCTGCGATCCAGGACATCCACACTACACGCTGTCTCAGGAAAGTGAACCGTATCAGGCGGGACCCCAGCCACCCTGCACTGTCAGTGTTTACCCTCCTCCCATCTGGGAAGCGACTAAAGTCCAACCAGACGCGCACCTCCAGGTTCAGGAACAGTTTCTACCCAACTGCAATCAGACTCATGAACAATCAGTAACCTTGTGTCACCTCCACTGCTACCTGCACATATACTTCTGCCACTGTCTCTATTTATTCCTTGGATTCTGGATTTATTTATTTATACTCATTTATTTACTGTGTGTGGGGTTTTTTTTTTTGTCTATGTTCACTGTCTGCGGGGGCACATGCAAGCATTTCATTGTACATGGTACTTGTACTTGTACACATGACAATAAAGAATTGATTTGAATTGAATTAATACTACTACTACAAATGATAATATTACATTAATCATATTATTTGGCGTACTGTCCACACTAGCTCCTAGTGACAGAGAAATGAGTATACAAAAATTAATAAATAGATAATAAGTGTAATTTAAAAATTGCTGTTCTTATATTTTCACATGGGGATTGTTTGGTTATTCTTTATGTAGCGCAAGATGCATTATTCCTGCTTTCCTCCCAACCGTGGCATATAACAGCTTTCAGATCTTGTAAAGCCTACTGGACATCGGTTTCATTTTTGTTGGAAAATGTCTTTCAGAGATTGTGATATTGATACATTGGTATACCCTAGTATTGCTAGAACCATATAAACAGAACCATTTTCCTCTTGGCAGAACCCTTACCTGGAACAGGAATACCAGGACAGGTCTGTGACAGATCTGGGGCAAGTGTTTAATAATAAGCGCAGGGAAAAGGTAGGGATCAGGTATAATACCAGTCATACAGTATATTGGTAAATGGTAGACAGACTTGGGCAGAGCACACTTAGGCACTGTAAAATATTAGCTAGGCACTTGTTGGGAATGAATGGGAGATTACAAGGTACCTGATATATGTAATTAGACACACCATTACACCCAGTACTGACATGGAACCAGGCTTCTCAAACAGGAGTGTTTTTCTTTCTCTGGTTCTGGAGCTCCCCCTGACTAGCTCTTATTCATTTGCAGTATGCATAACTACACAAAAATGTTTTGTTATTCCAACTTCAAGTTGTTCAGGTTTCAGAAATATTACTTTGGAAATTAACAACTTTTTAGATTATCAAGTTCTCTTAGGTATGTTTACAGTGCTCAAAACGTTAGCAGGTGCTATGAAATTACTTTCTCATGTGACGAATAGTAAATGCAACAGCAAATATAAATGGCAAATTGTTATTTCTGCGATTAATTATCGATTGTGTATTTTGACAACTATGTTTAAACATGAATTTACTTAAGCACCAAAGTACTTTGGGACAAAGTTCATGATCAACTTTGTAACTGACTTGCCTATCTGAGGCTTTAAGTTCTGTGCATTTGTCCATCAAGAAGCCTTCAGTTGTCAGTTAGATCAGCTAAACAGATGAAGGGAGACCCAACCAGGTAATGAGGAAGCCCTTGGAATACTCATAGAACTAAATTAGACTCTGAAATCTGAAAGAGCTTCTACTTAATTGTGGGTTAGGCTCAGGATGTGGAATTTGAAAGGATTCTGTTACAGATCTCTATGGTAGAGATGACTGAAAGATGTCATTTTGGATGACAGAAGATCTGCTAGAGGCATCTTGTGAAAAGTGGTGCGGGTGTGGGGGGTTATAGATGAGTTGGTTCATATCTTTTTGGCCTTGTATTTGCAGAGTAAAGTTATATCTGCATTTCTGTCATTTATACATCCTCTTAAACTTAATTATGGGCCTTTGACAAAAGTAACTCTTACTGGCATTTTGATAAACAGAACAGGAAGGAACAGCCAAGGCCTGAAAGGTTTCTTGCTTGGTGACCTGAGAGATGCACCTAATCTAACGGTAATTTTCTGGTGTGCACTAGTGTAATTCAGAGAATAGAGCCGTCAAGTATTTGGTCTCATGAATAACAGAGTCTCCAACAAAATTTTGTTTAACTTAGTGATTGTTTCATGATTTTGTTTAGGAGTTTTTTTTTGTTCAGTATAATATTCATTTCCTGGGTAAAACATTTTATAACACATGAAAATTCATTTTTATGTGCTTATCATATATGTCTGCCTGTTGGTCTGCATGAAACAACTCGGCTTCTAGTGGAGGTATTTGATTGAAATTTAATTCCCTTATTATTGATAGAAATTTGTCAGTAAACTTCAGTTTTGGTTGGATTATCTCAAATCGAGCAGGTTTTGTCTATTTTTGAAATTTGTAAAAAATCTCTTTAAAATGCATTGTAAAATTTTCTAAATCATGTACTGAAAACTGTAAAATATTTGGTGCAAACTCAATTACTGATTAATTTATTGTTTTAAAATGATCTTGAATAATGTAATTTCATACTGTATATTTTGTATATTTTACTCTTTTATACATCCAATATACTGACAGCAAAACATACCCCACATGTGAGTCATTGAAATGCCACCAGAGTGGTATGCGTGTCAAGAAATATGATGTCACTTCAGCTGTTTGTGCAAACTTTTGCAACATCTATTTACTTCTCCCACTGCTAGAAGCTGTTCCAGGTAGGTTAAATGATCTTTGTAAAAAAAAAAAAAAAAAGAAATGCAAGAAAGGAAACCAAAAAGTTACGTAACTTATGTAGATATGAGTGGAAAAAGAAAAGAGCTCCCTAATTGTTGCTTTTATAAGTTAAACACGTGTGTGTGAGAGAACTCATATGAAGTAACAGAATTAAAGCACATGCCAAATGCTGGTAAGGCCACAGAAGAGGCTGCAAATGATCTGACTCTAAACAACCCAGAGCAAAGATTTAATACTTTTGCCAGTGTGAATTGGCACTGGTTTGTTAGAAAGAACAGTGAATTAAAATCTACTCAGTATTAACAATAAACTAAAAATAACCCCATGGCTGTATTATCTGTAGACTATATTGATAACAATCCTTTGCTGACACTTCAAGTTATCAGCAAAGGTCAACAATGACCTGCTATCCATCATGGTCTGTTGTGTTCAACGTTTTTAGTCTGAGATTTAATTATAGATTTTCACTCTCTAATTTAAAAAAAATTGTTTAGGAAATATTAACTACAATTAGCCATATAACCCTACCACAACCAAAAACTAACAATAGTAGATCAACTGATTCATTTGTTACATTGATTGTGTTAAGCTGTGGTGTTTATGAAAGCTATTTCAGTCATCAAAAGCCTCATTTAAGCTTGGTTTTAAACTACTTGTTGTAAAATACTAATAAACAAACATGTTTATTGTAAGCTACCAATCCAAATGTTTAATACACAGAAATGTGATATTTGTCTCTCTAATGGAGTAAATAATCAAAAATAAAAGAAGATACACTTTACAAAAATAGTTATCTAAGTCCCAGAACATACCTAAATGCTGTCATGCATGCAACTTTTAATTTGTTCTACTTCTGCCCATTCAAAACAATGCTTAATAGGCATGCTATGCATGTATAGCACATGTGTGTGAGGAAACATATATGCTGTAACAGGATTAAAGCATCTACAAAATTGCAGCAAGGCAGCAGAAGAGGCTGCAAATCATTTGACCCCACACATCCCAGGGCAAAGATTAGACACTTTTGCCAGCATGTATTGGCACTGGTTTCTTTAGGAAGAACAGTAATTCTGTGTCTCTAGCATTCAGTGTCCTGACATGTCTCTCAGCTGTGTGATGCTAGTTGCTGCTTGGTGATGGCCTGTCAGTATGCCAGTCTATGTAATTTTGAGCCTCAGTTGTTGAATATCCTAAGTTGTCTATAAAATCTCAAGAAAATCAACCAAACCCAGCTGTAGTGTACTGATTTTTACAGAGCATCCTTCTGAAAAAAATAATGTAGTTTGTACCTAATTGCATGTAGAAAAACTATACTTTCTTCTTTTAGCATCATTCAGCCCTGCTGTTAAAAGTACAACTTCCCTGAGTGTTTCTTGCTGATGCGTTTTGCATTTGGGCCTTCCTTTATTTTTATTTTTAACTGTTTTTCCTTTCTTAATTGTTCCCAGATTGCTACATTTCTACATTTCCCCCCCTCGGAGAATCTAGTTAAAAGCAAACAAAAGCAGGAATTGTGCATTAAGCTCTTTAATGTTCCTGCCACATCTCTGTCGTAAACAAAGCCTCATTAAGATCCTCGTTTTTGATGTCTAATCTGCTATAAAAATGCAAGGCGAAGGAATATAAATTGGACAAAAAGTGGAAATTAGTGACAAGTTGGCACCTGCATGAGATGATAAGCCTGTTCAACAGTGTGAAAGATATGCTGTTTTTTAACTTTTTTGGACGGCTCTCCGATTTAATACACAAATTCTGGGATGGTTATTTTTTATGATGATTGACTGCTGCCAGTCCCACATTATTTTACTTTATTTATTTTGAAGACATGTCTTTTTAATAGAATCTAGGACTTCTCACACTAAAGCCTTCTCTTTTTCTTTCTCTGTCAGCTCATTAGTGAGGTAGCCTGACTGTGGTGTGGGACTTTAATTTCCTGTGTGACTGCTGATCCCATTAACATCAAGAAATAGCCTTATCTAGGTAGGCAGGGGTTTTAAGATAAACTGCACCTACAATTGCTCTCTTTCTACATTCTACTTGAAGCTTCAGAAAATGGAAAAACATGGAACATAATGTTTAATGGACTAAAGAAAAGGAAAAAAGCTTCTAAAAGGCAGTTTAGTGTTTTGAAACAAGAAAAAGCCTCTGGCAGGTGGTTGTTGACCCATGCTTTAAGTGAAAATTTATTGATGTTATGACAGACAGAAGAAGAAGAATGCTAGCTGATACAAGAAAAAGAAGGGCGATGAGAACCTTGTCTTCTCCCACCCAGAGACAGCAAGATTCCTAGCTACTATTTGCACCACTAATCTGCACATTTTTTTTTATATGGTGCCTTTCATGACAAGAGTGAGAAACTAAAAAATTGCTCTCATTAATTGCAGTGAAGAAGTGGCATTATATGCACTTTGATATTTATATATAGGGAATTAACAGTATTATTAATGTAAAAGAAGACATTTTGGGTGAGAGTTTTTATTTCTTCATCTTGTGACTACGTGCTTGTGCAGTGAGCTGGCAAAAAGGGGCCATGATAAAAGGGATAATATAGAAATACTAAGGAAGAAGATGTGTGCAGCCAAAGCTTTCCTGAACAGGGAAGGTCCACACTGGTGGCAGGTGATTTACTTCAAGTACCAGAGTTGTTAAACAGTGGACAGAGGATAGTTCATACTTTAGGATCTATGGTAATTGTATTTCAGGTTAGTGGAACTGTGGAAGCAATGGTTAGATGAACACACAATGTGGAGACAGTTGTTAAATGGCCATGTGTTTAGAATGAAAGGATCATGGTAGGAAGCAGAAGGCTAGTACTTTCAGTCTAACTGGTATCAGCAGTAGGCTCTGGGGTAGACCAGGTTTGTCTTGCTACAGGCTTTAAAGGATAGATAGTCATTCTATCCCCAGTTATGTCTTGCTCTTTAGCAATGTATTGCAGCCCAGTGAGGCAGCATTATCTGGGGGATCTACATACAGCTCTGGGGAAATGGCCTTAGATCTTCCTTTCTGGCTTCTAAAATGATTGATGAGCTGAGCTTGCATTGTAAGTAGCCTGTGAATTACATTTCTAGTTTTTTTTCATTTTGTGTTAACACTTGTTCTTCCTATTGCATTTACCCTGTGTAGTAAACAAATTTTAGATAAAGAGGTTGTTTTTGAGACTGTTCTGATTTAGAATAACACACAAAAGTACCCCCCATCATACACAGAAATTCAGTTTTTGATTTGAGAAGTTTATTAAAAAACATAAGGCATATGTATTTTGCTTTAAAACGTGTCTTCTTCATAGACTTCTCCAAGGTGTGAAATATGGGGTGTCCCAGGGAGTCTGGGACCACTCCTAATTAACCTGGCAGACCTCTGAATGACTGAAAATCAATACTGTGGCAGGGTCCCTGAATTTTTATACATGTTATAGTGTTATACATCATTTGGGCCACATAGGCTTAGATGCTTAAGTGTATGGTGACAGCTTGCATAAAAGAGAAGCATATCCTTTAAATCAAGAAGATTCAAGAAAGTGGGCAGAGACTTTCATAAAAACTTATAATTTTTTTCTGCTTGCCAGTGTGGGGAAATCATCTCAGAAATTATGAAGAGTTAGATGGCAATTGCCGATACTGTGATAGCAAATGTGTTCAGGATGATGGCAATATGGGGGTAGACGTTTCTTGCTCCCAGCTCTTATTCTTTTATTCTAGAGGCATTTCTTGTTACCTATAAAAACAGGAAAAATTAAGTCATCTTAGAGTACGGTGTTGCTGTTTATTGTTCAAACAACAAACAAGCCCATTATTGTGATGAACCTGTGGCAATGCTACAGAGAGGACATCAGTTCCCAGTAGTCAGGAGAGGTGTACTATAAAGGGAGTCAAGATCAGAATTCAGAGGGAATGGATCAGAGTGGAGCTGCAGTACTCTTTCATACATACTGTAGTTTATTATGTGTCTTGAAAACTGGACGTTCCTTGTGATGCTGGTAATAACTACTAGTCAGTGTGGCATTTTTCTTATCTGTTATGTACTGTATATCTACACTGACAGCATTCTCTTAATATTATTAAACTAGCCATGCCCCACAGCTCCGCCCGTGTAGTAGTGAAAAAGGACAGTGAGGAGAGCCCTCCCCGGCTGCCCACTCATGACGTCATGCTTCACCTCCCCTTGGCCTGCAGCCTCTGTTTCGGATATATCGCTCCTGCAAGCAAACTACGATTCTTAGCGTAATGAGAGAAGTCACAAAATCAAACAGAATGTTCAGGCAAATTATAGAAAAAAACCTGATCTAAATCCGTTAAGTAGTTCTCATGTTCGCTAGCTGAGTGGAGGTAAGGTACACACCCCAAGGTAAGGCCCCCCCCTCCCCTTGGCCCACTGCGTGTCTCTCAGATTCATGCAATAAATTAGTACCGCAAGCAAACTATGATACATAGCGAAATGAGAGAAGTCGCAAAATCAACCAGCATATTATAGAAAAAAACCCGATCTAAATCCGTTAAGTAGTTTTCTCGTGAAAAGCGGACAGACATAAAGACAGATGTTGGATTTTATATATATATATATATATATATATATATATATACTATATATATATATTATATATATATATATATACTGCGGTGGGTTGGCACCCTGCCCAGGATTGGTTCCCTGCCTTGTGCCCTGTGTTGGCTGGGATTGGCTCCAGCAGGACCCCCGTGACCCTGTGTTCGGATTCAGCAGGTTGGACAATGGATGGATGGATATATATATATATATATATATATATATATATATATATATATTGTGGTACCCGGATGGGGGTGGTACCTGGCTGGGACACCCGAGAAGATCGGAGGAAGGCTTATGCCTCCTCCAGACCACGAGGGGGCGACCCGCCCTGGTTTTATTGGGGGCCACGGGTACAGGGCTTGGAAGCTCAACCCTGTAGGGACCCGTGGTCACCGCCAGGGGGACCCCAATACCTGGAGGATCCTGGACCTCAGCACTTTCGCCACACCAGGAAGTGCTTCTGGGGAAACAGCTGGCACTTCCGCCACACTGGGGCGTGTCGGTGGGAGATTGCCGGGAACACACCTGGAGCACATCTGGGTGCTTATTTAAAGGGGCCGCCTCCCTTCAGAGATGGACTTGAGTCGGGTGGAAGAAGGACAAGTTTCTGAAGGAGAGAAGGAGGCGGTCTGAAGACACACAGAGAGAAGGCACTGTGTTGGCCTGCACTGTGGGGTATTGGGGTTTGTGTGAGTAAATTGTAAATATGGTACGCCTCGATAAATGTGTGTGGGGTGATTTAAACATGTCTGCCTGTCTGCGTCCGGGTCATATTCCACAATATATATATATATATATATATATATATATATATATATATATATATATATATATATATATATACTGTATAGATAGATAGATAGATAGATAGATAGATAGATAGATAGATAGATAGATAGATAGATAGATAGATAGATAGATAGATAGTGTCACAGGTGGCTGGGGTGGTACCCGGCCGGGACTCCCAGGAGGTCCGGAGGAGGGCTTATGCCTCCCCCAGACCACATGGAGGGCGACCGCCCTGGTGGCTATGGGGACCACAGGTACAGTGCTTTGAAGCTCAGCCCTGTAGGGGCCCATGGTCACCGCCAGGGGGCACTCCAATGCCTTTGGAGCCCTGGCCCTCAGCGCTGGGGGGGAAGAGGATCTGGGACACCTGGAGTGCTTCCGGGTGCACAGCCGGCACTTCCACCACACTGGAGACTGCCGGCGGAAGATTGTCGGTAGGCACCTGGAGCACATCCAGGTGTGTATAAAAGGGGCCGCCTCCCTCCATTCGAGGGCTGGAGTCGGGTGGAAGAGGACGGAGCTCGGAGGAGAGGAGTGGAGGCGGTCAGAAGAAGAGGCATTGTGAAAGGGCCTGGATTTTGGGGTGATTGGTGCTGCGGCACTGGGGTGCGTGATCACTTTTGTAAATAGTGTAAATAAAGTGTGTGTGGTGGTTTAAACATGTCTACCTATCTGTGTCCTGGCTGCTTTCCACAATAGATATTCTAAAGTGCCAGAGGAAGATTTCTTTGTTCAGCTAACTCTGGAAAAGTAGCAAAGACCTGCTAAATACAATGGATTAATTCACCCATGCTTCTTGCCCATATTGAGGTACTATATGGTTGGAAGAGTAAGTTGGCCCTCTCACTGTTAAATTAGTACATACTTTACATTAAACCAGAATTTATGTGGACATAAATCTTGTACAGCACACATACCTCAGTACCATGTTGTCTCTATTCATGTGAATCAGCATAGTGCATTGTAGATTCACGGGAAGCCAAAGCATATACCAAAAGAAGAAAGATAAATGTATTGTTAAATCTATTCTTTAATTGTTCAAACATGCTTGTTGCTCTATAAGATCACTGTAGGCCTGGGCTTGTCACCAAAAAATTCCATGTAAGGCAGGAATCAAATTTATCACAAGGCATGTTTATTAGTTGGGGTTTAATTTAGAGTCATTAACAGCCTAATAGGTCTTTGAGATGTTGGAGAAAAGCAGAGCAGTTGGAGAAAATCTAAGCAGAAATGGAGAACATGCAGATGTCAGAAAGAAAGTGACAACTTTAGTCAATTTCCTCTCACAACAGCACTAGTCCCTGCTCATCATTTATTCCTCTCATCTCTACATTTGGCCCATGATACTCATCTTCTCTGTTTGTAACATTTTAAGGTGCTTGAATCATGGCTGGTTGCCCTTCTGCATTTTATGATACTTTTGATTAAGTTTTCCCAATGCATTACTTTCTTACACATTAATGAAGGTCAGATTGATTCTGAAATTTCGTAGTTAATATTATTAATTTCCATTGTGGGCACTTTTTGTCAGCAATTTGAGTTTTCATTCATTTTTTTTCACAACCTGCTTTAGCCTTTATGGAGTAACAATGAGCCAAAGACTGTCCCAGTAGGTTTAGGTGCCAGTTCTGTTTTGGATGCCAGCTCATTGCTAGGCATACAAACACACCCAGTCATTCATAGTTTCACAATATAGCATTACCAGTTGAAGCAACATGCCTACAGTATCTTTGGAGTATGAGAAATATAAGAAGACTAAACAAAAATCTCATGTAGTCTGTAGGAGAATGGACATACAGTACATGACATGAATTTTACCTTGTCAGTATTGAGCAAACAATTCTTTTTTTTATATATTTAGATAGTAGATAGATAGATAGATAGATAGATAGATAGATAGATAGATAGATAGATAGATAGATAGATAGATAGATAGATAGATAGATAGATAGATAGATAGATAGATAGATAGATAGATAGATTTTTTGTTTCATTTTACAGCATGTCAGAAGATGTTATGCTCTTGCATAAATGACAGACAGACAGACAGACAGACAGACAGACAGAGAGACAGAGAGAGAGAGAGATAGATAGATAGATAGATAGATAGATAGATAGATAGATAGATAGATAGATAGATAGATAGATAGATAGATAGATAGATAGATAGATAGATAGTGTGGAACGAGCCCCAGACACAGACAGGCAGACATGTTTTTAAGCACCACCACACGTTTATTTACACAGTCCTAGTTACAATTCTTGTGCCACAAACCCCAATCTCCCCCAAAGTCGAGGCCAACCACACTATGCCACATCTTCGGACCACCTCCTTCTCTCTCTTCTCTGACCTCGTCCTTCTTCCACCCAACTCCAGCCTCGAATGAAGGGAGGCGGGCCCCTTTTATCTCCCACCCGGACACGCCCCAGTGTGGCGGAAGTGCCGGCTGTCTCCCTGGAAGCACTCCGGGTGTCCCCTCCTCTTCTTTCCCCCAGCACTTCCGCCACGCCACACCACACCATGGGACGCCCCCTGGCAGTGACCACAGGCCCCTACAGGGTTGAGCTTCCAAGCCCTGTACCCGTGGCCCCCCAATACAACCAGGGCGGTCGCCCCCCTCATGGTCTGGAGGAGACATGAGCCCTCCTCCTGTCTTCCTGGGTGTCCCGGCCGGGTACGAACCTCAGCCGGGTGTCACAATAGATAGATACTTTATTAATCCCAAGGGGAAATTCACATACTCCAGCAGCAGTATACTGATAAAGAAAGAATATTAAAGAGTGATAAAAAATGCAAGGTAAAAAAGACAATAACTTTGTATAATGGTATCGTTTACCCCCCCAGGTGGAATTGAAGAGTCTCATAGTGTGGGGGAGGAACGATCTCCCCAGTCTGTCAGTGGAGCAGAACAGTGACAGCAGTCTGTCGCTGAAGCTGCTTCTCTGTCTGGAGATGATACTATTCAGTGGATGCAGTGGATTCTCCAAGATGGACAGGAGCCTGCTGAGCTCTGCCACAGATGTCAAACTGTCCAGCTCCATGCCTACAATAGAGCCTGCCTTCCTCACCAGTTTGTCCAGGCATGAGGCGTCCTTCTTCTTCATGCTTTCTCCCCAGCACACCACTGCGTAGAAGAGGGCACTCGCCACAACCGTCTGATAGAACATCTGCAGCATTTCATTGCAGATGTCGAAGGATGCCAGCCTTCTAAGGAAGTATAGTCTGCTCTGTCCTCTCTTGCACATAGCATCAGTATTGGCAGTCCAGTCCAATTTATCATCCAGCTGCACTCCCATGTATTTATAGGTCTGCATCCTCTGCACAAAGTCACCTCTGATGATCACGGGGTCCAGGGGGGGCCTGGGTCTCCTAAAATCCACCACCAGCTAATAGGTTTTGCTGGTGTTCAGGTGTAGGTGGTTTGAATCGCACCATTTAACAAAGTCCTTGATTAGGTTGCCTGTACTCCTCCTGCCCACTCCTGATGCAGCCCTCGATAGCAGTGTTGTCAGCGAACTTTTGCATCTGGCAGGACTCCGAGTTGTATTGGAAGTCCGATGTATATAGGCTGAACAGGACCGGAGAAAGTACAGTCCCCTGCAGCGCTCCTGTGTTGCTGACCACAATGTCAGACCTGCAGTTCCTGAGACGCACATACTGAGGACTGTCTGTAAGATAGTCCACGATCCATGCCACCAGTATTGAGTATTGAGCAAACAATTCTTTTTTTATATATTTACCATTACAATAGTGACGTTGTGGTCTATACCATTTTATGCACCTGTTCTGACATTAGATGTACCTAGGTAATTGCTATACATGCCACATGAAGAAGAACCATTGCTTTGAAGTTTTAATGGCATCCAAACTTTATGATAAGAAAAGGAAGACTTTATGTGAAAGTTAATTTCTTAAGCAAAATACTTTTGATTCAGAATCTGGTCTTGACTTAGCTTTGTTTAACATTTTTGAGTTTACTATTTTTCCTGTGAACTTTGGTTACCGATTTCTGTTCTTTGTGTACTGATGTCTGCTATTTTTTAAGATCCGTCTGATATGCCCTTAAAACAAAACAGCTAGTCTCTGACACTCTCCCTACACCTTGTGTGTCAGGACTTACTTGAAAATTTCTCCATGGTTATTACAAAATCCAGGTTACATTAACTGTGCCATTATATTAACCATTGTTATACCATGTCACATTGTTTTCTCTTATTTTCTTTAGATTATTTAGATTACCTCCACATTGAGTCTAATTTACAGAATTAAAAAATGCCTTATGATTTTATTGGCCTTGATATGTTCCTACCTTTTTCATGTTTTGTAAAATGTGTTCAAATTGAACAAAATCTATGTAGACACATTCATGACTTCTCATAAAGTCAAATTCTTGAGACATTCTACTTCAAGTATACTTATTCAAAATATTTGCCTTAGGAATTGCATTAGTATTTGTGAGTGGTAACCAAGACAAACAGGGGGAGTGGCCAAGCATGATAGAGTCCATGATAGTACAGATTTTAGTGAATGAAACAGGGCATCTCAGGCTTGGTGGGGGTAGGTCAGTTATGGCAATTCCATGCAGTCCCAGTATTTTAATGGGAAAACTGGCTGATCATGTGTTCACTTAAGAGGTCTGCATGGTCCTGATATTAAAGCCTGAACCTGAGACCCTGTGACCCAACCTGACCCTGCCCGACTGAGCTAGCAAGTATGAAGCCTGAACCCAACATCATAATGTTCTCACTGACCACGATTTACTTTGCATACTCTTAGCTGCTTTTGACAGCTGGCATACTAGAACTGTTTGCTTCACATATTCCACTAAGGCCTTCGCTGCCAGCAATGTTTCTGCAATTTTTGGGACAATATCTGAAAGCTTGTTAACATCTAGTACAGGTTTGAGAAAGGCGTTATATACATGATCCTGGCAGTAGATTGGATTTAGAGAGAAAGTTTATGGAGCAGAGAGCAGAAATTGGGAGTATAGACTGGGGCAGGGAACAGGAGGTATGGTAATTGGGAGTGGATGGCGCTAAAGGAGGAAGTTGCTGAGCATTCAGAGAGCAGAAGCAGTCAGAGGTCTTCAAGGGTCATTCTACAGCTTGGGCATTTTAAAAGATTGACCGTGCATGTCCATGTCCCGGCTCTCTCTGCACATACCTGGTTGTTGGGTGAGTAGGGGTGGAGAAATGGAGATAAGCACTGATGCTCAAGAGAGAGAAGCATCTAAATGTATCTTTTTGATGTTAAAAATCCATTTTATTTTTCCATTTATTGATTACTGATTTTAACTCCCTTGTTTTTATCAGAATATTTATTGGATAATTTATTTAAAAAAAGAAGCTGCACTGCACTTTGTTTTGGACACATTATTGTGTGGAATGAGAAGCACAATGCACTTTGCACTAGCCTTTGTGTGTGTGTCCTCATAGCACTAGTCCATCTCGGCACATGACTATCGATGCCTGGGTTCAAGAAGATGACGCCAGCTGCAGGGAACCCAGGCATGACAGTGGACCCTATCACAGAGTCTGCTCTATTTTTTGTTAAGGAACTAAGACATTGGTCAAAAGGGACACTTGCATTTACTATTCCAATGATGTCAAGGAATCCCAATAATCATAATCACAATCGTTATTTCTGTTCCAGCAAAATTCATGAATATAACAAAAATAAATTTTTATCCTAACCTTCCGTCAGCAGTAACACCTGTACCACATGGAACATGATGTATAAATTCCTACTTTTGCACGACAATCTTTATTCTGTAGTAACTCATTCAGAGGTAGATAATACTTCAGGTGACAATGAAAAATTTGTCCCAACATGTTCAAGTAATGAGCCACAGGTATTCATTCAGGATGAGCTTAATGATTTAGTAAATTATCTAGGCCTTCCCAAAGTTGATGCAGAGCTCTTGGAATCCAGATTGAAACAAGAAGTTATTACATCCAGACTCAACCTTTGGTACCAAAATACAGAAGAAGCATCCGCAGCATATTTCAAGAAAGATGGATCCATGGTTTACTGCAGTGACACTAGTGACCTAGTGCAGAAACTTAGCAGAGATTACATTTCAGAAGAATGAATACTATTTACATACTAATGTAAAATAAATCTAAAAAGAGTAATAAATATACTGTACATCAATACCTGTTGCTCATTCTGTGCAGTTGAAAGAAACCTATGATCTCTTCTCAAGAAAATGGCCTACAATGAGCACCGTAGGTTCATATATGGGGATCTGAAAGTTCTGTGTATCCTACTGGTCAGCAGTGGGGCATACCAAATTCCAATGTATTCTCTGTGAGAGGGACAGTAGAGCCAAGAATTTTCATTAGGCTCAGAAGGAATGACCAGGTACAAAAAAGTTACAACATAGTGCCAAAAACATCACCAGACCTAGCCAGGTAAAGGACCACCATTTCAAATTGAGCTTGGATTAATGAAGGTGTTTTTCAAAGCCCTCTCAAAAGATACAAACCTGTTTGATGTATTTGTGATGAACGTTTCCAGGTTTATCTGACGCTAAATTGAAAGAGGGCATTTCTGCTGCACCTGATATTAGAAAACTGATTCCTGAGGCAGAATTTGATGATGTGAAGAATGACCTGGTACAAGAGACTCATGTATCATTCAACAATGTAATTCCAAAGTTTTTTCGGTAACAGTAAAGATCCAAATTGGAATTATTTCCCTGACAATTTTGGAAAAATGAATGAATAGTAGTGTGAAAGATTCCATCACGATATCAAGGGCATGGAAAGAAGGTGCCAGAGACGTTGGGATGTGATTATAATGGTGGACAACTACTGGACGAATAGGGACACACTCTAATGACAGTATACCAAGCAAAGTTTTGGATAAAAAAAAAAACTACATTGTTTACATGTATAAATTGTGTAATTTGTTACATTTTAATTAAATTACTTTTCATTTTTGTACATGTTGGCATGTTGGAAAGATTCTAATTATATATTTTATTGTGTTCATGAATACAAATAAAAATAACTGTTTACAATTAAAACTGCTTTTTATGAGTTTAATTTTGTAGACATATGAATAGATGTATGAATCTTTGTAATTTGACTAAAGGCCTTGAACAACTTTCAGAATGTTTTACATATACGTATTATGCAAGTTGTTTAGACATTATCTGTAATAAGTTAGGATTTGCGTGAAAAGTTTGGGATGGTAGACCAAAGTATGTTGCATTTCTGAGACTGACAGAAGGATATCTCTTGATAGGGGTCTAGTATAGAAATACAGATGTCTACATTCTCAGTTTCTGGTATTATACAATAAATAAATCCCAGGACTGCAGACTTGTTCATATTTATGTGTAAACTGTCCATTATGCAGATTTACTGACCAAATGTAGGCTTGCAAGTAAATGATGCTTAAATCATGAAAAGGAACATAACAAACAATGAAACATGCAGAAAATAATCAGATCGGCAAATACAAAGAGTACCAGATGGCTGACTAAACATTCTTTTAATTTGAACAGTATGTTCATTTTCTATGTAGTAGATCATGTCTGCATATTTTCTAGATTTTATTTGACATGTGGAGCAACCACAGGATAGAATGGCATTTTACCTTGGAATCTATTTAAGCATCCTTGTTCATGGGATTTGATTCCACCCTTTCTTTTTATTGCCAGCTTCTAGACTAAAAGATATTCTCATTTTCATTGAAGACTCCAAAAATTTCTCCATTAGAACTTGTGCGTGTTTGTAAGATTTTGCAATAGAGTGACATCAAAATAATAGTTCTTCTTTCATGAAAAGGTATGCACAGTGCATATATTACATTATAAGCATTTGCACATCACAGAGAACTGATAATGTATTAAGACTGCCTTTGTGTAATAGTTGTATGCTGTATCCATGTATATAAGGATTTCCCCCTGTTAAATAGGATTTAGTCACGTAGCCCCAAGACATACAGTAATGTGGATGAGTGAGTTTGGGTGGGAGCAGCTCACTCTTTGCATGAAACTTTGCCACATGCTCATGATATCTTTGACACTGTACTTAAAATGCTGTTCTCAGAGGAACCTGCATGAATATATAAAGGAAAAAAAATCAGTATGGAATAATACATCCAGTACTTTCATGTAAATTTCACTTTAGTGATACTGTGGGAAATCATTCAATGGAAGAATTTACACTTTAATAGTACTGTACCAATTGTACTGTAAAATAATATATATGAGTAAATTAACTTACTGTACATGTATTATATACATAAATAAATGTAGAGTAAAATGAACAGGAAATTGAATGACATGAACAACTTAAATACAGGGTGGGGCAGAAATAACTCCCACATTTCAAAGGGGGATTGAAAAAAAAATGGTCAGAGGTATCACTAAAAACTTTTTATTCCCAAATGTAGATATAAAAAAGGTTTTTTTACTTTAAGTTTTAAAAATTATATCGTCCAAATGGTGGCCTTGACGGCTGATAAACATTTGGAGCCATTCTTGGAAGTTTTCCATCACTCTCACTAGCATGTCGGGCGAAATTCCTTCAATATCTTCTTGAATGGCCTCCTTTAGTTGGTCCAAGAACCGAGGACGATGTTTGGAAAACCTCGGCCTTGAGGTACCCCACAGAAAAAAGTCACAGGACTTAAATCAGGCGAGTGCGGTGGCCATGGTCTGGAACACTTTCATTAGCACATAAACCAAACTGCGTGTGAAACACCCTCTGCGTTGCAGTTACAGATTTGCCATTTTTGAAAAAACCCTCGACTACAAAGCCTCGATGCTCACCCGACCACGGCATGGTGACGACTAAAAACTTTATTATGTACCCTACCTAACGGAACGGATCGCACCCCACTACCTGCTTTGGGGACCCCACAGTGATTTTTCGAAATGTGGGAGTTATTTCTGCCCCACCCTGTAATAATTAATTTGGAACTAAACACATTGGGTCAAATGAAGTAAACAAGCTGCACAGATAGACAGATTGGTACAGGGGTTGTCAACATTAACCTTTGCAGATCTAGATGTGTATGTGTGTTTTTTGTGTACATTTATTTATTTTCATCATCCAACATGTGATCCGATACGACAAACAAGCTGTCATCTATGTTCACTTATAAATTTCTTTGAGTGTGTGTTAGTGTGTGCTTGCCTCTGTGTATGTGTACATGTACACTTAAATAAATTATGTATCTCTATGTTATGTTTTTGTGGAAGAATTTTAGAACTAGTCAAATATTTACTGTGTCGTTGCTATTAGTTTCACTTTCGTACACAAGTACAACACAAGACAATAATCTATATTGCTTTAAATTTAGAAAGATAGAAGTCTGAATAATTTATAGATATAAAAAAACAGAATGATTATTTAATCCAGCTAGCATGCAGCTGACCAAATGTCTCAACCAGATACTTTTTAAAAATTCTTTACAAAGTTTCCACTTTGAGCTTGTCACCAAACGACTCAAAGACATTGCAAAGGTTTGGGACAGCCACCTGTATAATATTTCCTGGCTGCAGAAATGCTTATTACGAACAAACATATTCACACAACTGAGTCCAAAACAGAACTGATATACTGAAGGCAAGATGGCAGTTTTAGTAGGCCAGTAAGGGAAGTGATGTCATCAGGTCCGGAACGGAAGTGACGTCGCTGGCTGCCCAGAAACAGGCGGGATTTCCCGAGAATGGTCTGCAAGGGATTGAGAGAGAGAATTAGTACACTTCGCCACCCCCTGGCACGGCGTGGAATTACATTCAATCAAGCATGTGTGACAAGTTGCATAACTCAGTAGTTTTTTGGAAGCTACCACAACTAACTGAAATGACACAAATGACTGTTTTTTTTTATAAAATAAAGGTGTCATGGGTTTAGCCGGGCCCGATCGTAAATCATTAGTCAGACATATTTGACCATGACATATTAATCATATTTAATTAAATGAATTGCTTTCTGTTTACAAAAGCAAATTCATTGTGTTATGGTCCCTTTACCATAAGGTGTGTATTCAATTGAACCGATTACTTTAAGACAATCAGCAATTACTGTTAGGTGAAATCTCAGCGATTTCACCTAACAGTAAAACTGTATCTGACAACATCTAAATTATACCCAGTGTTTGAAGTGCCAGCACTTCCCTGTTTGTCCAGAAAATTGAGGATGCATACCGATACATCACACTCTGACCTTGCACATATTTTAAACATGTTTGAAATAACTCCAGAGGAACTATATGTGTTTATAACGCATCATGAAGAGTAAGAATAAGTAGACACAAAATGAAGTACACTGGCAGTTATTTAGTTTCACTTCATGCATTGATTACACCATCCTATTCAGAAGCCGTGACACGGCTTAGGGATGATTGTGATATTGCTGAACAGTCAGCCAGTTTATGCTAAAAAAAAACGCCTTTTTGCCAAATAAGCCTATGGGTGTTAAAACCGGTAACGGAACAGGAATTATGTGATTTCATTATGGTGGACTCTATAAGGTAGGGTCCAACTCAGCACACAGCTCCACAAGGACATCTTTTGGAAATCTGAAACGGCTTATAAGCTAGTCATTATCATGAGCCAAGAAATCATTGCGTGTCCTGAATACTCACTCTTTGTGTGGCCAGCCAGACTGCTGTACTGCCCCACAAAGGTTTGCTGCATAGTGATGGATGGTGCAGTGGTGCACAGTATAGTGCTGAAACATGGACTGCCTGAAATATAACAAGACAAGTGCACAGATGTCCCAGGACACTGTCCCACAAGGCAACAGCTCAATGGCAATTCAAAGACATTTTGATGCTTGTTTTAAGACATGTGTAAAGAGACTTGTATGTAGTGCAACACTGACATTTACTAAGCAAAATGATTTTGAATTTGCTCTCTCCACTTTGCAGTTGTCACTTGCTGCCACTCCTTGTTTTATCTTTTATTTTTGACTCCCGTTGAGAAATCAGCAAAATGGTCTTCATTTAAGTCAGTAATATCTCAACTTCACATTCACTGAGGATTTGTTTTCTCTGTGCTCCTGTGGGTTTGTTTGTAAAGATATGTGCGGATGGCCAGGACCCTTACCTGAGCGGAACACCTTCATAAAGGAAGGACTGGGGGGGAAAGAACAGGCACAAGGCATTATCTCCCCCAGAGTGCTAGATGGCAGCTCCTCAGGGTTGTAGCAGTGCCTCAGATTCCCATAGGGCCTCATGGGAGTTGGTGTTTGGCACAGCCCTTTTGGGTTTCCGTGGGTGCTGCTATGGGGTGCTTTAGGGATTGCGGAGCCCTACTTTGTTGGGCTTCCACCTCACCTGGAAGTGCTTCTGGACCATGCTACAGAAGCACTCCTGGTTGCAGGATAAAAGAAGCCTGCTGTCACTGCTCAAAGAACCAGAGTCGGAGCTGAGAGGAAAGAAGAAAACACTCGTTTTGGAGGAGTAGCAGTGTGTTTGTACAAGGTATTCTTGTAATAAATACACCTTTATTTGAACTGTTTTGTGTATTCGTGATTGGGGTTTGGGGCTTAGTGGCGGACGTCACTCAAAAACATGGCCAAATTTATGTGGTGATTAGATTATGAATATTCAGAAAAGCCATACATGGTTACTGGATAAAAATGATGTGGAATGGATAAAAGCACAATGCATGAACACAAAGTTTTAGACTGATTTGAGATTTATAAAGGAACCTGGAGTGAGACATAAATCCAATTTTTTTTTTTGTGCATACTCTGTGTTTGCCTTATGAGTGTAAGCAAAATTTCAATATGCAGTCTAAGCAATGTTTTAAACATGAGACCCCAGGAGGTTTAGTTCCCTGAGCCTATCAGAGAAATTACCTAATAATTAATAATGCATGTCAGGATATGTTTTATTGTAGTCATTTTCAATGTGACCCATCTCAAAACCTTCACTGGAACTTTTTTCACATTTTTAGCAGATTGTTTAATTTCTTGCATGAAGAAGAGCAGTATTAGTAAGAGAAGTCTTTAGATCTTGTGTACATGTTGTCATTATTGTTTTCTCTTATCATACTGTATGTTCTATCTCAGGAACCACAGAGTACCTAGAGAAGTATATAGTAAAAACATGATATTAATGCTGTGACCATCAGACATTGAAATAAAAATTGTGACTAGAATTTTGTCAGCCTATATAGTATGTGCAAGCACATCAGCATTGATATTTCTTTTCTTTACGATATCTGATTCATGTTACTTGTTTAGCTACTGATAAACACAGGGAAAAAAATCTTGTAATTTACAGTAGAAACATTTCTGAAGTCACACGTCAGTTGTTTGATGTAGGTGATAACATTTTTCTTTTGTTTGTGTTTCTTCTACAAGAAGGTTATACTGCAAAGCAACAGACATCATACTAATTACATTTTAATAATTTATTTGCTTTGGCACATCACTTTATACCATCTTAACTTGGATAAAGTTTATACCCTGTTGTAAGTGAGTGTGAATTTTGATGATTTAGATATATAACCCCATAATTGCTAAATATGACACTCAAAAACTGAAACACTTGAATGATCAATAAAAACAAAAATATATTTGCTGCACCTAAAACTGCAAAAACAGAATCCAACTCCCTAAGACTATGAATTGAAATTAGATATTGAAAAAATCAATTAATAAATGGCTTTTAATATAATGAGAATATACAGTAATATTCTATTCAACTAAACAGATACAATTAGCTCTTATCACAGTGGTGTGTCCATTGAACTGTTTATTTTCCTTACTTGCTTAATCAGTTCAGGGTTGCAGACATCAAAGCATATTCCACAACAAGGTAAAACCCATCCATGGGCACAATGCCAGGTCACTGCAAGTGACATTCACATGCATGCACACATTTAACACTGTATGTATAAAAACTAAAGAACTAAACCAGGTACAGTAATAAAATACTCTGGGTTTGTAGTTCGCTTGCATCCAGATAAATCGATGAAACTTTTTCGATGTTAAAAAGATTGCCTTCATTTAGTCTCCATTGAACTTTAAAATGTATTAAAAGTGTACATAAACAAATGGATTGAAAGGTTATATATCAAGTTTCATTTTTATAACCCTAACCCTATTCCAAAATCTCAAAAAGTAATTCCTGTTTCCCAACTCTAGCTCTAGATATTCTGCAACAATTGTAAAGGTCAGGAATGCACAGAATGAATGTGTGTGAAGCTATTCAGTTCATCGAACGTGTCTGAAAATTTCTTAGGCTAATACAGGGTCAGAAATTGTTTTTGGAGTGGAATTGCGTTAAACTTAGATGAGCGATCAAAGTAAAGATAGTGTAAGTAAAAGTCAGCTGATTGGTGCATTATCCTGTCTTTTTGAATCATCCTTAAGCATACATTATTCCACGTTGTTACTCCATAAAGCAGGAACTTGGTGGAAGAGCTCGGCATATTTGTCTGTTTAAAATATTAAAATATAATGCATGAGTTAAAAATATTTATTTAAAAAATTCAACTATCCATTCTCTTGCAACTTTCTTATCCAAACTAGGGTTATATGTGAAATTTAAAAAAAAAGTGTTTTATTATGGGAATCTTAGTCCAATACATTCTTTGATGTAACCGTGTGTACACAATTAACATAAGACTCAAATTTAAAATGATACTACATGTCATCAGTTTGACATTCTTAATGTGTAAGAAAATGGGTGACCACACTGAAATTAATTAGCTCCATTGTCCCTTAGTGATGCAGTGGCTTATCTAAAGTTAAACTGGTTTGCTTGTATAAGAAATGAACACTTGCAGGCTTTGGCTGTATAACTTATGCACCAGGTATATGTATTAAGGAGTGGTATAATTGTTTTTAATACCGGTTACATTCACTGTACAGAGATATATTTCTTGGAATAAATATTGGCTAAACTGCCTTTTTCAGAGAGCTCATTTATTTTAGCCTTATTTTTTTACTTATACTTTTAATGATTACTTCTTTATCATTTCAAAGCAAAAATAATGTAATAATTATTGTATACAATTTGTGCCAAAATGGAATAAATAAAATGGCAATTATGAAATAATCAATCAAATAAACACATGAAAAAGCACAGTGATATATATGAGTTATTAAATTGTGAAAAAATACACTATTAAATAAAAGTTATTGAATTATTATGAAATGCAATGTCATCATATCATTTTGTACTTATCTTTTATTTTAATAATTACAGGTTTTACTTCTTCACCTTACTTTTAAAGACCATTTTTTACTTAACAATAGGGCTTTTTTGAATGAAACAGTTCTGAACGGCTGCCTGGACACAACCGTAGTTTGACTATCGGACAAAAATTGGAGTGAAGCATACAATTATCTGTCTCCTCCACAAGGTTTATTCTCACCTCTGCAAAGCTGGCAGCACTGTGAGGATTATGTTGTTTTGATTTCTCCAGTGCCATCAATAACATCCAGCTATCGCTATTAAGGGGTAAACTCAGAGATATGCAGGTGTCCCAGATAATGGACTATCTGCCAGGCAGGCCGCAGTGTGTGAGACTCAAGGACTGTGTATCTGATATGGCTGTGGGCAACACTGGAACCCCACAAGGAGCAGTCCTGTCTCCTTTTCTCTTCACTCTGACATGACAGATCATGTCACTTGCAGAAATTCTCAGATGTTTCTGCACTTAGGTGATGTATTGACAAAGGGGATGAAACAAGAGTACAGGAGTCAGGTGGAGAAGTTTATTTCTTGGTGCAAAGAGAATTGTCTGCATTTAACATCAGCAAAACCAAGGAACTGGTCGTTCACTTTCACCACACCAATGGGTCTCTATGTCCAGGAAATATTCAGGGAGTGAATGCAGAGGTGATGCAATCCTACGAGTATTTGGGGGTCCACATAACTGATAGTAATATTGTAACTAAAAGCTACCCACTGTTATTTTATTAATCCTTGGACTCATTAGCAGGTTGGCATCTTGAGATCTTAATGTGTGCTCAGGTTTGTAAGTAATGATAAGTTCTGACAAGTAAGTTGGGCCTTGGCCATTTGCTGAAATACTCTGAATTAACCAGAAGCTCTATAAGGAATGATTTGAGCAGCAAGTTAACAATGCAATACCTTAATTTTTCAACATTTTAATATGGAAAAAATATGTTTTGGATAGTTTTGTAATGAGCGCTAATGAGTCTTTAAAGCAAGGTCATTATTAAATGATTAAATGTAAAGTAACTACAGTACTGAATGCAAATAAAATAATGTTATTGTATTTCATAATATTATTTAGTTACATGTTTTTTGACAATTTATTGTCTCATAAATCGACTCATTTTGACTCACTGGCACAAACTGTATTCCATAAATAGCTGGTCTTTCTGATCATATCGCCAATATATGTCTGACGCAACCAGACCTTTCTCTATTAAGGAGTAGTACAGTAGTCAAAATTCAGAATGTGCTACATATGCATATGGTCAGTAGTGTGGTGATGTGAGAATGTTCTCATGGAGTTGCCTTGTATCTGTTACATCTCTTCACAATTAAGTCCTGTATAGTATGGAGAAAAGCCATTCTAATAATTCTCTTGCTTCATAAATTGAATCTTTCTCAAACTCCATTCAGAAAACATTACACCACATACCTGTGCTTATTTATTTAACATTTGACTGATTTACATTCTAAAATTATATATAGTATTAAATCTTCTGTCATGCAGACTAAATTTATCTTACTGTTTTGCAGTTACTTAACAGCCCATGCCACTAGAAAAGGCTTACCAGTCAGGTGTCATTACAGATTAATAGATTTTAGATTCAAATGGCAGAAGAGGACCATTTTTTTACACTTGCCAAAGATATGCCATACCCTGAAAATATAAAATATTTCACCAAAAAAGCATCCATGGGATTCAATCTTAAATTTATGTTTTATATGCCATCTTCTGTGTTTATTTGCTAGAAAGTTTGTTTTGACTTTCCTGAATTGCTTAATTTATCTTTGGCGTATCATCTTGAAATCATCAGGTAATACACAACTGTGAGCACCCTCAATACCTTTTAAATATTTTAACCATAAATCATGTTTGTAAGGAGGCATTAATATTTTCTCCTTATCTTACTTTGCAGCTGTCTTCAAACCTAAAGCGCCAGGGTGTTGATGTGTTTTCAATGGGTGCTCTGGAACCAATTATAATAAAACAGATACTTCAGGGATTACTGGGGCTCTGTATAAAACATAAAATGAAATGGTTTCTATAACTTAATTGGTTCAATTGTAGTGCCTGTTTTCTTTTTAATAAAATAACCTAAACAAGTAAAATTGGAAGAACAGAGTTTTTTTCTTCTAAGAAAAAAATACCATTTCTTTTGATATTATACATGTGGTATGTGTGTGTGTGTCTGTGTGTGTGTGTGACAATATACTATATATACTATGATATATTATTCTGTCTGTCTATCTTTCTCTCTATATACAGCATATATATATATTGTGCCGGGCGGCTGGGGGCGGTACCTAGCCGGGATGCCTGAAAGGACTGGAAGAGGGACTAATGTTATTTTTAATGATGGGTCCCTGCCTTGTAACAGGCAGTGAGTCCCATGTGGGATGCCATTGTGGAGACCAGCCTTGACACAGCCAGGCAGACACCGATGGTTCATACACCACAACACGTTTATTCATATTTACATATATTTGCATGAGTGCACACAACCCAGTGCCCCTGCACCACACACCCTCAGACCGGGCCTCTTCACTATTGAGCCTTCCTTCACCGCCTCCACTCCTCTCCTCCGAGCTATGTCCTCTTCCACCCGACTCCAGCTGATGAATGGAGAGAGGCGGCCCCTTTTAAGTCCACCTGCACGTGCTCCAGGTGCCTCCTGACGAGCTTCCTGCAGCACTTCCTGGTGTGGCGGAAGTGCTGCGCAAGCACCCGGAAGCACTCCGGGTTTCCCTGGTTTTCCTTCTGCCAGCACCTCCAGGTATGTTGGAAGTGCTGACGTCCAGGGCTTCTCAGGCGTCTGGGTGCCCCCTGGCGGTGACCACGGGCTCCTATAGGGTTGAGCTTCAATGTTCTGTTCCCATGGCCACCATACAAACCAGGGCGGCTGCCCTGTCGTGGTCTGGAGGAGGCGTAGTCCCTCTTCCGGTCCTTCCAGGCATCCCAGCTGGGTACCGTTCCCAGCCGCCCGCCACAATATAATATAATATAATATAAATATAATATAATATAATATAATATAATATAATATAATATAATATAATATAATATAATATAATATAATATAATATAATCAAAAATTAAAGGAACACTTTTTAATCAGAGTATAGCATCAAGTCAATGAAACTTCTGGGACGTTGATCTAGAAGGGGTTGTTAATCAGTTTCAGCTGCTTTGGTGTTAATGAAATTAACACAGGTGCACTAGAGGGGCAACAATGAGACGAACCCCAAAATAGGAATGGTTTAACAGGTGGAGGCCACTGACATTTATCCTTTCTCATCTTTTCTGACTGTTTTTTCACTCGTTTTGCATTTGGCTATGGTCAGTGTCACTACTGGTAGCATGAGGCGATACCTGGACCCCTACAGAGGTTGCACAGATAGTCCAATTTCTCTAACATGGCACATCAATACATGTAATTGCCAGAAGTTTTGCTGTGTCTCCCAGTACAGTCTCAAGGGCATGGAGGAGATTTGAAGAGACAGGCAGTTACTCTAGGAGAGCTGGACAGGGCCGTAGAAGGTCCTTAACCCATCAGCAGGGACCGGTATCTGCTCCTTTGGGCAAGGAAGAACAGGATGAGCACTGCCAGAGCCCTACAAAATGACCTCCAGCAGGCTACTGGTGTGAATGTCTCTGACCAAACAGAAACAGTCTTCATAAGGGTGGCCCCTTTGCTCACAGTCTGGCACCGTGGAGCTGTCAGGTCAGGTCCACCACTGGCGCCCTGTGCTTTTCACAGATGAGAGCAGGTTCACCCTGAGCACATGAGATAGACGTGAAAGGGTCTGGAGAAGCCGTAGAGAACATTATGCTGCTTGTAGCATTGTTCAGCATGACCGGTTTGGTGGTGGGTCAGTGATGGTCTGGGGAGGCATATCCATGGAGGGATGCACAGACCTCTACAGGCTAGACATTATGGCACCTTGACTGCCATTAGGTATTGGGATGAAATCCTTGGACCCATTGTCAGACCCTATGCTGGTGCAGTGGGTCCTGGGTTCCTCTTGGTGCACGACAGTGCCCGGCCTCATGTGGCTAGAGTATACAGGCAGTTCGTGGAGGATGAAGGAATTGATACCATTGACTGTCCCACACGCTTGCGTGACCTAAATCCAATAGATCACCTCTGGGACATTACGTTTCAGTCCATCTGACACCACCAGGTTGCACCTCAGACTGTCCAGGAGCTCAGTGATGCCCTGGTCCAGATGTGGGAGGAGATCCCCCAAGACATCATCTGTCGTCTCATTAGGAGCATGCCCCAATGTTGTTAGGCATGCATATAAGCACATGGGGGCCATACAAACTACCAAGGGTAGTTTTCAGGGTGTATTTGAATTCAGCCCTCTGTGTAGGTTGATAATTTTTATTTCCATCAAACGATGTGGCATATACACAGTATATACAATGCCAATAAAAAGTGTTTGCCACCATGGGGGTTTTCATATTTTATTGTTATACAACACTGAATCACATTGGAATTAATTTGGCTTTTTTGACACTGATCAACAGAGAGAGATTCCTTAATGTCAAAGTGAAAACTGATCTAAGAAAAGTGGTCTAGATTAATTATAAACATAAATATAAAGCAAAAAATAATTGACCACATTGGTATTCACCCCTTTCAAGTCAGTATTTAGTAGATACCAGTTTGGCAGAAATGACAGCCTTGAGTCTATGTCCATAGGTCTCTATCATCTTTACACATTTGGACACTGCAAGTATTCCTCTTTCTTTGTGAAACTGCCCAAGCTCTGTCAGGTTCTCAGTTTGATAGAAATCTGGCCACTTCGTATGTATATAGCCACTTCATTAGTATTGTTGCTTCTAAGCCATTTATTTGTAGGTTTGGCTTTATGCTTTGGGTCAACTTTTTGCTGAAAAACAAGTCTCCCAATATGCAGATTTCTTGCACACTGCATCAGTTTTTCCTCCAGGATTTCCCTGTATTTTGATAATTTTCATTTTCAGTACACTGTCACAAGCATTCCAGGTCCTGCTGCGGATAAGCATCCCAACAGAATAATGGTAATAATGTGTAGTTTTTGGTTTATGTTTAGTCTGATGGATGAAAACCTCAATTTTGGTTTCATCAGACAACAGAATCCTCTTCCAGATGATTTCAGAGTCTCCTATGTACCTTCTGGCAAAGTCTACGTCAGAAGTGTTTTTTAAATTTATTTATTTTTTAAGACAGTGTCTTTCTCTTTGCCAATCCCCCATAAAACTGCAACTGGGCAACAGCTGTTGAAGGCACAGTCTCCCTGGTCTCCTTCACTGTAGCTTATAACTCCTTCAGATTTATCATCATGTATGTAGTGGTCTCCTTCACCAGTGTTCTTATTGCATGATTTTTGGAATGGCCTGCTCTAGGCAGATTTACAACTGAGTCATATCCGTTCAGATATATACAGTATATCGGTTCAGATATATACATTGGATGGGATACATTGGTTGAGATATATACATCGCTTTGAATACATCCGTTCAGACATATACATTGGTTTAGATACATTGGTTGAGATATATATAAATTGGTTTGCATAGATCCGTTCTGATATATATACATTGGTTGAGATTCATCCGTTCAAATATATACATTGGTTGAGATATATATATTGGTTGATAAACATTGGTTTAGATATATATATATATATATTGGTTTAAATAGATTGGTTTAAATATATACAGTAATCCCTCGCTACTTTGCGGTTCACTTTTCGCGGATTCACGACTTCGCGGATTTTATATGTAAGCATATCTAAATATATAACGCGGATTTTTCGCTGCTTCGCGGGTTTCTGCGGACAATGGGTCTTTTTACTTCTGGTACTTGCTTCCTAAGTTGGTTTGCCCAGTTGATTTCATACAAGAGATGCTATTGGCAGATGGCTGAGAAGCTACCCAATCAGAGCACGCAGTTAAGTTCCTGTGTGCTGCTGATTGGCTCAGCGACGGAGTGTTTCATTAACCAGGAAGTCTCATCTCACTAATTCAGCATTAACGTGCTACTGCTTCAGGGGCCATGTCTAAGTGCCAACAGAAGATGCAAATGATTGCAGAAAAGGTAAAAGTTTTGGATATGTTGAAGGAAGGGAACAGCTACACCGCTGCAGGACACCATCACAGCATCAATGAGTCCATGATTCTTTTATTTTAAAAAGGAGGAAAAGCATATAAGATCTACGGCCGCAGTGTCCTTTAACCAGGGCATAAAACGAGTTGCAAGTGGACATGATAAGGCAGTAGTCTGGATGGAATCTGCTTTAGGAATCTTTGCAACAAGGTCGACGACGTCATGACCTCCTACAAGCTGCTACGTGTACTTCGCTATACAGTAAGTGTAAACTTATCTACTGATTTCATATTGCTTAGCAGTTGTCCCTGTTATTAATAGAGTAAAGGGTGGGTTGTAAACAATACAGGGAGGGTTTAAAAACATCCAAATACACGTTAAATATTTAAATAAATATGGTGTCCCTACTTCACGGAAATTCAGTTATCGCGGTCGGCCTTGGAACCTATCTCCCGCGATAAGTGAGGGATTACTGTACATCGGTTCAGATACATCCGTTCAGATATATATATTGGTTCACATAGATCTGTTCAGATATATACTGTACATCGGTTGGGATTTACAGGCAGGCACAATGCAGCCACCCAAGTTTAGCATGTCCCTTTAGCTTCATCATTGCTTCAACACTGTTGTCATTATTGTGCATATTTTATACAAGTAGCATGTGCCTGTCTGTCATGTTTTGTTTAGTAAGCCGTCTTGGTTGGGGGTCCTCAATTTCAAAGCACTTTTTTTCTTTCATTATTTAAAACACTAGCACAGATACCCGCCTCCTTGCCCCGCTCCATCCTGCCCCGGCTCAATGCACCCGCCTCACTCGCTCCCTCTTGTCCCTCCCATGACAGATTCTTCTCAAAAGTCGAGTTACCGGAAAGCATTGATCGCAACCGCAGTATGTCCCATTTTTTCACCTCATGAGAAGCTGGTTTATCATTGACCGAAAGCCGCCCGGTGATATCTGTTATTCCGTATTGCAAGCATTTCATTAAAGGGTGATCTTCTTCAGCAAGGAACTTACTCCCATTTGCTGAAAGAATGTTATGGAGGAAAACACTGGAATAGCACTGTTTCTTCTGAATATTTATCAGTGATCAGGAATCAGAATGATCAGAATATCCCTGCTTCACAAGTAACAGGTGTTTAACTGTTTTTATAGTAAAACTGACAAAACGACACACATGCACACATACACACGCACGTACACGCATGCACACACACACACACTCAAACTCACAAATCGTGGGTCGCACACACTACTGATTAAGTGTATGTGTCAGGGGTGATCATCAAGAGACGCTGGTTTATCACTGACCGAAAGCCGCCCGGTGATTTCTGTTATTCCGTATTGACAGCATTTCATTAAAGGGCGATCTGCTTCAAGAAGGAACTTAATCCCATTTGCTGAAAGGATGTTATGGAGGAAAACACTGGAGTTGCTCTGTTTCTTTTAAATGTTGATCAGGGATCAAAATGACCAGAATATTCCCACTTCACAAATAACTGATGTTTAACTGTTTTTTATAGTAAAACAGACAAAAGCACACACAAACAGGTACACACACACAACACACACACTCAAACTCACAAATCGTGGGTCGCACATACTACTGATTAAGCGTATCTGTCAAAGGCGATTATTTTTTCACCCCATAAAACAGATTCTTCTCAAAAGCAGAGTTACCAGGAAGCATTGATAGCAACCGCAGTACCTCCCATTTTTTCACCTCAACAGACGCTGGTTTATCATTGACCGAAAGAAAGCTGCCCGGTGATTTCTGTTATTCCGTATTGGAATATAGGTGAAAGAGTCTCTTATTTTGACAGGACGATCTTTTTTTTTAGGCGTAAGCACTATAATCCGTTCAGATAGGCCAGTTTACATATACTCTTCTGGTATCAGCGCGTGCATGAGCGAATGCCTATGCATACAAAAAAAAAAAAAAAACTGTCCTGTCAAAATAAGAGACTCTTTCTCCTTCTTGACGTGAATCATCTTTAAATGAAATGCTGCCAATAAGGAATAACAACAACAACAACAACAACAACATTTATTTATATAGCACATTTTCATACAAAAAGTAGCTCAAAGTGCTTTACATAATGAAGAAAAGAAGAATAAAAGACAAATAAGAAATTAAAATAAGACAACCTTAGTTAACATAAAAAGGAGTAAGGTCCGATGGCCAGGGTGGACAGAAAAAACAAAAAAAAAACTCCAGAAGGCTGGAGAAAAAAATAAAACCTGTAGGGGTTCCAGGCCACGAGACCGCCCAGTCCCCTTTGGGCATTCTACCTAACATAAATGAAATAGTCCTCTTTGTAGTTAGGGTTCTCACGGAGTCACTTTATGCTGATGGTTATACAGACTTCTGGCTTTTAATCCATCCATCATTGTTGGAACATCATGGTGCTTTGGGTAGATGGTGGTGGCACAAGCCACCACCAATAGGACACCGGAAAAGGAAAACAGAAGAGAGAGTAGGGGTTAGTACAAATTTTGAATGAATAGTTATTATAATGAATTGGATATACAGAGTGTCAGGATTAAATTACAGTGAAGTTATGAGAAGGCCATGTTAAAGTAATGTGTTTCAGTAGTTTTTTAAAGTGCTCCACTGTATTAGCCTGGCGAATTCCTACTGGCAGGCTATTCCAGATTTTAGGTGCATAACAGCAGAAGGCCGCCTCACCACTTCTTTTAAGTTTTGCTCTTGGAATTCTAAGGAGACACTCAGTTGAGGATCTGAGGTTGCGATTTGGAATATAAGGTGTCAGACATTCCGATATATAAGACGGGGCGAGATTATTTAAAGCTTTATAAACCATAAGCAGAATTTTAAAGTCAATTCTGAATGACACAGGTAACCAGTGTAGTGACATCAAAACTGGAGAAATGTGTTCGGATTTTCTTTTCCTGGTAAGGATTCTAGCAGCTGCATTCTGCACTAACTGCAAACGATTGATGTCTTTTTTGGGTAGTCCTGAGAGGAGTGCATTACAGTAATCTAGCCGACTAAAGACAAACGCATGAACTAATTTCTCTGCATCTTTCGATGATATAAGAGGTCTAACTTTTGCTATGTTCCTTAGGTGAAAAAATGCTGTCCTAGTGATTTTATTAATTTATTTATTTATTTATTAATTTTATTAATCACCGCGCTGCTTTCTATCTATGATGAACTAACATTTTATGGGGTGAAAAAAATGATCGTCCCTGACAGATTACACTTAATCAGTAGTGTGTGCGACCCACAATTTGTGAGTTTGAGTGTGTGTGTGTGTGTGTGTGTGTACGTGTGCATGTGTGTCGTTTCGTCAGTTTTACTATAAATACAGTTAAACACCCGTTATTTGTAAAGTAGGGATATTCTGATCATTCTGATCCCTGATCACAGATAAACATTCAGAAGAAACAGCACTATTCCAGTGTTTTCTTCTATAACATCCTTTCAGCAAACAGGACTAATGTCCTTGATGAAACAGATCGCCCTTTAATGAAATGCTGCCAATACGGAATAACAGAAATAACCGGGCGGCTTTCGGTCAATGATAAACCAGCGTCTGTTGAGGTGAAAAAATGGGAGGTACTGCAGTTGCTATCAATGCTTCCTGGTAACTCGGCTTTTGAGAAGAATCTGTCATGGGAGGGACAAGAGGGAGTGAAGCGGGTACAATGAGCCGGGGTGGGACGGAGCGGGGCGAGGAGGCGGGTATCTGTGTGTTTTAAATAATGAATGGAAAAAAAGTGCTTTGAAATCGAGGACCCCCAACCAAGAGGGCTTACAAAACAAAACGCGACAGACAGACATATGCTACTCGTATAAAATATGCACAATAATGACAACAGTGTTGAAGCAATGATGAAGTGAAAGGGACATGCTGAACTTGGGTGGCCGCATTGTGCCTGCCTGTAAATCCCAACCGATGTATTTATCTGAACGGATCTATCTGAACCAATATATATATCTGAACGGATGTATCTGAACCGATGTATATATCTAAACCAATCTATTTAAACCAATATATATATTTAAACCAATGTATATCAACCAATATATATATATCTCAACCAATGTATATATATCAGAACGGATCTATGCAAACCAATTTATATATATCTCAACCAATGTATCTAAACCAATGTATATATCTGACCGGATGTATTCAAACCGATGTATATATCTGAACCAATGTATCCCAACCAATGTATATATCTGAACCGATATATATATCTGAATGGATGTATTAAAACCAATGTGTATATTGAAACCAATGTATCCAAACCGATATATATATCTGAACCAATGTATATATTTATGAACCAATATATATATATATATATATATATATATATATATATATATATATATATATATATATGTACATATATATACAGTATATATATATTCATTTCTTTTTATTTCTTAATGACTGGTTTAAGTGGAATGGAGTAGCTTGGATATTCAATGACTTGGATATTTTTGTTTATCCATCCTCTGCATTGTGCTTTTTATTTTGCCTTTCATAGAGTTGCTAGGATTGTTCTTTTCTCTTCATTGTGTAGTTTACTCTGCAATACTGTCACTAGAGGTTGGATAAGGTGTTTTTATACTAAAATCAATGGAAACACTTTCACTATAGACAGGTTATCTCCATTGAAATAATTATATTGCTTCTAAAACCAATCTGCCGCACCAGTGATGATGTCATATCAAAGGGGGTGAATAATTATGCAGTTAGTTATTTTGTGTTTTATATGTGTTATTAATTTAGACCACCTTGCTGAGATCTGGTTTCACTTTTTTGTTGATATATATACAATATATATGATGAACACTGGGAAAGTCATATAAACAAATTACAAAATCGTTCATTGGCGTTGCCATGCCAAACATAAGGTGTTCTTTTATTAAAACTGATTTAGTCTAATAAATAATAATGATTCTGTACAATAGAGGAACAAACTTTAGTCTTTGAATTACCTTTAGGCTTTAAACCAGTCCAAGCCCTGGTTGCCAGAATAGGATTCATCTTTATGAAAAGCAGTGCACGTTTAGTCCATTCCAGGCAGAGTTTTTTCTGTTTTTAATGTCAGAAGTGTTGAGCTGCTCAAGGTTCAAGCCATGCTCAGCTGAACTACCTCCTGCTGTGTTATATTTTAAGGATGTGTAAGTCTAGCAATGCTTCTGGTCTTGATGAAAAGAGAGAGGAAAATGCTTTGAGTGTCTTTTTTCCCTCTCCTCAGTTTTCAACATGCTGCTGGATCAGTCCTTATGAAAAGGTAGAGAAAACCAAGACAAAATATATATCATCTGTAGCATGAGCTCATCAAGCCAATGTGTATTTACCTTTTTTCTCCTATATTCCAAATCTAAAGCTTTTGCAATAACTAGTCACTCTAAATACATGCAGTATATGACATTGCCAGGTAAAACAGTAAATATAAAGAGGTAATCAGTACCAGAAAAGGCTGCAGTTGTTGACATTGTCATCGGTTGCACTTGCCTATGTAAAACAATATATAAAATGTTTTCTGCATTACGTTTGTTTAAAATTGCTGTGGATAACCAGAAATCCTGTCTCACATCTGAAACACTGTTGGTGCTAAATCAAAATTGATCCTTCAAGACAAGTGTTAACCAATTATTGGACTAAGCTCCAGGTCCAGAGCCAGACAGTGATCTGTACAGACTGTGACTCCTTTCATTGAAATGGTTAATATGCATACGCATTGACAGAGGCTTTTTTTTTTTCAAAAAGCACATCTAAATTCTGTTCCAAAACCTTTCCAAATCACTTTGTGCAGCACAGCCAATCCTTCCATATCTTAGGAAAGACAATGATTTACTTTGTGTGAGAAACGAGCAAGTGGACATAAGCAGTCAGGAAGAGAAGAGAGGAGCAATTAGGGAGTGATTACAAATAAATAACTTGTTCAAAATTCAGAGAAGTTGACAATCATAATAGCGTGTTCAAAGATGCATGGATTGGCAAATGCTCCTTTATTCTCCTAAAAGCCAATGCAGGGAAAGTATCTCTGATATATTATGTGAAAAGTGGCAATGTGCAGTGCCATTATGAAACTTGGCACAGATACTTTGAAGAAATATGCCCACAAAAGTCAGAGTTGAGGACATTCAAAATAAGTGAATCTATTGTAATCAGTCCACTAATCCTTTTATATTCACTCACATCAACATCCTGAATACTAGTGCTTGTATAAAGTAACATGGATTTTGAAACAACAAACAAAACTATTTACTGCTTGAGGGATGTTCATTAAGTGCATGGATGTGGTTGTTAAGGCACTGCTTCAAGAAACAAAATGAGGAAAAAGTCAAGCAGTTTCCATTGTCAACTACAATAACAATGATTCAAACATAATTATTATTAGAGGTTGTGTAAATACTGCTTCATGCAGCCATTCAGAGAGCAGCATCCACAGCTCTAGTGAAAAAAGCCAATATAACTGATAATATCTAACTATTGGTATATGTGAGATTTTACCACATAGATAACAATGAAATGTGTGAGGCTATAGTAACTGTAACAGAGGTCATACAGCTGGCTATAAAAGATGTATTGAGAAAAAGGAACATAGATCTGAAATCAGTTGACACCACAGATGAGGTTCCTGCCACGATACAAACAGAAAGACAGAGAGAACAGCTGCCACCGTCTAAAGGTGATTTTATACAGTTAAGGATGAAATTAGTAGCCCCCAACAGAAACAGAACATTTTCCTAAAATCCTGTCCAATTTTAACACCATTCAGAAAACCTTACAGAGTAAAAACATGAATCAGTGTAAAGGATCCCATTTAGTACATTTTAGGCTTTGTAAAAATTTCCTAGATCGCTGTATAACAGATTTATTGCAATTTGGGATGGTCAAAATTATTAGCCCCAAATAACTTCCTTAGAAAAAAAACATGAATTAAAGTTTTCAAGTTTCAAACCATACCTGAACCCAATATCAGTTAATATACGTGAGCAGGGCACGTGGCACTTGAAAGCTTGATTGAGAGGCACAACTCTTCTGTTCTTTGTAATATGTAATTTCAACATGCCAGAAATAAAACAAATAAGTCTGGACCTCATAAAAAAGGTAGTGGATACCTGTATTAGGCTATACTGTCATTTCCAAGTGTTTCACAGTTTGTGAACCCAGTACTGGTCATGTGTGCTAGATATTAAAGACTTTGGAGAGGAAAATCATCAGAGATGTCAACAAGACTCCCTGGATAATTGTTGCTGAACTGGGCCCTTTTGGACTTGAAGACTGTTGTGAAGGCTGTTCATCGTGGTCGGCTTCGAGGTCATCACTCAAGGAAAATTCCATTGCTTACACAGTGGCATATCAAAGCCAGACTGAAGTTTCCTGGGACCATTTGAAACATGGGGATGAGTTTTGGAAGTCTGTCCTTTTGTCTGATGAAACAAAACTGGAGTTGTTTGGGCACAAGGGTGTTGCAGAAGCATTCAACTGTGGGGCTGTTGTGCTGCATCAGACAAAGGGAAACCTGTTTGGTTTAATGGGATCATGAAATTATCTTGACATTTTGAAGGATGTGAAGAAATCTGCTGCCAGTGAAGCTTTAGGTTGCCATTGGGTTTTCCAGCAAGATAATGATTCAAACCACACAGCAAAATTGGTGCAGAACATTATAAAGGATGACACAATCAAGGTCCCAGTGTGGCCTTCTCAAAGCCCAGATTTAAATCCTTTTGAGATCTGTTGCTGCAGCTCAAGGTTAAGGTCCATGCATGAAAAGCATCTAATTTGGGTAAGCTGAAGCAATTTGCCATGTAGGAATGGGCTAAGAACTCTCAAAAGACATGTGCAGTTCTTGTGAGAAACTACAGTAGGAGTACAGTTGTGAAAGGGAAATAGTCAATTATTATGAACTGTGAATTGTCAGCCGATTGTCTTTAACATTTTTGTTTTTATCTTGTTTTATTCATTACATCATTAAAATTCTTTTCTGAAACTTCTTGGGGATTTTGTCTCTATTGTTTTGGAAGTAATCATCTTTCAAACGTTTTTGGTTGCTTCTTTGGTTAAGCTAATGGTATTGTATCATTTTCATTGGAAGGCAAATCATTTTGTCCTTAGCTGTAATTGCAATTTTAGCTTGTTTGTTTTGCATTGATGTGGAAAATCACGGGAAATAATTGCTTTCAGGGTACAGTATGTGGGATTCTTTAATAATTGTGACTGAAATGGGTCCAGCTGTAGCACTAAAGGTTTTTGCTGTAATTCTCCATGTTGGACCTCTAGCTGTTGTTTAAAAGTATTAAGATCACATGCATTTGCTTTCAGGTTGTTGAAGATAATGTGTAAAGTTGTCTCTGGATTGTAGTCTTTGAAGATTCAAATTTATAACACATTCTGCAGAAAGAACAAGTCCTGTTGGACAAATATTGTAGCAACCCACTGAGATTTTAAGAGGTCTTTATGGGCTCAGCAGGACAAGTATCAAGGTTGTTAGCAGGGTCATTACCCAGCAGTTGTTTTTATATTTTCAGCATGTTACTAGGACAAAGCAAGATTCAAATGTATTTGAAGTCAGCATTTTTTTCCTTAATATTGTTTTTTCTTTTTATTGCTTAGGCAATAAACCTTTCAAAAAACCTTTCCCTTTCTTATTCAAAGTTTAGATGCTTCATTGTAGACACTGTATTCTTTCACACTGCAGTTGTGTCAAAGTCACGAACAATGCAAATGTGCATCCTGCTGCCTAGCAAAGAGCCACATTCACAGCCACAAAATTGTGCTGCCTGTGACGTTATCCAATTTAAATGCTGGTGTCCATACAAAAACACAGACACAAAATGTTGATGCAATGATAACATTGGGAGAATGTTAAAAAAAATCAAAAACAACATAAAATAAAAATTATTAACATATTAAGAGTACAATAAAGTTTAAAAAATGAATGACTAATATTTTCCTGCCATTCATAATGAGCTTATTTTAATGCTGCAATTAATCAACAACTAAGTATATGATTTAGTAACAGTAGTCCAATCATTTTAAGAGAAACTGGATGTTTACATTGTACACCTTATACAGTACTTTCCATATGTATCACTACAAATTCAGTGACAGAGAGATATTTATAACTTTCAAGGGATGTTCTGACAGATTCACCTTAGAAAGTAACTTCTTCTGTTTATACAAATACCATTCCTAGTCATCATCATGTTGGCAGTTTCCAGAATTACCCAAGTTAGCCAGTTACCTCTCAAACCTTTTTCTTCCACTATATATCATCCTGAACAACCTTTAGAATGATACGTTTTCTTTTCATATCATCTGATGCCACTTCCAAACACTCTTCTTTGGCACCTTCTAGGCCTGATCTGCTCTTCATCTTGGTTCTTTGTCTCACTCAATGTCCTCTTCCTTTGCTCCACATGCCCAATCAGTTTAGTATGTTTCTCTTCAATACACCTATTGCCTCCATAGGAAGTCTTTCTCTTAAATTGGCATTTATCTCCATCTCACTCTGTGACACTCCACACATCACACCTCTGTTCTTTGTGTCCTTCTTTCACTGGTCACCTCTCGTTGCCATCCGAGCATATTATACTTCATCAAAAATATAAAAATTTAAATAGGCTTTCAAGGGGCACATGCTAAATCTGTTAAAGATGAATTACATAACTATGCCAACTCAGCAGTTAAAATAAAATGCTTCCAAAGTGCCAAGGTTTCAGACATTGAAGCTGCATTGCTTGTTAGAGGCCTGGGGCCTCATGTATAAACGGTGCGTACACACAGAAATGTTGCGTATGAACGTTTCCATGCTCAAATTGCGATGTATAAAACCTAAACTTGGCGTAAAGCCACACACATTTCCACAGTACCTCATACCCTGGCGTATGCAATTTCTCCGCTCGGTTTTGCAGACTGGCGGCACCCAGCGTCAAAGCAGTGCTACTGTTCCTGTGTGGTCACCCTTTCTTTCTTAGATCCACATTCCTGACGTGGCTTTATAAATACACTGAAACTAACTGCATATTGTTTATTAGTGTAATGCATCTGATTGTAATTAACCTGCAGCAATATAATGGTCCAGGGAATAGCCATAGTATTCCAAATACCATAACTGCTTTAGCGTTGTAACTCTCACTGCATCTTCTTCTTCTTTCAGCTGCTCCTATTAAGGGTTGCCACAGCAGATCATCTTTTTCCATATTACTCTCACTGCACCACCGGGAGTATTTATATCACTGTATCTGAGTGGGGAATCACAGCAGCAGCTAATTTGGAAAGAGAATTATCGGTATACAGCATGAAGCAGATGCTGCCTGAGCAAAATGTTTCACAGACTTTCCTGTACGGACTTCGCGGTTTAGAAAAAGTTTCATCCCAAGAACTATAAACGCACTCAATCAGTCCATCAAGTGCTGCTTGTAGAACTGTTTGTACTTATAAGTACAATTACCTCACTGTAAACTTGCACTACAGTTATAATATTGCACAACCTGCGCCACTTTATAAAGCGCGTATTTACATATGATGACGATATCATTTTAAAGATGAAATGCAGCAAAATATGTTGATTATATTATACAGATAAAACTTTAACGTCATTTAAATAATCTGTATTGTTAATAATTAAACATGTGAGGACACGGTGCCGCAGCGCTAGCTAGTTCAGGGATTGTTCCTGCATTGCGTTGTATTCTTGCTGGTGCTGACGCGACACTCAAAGGATAGACGGATAGAATAATTAAACATGTACTACAAAGATATCTCAATGTTCCTTAAAAGTTTTGAAGAATCAGCGTTCTAAGCTTACAAATGGCTTCACGTCTATTACAGAGCTTATTGTGTGGTGATTGGGTATTTGGAGAAAGAAAAGTAAGGACAGGAATTGGAGGTTAGTGCGTTTGAAAGAGACAGTACTTAGCAATAAATTATTTCATCGAAGGTCGCGCATGGCGCAGCAAACCTCTTGTGTGAGACATGAACAAGCACTGCGCCACTGTGTTCCCATGTTTAATAACATGCTTTCATTCCTATCATCATGAAAAAGATATCACGTATACATCTCAGTATTTTAATTATTCAGAGAGCTGTAATATCATGAATGTAATGGATTATGTGTCCTGTCGGAGAAAGAGAAAGCCCATTTAAGAAGTAGGTAGTGATTCACACACAGAGCACATAGAAGATCAAATACAGAACAAAGCATTTAACGTCCTACTTTAGTTACAATGGGATTTGAGAAACTAGTAAATTAAACGATTTTAAGATGAAGTTTATGATGTTCTACTTTAATGGCAAAATAAACTACGTGATTAAAGTTAAAATTTCGAGATTAAAGTTGACATTCAGACGGTGGGCTACGACTCGCCTTTTCACGGCGACTTTGATATGTGACTTCTTTTTTATTTCGGGCACTTTGTGACTTTGTGTACTTGAGCTTTCGAGTTTCTCCGACACTCTGTCACTCGATCAACTTCCTTTTGTTGATTATACCACTGTTTAAACCAACAAATAGTACGTTTTTCCTTTCCTTTCATATTAACCTGGCTTTGGCTCCGGGGCGATCACGCCTGAAATTACCAAGCGTTACTCCTTGTGGCTGTGTATTAGAACCTCCAAATCCTGCTACCTCTTCCTGCTATGCTTTCTGCTGCTTTGCTATCGCCGCTCACCTACGCTACCACACCCGCCTGTCCTACCAGTTCCGCTGTGCTGTGCTGCTTCTCCAGTGCTATTCAGATAAGTATTGCCCAGTATCATGCTAAAATACTCTCATGGCAAACTCCTTCTTATTAAACAGTTTGTCCAGAGCAAATGGTCTGACTGGAACATCCTAAAAGACGGCGGTATTTTGCAACGCCCGAAATATATACATCGCGGGTCAGGTCGCCCGCCACCGCCGGGCGGCGAATGAAAAGACCACCGGCAGCATTTGCTCAGGAATATGCTGTCTTTCTCATGACCCTGGAAATAGAAGTGCCAGTGTGCCAAATTTACATTATGTGGAAATAAACCCTGATCGCGGCTCTGTGCAAAAAGAAGCCTCATTAACTAACATTGCACTATTTAACTCGAGGTCTCTTAATGGCAAAGCATTGGTGCTGTCAGAATTCATCACTGACACCAAACTTGATATTCTGTGTTTAACGGAGACTTGGCAAAAACCAAATGAATTTGCGTCTCTCATAGAGGCGACACCAGTTGGTTTCACTTTCCACACAGAGCCTCGCAGCTCAAGACAAGGCGGTGGGCTTGCAGTAATTGTCAGAGCTGACTTAAACATTAAACGAATCCCGATTGGCTGTCCATTGTCTTTTGAGTGCCTCGCTCTTAAAGTAATAACAAAATCAGGTCCTGTTTCACTCATTGTTCTTTATCGTCCCCCAAAATACAATGTATCCTTCTTATCCGATCTGATTGAACTTTTGACCCACCTAAGCTCTTACTCTCAGAGAATTATCCTTCTTGGTGATTTCAACATCCATATTGACATCCCCACATCTAAACTGAGGAATGAATTCCTATCCTTACTGGACTGCTTCGACTTGACACAGCATGTTGATTTTCCAACCCACTCTGGCGGTCATATATTGGATCTGATCTGCACTTCTGGACTATCTGTTGCCAACATTTACAGCACTGATTTGGGACTCTCTGACCATAAAGCAGTATTTTTCCCTCCTCTTACCTGTAAATGACAAATTTCTTACAGAAACCTTAAAAATATCTGTCCCTCTATCCTTTCTGGATCCATTTCTGATGTTTTACTGTCTTCACCTATTCCATCAACACTAGATAGTTTTGTTGACCACTATAACTCAGCCCTTCATTCAGCATTAGATAAAACAGCTCCTTTAAAACATAAGGAGGTTTCCTTTAAACGTTCAGCTCCTTGGTATAACTCAGAATTGCGATCTATGAAAGCACCTGGCCGACGCCTTGAGAGAATGTCACGTAAGACTGGCCTCACCGTGCACATCCAGGCTTTCTCTGACCACGAAAGAGCTTACAGAGAAGCACTAACTTCTGCCAAGAACACCCATTACGGCAGAATAATAGAAAGTGGCCACGATAACCCAAGGGTTCTGTTCTCTGTAGTTAATAAACTACTCGAACCCGCATCTGGCCCAACTACCTCTTCTACTGAAGTCTGTGAGGAATTCCTCCACTTTTTCCGTAACAAAATTAATGATCTAAATAATTCAACTAACATAAATACATCATCTGTTTATATCTCTCCCTGTTTTCCCACTCCATCCAGCTCCTTCTCTAAGTTCTCACCAGTCACATCTGCATCTGTTAATAACCTGCTTTGTAAGATGAGGCTGACTACTTGTGTACTGGACCCCATCCCCACCACACTACTTAAATCCTGCCTTCATGCCATAATCCCGACTGTTACAACAATAATAAACTCATCCCTTGACACTGGCTCTGTGCCGCTCACTTTTAAAATTGCTTCTGTAACCCCAATGTTAAAAAAGTCTGGTCTTGATGCTGACAATCTTAACAATTTCCGGCCTATTTCCCACTTACCTTTCCTGTCAAAAGTTCTTGAGCGTGTTGTAGCTTCCCAACTCACCAATTACCTAACCTCTAATAATTTGATGGAACCCTTTCAGGTTTCAGGGCGCGGCACAGCTGTGAAACTGCTCTGCTACGGGTAACCAATGATTTGCTTATGGCAGCAGACTCTGGACAAACCAGCATATTAATTCTGTTAGACCTCAGTGCAGCATTTGACACTGTCAGACATGACATCCTACTGTCCAGAATGGAGAACATGCTGGGTATCTCTGGCACTGCCCTCCAGTGGTTCAAGTCCTATCTGACTGATAGGCAAGAGTTTGTTAGTCTTGGCAAGAGCAGATCCAGCTCAGCGCCAGTCACACAAGGAGTCCCTCAAGGCTCTGTTCTCGGTCCTCTGCTTTTCTGTATTTACATGCTTCCCCTTGGCCATATTATCCGTAGCTATGGACTGGGTTATCATTTTTATGCAGATGATATTCAACTCTATTTCAATGTTAAAAGTGGAACTTCATCAGAGCTTTCTCAGCTCACAACCTGCCTTAGTGAAATTAAAACCTGGATGGAGCAGAACTCTTTAAAATTAAATTGCAATAAAACTGAACTCCTGCAAATTGGGACTAAAATGCAACTTAATAAAATGAGCTCCTTCCCAGTCTATCTTGGCAGTGATCTCATCAGACCTGCCTCTACTGTAAAAAATCTTGGTGTCATTTTTGATTCCTCCCTCTCTTATTCTGCCCACATAACTCACATTAAGAAACTTTCTTACTTTCACCTCCTTAACATATCCCGTGTTTGCTCCTTCCTCTTCTTTTCTAACGCTGAGAAACTTGTCCATGCTTTTATCACATCCCGCATCGATTATTGTAATTCCCTACTGGCAGGTGCCCCTTCTAATCTTATATCACAGCTCCAGCTTATTCAAAACTCAGCTGCAAGAGTCCTTACTTGAACCAGCAGCAGCGAGCACATCACACCCATCCTGCTCCGTCTCCACTGGCTCCCTGTGTCTTACAGAATCGAATATAAAATCCTAGTAATAACTTACAAAGCCTTAAATAACCTCGCGCCAAACTACATCAGTGACCTTCTCCATCACTATGTGCCTGCCCGCCCACTAAGGTCCTCTGATTCTGGCAATCTTGTTGTGCCCCTCACTAATCTACACTCCATGGGTGACAGGGCCTTCAGCTGTATAGCGCCCAGACTCTGGAATGACCTACCAAAATTAATCAGGTCAGCTGACTCCATGAATTCTTTTAAAAAACAACTCAAAACTCATCTGTTCAGGAAGGCTTTTAGCTCTATTTGACTTTATTACCCTTCTCTCAGTTTACTTCTCTGTCAAGATGCTAATATAACCTGTGTGTGTGTGTGCTAGACCATCAATTATGTTGTCTGTTTCTTTTTTTTACCAGAATTCACTGTCTTAATCTTCTTCATTTATTTATCTGGTTTGTACAATGCTATATACTGTATACGCTGCCGTTCTTTATTATATTCTGTAAGTGCCTTGAGCATGGGAAAGGCGCTATATAAATAAAATGTATTATTATTATTTATTATTGCCTCCACTTGGTATTCGCTGAAATTATTATATTTTCCCCCGTGCTTTTCCCATTGTCTTTTCACAGAAGGCTATTTATATTGATTTGCATATTCAAAGAGGTGTAATTCTGGGAGGAGTTGGGGTGGGACAGAAGGCACGTGCACGTGCGTTACTTTTCACGCTGATCAGGATTTATGTAGTGGGAGAACGTGGAAGTTTGCGTACGTACAGATTCCTGCATCTGGATTTTTCTGTGCGTACGCACATTCCTGCTTTTGTGCTTACGCCATGTTATAGTGTGAGTTCTACGCATGGCGTTATACATGAGGCCCCTGGTGTGCAACTAAAGGTATAGTCTTTGATAATAATTGCAATGATTTTTCGGAAAGACTTGGTTTTATTAAGGTAGCTGATCTAAGTCTAACTGGAAGTGAATCTTTTATTTTATCCTATTGGAATTATTTTTTGGAAAGGTTTGTTCTTTTTAAGGTAGATCTTATTCGAACTGGATGGGGATCTTATATTTTATGCCAAAATATGACAGCAAAATTGCCTGGGTGACTAACTGGAATACCATCCAGACCACAGCCCTGTGATCTTAAATCACAGGCTGTCTTTTATTCCACCTGTTACTCTTCTGTAGATGCTACCCAGAATCCCTGTTGTGGAGCATCTCAAAAACTAAGTCATGTAACAAAGTCTAAATTAATTGATAACCGAAATAGAGAGGGCATAAGAAGATCTAGAATTAAAAATAGATCCTCCATAAGGAGGATAATAATAGCTTAATTTAAATTAAAATAAAAAGTGTCCAAGATATTTTAGCAGTTCAAAATCCTATTTGCTAATGCTATCCCTTAAGGAGAAAAGGCAAAGATTTTTTAAGTTTTGGGATTGGGAGATTAAGTCAAAATTAAAATTAAATTCAAGCAAATATCATAACCAACAGTCAATTCTATCTTTTGCCAAAGCCTAAATCTGAAATGTAAAAACTGTAGTTGAGAATTAATTGCAAGAAGTCAGATACCAGCACAAAAATAACATAGAGCAAAGCATGCACACAATATGTATTTTTAAATAAATGTGTGGCCATTCTGATGATGTCATGTAGTGTCTGTAACAATAGCAGGAGTCTTAGTTGTATTCCATTTCACCAAGTGAGTGCGAACATGGGGTTTTCCAAATCTAACTTTTACTCCAATGAGACCCTAATTACTGACAAGCCAGGTTATTATAGTTTTACCTTTTTATTTTAGTTTCTATTTCTATATTTTTTCTGACCTTACTTGGAAATTCAGTTTAGTTTTAGTTTTCCTTCATGGTGTATTTTTAGTTTTAGTTTAGTTTTTATTTCACAAAGACATTTCTATTTTATTTTTATATCTATTAGTTTCAGTTTTAGTTTTAGTAATTATGGCATGGAGCTCCTACGGAATTTAGTTTTGTGTCACAATCAGACAGAACTGTACATTTAACAGATTTGGATACGAGTTTAATGTTAGTGGAAGCTTACTACACTACATGGTTTACTATCTGGTTTTGTTTTTGTCTGATAAAAACAAGCATAATCAAAAGTAGATACTGAATATGAACAATTATACACAATTTTATAATTTTTAAAATATTTATGAAAATCACAGGGGCTTAGGAAGAATAGGGCTCATAGGCTTGAATGAGTGTGCAGACCCCACCTAGCTGTATTGAGGGAAACAAAGAAAAACAAGCATGTAGTGTCAAGGTTAGGGGCAGTGAGACTTGAATAGCCCACCATAAAGGACAGTAAACCCATAATGAGTGGAGCAAGAGTAGGTGATAGGAGTACGGACAGGCATAAAAGGACAGAGACAGCATCTGAGATTAAGAACAATATGTACATTCATCCATCCAACCCTCTATATCCTAACTACAGGGTCACGGGGGCCTGCTGGAGCCAATCCCAGAGCACAAGGCAGGAAACAAACCCCGGGCAGGGTGCCAGCCCACTGCAGGGCACACACACACACCCACCAAGCACGCACTAGGGACAATTTAGAATTGCCAGTGCACCCAACCTGCATGTCTTTGGACTGTGGGAGGAAACCCACCCAGACACGGGGAAAACATGCAAACTCCACGCAGGGAGGACCCGGGAAGCGAACCCAGGTCTAGTATCTGCGAGGCAGCAGCGCTACCCACTGCGCCACCGTGCTGACAAGAACAATATATACATTATCTAAACCTGTTTATCCAGAGCAGGATCATAGGAAACCTGGAGCCTACTGCAGCAGGTTTGGATGTAAGGCAGGAAAACTCCCTGGTATGCAATATGTATGATAAGGCTGACGTTAAGAACAAAAAGAATCTATTTTGAGAGAGAGAGAAAAACATTGAAAAAAGGGAGACAAATATTTTAAAATATAATTCTGCTAATGGATTACTTTCACAATATCAGGTATTTTGAGTTGTGAATATGAACTAAAAAAGATAAATTAATAAATATAGAAAAAATATAAAAACCCATTAGTATGTTTAGTTTTTCATCACTTGGCAGACTCTCTTCGCCTACCTACCTTTGTTTGTATCGCGTCGTTGTTAAACGATGTTTTTAAAGCAAAGTGATTGGTCAGCAACAATATGCTGATCTTGTATGATGACTTAGTCTTTCAATCAGTGCCATTTTATTTTCAAAAACTGGGAGTGGTCTCCCCTAAACTTTCTTGTATATTCAGATATGGGGATGGATATTTGAGGAGTAAACCGCAAGACAATGATTATATTTTTATATGATGTACATTAAGGAACCATCAACAACAAATCAAATCAAATGAATAATATATTACACAATTATTATAAAAGTAAAGTTGAATAAATCGGACTCTGCAGCTGCATGAATAAAAAAAATAAATTGAGTATGTGTTCAAGTAAAGTACCACTTGCGGGTGATGAATCTACAATTGTGGTATAACAACCACATGCCAAATTTCATCCATCTATCTAGTTGCATTTTTGAGTTATTCTGTTTACACACACGCACACACACACAATTCCAAAAAACTGTATTTTTGGACTCTGGGAGGTCTATAACGTCAAGATTCATCAAAATATCGAGGTCAAATTTTTTCATGATTACTGTACTTTCTCTATACTTCATATATGAGAGAGTAAAAAATGATTTCTCCTGTGTGAAGTGGCAGGTGAATTGCTGTCAACAAAAAGCAGTCACCATAGAAATAAACTGAAACGTTACTAACTCGTGATTTTTCTGTCCATATGGTAAAGGTTTTGTTGACCAGCAAATTCTGATTTCAGCCGTTTGAATTACTTCTTGATATACAACAAGCGCAAAGAAAGCGGCACGTTTCTCTTTCAGCTTGCTCTGTCACCACAAATGCTGTATGAACATTTGCCCTCCATCAACAGCCGCCGTTCACTGGATGAAAATGTGCAGGCGGCTCGTGGTGGATGACTTTCTGTTTTACAGTTAAAACTTATAAGGGTTAAAGACTGACGGCAAGAATATTCATTCAAAAACAAAAACTAAAAATATTTTAGTAAATTATTATTTTATTTCAGTTAGTTTTTCCAGCTACTTTAATAGTTTCGTTTAGTTTTAGTTTTTCATTTCGGTTTTGTTAATTATTTTATTTCAGTTTACGAAAATGTTTTTTTAATAATAGTTTCAGTTTTGATTTTAGTTTTCGTTAACTATAATAACCTTGCTGACAAGTACTGTCTCTGCACTTTTCTTCATACGATTAGTTGGCCCTCCACTCACATACTTCGATCCTGTGCATTCATAGCTGTTACAAGGACAACGATCAGCCATTGACACTCAAAACAAAGAATGAATTAGGAAGACTACATTTGATGAAAACTTGCAAAAAGTTTGGAATTTTCTTTAAAACTGAAAAATCTTTTTAACCAGTGATTATTTTGCAGGACTACATAACAACTTTTTTGTAGAATGTAGAGCTCGTTATTCACCTATGGTTAATATTCTTTTATTTCAGAAATTCTGTGTTTATAATTTTAAACTATCAAGCACAATATTGTGGACTACGATATAACTACGCAGGTGGCTCAATTGTTGTGCTGCTGTATCGCAATGTAATCAGATCAAGGGTTTATGACCCAGGTCCACTTGTGTGGAGTTTACAAAGTGGTGTGAGTAGTGAGTAAAGTGCTATATAAATGTGAAGAATTATTATTATCATACTTGATGTTTTTTCACCAATTAAGCAGAACACGGAGCTCTAGGATTATCGCCCTCTATATACCTTCACAGTGCCTCAAACGACTCAAACTCAATGTACACTTACCTCCACCTTCCTGTTTACAAAAAAGGCACTGATAATTACACATGCGGTGATTTAAAATGAACCTATGTTCCCTCAGTGTGCAGTAGACATTGTATTCATGTGTGTTAGTTACTGTTATCACTTGTTATAGGTTTGTGCACTGATAGGTTTGATAGCATTGATAGTTCTTTTTTATTCTGTTAAATGCGCTTTGTGATATGCCTGGGTCAGATATGACCAATATGACCAAAATGTTTATTTTTTTATTTCAAAAGTGGAAAAAAGTATTGCTGCTACCTAAGATTCTGTTCAATTAGAGCTTTTTTATTGTTTTTTATGCACTTATTGAAGTGGCTGTGTCAGATGTGACCAAATTTAAAAAGGGTAACATTGAATAAATATTACTTGTTTTTCAATACATTCATTTGTGTTGGTTTATATTTTGTCATTCTATACTGAATAAATGGACACCGTTGCAAAATTTTTCTGGCCTGCTCTGTCTGCTAGTCTAGATTAGCCCATATACACTAAGGGGCTTTTAGCATTATTGCACCTAAATTACATATCCAAAAATAAACAGCTATTACTTCTTAATTTCTTTTAATGACTTTTAAAGAAGCTGAAAATGGCTGAAGAGTAGTGAGTACAGCACTTCAAATTACTAAAAGAAAGATTTTATGTGATTAAAAACCTTTGTTCACACCAATATCAGCTAAATAAAACTCAAACAAATGTCACTTTAGAGATTTATCTAAAAAAAAGGATTTTGCAGTACATAACCAAAACATTTTATGATGCACAACCCTGGAATCACGTTTCTTTTGTACCTCAATCCATCAGCTATCATTGTGCCAAATTTAGATGTCATATCCCATAATATTACAGTTATCCTGTTTGCCAAAAGATAACTTCCACTTTTAGAAACATTTAGCCTCTTGCACCTAAACAGTCTCTCAAAACAAGTATTGCAGATGCAGTTATGTATTTTTTTTTATTATTTAGAATACTATTTACTGTGACGGAGGGTCGGGGCCCATGCCTGGCTGGGACGCCTCTGCAGCATATGATCCAGGGAAGCAAGCATGGGAAACACAATATCTCCTCCTGGATGCTAGATGGCAGCCTCTCTCAGTTGCAGCGGTGTATCGGACTCCCCCAGGGCTTCATGGGGGTTGGAGTATTGTGCAGGCCTGTTGAGTTCCGCAAGTGCCACCAGGGGGTGCTTCAGCAGGAGCTGCTGGACCCTTCTGGGCACTGGTTTCGCCACACCTGGAAGTGCAGCCGGATGTTGGCAATCAAGCACCTGGAGCACTTCCGGGTGCCCAATAAAAGGAGCCAGCAACCACCACTTGGCGGCCAGAGTCGGGTGGAGGAGGACAAGGTTGCCTGGGAGGAGGAGTGGTGGTGCAGAGGAAGAGTGCGTTACTTTTGTGTGTTGGTGCTTTGGGACTGTGTTGTGGCTGGGGGACACGGGGAAGACGTGCCCTCCAGCTGAAGAAAAATAAAAGTTTATTTATTTTAAATGTGTGCCTCCGTGTCCAATCTGTGTCGGGTCGGGCACATATATAGCGCCTTTATCACAATACAAATAACCATGTACTCATCCAAACTATTACTTTCAAAATTAATTTCCACTAGACACAGAGGAAGCTTACTTTAAGCAATTTGAGCTACATCTTTTGTATGAAAATGTGCTACATAAATAAATTTTGTTGTTGTTCCATTTTGTACATTAGATTGGAGTTTTTGTGCTGCCATGCACACATCTTCTCCTGCCTCTTGTTGCAGTTGATCTACAAAGGTTTTTTGTAATTTGTTCTTGTTTATGTTGCTTTATTCTTGCATTTCTTGTCTAGAATAATACATATGAGACTTGCTCAAGGTATAATCCAGCCAGCCCCCACTTTTTCCCTGTGATGCCACCAAAAGGATCGACACAGCCTTGCAAGACTTTTTATCCCATTTTCCACGTGATCCCCTGGCTGCTGTTTATATTTCCCTTTTGTAATTGGGCTCGGTTTCCCTTCTAGGATGTTGGTGGGGGAACTGGGGGTGAAACGACCACTATAAGAAATGGGACAAAAAACAGTTAATGGAGCTGTCTGTCCTTCCGGTGGAGAAAGGGGCAGAGGAATATACTGTGAACAGTGATGTGCTGCATGATATATATATATATATATATATATATATATATATATATATATATATATATATATATATATATATAACATTCGGTAAGGAAGGGTGCCCTCACATGAAAATTTGAGAAACACTAGCACAACATAACAATTACTCTTCTGTACACTAAGGAACATTTCCGGTTTAGACTTATTTGAAATTGAAAGAGCACTGCTCAAAAGTGAAAGTTTGATGCATGGATAGAAATGCTACAGTAATTATGTTCTTAGATTTAAGCATAGCCTTTATGCCATTAATCAATCTATTCTATTACATAACTGCAAGATTAAGTCGGCCTGGAAGGCACCTTATTTGCATAGTTTAGTTAGTGTTTTAACTAATTGATTTCATCTGCGGTGGGCTGGCGCCCTGCCCGGGGTTTGTTTCCTGCCTTGCGCCCTGTGTTGGCTGGGATTGGCTCCAACAGACCCCCGTGACCCTGTAGTTAGGATATAGCGGGTTAGATAATGGATTGATGGATGATTTCATTATGGGTTGATAGCAGAAACTAAATATGGTGTAAAACATAGCATTTTCCGTTGTGTAGCATTCGCTATAAAACACAATTGTATTTTATAGACAGGGCAGATATTGAGCAGATATACATTAGAAGCCAAGTGCTGCTAACAGAAACGTTTTTACTTGGATTCCAAAGTGCCACTCACAAGGCTATCATATCCAAAAAACATGGTCACATTGATCTTCAGCAGAACATTAATTAGGGAGACGATGAAGGTATAGTAGAAAACTCAATGTCAAGAAGTACAGGCTGGTCCAAAGTGAGAGGAAAGAGTTAGGGTAGGACTAGTAGCAAAGGTGCAAAGCTTAAAAAATAGGACCAAGAGCAAAGGAAACAGACAACACAACTGGTTGTGAAAGTAAGAACAATCTGCAGTAAACTCGGCCTCAGCTGTAACTCTATATCATCAGGCATCATCAACAAAGTAGCTTGATGATGGACATAACTGAAGTGGGGGATTTCAATAAAAATCTCAATAATAAAAGCTATAAAGGTTTTCGGTAGCAAACAGATGGCTGTGAAAGAGAAATTAAATTCAATGCTTTTTGATTTATGGTGTTGAAGAAAATGACTATAAATGCTTTGGACTTCAAAACGGCCCAAATAATTCAGTATTAGACCAGATCAAACCTGACTGCTCACTGGAATCTATAAGCAAGGGACAGGTAAAATATATTTCTTATATGATGAAGAAAGGAAATGATGCTTGGAAAGTGTGAAAGGTTTAGAAGCAGAAAAAAGATGAACAGATGATCATGCTCATGAGAGACTGAAAAACAAATCTGTTAAGAGGTTTTCCGTTGGCTTACTAAGAGTCAGAACAACTAAACTTATTGAGCAACAGATGTTCTTCTGTTGTTTTTCTTTTGAAGTTTTTACAATTTTTTTGTAATGAGTTTCTATTTTGTCATGGACATGGTACATTGTAATATGAGTTAGACTACAATTTTGAATGCAGAATTTGAGGTAGTAGCTGAAATCATAATGCCGGACACCTGTGTTTGTGTTAAGGAAAAACACTGCAAACTTTCTCCATGATATTTCGCTATGACATGCAGTACTGTAGATGCTGCTATTAAATGCTATTTTTAGATGTGCAGAAGAGTAATGATAATTTCATTTTCAGATACAACGCACATACCCAGTTTTTTTGCACTGTGAAACACATACAAGTAAAAAGTGTCATTTGTCATAATGATCTTCAGTTGTTCCAGATGTGTATCAAGAATCATGAAGATATAGAGACCATTAAAATGTAAAGCCCCTAACAAGCCCTCGTAACAGTTTCATTCGGTTGCAGGGCCGACTCACATGCACTCATGTTTACACACGAACAAATTAGAAAATATTAGTCAACAAACAAGCAAATGTTTGAGGAAGTGGGAGGAAAGCTGAAGTACCCAGATGAAACTACATCTAGACACGAGAATTGGTTCCATAAAGACAACAAGCAGGTATAAGTTCGAATTCCATAGCTATTAGGCAACTGTATTAAGCAGTATGCCACCATGCTGGTATGAGGGGATCATTTACATCAAAATCACTATGTAAGCTGCTAACAGAGGAATATTAAAATGTCTTAAGAATTGTTGCTTGCTATACAGTATATGGGGGAAATGGAAAAGTTGTTTGTTCCTCTCTTTTCAAGAAGATACGTAGTTACTTGATTATGCAAATGATTGCAAAAATAAATAAACATTAGTATGAAATACATAAAAGTCTTATTTTTTGCTTTTGACTTTAATTGTGATTTATGGTATAAATGAGAGTCACAGAGCATTTTAGTCTTTTGTGTGAAAGTGGCAGTGTTGTCCTTGAATAATGTATCAAGAGGAACACAGTTTGAATTCATACCTTCTCCTAATTAATTAATAACAACCCTATTTCATTTTCTTTTTTGTCCTCAAAACTGCCATCTCTCCACAAAAGTTGCCATGGATTGCTTATTGTGATCTCTTTATTATTTTTATGTTTTTTGCAGTTTTCCTTGACAACCATAGCAGCCCTTTATTGGTATTGTCGTTTAGCAGGTGCTGAGACACATCAGTTGTCTTGACATTGTTCCCTTTTCCTTTGTCTTATTAGAGTGTATGGGCTGAAGTTTTTCAGAAGGCACTTTACAGCTGTCCTGCATGTGTAATATCATGGTGTGATGACAGGAACCATGAAGTGAACAGAAAAGAAATAATGTGGGACAGACAAAATTATAGCTGTTAAGAAATGTTTGAATGTGTTAAAAAGACCCTTTGTTTTGCAGAAATGTCCATCTTTTTCCAGTAACTGCCTAGTTATCTGCAGTTCCCCTTCTCTTCAGGTATGGCTTAAATGTGTCTGAAACTCCATATGTAACTTTCAGTTGCTCAGGGAGTGCATCCACATCATTACTCATTGCATTTTGAATTCTTTGCCTCTCTGACCTTAACCAAGCAAAATATCATCTAACTTCAGTTAGCTTTGCACATACTTAGTTCTGTTATTTTTGCTTCAAATTATCTACATTATAAGAATTAATCGGCGGCACGGTGGCGCAGTGGGTAGCGCTGCTGCCTCGCAGTTGGGAGATCTGGGGACCTGGGTTTGCTTCCCGGGTCCTCCCTGCGTGGAGTTTGCATGTTCTCCCCGTGTCTGCGTGGGTTTCCTCCGGGCGCTCCGGTTCCTCCCACAGTCCAAAGACATGCAGGTTAGGTGGATTGGCGATTCTACATTGGCCCTAGTGTGTGCTTGGTGTGTGGGTGTGTTTGTGTGTGTCCTGCGGTGGGTTGGCACCCTGCCCGGGATTGGTTCCTGCCTTGTGCCCTGTGTTGGCTGGGATTGGCTCCGGCGGACCCCCGTGACCCTGTGTTCGGATTCAGCGGGTTGGAAAATGGATGGATGGATAAGAATTAATCAGCGGATGACAAATTACTTTATTGAATCTGCTTACCTACCTTCACTGCCTCTTTATACTTACAGATAAAACTGCAGAACTTTGGCCTGTAAGAGAGGTAACACTACTACTCTACATGTTGGTGTAAGGGAAACAATTCCAGTGCTGTTCTATGAATACTGTGGAGCTGTGTTTTAATACATCATCGTTAGTTTTATTATACAGGGAGTGCATTGTGGTAACTTTTATGATAGCTATGTAATCACTGGTTTTTAATTTTATCTGAATGAATAGTAGTATAATTGCATGCTGCTAAGGTACTTGTAAAAAATTTGGAAACAGGCACTATATTGAGCTTTACAGCAGCTGTGCTTACAACAACAACACCAACAAATATTACAACAATATCCTATTAAATTATATTAGGTACTATTTATAGTGCAAACGTATAACAAGAGCTCATAAGATTTTAAGCCGGTTCAACGTCCATTAACCCATCTGTATATTCCATATAAAAAGATTTTTGTCAGTCATATAAAAGACTTTATAGCATCTCAGTGCTGCATGTCATTAAACAGTTGCAAAATGTAGCATACAGTACCAGTGTTGTCACTATCACCTGTAACCTTCAAAATGTAAATTATGGAGTGTACCTGTAATCTAAATTTAAAAAATATGTAATGAGGCTATAAAACAGTGTCTTTCAACCACTGGGGTTGACTCAGATTCATCACAAATTACTATTTTTTATAATGGTAGTGGATTGTGGTGGGTCATTGCTCCAGTGATCACACATGATTCACCAAGAGGGGACCTCTTCTGACGATCACACTTTATTCACCAATGGGGACACCCCAACCCTCAGGCTGTGACGATTGCCTCCATTCAGCAAAATGACTCCCCTCCCATCCTCCATGCTTTGACAATCATGTTCAATTCACCAAGGGGGACTTCCCCATCTACCCTTGGTGCGTCGCAATGAAACTTACATGAGAAACACTGCTATAAATCACCCAGTGCCCATTAGAGAGTTTGCAAAAACATATGCTCAAATACAAATTCAAAACAAGGTCATTTTTAGGGTATTTCTATTTATTTTAGCCTTACTTACCCTTGTGATGAATTCTGTATGCTCTTAACTAACTAGAATCAAAGTGCTGGTCTGTGGAAAGATGATTTACAGCACATAATTACCTTGATTAATGAAGTATATATTTTAGCTAGTGAAGTTTCATTTAGCTCAACTCCAATCTGGAACAAAAAAAGCCAAAATAAGAAGCTGTGAAAAAAACAATGTTGTATAAGGCATTCAAGGCACGACTAACTCCAGTGATAACTATATGAAAGCAAAAATTAAAAAGGATATTAGGAATGCTAAAAGGCAATTACAGTGAAATATTGTGGAAAAGGTGAAAGATGACCCAAAGAGAGACTTTCAGTATTTTAATGGTGAAAGAACAGCCAAGAAGAAAGTTAAGTGTAATAGGAATAGTAAGGACAAGCTAAAATATACTGACAGTAAAGCAACGAATACTCTGAACTTGCATCTTTCTTAATTTTACACATGTGATGAAGTCAAAAACCTCTCAACAGTTACAGAGTCTATGAAAGAGGTACTGAGGGATATGGAAATTGTAGAAGGAGAAGTGCTGATGAAATGCAATAAATCACTGAGAACAGATAACAATTATACTAGTCTGCTTAAGGAAGTTAGTGAATACATATGTAATGTAAACACTTGAGGAGCATTTTTCAAAAATCTGCGACCTCTGGGGGAATTATATAAACCTGTATATAAAAAGGTGATTGAACTGAGTAAAAGTAAGTACAGAAAAACAATTATTAAGGAAACAATTGAGTATCATATGTTAAGAGCAACTGTATTGGCAAATAATCAACATGAGTTTAGATGGGAGAGATAATGTTTAACTTATATGCTGGAATTCAATGAGGAAGCATGTGGTCTCCCATGTAGTGGGAGTTGGCACCATGCTACACTCTGGGCCCTTGCTGCTCATAAACTGACCAGATGGACGGTAAGAGGGTTGTAAAACACAGACATCAAAATATAAAAGGTGAAAAAAATTAAGTGCTCTTTTTTTACAGATGTTCCCACAAAAAAAGAAAAAACGTGCCAAATCCAAATCAATAGAGTATCACTAGTTATTATTATTATTATTATTATTGTTATTATTATTAACTATGACACTCACACAAAGGAAAACAAAAATAGGAAAAATGGCAGACAATAAATATATACAGCAAAACAAGACAGTCCTCCTCCCTTTCTACTAGTATCAAAATCTGGTAAGGGGGAAATACAATTGAACAAGTAAAAATGAATAAATGCTATATACAAAAAACAAAGAAAAAAAAAATTCTTCTATCCCTATGCCCCTAAAAAGTAAAAAATATTTAGGAGAGGATGGTAAATCAAAAGACTATTTACAACACTAAACAGTAATTAAAAAAAACAAAAAACATTGTCAAAGTCTCCTAGTCTTCTAGGGCTTTGCCTTATCCTTATCCTCACCTATTTCCTTCACAATGCGGTTGTTCTGAAGTTTGCCAGACACAAACCCCGTCAGGAAAAATTACCTCTACTGTCCATTTACCAGTTTTACGTGTCAAAGGGGATTATGGCACCCAATCCCCATCGACTTTTCATCAGTCATCCATTCAGGGGACTCAGCAATGCTGCTCACACTGCGCTTCTCAGAACTTGCTTACTAAGTTCAACATCAGCTGCCATGCATCCCCTAAAGTGACTATGCTGCCTCGTTCTCTCTCCCTCTCATGGATGCCCCTTCTCCAGTAAGTGCTTCATGTTTTTAATACAGTACTCTTCTTCCGGGACTTCATTATAAACTCTTATGGCCTCTTATCTAAATTGGCAACACATTGCACTCCTTTGCCATTTCTTCTTTTCCCACAGTGGCAAGGTAAGACAGGCAACTGATGTTGCTCACTGCGGTGCTTAGTGCACTTTCGTAGCACTTTGAGAATCGGACATGCATACCTCAACCAAGCACTTTTGTACCTCCTGTTCTGTTAAGGTAAGTGCACCACTTGCTTGAAAGCTATTTAAAACAATAATCAGCTATAAACAGCTTTAACTGTGACAGGCTTCTAATCTGTGCACCTCACCACAAAGCAATAAAAGCATACAATCAGGGAGGTTCATATATAGTATTTTGTTGATTTTTCAGATAGCTTTTGATCATTTTGCACATGACAAGCTACTGATCAAAGTAAAAAAGCAGGAATTTAAGGAGCAGTGTGTAGATGGATCCAAAATTGACGTGAATATCAGAAGCAAATGGTTATTGTGAGAGGAACTTCTTCTGAATTAGGTGATGTTAAAATGTTTTATACCTCAGGGATCAATGCTAGGGTTTTTATTCTTTATAATTTAAATAAACCTTTTTGGTAGGAATATAAATAACGAGTTGATTAAGAACAGATACAGAACTAGTTGAAATGGCAGATAATATGGAATCAGCAACATCAGTACAGAGGGACATGCAAAAGTCTCTAAGTTTCATAAAAAATTGCTGTTCTATATGAAGACCCTCCGATTATCTTGAGGCTTTTTGCACTCTACTGGAGAGTATAATATCTACAGTAGATTGTGAGAGAAATGTAGAAATTTGATCAGATTTCTTTTAACAAAATCTTCTTGAATTTAGTAGACAAATTGTTTTGACTAAGTTATATTTGAGGCAAACATCTTATTAATAATATACAAATCACTAATGATTCACATAGTATGCATATTCGCTACATTAAGTAGTGTGCACTTCACTGGTTAAGTTATCGCTTATATTCATGTCTTATAGTGGTACTGTATTGTAAGTAAGTATTGTATCACTTAGTACCTAATTTTTACTCAACAATTAATGGTAATAGGTACACAGAGTATGCTTTAATTCATGTACAGTATTTTAGACATTAAAGCATGTTGAGTGTTATACTCAGTAGGCTGGTGTTGATAAGTGATATCAGTAGCAAAGAAAATTGTATGTGTCTTCTCTGATTGTTTTGTATTTTTGAAAGACTGTAGCTTCTTCTGAGGATAAACAGTATGAGATTTTGAAAGTACATACCTATCAAAACACATGTTGCAGCTGGCACGATGGTATGTTATGATATACTTTTGCTTGCTGAACTGGGAATCTTTTGAGAATTAACCTTGAGCTTTTGAATAATGATGTCTGAAGCATTTTCTGTTCTGTGAGAAACTGCAAAAGATAATGTCAACATCCTCCAATACCAGTGCATGTTTTCCCCTTTTGGGCAAGAAGTGGGATAACTGATACTGAAGAAGCCCCGATTCCATGCTATGTCATCTGCTTTTAAAACTAATAAAGAGTTCTTTTTTTCTCTCTGTTTCTCTTTTGCTCTTTGTGGGCACACACCCTGAAAAAAAAGAAGACAACTAAAAGTATGATGGTCAGCATCTTTTTACTTCTACTTGGACTGAAAGAAGAGCTAAACAGGATGCATGATTCTTTGTATCACTTATACTTGGTGTTTGTAGTTTTAATGCAAATAAATATAACCTTAAAAGACTGTGCCTTGTACTAATTATTACTAGAGAGCTGAGAGCTGGATTGCCATTGCAGTCCCTTAACTGCTCACGAGGACACTTTTGTGAAGTTGTCTTTTGGTGGTAAACTGGATTGAAGTAAGGATTTGGAAATAAAAGACAGGCACAGTTAGCAGGGTGCCTGTCATTTGAGGTCCCTAAAACATCACCAATTCTCCCCATCTATGTTTTTCTATATTAAATGAGGCACTTTTGTATTGTGTTACGATGCATGGCTATTAACAATGAGGACACCCTTTGGCCATATTAAAAATTTGAGGAATTATAGAAAAGCAATATTGGTTGGTGATGCCTAGCCCCAGTGATTACTTTGTTAATTGGTGATGCTTTAGTGATGATTTATCAAGCCAAGAATTTCAGACATCTCCCAACCCTAATACCGAGCTATCTGAGACTAAATTCTGATTAATTTAACGGTTAGGTTATAAGGAGAAATATATATGTCTCTAAAATAGTTAATATATCTTATTTTTTTTAAATGATAACTCTATGCTGACCTAATGATTTCATTTAATGTTGTATTTTGCAGCTTATATCAATTTTCATATATTTAATAAACTGGTTGTAGATACCAGACACTGGTTCTTTCCAAAATCCTCTCATTGAATTTTCAAAGCAAATGTTTATTGTCCTACCTCTTCATAAGCAACACCCAAAGGTATTAAATGTCATGCTTTTGCACAAGACCAAAAGTGGGTACCTGAATATTCAAGTTTAACATCACTTAAAATCTTTCTAGAAACAAGAAATGATGTACCTACAGTATGGAAAGTAATCAGATGTCAAATATTTCAAGCCCATTTTCAGGACAAATATCTGTAACCTGTTTGTGAGTTACAAATATTTTTTAAAATCTACGCAAAAAGGTTGCTAAATATGCTCTCTTAATCTAATGTTCACAAGTTATTTAAAGAATGTAACACATAACACCCCTCCCCCACTCTATATCCCCCCAAAACCAATTCAGGGTCACTAAAGGTGGGGTGTGTAAAATGATACACGGACACACTTATTGCATTATTTCAAGATGTGGTAGTTGGAATAGTACTAGTAAAATATGCATTTCACAATTTCCAATACCAGTCTTATACAGTAGCTCACATAAAATATACTGCTTATAAACCAGATTTTTGTTGTTTATGTATAATGTTTGAAGATTAAATTAATTTTGATTTGGATTCTTATGCCTACACAATACAGGATCAAAAGGGATTATTCTTTCATAGCCACATACAAACTTTGAATTAAAAGCCAAACAGGCATGTTGAAATGAGAGATGGCTGTATAGAAAAATAGAGAATAGACAGTGTTTTTTCTTTTGATGGATTTAAAATTGGTACAGGTAGATTGCTTTTCTAGTATGCATTAGTCTCGCCTCTTTGTTGTGCGGTCGAAAGAAAAGCATAATTAACTTCCCCTTTTGGTCTCTTTAAGAAGATTAAAAATGGTTCTGGCCTCAGGTAGTACGTTATAATGGCGCTTCTTTGCATATTGTGTGCAATTACACTTAATTTGGACATATTGCATCTGTTTTAAACATATTTACAGCGATTTATGCTGGGGGCTCTTTTGCATTGCCTGTCTGGCTTAAGTATGGAAAGTTTATTTTCTTCATAGAACTTGTGGGTATTTGAGCCAGGTGTGCTTAGTTTACCCAGATATGTTCAAGTCGCATTTAACCAAAAAGCAGACCAAAAGAATTAGCTGCATATATTCAAATTTTGGCATGTGGCTTGTGAAGTGTGTTTGCCACTATAATAAATTTATTTATGTTTAAGCAGAACCCCATTTTGGAGCATTCCCACAGGAAGATCATACCTAATACATCATTAGGAAAGCCTTAAGGTATATCTCATCAACAGTCTAGAATTTGTGCACTTCACGTTTAAACATGTTTTCCCTGTTTTCCAATTTTACTTAAATAAAGGTAATGTTGTACTCAGATTACATTTTGCAGCCGGTGGGGGCATCTTGGATGAACACCTGAAGAATATATAAACTTGATCATAGGAACCATTACTGTCTATCTATCTATCTATCTATCTATCTAATGTAATCTTAATTTTTGGCACGCTCCAATCTCCATTTTCTGGTATTTAGCCTAACAAGATATACTGTACGTGATATGTTGTGACTCAGCTCTAAAAAGACTCTGGAATGTGAAAAAATGTAACAAAAAGGAAAGTGATTAAAATAGAAACTCATTTAACATTTTTGTACATTTACTTTTGTTGATCTTTATTTATTTTATATATACTTATTTTATTTATATATACTTATTTTATATATACAGTGTATGTGAGTATATATTTGTGTGCAGTAAGTGCAGTATATACATGTACACCCAGTGTATATAAAATACCTAATATGCATAGGTCATGAATAATGAACTTTATCAACTTTTGTTATTTGTTTACTTGGAAAAAGCATGACAAACTTCCTCATTATCACACATTCTTTATTCAATATAGGATTAAAAATAAATCAATAGCTCTTTACTAAATCTTCAGACAGCTCAAGAAAAACACCAGTTCTCACCGAAAATGCAGTAGGTACTTCTGAAGTTTGTAACCTAATTTGCATTAACAATATAGATTCACACTCTTACTGTGAACTTATGACATTTGCATATGGCTCTAAAATAAGAGGAATAGCAAGTAATGTGTAGGCAGTTAAGTAATTCAAAAAGACAATCGTCTGACTGGGAGAACTCCTGGAAAGTGAAATCTGATGTACAGTGTAATATAAAATGTGCTTTGCACAGATAATGGAAACAAAAGCTATCAATGTGACTTAGGTATATTGTGAAGATGTCAGCTTGTTGGCGCTGAGGTTAGTACCTTTGCCTCACAGCTGATATGGCTTATCAGTTGGTCAGCTGATTTTTGCTGTATCTTATGTTAAGTAAGCCTTTATGGAATGGTTTGTTGCTTAGTGTGTTTATTTGGCACAACCTATAGCTCGTAGGGCTCGGTATTAAAAAATAGCAGTCTGGTGCTGGTGCACATCCTGTTTGTTTGACATCACACCTTTTAGAGCTGTAAATTAGGGTCTTTAAAGAGGATGCTGTCAGATGTGAAAAACTGAGAAGAAATGTCCTTTTCTATCTCAGTTTATTACATAAACTCTGAGAAAATGTGAGGGAGTTTTCATCCTCCGGGTTGGTGCTGATCTATGGAGACAGCAGACCGTTAAAGGATGAAGGCTACATAAAAGAAAGTAATAAAATAATTCAGCTGTGTTAATACATGCACAGGATACAGCAGTAAAAGAGAACAGCCCCAGCTTTTTATTCAGGATATTTTATAGATGTTGTGGAGGACTGCAGGATGCCTAATTGGAGTGATATATTTCATCGAGCTTTGTTTGACTTTGATGGACTTGTGTTGAAATTCAGTTGTTGTTTCATTGCTTTGGCAATGCAGTGGGCCACAGAGAACTACCTTATACTTTGACTGACACCCATAATGCATTACACTGTATTCTTGATAAAGATGCTTTGGTTTCCAGTTGATCTATATGTTATTTACCTACAGTTCATTTGTTACAATACTTGCGATCAATTTTTTTAAATCAGGCAAGATGCAGTTTCATTTTAGTAAGTCAAACATTCACGGGGTGAAGACTATTTTATTTATTTATATACTGAAAATTAGAAGTGCCAGAAATGTCAGGCAGGAATCATGATGATTGGTGGCCTTCCCATAGGATGTTTATCAAAGAGCCCTTATTACAATTACTTTCCCAGCATCTATAAGTCAGGTTGTAAAGAGAAAAGATGAGATGTTACCTGCTCTTCATGATTGGCAAAATTCTATGTGTCATGAATGCCATCTGTCAAAACAGCTGACATACCAGCATTTACCTTTTCAGCATAATTTTGAATGATTTAAAGTAATGCCAGGGCTATAGCTTTGAACATTTCTATTTTAAAGTGCATATTTTTGTCTTTAGTTCTTTATCAATATATCTTCTTCCTTTTTTTCATAAGTTTATATATGTAGATATTACAGCAGAGGTCCTGTTTGCAATGGGGATTGCAGTAGGCTTGTGTCGATAGGCAATATATAAATAAAATGTATTATTATGTCCCGCGGTGGGTTGGCACCCTGCCCGGGATTGGTTCCTGACTTGTGCCCTGTATTGGCTGGGACTGGCTCCAGCAGACACCCGTGACCCTGTGTTCAGATTCAGTGGGTTGGAAAATGGATGGATGGATAGTATTATTATTATCGACAATTGACAATTGATTGCTTACATTGGCAATGAACATTCCTTTGCTGGTGATTTGAACCACATGATTATCTGTGTCATAAATACCCAGTTTAATGCTTGTACACTTATAATTATGCTAGACACTTGTATCCTGTTTGTATATAAATAAGCTGTAAACACATTGCACATGTATTGCATTTACTCTAGAAATTTCAAATTTGTCTTTAGCAGAAAAATACAATTCCAATTACATTTTCACTTACAAAGTGCAAATTATCAGCCCAGCAGCCATTCCTGTTTTGGGTTTCAAGGTAGTTGATGTGCTGTTCTGCATCGTTTACATTTTTACTGATAATGCTGTAATCATGACAGCTCAAACCAAAGCCTCAGGTGTGTTGAAGTTAGTCTGGATGCATGAACAGAATCAAAAGTGATGGATTAAAGTCCTGCTTAGATCATTCAATGGCCAAAACTGCTGCTCAGTCTCTGTATTTGTCACCTCAGATTTTTCTATATTTGTGAAGGGCTGCAGCTTATCTGACTGCTCAGAAGAAAAGACATGACATTTCGAAAATATATACCTATCAAAAACGTGTTGCAGCCACTGGTGCTGAATGTAACGTCTTTTTTGGAATAAATAAACCATCAGTAAACCAACACGTTTGGAAAGGGTTTTGTGCTTTCTGATCAGCTATACATGGGACTTACATCAGGCACCCACAAGGGAAGTGACTAAGTGCTGTGGTCCAATCAGTGGTTCACATATCCCTATCATTATCCCCAAAAGAATTTGCAGGTGGTTATTACAAAAAAAAGGGATGCCACTTAATTTAACTTGAGGTCCTAACTGACCTTTTTTTTTAGAAAATGCATTAACGAAACATAATTTATTAACATAAATAATGAGAAATTTTTATTGTATCCATTCTGTACTGCCCTGTTTATTTTTTGAGCATATGTCCTAGCAACATTGTTTAAGCTAGCATAGTATGGTGGGTGCTGTACGTGGCAAAAGACTATGTGATTTTATTGTCTGTGAATCTTTTCCAGCAATCATCTTCCTGCTTAGTCAACAAGTAACTTTGGTTAAATCGTTTGACTCTCCTTGCCATATGTCTGTGCTTTTCTCGTTGTGTCATAGTGCTCCTCCTGCTTATATCTTTATTGTTATAAAAGAAGATAATTTTAATGTTGCTAAAGAGAGCAAATTAATCTAAATTACTGTCTGCTTTTTATAAAGTATTAGCTAATGAAATTGAAAAAATGTCTTAATATAGTCTGTGGTGGCATACAGCTTGAGTGAACAAAGAGCACAACATAATTTTTGAGGATTTTATGGAGAAATGTCAAAATGAGATTCTGCAGAAATGTACTCTGCCTTAGGCTGTCAGCCTCTTCCCTGTTGCAGGATTGCATTGATCAGAAATTGTGCAACTCAATTTTTTTCAAGGTTTGATATTTACAATCAGTTTAACTGACAAAATACATTATCTCACACTGTACATTGCAATAGCTACAATCTCTACATTTGTTTAAATATTTATACACTGAGTACATTTCACGTTTGAGCCTTTAAGAGATACAGATATACTGGTACACTGCTCAAATAAATGAAGGGAAAACTTAATCATCACAGTCTAACACCGAGTCACTTAAGCTTCAGGGATATCAATCAGTCCATTAAGGAAGCATACGTTATTGTGAATCAGCTTGCTTTGGTGCAAATGGAAGTGATAACAGGGGCACTGGAAAGGGAACAGCAAAACAACCTCCAAAAAAGGAACAGTTTTGCAGGTGGTGGCCACAGACAATTGGTCTCTCCTTATCCTTCCTGACTGATTCTGTCCTAGTGTCCTTGTCATTACTGATAGCATGAGGCAGTACCTGTCAGCTGATTCAGGTTGCACAGGTAGTCCAGCTCCTCTATGATGGCACGTCCAAACGTGCAGTCACAAGGTTTGCTGTGTCTCCAAGCACACTTTCAAGAGCATGGAGGAGATACCAGGAGATGGGCCATTACATGAGGAGAGCTGGACAGGGCCATAGAAGGGCATCAGCCCAGCAGCAGGACTGGTATCTGCTCCTTTGTGCAAGGAGGAACAGGAGGAGCACTGCTAGAGCCCTACAAGATGACCTCCAGCTGGCTACTGGCATGCATGTTGCTGACCAAACTGTCAGAATAAGTTGGATAAGCCTGTGATTTCAATTTTTGACTTTGATTTTTGGTGTGATGTTGAATTCCGCCATCAATGTGTTGGTGATTTTGGTTTCCATTGACTCTTGTTACATCATTTTGTTCTTAACGAATTAAACAGTATTACTCAGTAAAGATTTTTCACTTTCCACATTGAGATCCAATGTCTGATTTAAGTGTTTCCTTAATTTTTTTCAGCAGTGTATTATTTCAAATCCAGAATAAAATACCTAAAGGTCTCTAAAATATAATATTTAATTGTTATTACACAAATTACTAGATCAACCTCACAGATCTAGTGCTCTAGTTTGAAACGTGTGCCTGGAATGTACAAATAATGTTTTCCTCTCATGTGTACAAGGTACAGTAAGTTAATTGGTGATTCCAAATTGGCCTCTGCGTGGTAGTGAGGACGTGTTCATCAATGAAAACTTGAGTGCATTTAAGAATATTATAAGTATCTACTGTTTTTTTTCATACATGGTTTCATGTTTTTTTTTTTCATAAATGGTTTTTATGAATACAACTGACTTAAAATTTTCAATGTAAAACACATTTTAATATCCTAAGAATATGTTTAGAGCATTTTTGGTCGGATGTGAATCCGCGCTTATGTGTTTACAGTACACATTTGAGGTAACAACTTTGTGGACCCTAACTCAAGTATAATGGACTGATTCTATGAAATTTTGTGGACAGTTTTCACTTGTTAGTCTTAAAGGCAGGTTCGGTTTTTGGTTAGTTCCAACTGTTTAGTTTTGAGCTATTAAAGTTCAAACTTTTAAGTTGATATCAACAAAAGCCAAAATATTCTTCTTCAGAAGTTAATGAAATTAGGGCTTTAAAAGAAATATGTTTATGAATTTTTAGATCAACCCAAAGCTTGAGTTTTGAGCTTTTTAAGTTAAAATATTTGAAATGTAGCAGTCATAGCAGCTAAATGTTAATTATAGAGACACACTGATTACATTTTATGCTTTTATTAAATTACCAGGATGTCTGTTTGTTTCTGGCAGGTACTCAGCATTTCTTTCTTAAAAAGCTATATGATGAAAGGGGCAGGATTCTGTTCCGCCTCTATTTTAAACATCTTTAATGAAACATACTGTAGCGACCTCCACATCAGGTTTGAAAAGGAAGAAACACAAAAGGACAAATTAGGGATCAGTATGACAGAGAAAAGTTTACGAGAACAACAGAAAAAAAAAACAGGATTGTAGCAGCAAAAAAAAAAAAAATTGAACGTCTTTGAACTTGAACTATTTACAACTGCCTATAAATCTGTCATAGTTCTGGCCCTGAGAGACGCCGTTAATCAGTACCAAAAGAAAAACAGAGAAAAAACACTGACTTTGTAAAGCTTCCTTCTCGAACCCTCTCCTTCGAGACAACCCCTCCCCCCAAAAAAACTCTTCCTCCGTCCCCTCCGTTCTGAGTCCCGCCCTCTTTCAGCATCAATCATACCCCCACTGTCAGTCCTCTGCACTGTACTCCGGCCTTCCTCAATCGAGCCCAACAGCCACTCCCAAGGACCTTCAACCTGGCTGGGACATTACAATACCATGAATTTAATGAACTTAATACAAAATACATGTAGTTAATTGTGAATTGAATTATTTCTTAGTGGTTCAAATTTTGACCAAAAAAAATAGGAATTATTTATTTAAAAACAAATTTTGAACTTAAAGTGGACGAAAATATGAAAAAAACAAAATCAGTGGTTTTGCATCTTGAATATTCTGTTTCTTTGGTATTTTACATTATATACTATACTCATTTTGCAAATATGAAGAAAATCAAGAACTGACCACATCAGATTTTTCAATATGTAATTTAATTTTGATAATTGTGCCTTCTGTGTTCTATGGTGCAATTTGAGACCCTGTCCAGTGATGTTTTGTTATAATTAGTTTCATTTTATAGAATTTGACAAGTGGTAAAGAAGTGAAAAGTGCGGGAATGGCCAGAAGTTTTTATAAAAAAAAGTATGCCAGTACATTCATTTATGTAGATTTTAACTTGGACTTTTGTGAATGAATCTGTGGGCATATGAACAAGCATGCTCAGTGACAGACTAGCACTGGGCCAGAGGTTTATATGTTTATGGGGTTATTATTGTCATGTGAAAAGAGTACACTGAAATTATTAAAGTTGCATGTGCTAGTCAACATGCAAAGTCTCACTACTGTCCATTGCTATAATTAATGATTAAACTCACATCGCCTCTTGTAAATTATGAAAACTGTAAATGCTACAGAAAAGGATATACAGTATTTTCCATCATAATGAAAATTTATTGAACACAGTTTCTTTCCTGGGGTAGATTATTTTTTCACACAGTACAGCAGCATAATTTGCATAAATGACAATTATTGACATGAGCCCCTTGTCAGTTTTATTTTTTCAACAAATTAAAATTTTAAATTCCAGTAGAAAAGAAATACTATTATTCTGAAATAGGATTTTTACAATTCTCTTCTCATTTTACTTCTGTGTGGCTGCATTTGCTGTTAATACGCACCCCGTTCAATGGGAAAATGGCTGGGAGCAGTTCTATTGACTCATCCCTGACCAAGTAACAAACCATTTGCAGCAAAAGTCTGCCTTACTACATTGTTTGGTACTTTGCAGCTTACGCTGCGAAGAAAATTTTCAGCCCCTAGAATCGGAAATCACATTAAGCTGGTTCAAAAAAAATGTGTGGATGTATGAATTAATGAATTACTTTATATAATAACATTTGATCATTTTATTTGCAAAACATACAACTTTACATTACAAGACAGATCCAAATAGGCATGTAGTGTACATTGGAGTGAATATGAACAATATATACAGTTGTGCTCATAATTTTACATAAGCTGGCAGAATTTGTGACATATTGGCTAGTGTTTGGAAAATATAAGTAATAAAACATTACTTTTTATTAGGGAGTGTGCTCAGGCGAGGCAATTTATTATCACGTAATTGTGTGGGCCCTTTTTAAACCATAACGATTACTGTAATCAACCAAATGGGCCTGATCAAAAGTTTACATACCCTTGAATGTTGGGGCTGATAATACACACAAGTTGACACACACAAGTTCAGATTAAGGGTAATAAAAAGAGAGTGCCAACACTTGTAACCTCTTTAATTGTAATCAGTGTCTATGAGTAAACAGTCAATTTAAATTCAAGCAGAGCTGCACTGCCTTTGCTGGATACCAAGCCATAGGGAAAGCAAAACAACTGTCAAAGGACCTGTGAGAAAAGGTTGTTGATTTGTATAAAACCAGTAAAAGGATATAAAAAGATATCCGGTGATCTGAAAATGCCTGTCAATACTGGTCAGATTGTTTCAAGAAGCACAATAAGGAGAGACATGAACTAAAATGGGCTGAACAGTTGAGTTACAAGAAAAAAAAAGCCTTTACTGTGCCAAAAACACAAAACAGCCCACTTACAATTTGCCAGACAGCATCTAGACAAGCCTCAAAATTTCTGGAACAAACTTCTTTGGAGTGATGAGACCAAAACTGAACTTTATGGTCACAAACATAAATGCTAATTTTGGAGAGGATATAACAAGGCTCATAAAAAAATACATCATCCACAATCTCTGATGTCCTGGGGGAGTGTGCGCTACAGTGGCACAGGTACAGTGGGGCAAAAAAGTATTTAGTCAGCCACCAATTGTGCAAGTTCTCCCACTTAAAAAGATGAGAGAGGCCTGTAATTTTCATCATAGGTATACCTCAACTATGAGAGACAAAATGAGAATAAAAATCCAGAAAATCACTGATTTTTAAAGAATTTATTTGCAAATTATGGTGGAAAATAAATATTTGGTCACCTACAAACAAGCAAGATTTCTGGCTCTCACAGACCTGTAACTTCTTCTTTAAGAGGCTCCTCTGTCCTCCACTCGTTACCTGTATTAATGGCACCTGTTTGAACTCATTATAAAAGACACCTGTCCACAACCTCAAACAGTCACACTCCAAACTCCACTATGGCCAAGACCAAAGAGCTGTCAAAGGACACCAGAAACAAAATTGTAGACCTGCACCAGGCTGGGAAGACTGAATCTGCAATAGGTAAGCAGCTTGGTGTGAAGAAATCAACTGTGGGAGCAATTATTAGAAAATGGAAGACATACAAGACCACTGATAATCTTCCTCGATCTGGGGCTCCACGCAAGATCTCACCCTGTGGGGTCAAAATGATCACAAGAACGGTGAGCAAAAATCCCAGAACCACACGGGGGGACCTAGTGAATGACCTGCAGAGAGCTGGAACCAAAGTAACAAAGGCTACCATCAGTAACACACTACGCCGCCAGGGACTCAAATCCTGCAGTGCCAGACGTGTCCCCCTGCTTAAGCCAGTATGTGTGCAGGCCCGTCTGAAGTTTGCTAGAGAGCATTTGGATGATCCAGAAGAGGATTTGGAGAATGTCATATGGTCAGATGAAACCAAAATAGAACTTTTTGGTAAAAACTCTACTCATTGTGTTTGAAGGAGAAAGAATGCTGAGTTGCATCCAAAGAACACCATACCTACTGTAAAGCATGGGGGTGGAAACAACATGCTTTGGGGCTGTTTTTCTGCAAATGGATCAGGACGACTGATCCGTGTAAAGGAAAGAATGAATGGGGCCATGTATCGTCAGATTTTGAGTGAAAACCTCCTTCCAACAGTAAGGGCGTTGAAGATGAAACGTGGCTGGGTCTTTCACCATGACAATGATCCCAAACACACCGCCCGGGTAACGAAGGAGTGGCTTCGTAAGAAGCATTTCAAGGTCCTGGAGTGGCCTAGCCAGTCTCCAGATCTCAACCCCATAGAAAATCTTTGGAGGGAGTTGAAAGTCCGTGTTGCCCAGTGACAGCCCCAAAACATCACTGCTCTAGAGGAGATCTCATGGAGGAATGGGCCAAAATACCAGCAACAGTGTGTGAAAACCTTGTGAAGACTTATAGAAAACGTTTGACCTCTGTCATTGCCAACAAAGGGTATATTTATAGTATTGAGATGAACTTTCGTTATTGACCAAATACTTTTTTCCACCATAATTTGCAAATAAATTCTTCAAAAATCAGACAATGTGATTTTCTGGATTTTTTTTTTCTCATTTTGTCTCTCATAGTTGAGGTATACCTATGATGAAAATTACAGGCCTCTCTCATCTTTTTAAGTGAGAGAACTTACACAATTGCTGGCTGACTGAATACTTTTTTGCCCCACTGTAACTTAGTGAAAATTGATGGCAAGATGAATGCAGCATGTTACCGGAAAATATCAGAGGACAACTTGTACTTATGAGCCCAGAAGCTGCACATGTGATGCACTTGGATCTTCCAACATGACAATGATCCAAAACACAAGGCCAAGTTGACCCTTCAGTGAAGGTGCGGGAGTGCCCATCACAGTCTCCTGACCTCAATTTCATTGAGCCACTTTGGAGAAATCTCAAACATGCAGTTCATGTAAGGCAACCCAAGAATTTACAGGACCTGGAGGCTTTTCACCAAGAATAATAGGCAGCTCCGCCACCTGAGAATATCAAGAACCTCAACCACAACTATCACAAAAGACTGCCTGACACCACTGATGCTAAAGGACACAATAAATAGTAGTAAGAACTAAGGGTATGCAAAAGTTTAAGCAGGGATCATCTCTTTATTTTCCTTAATATTATGTTTTGTTTAATGGTTGTGCTGTTCTGTGATGCCTTATAATTTAACTTGGATTCCGTTAAAAGTAAATGAAATGTCTTTTGCCTGATCAGTCATCATTTCTTTAAAGTGTGGTACACATCTTACAAATTCTGCCAGGGAATGTAAACTTATGAGCAAAAACTATATATGTAAAAAATATTTTATGTGCTACTTTTGTTTATTAGCGATATTAAAAACTATCAATGAAATTAAAGTTAAATTGATGGTTTTGCTGTTTCCTGCTTGAAAAGGCAAGTATACTGTGCTGAAAACATGAAAAGAATTTTAACACAATGAAACCTTTATCCTTTGGTATGTTCTTTTGCACTTCTTTCATACTAAATAATTTTGCTGGCATTTTTAGAGTGCTAAGTCTTTGTTTTGCTTCAGAATAACATATCAGGAGTGTACACTGAGTGCTTTTTGGCATCACTGCAGAACAGTGCAGTAGTCAAATGAGGATGACACTGGCTAAGTATTAGTAATTCTTTGATGATCTCTTTTGTCAAAGGGCAAACAAGGCAGAGCTGCTGGATGTGATAGGGCTGCCAGTTTCAAGTTGAATAATGAGACTGCCGACTGCTTGTCTATTCTTTGGATATTTGGCTGCAAAAGTGCACTCTCGGAATGCACAGCCAGGGCTTTTGCCCTCCTGTCTTTATTTACTGATGCATCTGTCTCATTTGCCCCATATGACAGGGTAGTGTCTAAACAATTTGGAAAACTCTTAGAAAAAGCATATTTAAACACTAAATGTGAAGCTGTCATTATTTTCAACATGCTTTACATGTTATTTCCCATTGCTGGGTATTTGTGAATTTCACTCTGCTTACCACAGGAGAATAGTTGAGTCATGATTACTTGCACTGAACAGTAGTTATCTTTATAATAATTATTGCAAATAATTATATTATAGTAATGTTGCAATAACTGTATGTCAGAAGGTCAAGTAAATGGCTAGCGAAGCTTGGAGACATCTGGATGGGAAACGTGACAAGAAGTGACTGATTACTTGAATGGTTAATGAGCTTTGAGTGATTCTTTTAGAAAAAAATCCTAATGTGACTTACTGTTTTAATGTATTAAATAATTTCCCTGCCTTTTTCAACCTGATTTAATAACCAGCTTTTTTGCTGATGGATTCTAGAATGCGTTTCTTATTAAAGCACCTATTTTTGTTTATGAGATTTGTTGATAAATTGAACTAAATGTCTGCAATGATTTCTATTCCATGTAAAATGAAAACTAACGTGATCTTACAGGTTTACTTTTTTCTTTGAAACCTTATAATTATCAGCCAAATCACAGCCCCATTTTGCATTAATAGAGGTGTCATCATTTGTAGTGTATCCTATATTGTATTATATATTCTGGAAGGCAGTGTTAGATAAAAAGATGTGGAATCAAGTGAAAGGGGACCCAATACAATTTGGTTTCATGCCTGGAAAGGGAACAACAGATATGAATGTCTAGAGATGGTGCTGAGAAATGCAATGAAATGTCATTGAGAAAGATAAGGTGTTTGGAAAATGGTTAGTGTCTGCGATGATGTCAGTGAATGAAGAAGTATAAATTATGGTCAGGACAGCAGTTGGAGATAGTAAAGTGTTTAAGGTGAAGGTGGGTCAGCACCAGGGGTCTGTACGGAGTCTATTAATGGTGGTGGTGGCTGGAGAAGTACACAACAGATTTCAATGGGAGCTTTTATGCACTAAAGACCTTGTATTGATGACAAAAGGGAAAATGGAATTGAAAGAGAAGATACTGAAGTTGAAAACTAGTTCGCAAGTGAAAGGCCTAAAGGTAAATGCAGGATAGACCAAGCTATTGATTGAAGAAAAAGGGAAACAAGGTGTGGAAGAGATAGGTGCATAGCCGTGTGGCATGTGCAGTAGAGGTGTTGGGAGGCACTCAGTCAAATGCAGTTTGTCAGAAGTGGGTACATAAAAGGTGTAGTGGTGAAAAATGGTAGTGTGCAGAGGGTGAGTGTGACATTTTTAGAAAGTGTGTGAGGAGGTGCAGAATGCTGATATAGTAAATGTAAATTTAGATGTTGGCAGTGGAGTTGGTTTGGAAAAAGTAGGGAAGTTCTGCCACTTGGTTGACTTGTTAAGTTCAGAGGTTTATTGAAGAAATTCCAGGAGCTGTCTCCCATTCTGACTTCTAAAGGAGTCTCCCTGGAATGTAAGGGCAAAGTTTATGAAAACTGTGTGATTAGTAGAATTGTCCTGCCTCAGAAGAGACAGGTGAACATATTCAGAAAAGAACCCAGAGATAAGTGTAAAAGCAAAACAAAACAAATCAAAATAAAAATAGCGAGAAAAACCCAGACAAGAGGTACGAATCAAAGTTAAAACCAAGAATAATGCAAAGAAAGGAGTAGCAATTAGAGCTTTTGTATTTAAGGTATTATATCCATTGATTGTATAAAGAAACAAACTCCTTTTTATTCAATGGCACCAATGCTCTGGAGGCTGCGACCTTGTTAGCCATGCCCTTAGAAACTTAGGACACAACGCTAATGAAGGACCCAAAATCTGGCTGCGAAGACAATAAAACATAACATCTTTGATTAGAAATAAGCACAACCACAAAAATGAAACCTGAACATAACAATTCTATGGAACTGTGGTAGGCCTTATGAAGGTGGAGCATGTTGCAAAGGTGGACAGCACAGAGATAGGGATGATTAGATGGATGCTTGAAGTGTGAAAGAGCAAGGTGAACATACATTCTGAGTTAAGAGAAAGGCTTGGTGTGCAGGTGAAAGGTGTTGTACTGAGAAGAAATGAACTAAGTTGGTTTATGAATGTGAAGCAAAATGTAGAGAAGGAGGAGATGATGTTGAGAGGGAAGCTGAAGAAGACGTAGTTGGTGGTGGTGTCGGGTGATATTAAAAAGAATGAGCCTAAACTCATAGGATGCCGATGACCATGAAGAATGGAGAAAAAAGAGGAGAAGTTAGCTAACTTGGGTAATTCCGGAATGATTAAGATAATGATAAAAAATTGCTGAAGATTATTTTAAGCTTAAAGACTGTTAATGATTTGACTGTTATTTTCGGCAGATAGTATTTAGAATTCAGCTGCAATAGATATCTCTTTGTTTTAATTCTCTAACGCTGCTGCGGGGTGGGGTTTGTTTTGTTTTGGACGTGCTCTGTCTCTTTGTATGTCAGAGGACCGGGACATCGCGAAGTGGGATCAAGCCTCATGTGGGGAGGCAAAATGGGGGGTGGGGGGATAAAGGGGGGAGAGAAGGAGAGCAGGCTATATCTAATCTATTCTTCTAATCCTTATAACTATAAATATCAATGCAACAATAGGCTAAAATGCAATAACTTATGGGGAATTTTGAAATTAAAGTTAAAATTGCCTCACTACCAGTTAAGACTATAAAATGACATTAAAAACTCAGAATCAATGTCTCCATGATGGGACAGTTAACTTTGTGAGCTGGAATGTTAAAGGCCTGAATCACGAATTAAAGAGAAAGAAAGTATGCTCTCAACTAATAGGCTTAAACGCTAAAATAGTATTTTTACAGGAGACCCACTTACTAAGCAAGGATCAGTTTAGACTACAAAAAGACTGGACTGGCCAAATGTTCCATTCTAGCTTTATAAAGAAAACTAGAGGGGTGGGAATTCTCATACACAGAACAGTTCAATTTGTAGCAGATAGGACTCCTGTGACAGGGGGGACGACATCTAACACTGCAAAGACAATTACACAGTTTTTAAATGACCACAACTTATCAGACCCCTGGAGGTTTCTTAACCCAAACTCAAGAACATATTCATTCTACTCACCAGTGCATTATAGCTACTCAAGAATTGATTATTTTTTATTAGATAATAATTTCCTGCCTACGATTAAATCGTGCAAATACAACACAATTGTTATCTCCGACCATGCCCCTCTAGTCTTGGAGCTAAAATCATTAAGCCCCTCATACTCACCTCGCAGATGGCGTCTTAACCCTCTTCTATTGGCAGACGAGAACTGCACAGAATTTATATCCAAACAAATCAGCTTCTTCCTAGAGACAAACACGCCCACAGAGGTTTCTGCAGGAACACTCTGGGAAACTCTAAAGGCCTTCTTAAGAGGACAGATTATTTCATATCTTTCCCACAGAAATAAATTAGAAACCAAGAAAGTGTCAGAGCTAAGAAGAGAAATTACTAGAATAGATGAAGAATAAGCCAGGCGTCCAAGTGAAGCTCTTCACAGGAAAAGGCAGGCCTTGCATACATAACTTAACATCTTAACAACTAAAGAAACTGAACAACTTTATTTATAAGTCAAGAAATCATTACTATGAACACAGAGAAAAAGCTAATAAGCTTTTAGCTCAACAAATTCACAAACAAGAAGTTCGCAATGCAATACCAGTAATCACCAACACGAATGGAGAAGAAATCATTGACCATAAAAATATAATGCACACATTTAGAAATTATTATAAATCCTTATATTCTACTGAGTTCAAAGAAGACAACACACAATCTAATGTATTTCTGGATACATTACAGACACCACAAATAGATGCTTTAAGTGCTGAGGAACTGGATAAACCTCTGACGCTAACAGAATTACTAGACGCTATAAAGTCACTTCAAAGCGGGAAATTAGCAGGCCCGGATGGTTACCCCATAGAATTTTATAAGAAATTCTCCACTCAGCTAGCTCCCCTCTTATTGGCAACATTTACAGAAACTAGAGACAACCAAATACTACCTCAAACATTTCGTCAAGCATTAATCATCCTCTTTCCTAAACAAAATAAGGACTTGTTACAATGTGCATCATACAGACCAATTTCACTCCTGAATAATGATGTTAAGATACTCTCAAAAATTCTAGCTAGGAGGATGGAGAAAGTGCTGCCCTCAGTAATATCACAGGATCAAACTGGATTTATTAAAGGCCGACACCTATCTTCCAATCTCCAACGCTTGTTTAATGTTATATATTCACCAGCAAAATCAAACAACCCAGAGATATTACTATCATTAGACGCAGAAAAAGCATTTGATATGATTGAATGGAATGTACCTTTTCACTGCATTGGAGAAATTTGGGTTTGGCCCGAATATTTGTACATGGATCAAACTACTGTATACCAATCCAGAAGCTTCAGTTTGTATTAACAACATTTGTTCAGACTACTTTAAGCTAGAACGTGGTACCAGACAAGGATGTCCCTTGTCACCACTGCTGTTTGCAATCGCCATTGAACCACTGGCGGTTCACTGTCGAAATTCTTATCAGATAAAGGGGATTATCAGAGAAGGACTGGAACAGAAAATTTCTCTATATGCAGATGATATGGTTTTATATATATCAGACTCAGAAAACACTGTGCCTGCAGTTTTAACAGCACTAACAGAATTTCAAAAGATATCTGGTCTTAGAATTAATCTGAATAAAAGTATACTCTTTCCAGTGAATTCACAAGCATATAATATTAGATTGGACACCCTACCTTTTACCATAGCAGATCAGTTTAAATACCTAGGGGTAAATATCACAAGTAAACATAAAGCTCTTTATCAACAAAATTTTGCAGTCTGTATGGAAAAAATTAAGCAAGACTTGCATAGATGGTCAACCCTTCATCTCACTCTAGCCGGAAGAATTAACGTTGTTAAGATGAATATCCTTCCTAAACTTCTTTTTTTATTTCAAAACATTCCAATATATATCAATAAATCATTTTTTAAGCAATTAGATTCAAAAATAACCTCATTCATTTGGAACTCAAAACACCCACGTATCTGAAGAGCGACCCTACAAAGACCTCAGGCAGAAGGTGGCATGGCTTTACCTAATTTTCAGTTTTATTACTGGGCAGCAAACATACAAGCCATAAAAACCTGGACACAAAAAAATGAACATACACAGGCTTGGCTCGCAATAGAAGTAAAATCCTGTAGTACTTCTTTATACTCCCTGCTCTGCGCTCCAATAAATGCAAGTTTTCGCAAATATACTAATAACCCCATTATGCTTTACTCACTCAGAATATGGAACCAACTTAGAAAGCATTTTAAGATGGACAATCTTTTATCCGGCGGCACCTCTGCAAGAGAACCACCTCTTTCAACCCTCGCAAACATATCCAGTTTTTAATACCTGGAAAAGTTTTGGGATTAAAATGCTCAGAGATCTTTATATAGACAACATATTTGCATCTTTTGAACAATTACAGTACGTTCCAAATTCAACCTCCCAGCTACACATTTCTTTCACTATCTTCAAATTAGAAATTTGGTGAAACAGAAACTGCCCGATTTCCCTCACCTCGTACCCTCCACCAAGCTGGAAAAAATACTGCTCAATTTCGAGGAATTAAACACCATTTCTGCATCATATAAAATCTTATTAGAGTCCCTACCTTTCAAAGACCCAAGAGGACATTGGGAAGAAGATCTCTTAATCAATATATCAGAAAAGGAGTGGAAGGTAGCAAAGCAGAGAATTCACTCGAGCTCCATATGCTCAAAGCATAGAATTATTCAACTAAAAATTATATATCGAGCTCATCTGTCTCGCTTAAAACTGTCCACAATGTTTCCAGGGCAGGATCCAACCTGCGAACGCTGCAACCAAGCTCCTGCCTCACTGGGTCACATGTTCTGGGCCTGCACCAAACTAACATCATTTTGGACTAAAATTTTTAAGTGCCTTTCAGACAGCCTTGGGGTCACAATCTCTCCTAACCCATTAACAGCTGTGTTCGGTGTTCTTCCAGGCGGACTTGAAGTGGAGAAGGACAAGGAAATTATGATTGCATTCACTACACTTTTGGCACGCAGACTTATTCTGTTAAATTGGAAGAATCCTAACTCTCCTCTGATAAGTCAGTGGGAAACCGATGTTTTATATTATTTGAAATTGGAAAAAATCAAATTCTCAGTTAGAGGATCTGTACATAATTTTTTCAAAACCTGGCAGGATCTAATCAATATTATTTTAGAATAAGAGAAATAACTATTACCGCATTTATTTCCCTTCTACATTTTTTATTTAACTATATATATTTCTTCCTTTCATTTTTTTATTGTTGCCTTATTAAAAAGCCCTAAGCAATTCTCCTTTGGCTAAGCTCTCCTTCTCATGGGTGGGGTTTGATTTGTCTTCAATTTTTATTTGTTATAAATTGATCTATTTGTATGGAATGATTACAATAAAATTAATAAATAAAATTTAATTAAAGATCTAAAAAAAAAAAAAGATAATGATATATATTCTGGATGTATGGTGAGAGAGAGATTAACACTTCTGCGATATTCAATGGCTCCAAAAAACTAGGTTCAATTTACAGCCTGATCACTTTCTGTGTGGTAGTTTGTCTTCTTTTTTCTTATTTTTTTTGTTGACATCAGCTTTTTCCTCACATCCTAATGATGTATGTGCTAGACAGATTGGTAACTGTAATTTAGTCCAGTGGAAGCATTTATCAGTGAGTTCTATGTCCTAGGTTGGATTGCCATCCCTTTTAACATTTGTTTCAACTTTGGATAAGCTCTGATTCCAAACTAAAACCTGAATTATGTAGTTGCAGAAAAAGATGATCAGATGGATTTCAGTGTCCTATCATTGACCAGGTTTGAAGAGGTAAAATAAGATGACGTGAGAGTGTGAAGGAATGTATCTTGTTAGTTGTATCTATATTGAGCCCATTGTTGCTGAGATACAGTAGGTTCTGGTTTCCTGCGCAATTAATGAGTGGACAATCTTTATTAGTGTCAAGAATGAATGTTTAAGCACATGCAGTCTTTTTTCCCACTGGCACATGTAGGAGCATCTGGACTCTGTAACAGCAAAATAAATTAAAATGGAGAGAGAGAGTGGGAGAGAGAGGCGCTTGGACAAATCTCAAATGTGCATCCTTCTTGTAACATTCATTAATCTCCACTCTTTAGTTATATTAAGCAAAGCGTTTTGCAGCAAATTAAAAATGGAAATTACAGGCCATTCTACAAACTGCTGATTTTGCGATCATGAACAAAGATATTATAGCTTAGCTAGGACTTCTAATCACTTAGGATTTAATCTATTCTTTTTCCCACCAAAACAAAAGTACTGTAAAGAAGTAGTTAGTATTTTGGACACTTGACACAACCCAGGTTCTGCAGAATCAGTAGTGGCAGCTGATAGTCATATAATTTGAGGATTTTAACTTTTTACCTTAACCCCTATTTCCTGAGAATTGTCTGCTTAACTAGCCATTCTGTAATACTAATATCAGTTTCTTTTATGTTTACATATACAGTATAATGTATATGTGTGTATATTTGCTATACATATGAACACACAGGGCGGCACGGTGGCGCAGTGGGTAGCGCTGCTGCCTCGCAGTTGGGAGATCTGGGGACCCGGGTTCACTTCCCGGGTCCTCCCTGCGTGGAGTTTGCATGTTCTCCCCGTGTCTGCATGGGTTTCCTCCGGGCACTCCGGTTTCCTCCCACAGTCCAAAGACATGCAGGTTAGGTGGATTGGAGATTCTAAATTGGCCCTAGTGTGTGCTTGGTGTGTGGGTGTGTTTGTGTGTGTCCTGCGGTGGGTTGGCACCCTGCCCGGGATTGGTTTCCTGCCTTGTGCCCTGTGTTGGCTGGGATTGGCTCCAGCAGACCCCCGTGACCCTGTGTTCGGATTCAGCGGGTTGGAAAATGGATGGATGGATGGATATGAACACACAGAAAAATAAGGTGGCCATGTTGTGACTGCCTATAAATCCACACCAATCTATATATATATGTGAACAGATACTGTATATAGAACACCTGGCCTTCAAAGGATGAACGCACATACATATCAGAGACAAATTTAGCTTCACCAATCCACCCTACCTCTATGTCTTTCAAGTGTGAGAGTAAACAGGTGTATGTATGTATACTATATCTGTTATATATATATATAACCACCGCCACCATTTGTGATAATCTGGGTTGATGCCACTCTCTCTGGTTGCTACCAGGAGCTTTTCAAACCTGGAGCCATCGATAGTCATAGACAGAGATGAGCCAGGCAAATGAGGATACACACTTACAGCCAGGGGTAGGTGCAAAAGTGACAAATGCTTTTATTAAAATTCCAATTAAAATATCAACGTGCCAATAGTGCAGTGCAACCAACCAATCTTCTTATATAATATGCTACCGTGGCTGTTCGTTTGTCTGTCCAGGATTTTAGATCACCTGTAGCTCGCAAACCGTTTGAACTATTGACTTGAAATTTGGTACACGTATACTACATGACGTCTACCATCCGCTTTCGAGGTGACGATTGACGTCCAAGGTTATTACTCTTTTTATTTTTATTTTATTTTATTATACAATCAACTCTTGGCAGCAGCCAGCAGGGCGGCTGTGCAGCACATGCGTATGGGTGCCGTTATCATCTCTACCACCTTCGCCGTCACTTCCCCAACCTCTTCATATTTTAAATCATTCTTGGGGCAGATTAAAGAAAAGTGCCAGCTTAAGTGAAAAATTAAGGTAAACGTACTAAGTAATTGCAACACAAACAGTAACTTAATCAGTTTTAACGTGAAAAGATGCTGATGAAAAAATGGAAGAAGCAGGCCATTAAGGTGGAGAAAAGAAGAGCTGCTCAGGAAGCAGCAAGCACATCAACCTCTGAGCAAATGAATGCTAAACTTACAGAGAAAGATTATGAAAACTATGAATGCTCAAGTCAAGTGTATTCACTGCATGTTATTGTGCAGTGCACTGTAACTGATAAATAATCTTCAATAAAGTTCATGTTGGTCTATGACTATCGACTGCTCCGTGGTAGAAAGGCTCATGGGAGCAACCAGGGAGCATGGAGTCGACCTGGACCGTCACACATATACATTTCTTCATTGTTTCAAATATGCGTTTGTTACTAAAAATAGCATTATTTACATAATATTGTGCATTAACTTTAACTACTGACTTTTTACATAAATAACTACTATCACTGGTCATAAATAAATAAATAAATAAGTTTCACACCAAATAGGAAGTTTTTAATATACAACACAGCACACCCAGCTAAACCAATAGCACTAAATGTTAAAACCTCTCCAAAAACTGTTGCTGTAAAGGAGTGTTTCTTGACACACTTCTGCTGAATGATTTGTTGGATTAAAGAACTCAGCCTCAGTATGTCAGAGGGAGTTTCCCCAGATGACAAATAAAGTTCTATCTATCTATCTATCTATCTATCTATCTATCTATCTATCTATCTATCTATCTATCTATCTATCTATCTATCTATCTATCTATCTATCTATCTATCTATCTATCTATCTATCTATCTATCTATCATTTTTATAACTTATTTCATCTGATAATAACAAAATAGCTCCAGCTTCCTTAAAAACTCTGAACATTTTCAAATATCTCAAAAAATAGCCTCTAGATGTGTTGACCTCCAATGTCTGAGTGTCAGAAGTATTTATGCCAAGGAAATGGAAATTATCCACTATCTCAACAACTTGGTTAGAGATGCATAAAGGTGTATTGCCATCTTGTGCCTGTTGCAGATCTGACTGTAGCCTTGAGGATAAAGGAAGATAAAGAAATGTACCTTTTTTAGTTATGTGGCTAGGCTCCCAGTGTTCTTATTCAGTACTGTAACAACCCGGAAATGAACACCACTCAGCTCTACATCACCTGCTCATTTGGGGTCAGAGGCAACCCATATGCCACACTCTTAGCTGGGATCTCTGTGAGCTGAGCCAAGCCCAGGGTCCAATCCAAGGCTCACTGGTGGCCAAGCATCTGAGCCGATGTATTTCAGCAACTGGGAGATGTGTCCAATCACAGTGCTTAATTTAATTGATATATCCCTTGCCACTCCCCATGCCCCCCCAACCTGCTTGGTGGCCAGCTTCTTGAGGTAATCCCACCACCTCATCAACCAGTCCACGACCACCTTTGGAGCATGTCCCTCTCGGGTCTGGACTCTGAGCTTGCTACAATACTAAGACTACAGTACCTAATGATGCCACAGTTACTGAAGCAAATACACATAAAGCATATAACTCATATTCTGCATAATTGGTGCTGCTTGAGGTGATACTGTTTTGCCCTGTGACCACTAGCTCTGGAGTGTCACAATGATGGCTTACCTGACATCCTTCTTGGCCATTCATAGGGCATCACTATGTCTTTCACTTTGTGCCATGTAATTGCCATTACAACTGTGAAATCATACAGTTTTGAAAACAAGAAGAATAGGACTCTGATGCTTGAGTACTAGTATGTCCAGTGCTCATTTTAGTGACAATCAAATGTGAGGGATACAGCAGAAACTGGGATTAAGGGCAGACATGCAGTATTAATCAAGATTGCTACTGACAAAACAACTCTGTCATAATTAAACTTAAATTAATAAGACATGTTCACATCCACTATGATGTGCAACTAATAATAACGTAATATGCCAAGAAGATACATCCCACCTCTAACCACAGAGTGACCTGGACACCAGAATCACATCTGTAATATTGAAATGGTGTGCCCTTTATTGCTTTTTTTCTGTCAGTCTATACTTCTGTATAAACTGTACATTCAATGCATTGTTCTGTTCATTAGTAAAGAGCTCACTATGCAGGGCACTAGATTAAGCTGAATCTGAGTGCTTGTTGGGCTTGATTTACAGTTTACTTGCCCAAGCTTGCATACACACATTTAATCATATTTTCAGATGATAAATATTGCAGATTGTGTTTTATTTATTTGTATTAGTTTTGTTGTAAAGTCTATTGTAGCATGGGCTAGTCTTTCCATTAAGTCATTCGGAAATCATTTGTAATACTTACACATATCTGTCAAAGATATCTGTTTCAGACTGTCTAATTTAAATGTTTCAGTCTTTTAAAATGTGACATATTCTGTTTCAGACACAGAGCAGTGGATGTAATTTCCAAAGGTCACCTTCTTCAGAATAAAACATCTAAAATTCAATGTAATTTATATCTCTTCCATATTATAAATTGTGAAACATTTAGATTCTATGAACTTTCTATTCTAAAAGGCTCCATGCAATATTTTTTTTGTTGTTGAAGATAAACTGCCCCAGTTTTCTCTTAGCATTTATTTTGTGCTTGGAGAAAGAGCAATATCTCTCTGCTGGTATGGAAATTGAACTTGCCTAGTATTGAGTTAATATGATTTATATTTTGGTTTCACGTTGTTAAAATGATTTACAAAACAGAAATTCACTTATACAATAATACTTGTCATACCAGCAACTGCTCTGTGATTGTTCCCATGTCCACTACAGCTAAATTAGGGTTCTTTATTAAAATAAATTGAACCTTTGTTTTATTGCATAGTTACTGTACATGGTGTCATTGAAAACTGAGTGACTTATTTAATTAAAAAATAAAAATACTGCATTAGATTGAATACTGGGTATTGAAGGGTTAAATCGTAGACAGTCGATATAATTTGGTGGAGCCTGGATGATGGCTTCCTCAAGCATTGCGCTTTGTACTGTTGCAATGGCACATTTTAGCAACTCTTATTTAGTGGTTAGTGTTTTGCTTTTTCTGAGGCTTTACTGAGTTCTGGACTTTTGGCTTCATCTTTGGATTTTTAAGTTACCAAATGATTTTTGGAACCTTTTTAGATTTCCTGTTTTTGTTCATGTTGCTGACCTTTGGTATGTTTTTAATTACTCTTTTTGGATTTTCCCATTTGCATTTATTCACTCTAGCATGTTGCTTTCTGTGTGTGGCCTCCCGTCGGATAAAGGTTTTGCATATTTTCTTTTTCATTTTTTCATCAAGCCTGATTCTTTGCTGGCTCACCGCAATCTGTATCATCATTTGGGGTGAACAATTCTAGTTGCATTTTACAGAGCAGAATGTTACAAAACAATCAGTAGGCCTACTGTTTCCTGCTGGAAGGTTGATGCCGGGGAACTGTAAGGCAGTGGTGGAGGAAGTACTCTTAACAATTGACTTAAGTAAAAATATAAATGAACAAACAATAAAAATGAACTCTAGTAAAAGTTTAAGTGCTTGAAAATACACTTTAAGTACTAAAGTAAAAGTACTTGTCAAATGTATTCCCTGATTCAACAGAATAATATGTTATTAGTTATTCCTACTGAATCTACTCTATATACTGTATATAAAACCCTAAGCCTAAAAGTGCAACGATTTTAGTGGCGTTTTTATGTCACATTTTTTGTCACGCTTAAAATCAGGCTTATTTTAAAACCTATATATATATGTTTGGTATCATACTTTTCAGAATTTATCAAACTTTAATGTGATGTTGTTAGATTTTCAGATTCTTATTCCATTTTTAAATTATAAACTAAAAAATATCAAGAACTCACGTCCCGCAAGACGAGACTTTGTGTTGAAAGATTTAACCATGCCTGGAGCCAGAAATAAAAGACAAAGAGTAGGACAGCTGCTGTACAGACCTTTAAATGTTCAAAGTGCCGTGTGAGATGCAGATCACGCAGCATGGCAGCAGCAGCAATCCAGCAGCTGATCGAGCAAAGAGGACGTAAAAAAAAAAAATTTATTTGTTTCCCATTGTTTCACTGTTTAAGAGGGGGTTTCGGAGAAGCGACCACATCTCCTTGGGGTGCGTTCAGCCCCCCTCTTCACAATGTGAGCATTAGAGAAGCGAAGTGGCTGGCGTGTAGCGCAGGCCGGGGGGGTTGGCAAGTGAAGCAAGCAGGGGGGAACCCCCCAGTATATATATAAGAATGATGCACATTATGTTACTGACAAAAGTCAGATTAAGACCTCCACGGACCCAGGGTGGCCAAACCCAAAAGGCCCCTCCTCAATTCCCACACCCTCACTATCCCCATTATGAACATCACATATGTCAATAATTAATCAGGTACAGGTACAGGGATTGAAATAGAAAAAAAAATCCATACATTTATATTGCATCACCTTGGCCTTTTTTCGTTGGCACTGGATTTTCACAGGGGTCCATGCATGATTACACAACAAATATAGTATTTTCAATTTACAGTAAATATGCCTGAGAGTGCATAAGCAATGCAGCCAAGTGCAAGAATACCTTTTTCATACAGAATACAACATTGCAGGTTCTAATGATAATGAGACAAAGGCAGGTTGTGTTGCTTAAAGTAGTGCCACCAGCACACATACCAAAATCTAATACACAGCATGGAGGATATAGCAGTGGTTCTTAATCTGTGGGGCACAATTAACAAGTAACAAAAAGGGGGGCACGAATATTGCCATATGTGGCGTAATTTCGCTATTCGTAGGGAAATTTTAAATTTGTAGCGGTGTATCGGCAGCAAAAAAATATAGGAGTAAATTTTATCAGGGTTTCAAAAAAACGTTAGGGGGGCGCAATTAAAACTGTTATGAAAACTCAGGTCACAAATACTTAAAGGTTGAGAAACGCTGGGATATAGCATGGTGTAACAATAGATCATAAAAGATAGAAAAAATGTAAAAAAAATAGTTCAGCCAATAAACTACATGCTGCTATAATAAGCTGTTAATACTTAGCTATCTAAAGTAAAACTTCACCAGGCTGATGCGTGATATGTTTACTAAAGAGACATTTGTTAAACCACTTATCTTTTGAAGAGGTGAACTTGAAGAGCTGAAGTCTCTTTTGATTTTTTACTTTCACTGCACTACTGGGCTCTCACTTTGAATGACCGTCCATTTTCTCTTTTGTGGAAAAGTAACTCATCAAATGTCCTGTCTCATTAAAAGAGACCTATTAGACACCTGCACTAACTGTGCAATACCAACCCGTACTTTGTTGTTTTTATTTCAGTTTAATTGGTCAGGTTAATAAGGATCAAAGTGGGGCATTGGTGTGTGCTGGACAGCATGTTGCTGTAACTGCTTGTACTGTTGGTAAAAACCTGGACTTTTCTTGTTATTAGGCATTTTTTTCTGGCACATGCAAAGGCCACTTTAAGAGCAGCACCTCAGTGTGAACCACCTGAGTCACCCTGATGGCAGAGCTGGACGGATATTAGTTTAGTGTTATATTTATATACTCTGTTTAAAAAAAATCCAGGAAAAATTGTACAACACAGTATATTCTAATATAAATGCGTTGTTACTGAGTGCTTTAAACATCTAAATGAAAGAGGCTGATAGAATCATGCACATGCGGTAAACCTCTAAACCAGAGGTTATTAAACTTTTTAATCTGAGGTCCCAAATTAGAAAACTAGTACTGTACTAGGACCCAAGAAAATGATTATTATCATAGTGACAACAAAGACATAAAGAGAGAAATAAAAATAGCTGTGCAATAAATTTTTTTTTGTTTTCTTTCAAGCATAATTTCTCACATGAATATTACTAATAGAGAAAAGTGGGAGACTAACGTATTTTTAAAACAATACTTTGTTTATCCATATTCCAGATCTGTTTATTCAGAGCAGTACATTACATCTTTAGTACATTAACAAAGTGATTGTACTTTGTTATTGTTCCACCACTACTTTGAGGTTTCATGCTTCGGCCCATGCTGAAGCAGCAAGCTAGTGTGTACATGACAGAGAGATATGAAAGGGTGCTTTGTAAAATAAACAGAACATTTCTGTGTTCATGTTTGGAACATAAAGCTAGGAATTTAAGCAAACACTCTAAAGTCTGTACTCAAAGAAGAACTTGCTGGAAGAGAGAAAGGTATCTGTTTCACTTTCCAGCCAGGACGCCAGGAATGTTAAGAGATCTGTACTATTTATGAACAAATTTCATAAATCAGCAAAAATCTATATACACTTTCACTTTCTCTGTCATGGTTCACTTTTTCAGATGTTTCAATGGACTTACTTTCACAAATAACCCCAACACATTTTTGAAATAAACAAAGTGATTCATCAGTGTCACTTGTCTTTGCGTTATGGGCCTTTGTTCGAAGTTGAGTGTGCAGCTTGTAACTTCTTGAGACATCTCTGTGATGGTATTGATTAGCCTAAGGTGTAAAGCTGCATTCCAGCAAGCTGCTCCACCATGGAGACTGAGATTTTATGTCTGGCAATATAAGTGTCTGGCCCTGGCTTTTAAGCCAGGACCTGTGCTCTTGCTATAGCTAAAGAATGGATAATGTCAGTTTGTCCTACAAGCTATACAAAAACAAATGTGATATTTCTGAAGTTACTGAGAGCACAAACAGATAATGATGAACTCCACACTAAACATACGTTCGATATGCCCTATGCCTTATCTGTTGTGTGTCCTGCAGTATGTACACCTTATATTTTCCTGCCCAGAATACATATAGTTTCACCTGTCAAAAACTGATAGTTGGTGGGAAAAGTAAATGCTTTTACAGACCATTGTAAGAACCTAATAGATGTTAAGTAAACCTAAAATTGTATTGACTCAATTTCTTTAGATAATTTGTCCATTTCTGGTTTGTACACCAGTAAATAAGTCAGAAAACCAAGAATGAAAATAATAAGGACACGTTAAATCATTTAGCTATATCCAAAACATGGATGCCCGAACAGGACATAAATTACTTTTTTAAATCATATCATCATATTTTAAGCATGGGCATCTGGAGCTGTGCCACCCTTACCACCAGATCTATTTACCTCGAATCAAGAAAGCAGGAAATCCTTGGCCTGGTGAGGTCTCCAGTGCATAGTTTCATCGGGCAGCTTTAAAAGGAATGACTGCATTGTCCCAGCATTAAAATTTACTACAGAAAGCATAATAGATGGTGGCTGTTTTTCTTTGAATTGACTAGGCCCGTTGATCACAATGAAGTTTGAAATGAACACTCTGTCTTATTCCTGCATGTTGCTCAATTGTGAAGGCTTCACATGCTTTAGAACTTAATACTTCACCGAGCCAATGGGAATGTCTGTCAGACTTTGATATGTGCATGATAATTCAAAAATGGGAATGCTGTAAATCAGTGGCTATGGCTTAGCTGCATTTTAAACATTTTGGGAAGCAGTGAAAAGAGGGCAAAGATTAGCTCAGCAAACCTTTTAAATCTGCTGCGTATTTAAGAGGACTAGTACCATAATTTCTTGCCACCCATCCATAGCTATTTTTTAATGTTGCTTTGTATCCAGCAGTGGCTGCATGCTCCCTGGGAAGAGGTTCGTTAGAGATTGCTGCCTTTACTAAACCAATATATATATTATATCTTTCCCTAGCAGTATGATGGTAATTCTAAAAGGAAGAATCAGTAACAGTAAAGGAAGATTATACTTAGCATCAGTTTAATATCAGCTTAACACTCACAATAATATAATAGTCAAAGCTGTACAGGGGAAAGCGTGATGCATTCGGAGGTTCCTGCAAACTTCGAGAGAGAGCGGGAAAGTGTTTTATCCTAGGCATGGCTAGGAATGATATCTTCCATTCGTCTGTAGGTGAGCTCTAATGTTCAGGGCACTATCTGAGCTTTTTATACATTCTCTGCAGTTCAAAGGCCTAAAACACGAGCATGCAATCTCCAAACATGGGTATATTTTTGTGCTGAAATAGCATGCAGAGAGAATAGCACACAGTTACTTCCACACTATAAACTGACCTTTAGACCCTCTTCTCCTTTATTGACCATTAGATCTTCTTCTCCTTTAAAAGCCTGCCTAAGCTGTGACCACTTGTCTCTTGTCAGTTTGCTTGCCTGGAAATATCAGTTTCTTTCTCTGGCTTGCCTAGTGTGGATGGTTTCTGCTGTATCAATTCATATCTTTTAGTATGAGCATCAGATACAATTAAATAAATTCCACAGATTATCCTTACATACTTCAGACCTGTGGCTACATGCTTATACTAGTTATAAGAATTTACACTCTACTATAATCCATTTGAATTCAAATGTGACAGTCACCCCTTTAATCCTTAAGTGCTTGACCTTCTTTGGAGTTGCCACATATTTAACTAGTAGCAAAATCTCTGTTCATCTTTTCATTCAGTATCTGAACCCACTGTCCAATGCAGGAACCCCAATAGTTTAAGCCTGGCAGCATCAGGTGAGAGGTAGGGTAGGATCATACCAGAATAGGTTGACAATCTAACATGGTACATGTTAATCCGTCCTTTGTGCCCAATTATCCCAAATCAGTTCAAAGTAACATGGAATGCAGGAATATATTTGAGTACCCAAATGAAACACATATGTCTTTGTGGGGAATATGTAGCAACACTTTACATTGTCTCTTATTACCATACACTTACTCAGTAATTCCGCAGTAATTACCTGCTTAAATACAGAGTAGCTAGGCACTGTTTCAGTGACAACAGTAACTATAAAAGTGAAGTGTGCATTTCATAATCTTATTCCGTGCTTGCTGACTTGTTTTACTATAGCAACACTGTAGGTATATAGTAATAGTGGCTAATTACATTAATGTTAAATACAGTATGTAACTACAGTATGTAACAATACTGGGTGATTGTTACACAAACCATAATGACATGACAAACATAATGATTCTATTCTCTAATCATGGTGTTGCAGAGCCTGTATGTTGATTGCATGAAAATATTGCATTATATTCTGTACATGTGACAATCATGACCCTATAAACATGTAAACACAGACTTAATTTTGATTTAACCCTGGGCTCATGGAGCTGGGAGGCTGCCATTTTGACTACCACACCATCAGGACAAAAGTACAACAGAATGGTAAAAAAGTGCTACAGTAATAAAGCCACATCCATCCATCTTTCAACCCGCTGAATCCGAACACAGGGTCACGGGGGTCTGCTGGAGCCAATCCCAGCCAACACAGGGCACAAGGCAGGGAACCAATCCTGGGCAGGGTGCCAACCCACCGCAGGACACACACAAACACACCAAGCACACACTAGGGCCAATTTAGAATCGCCAATCCACCTAACCTGCATGTCTTTGGACTGTGGGAGGAAACCGGAGCGCCCGGAGGAAACCCACGCAGACATGGGGAGAACATGCAAACTCCACGCAGGGAGGACCCGGGAAGCGAACCCGGGTCCCCAGATCTCCCAACTGTGAGGCAGCAGCTCTACCCACTGCGCCACCGTGCCGCCCATAAAGCCACATGAGTTTACTTATTTTTATTTTCATGGAGATCAGTAAGTGGGCTAATAGCAAAGGCAGTGTAACTCCCCAATGGATTGTAATGTATTCTGGGTGCCTACAGGAAGAAATAACCCTGGAATGTACAGTATGACACTTTAAAGGAGATGACATCTTGTACATCTGCAGCAACAGGTAGGAATATTTATTTTTGGGGAGATTCATCCATCCATCCATTATCTAACCCGCTATATCCTAACTACAGGGTCACGGGGGTCTGCTGGAGCCAATCCCAGCCAACACAGGGCGCAAGGCAGGAAACAAACCCCGGGCAGGGCGCCAGCCCACCTCAGGGAGATTCAAGTACAGTCATGTAAACTTAAGAAATTATTGAAGTGCTATATTTTCAAAGTAACATTTACTTGAATGAAGAGAGACATAAACATAGGCATAGCTGGGGGAGGAGGATTTTGGATTGCCCCCCAAAATATATTTTAATACAGATCACTAATTACTATAATTATGATTCAAGTACTTTCTCATCTCCTCAAATCCCCATTAATTCCTGGCTGTGCCCCAGGATGTAAATGAAGGCACTGTCTTATTGGTGGGACAAAGGCCAAATGATAGCCTGAAAGAGAAGGAAGTGAGTAATCAGCAATGGATAAATATTATCTGACTTTATTTGTGTTTGTGACAGGGAAAACTGTCTTTAGAGAAACATACACAAACTGATTCAAACAGAAACTCTGAAAATATTTTTGTGTGGCTTATATTATCATCCCATTTCTGAGCACTGTCTTGGCTTTGGATATTGGCAGTTAAAATTTGGTGATGTTGTGCCCATTGCAGTTTATGAACCGTGACTGGGAAGTGCTCATTGTTTTTAATCATCCATAACGGATTAAAGTGATGATTGGCATTGGAATATGACAGAAACGTACAGGTTTCAATTCACCCTTCTATATCTGTCCCACCTGGCTAGACTACCATCATCTTAAAAACCATTTTTAAGCACTGCTTAATAACCAGTGTATGTCTGCCTCAACATGCAGTTTGCTTTTTCTCACTTAAGAGAAAAAAAAAATATAAACTTGTTTGATTTGCATAGAAAATAAATAAAACAGATATACAGGTCAAAGACTCATCGCCACCTTCATTGATCAAGTGTCATTTCCCACTTCACTACTTTATGATTAACATTACATTGCATAAGAGGGAGTGCATCTACAAATCTGTATAACAGATAATTGACTCTGGTGTTCTGAAGGTGTTCTTTAGGTCAAACAGGCCTGGAGTGGTCTTTGTTTCTTTTTATAAGTGTACATTAGTTTGTTAAAGACACATAAGCACACACACACGCACAAATGGAGTTGCCTGTCGTTTCATATTAGCTTAGGTGCTCTGATGAGCACAGGAATGTAACCTTTTTTGCATATCTTTTGTTCCTTCTGGGCTTGCTGTTCTACATGTAGAAAATTACCAATGCAGGGCTCTGTAAATGTCCTGAGTGAGGGGGATGAACAAGATATGATAAAGATATTAGTGAAAAGCAAATCATTTAACTTTTTATTTAATTGTAATTTTTCCAAGCAATTTGGGATAACTATATCATGTACTATAAGTGTCCTAGAGTAAGCTGTCAAGGGTTAATTTTTTATACCACACTAAAAAAATACCAATCAAAAAAAAAAAAGTGAGTTTCTATGCTGAGTTATTGATTAGTGTACTTTAACAAGGTTGATTCCTACAGTTCATAAATTATGTGGATATACCCAGGTGAGAAGAGGTGGCCAAGAGCAAGGGGCCAATGGGCTAAGAAAAGGCAAGCCGAAAGAGTAGACAGAGAGCAATCCACACTGGTCATCAGGCAAGGTGCTATTGCAGAAACACAAGGGATGCTAGGATGTGGTAAGACCTACATGATTGCTGTGTGCCTCACAAGGTCATTAGACCTGAGGAGAAACATGCAGATCTTCTTCCAAATGTTAGATGGTAAGTGAACAAAGAGCTAGGTAGAAGCCTTGGATCTCTATTCTAAGAAAGGCAGCTCCAGGGCAAAAACAAGAGAGGAAACCTGAATGCCACCAGATATAGTCAACACCTTGGTGGAATAACTATTAGGAAATTGATCAGGAGATGGTGGAGTTAATAAGAGCAGACAAAAATTGTTGTCAGAGCTAATTACAACCAAGAAGAACTAACTATTATCAATGATCAAAAAAACAGCCATAACAAGAATAGTCCCTAATCTAAAGTATACTTGAATGGAACTGTCAGAGATTTGGTTTAATGCTTAATTCTGTTAGGGAATTAATGTATTTATTGAATATGTAATTTATTTATCTATTTTCTTTTAAGGGCAATCTATTTCCTCATATAAAGCATATTAAACTACATTTTTATCTTGAAAATGTGGTGTATATATATATATATATATATATATATATATATATATATATATATATATATATATATACACAGTATGTATTTAATTATCCATGCATCATAATGCAAAGTATGTTACTGATAATGGGAATCATTATTTACACAATATGGTTGCAGCCATAAAAAACTAGCACAAGGTGGTGGTAATATGATGTCACTATCATATAAATATGAAATATAAGAAATACAGGATATGGTGACAAGCCACCTTACCGAATTACCAGGTGATCATGCAGTTTCCTGATATTAGGTGCTAATCGCTTCAACACTTTCTAAACAGTCAAAGGGTGCACTTAACATTCCTTTAGAAATGGGCAGGGGGAAAAAAGATGAGTTTCAGCAAAGCATCTCCATGGCAGCATTTAGAACCGCTTTGGCAGTGGTTTGTGTTGGAGCGAGCGTTCGATCCAGAGGCCTACAGACAGACACAAGGCTGCAGACATAAAACCGTCATCCTGGTGGTAGTTTGCTGTCGTGGAGCAGGGAGTGTACAAAGGGTGCCTGTACATGCATGGAGAAGGGCCTATGTAAAGAGTAGAGAGCCGCAGCGGCAGTGGACAAAGTAACCTCAACTGCTCATTGCATGCATGAATGCGTGAGGAGGTTTGAAATGATGTAGTGTGTTACTATTTGAAGAAGGACATAGCATGGCTGGCCCTTGCTACGTGAGTGATCATTGGGTGGACTCCTGAAAGTGTTCACAGGGATTGGTTGGCGAAACCCAGCGGCAATATAAAATACTTGCACAGAGCTTGGATTGTATTTGGGCTGAACCAAAGTGTAGATCATTTGGGCTGCAGTGAGGATAGTCAGAGGTACTGTACATTTTGGTGTAGACCTCCAAATAATAGTGGAGTAGAGGCAATTGCTTGAGAGGAGAGTGTCATGAACTGTGTGTGCTTATTGTATATATTTGATTTTTTTATCTTTTCGGTTTCATTTGGAAGAACTTCATGGACTGAGTTATTCTTTGTTGGAAGAAAACTTTGTATTTGTTTATTTTTACTGCAATGCTCCGGACATTGTAGAATTTGTAAATAATTATAAATGGTCTTATTTTGCCTATTTTTGCATATATTATTTTTGCGTTTCATTGCTAGATTTGCCTGCTTTACTGATTTACATGCCACTTATTTTTAATCATTGCTTTTGTGCATTTTGCTTCAATAAAGCACAGCTTTTATTTGCACCTCATAAAGTGTTTGTGTGTATCTCACTCACTCACTCACTCACTCACTCACTCACTCACTCACTCACTCACTCACTCACTCACTCACTCACTCACTCACTCACTCACTCACTCACTCACTCACTCACAGTATATGAACTGCTAGAAATGAAAGTTGTTCTGTGGTTCAAGGATCACAGGGTATCACCAAGGTGTGCATGGTCTGAGAAATAATGCATGAGGCTGTTCCAGCCCTCTAATAAAGACCTTTTGTGACAACTAAGAGTAGCTATGAGTTCTTTTGTTTTCATTTGTCTTTATTTTGTATTTTGCTCGTTCACTTTTGTATATTCTTCCTTAGGGTTATCTTTGTCTAATGAATGCATTATGTTTGTTTTCCCGCTGGGTGTTTCTTGTGGAATGCCACAAACTCACTCCTCTATCATAAGATTTAACTTATAGTTGTTTATGACAGTGGACAAAATTAATGCAAATGGTAAAGGCAGAAAATTGGATCAATCAGGTTCAATAATCGATGGCCAGATGAATGAAAACAAATTGTTGCAGAATACCCAGCAAATTCACCTTATTATGAGCAGACTGATATGACTGTCAGTGTGATTGCTTGTAACATATGATACACTCTGCTGAGGGCTACTCTATGTAATAACAAAAAATAAATAAATAAATAAAAATAAGCAGGTGTTTATTAAAACATTTATTATTTGTTCAGCACATGTATTTATCATAACCTTTAGTAGTTAAAAAATTCAGAGAAAAAAAATCACCATATGACTCAAAAGAAAAAATTGTCTAGTCTTTTATTGGGATTGTTGCTTACAGATAGGGGACATTGTTCTTTTGCAGAAGATTGAGAAGGTATATTACTGAATGCAACTCCAGGCTGTTTCACAAAGTGACCTTTAAAGAAATCCACTTTCATTAAGCACTGAGCGTTTGATAGAGAGCAGAATGCTTTGAAATCTTATCTGGTGGAAACTGGATTGCACACCTACACAAGCGTTTTGGTGCCGTAGTGCCTGCAATAAATGGCTCTCCACAGACTGACTTCATTTATTGGAGGTCAGACCCCTTTATTCTGCCAGATCCTACCACCTCCTGCACCCACATCTCAAGTTCAGCCCCTCCTTATCCCCTTCAGGCTCTGCCGCTATAGTGGAAACAGTCAGTGACATATTTAGGCTTCTTGCAGCTGGGAGGCACAATTTTAAAAAGGAATAACATTTATTTTTTATCAGAATGAAGCTGGCCTCAGCAATTAAGTGATAAGATGCTTTAAATTTCTTAAGCAGGTTTGGTCTAACACTCTTCTTTAATATATCTGCTTGAAAGAAAATAAAAAGGCCATTTCAGGGAGATAAAATGGCAAAAAACACATAATAAATGGTTGCTCCCAACCCACTGCTTGAAGTGTTAAAAATACATAAGAACAGCGACACATAATTTTAAATGTAATTATTAATAATTACAGTGAAGTGTACTTTTTAATGTCAACACCTAACAGCTTTTCTTTTTCTTGGAGGCTTTGTGTTGTGACAGAGGCATTCTTTAAACTGAAAAATAAAATAACATGCAATCAAAAAAAGGGACCTTTTGTTGCATGTCTGCGTCATTTTGGAATATCTTCTAGGCTGATACAGAGATAATTACAGGCCCTGGCATTAGTCCCAAACTCTGCTTGTGGCACTCTTATTTCCAGAATTATCAAAAACTCTAATCTGGGAGCATTTTTTGTATCATGTTATCATATATAACAAAGAAATTACATTTTGATTTTGTTTTTAGTGACAAGAGGAAGATGGGAACACTGGGCACATGTCCCACTACCCTTTGAATCTGCCTTGTTTACATGCAAAATTCTTATTTATTCCTTTTGAATTTTATTATTTCATTTTAAGAACACCTCAGACAATTTTCTTTTTTTTTTCAATCAATGTGACTGATATTTATGCTGGTAATATTATACAAATCGTTTTGTATAAACACCTTCCAAGTCCTCCTTTTGTCACCAGAACCTTTGCTCACCTCCTGACTCAAAGCTCAGTGAAATTGTGACTGGAATAGTATTTAAGCCTTGGCCTCTTACTGCTGCTGGGTATGCCTCATTTATGGCACAAAGTTGTATAAGCAGAGCTCCTCTAGCAGCCCCTGGTGTTACTACATCCCTTCAGCAACATAAAGATGTACTGGTAGGGGAAAATAGGCTGTCCAGCCCAGTACTCATGAGAAGCTATAGCAGTGTTTCCCAACCTTTGTGGTGTTATGTCTCACATATCAGTGTGTTTGCGACACACCATGAATTTAGTGTGACCCACTGGGGATAAGGCAGTACTCAAAGCAGATGTGGAAGAGGGAATGTTGACGAGTGCAGTTGTATGAACTTGGAGGGGTTTGTATGGGGTCGACTGCAGTCTAGCTGCACAGCTGGGCCGTGGTACACAGGTTCAGAAACATTGAGCTATAATGTAACCTGCTGAAGCTATTACTGTATATAGTATCTTACTCTGCAGCAACTCCAACTAGAAACTCTAGCAACTAGAAACCAATCACTTTTCCCCAAATACATGTTGGTGTGAGTCAGGCTATAAGACACTCTGAAGGAGAATAAACTGCATGTAATAATAAAGCATGTAATACCAGACAACAGACAGTACGGGACACAATGCCTTCTAATTGGTAAAGGGGCTTTGGATTTAGTCATCCTGGAAATAATTATTTAATAGAAGGAAAGTGGTGGCCCTGAATAGTTGAGTAGGAGTCCCCCCAACCCCACGGTGGGTGCAGGGAGTCCTGTTATGCATTATCTAGGTCCCTCTTAATGATAGATAGATAGATAGATAGATAGATAGATAGATAGATAGATAGATAGATAGATAGATAGATAGATAGATAGATAGATAGATAGATAGATAGATAGATAGATAGATAGATAGATAGATAGATAGATAGATAGATAGATAGATAGATAGATCAAATTTAAATTTAAACCTCTGGCAGTTTACTGCTTACCCTCTCACTAATTTATGTCATTCATTGTATTTCAACTGATTAAATTTGAAGAAACACTAGAAAAACTGAGGTGTTCTAAAACTTTTGACCAGTAGTGTAGATGGATAGATAGATAGATAGATAGATAGATAGATAGATAGATAGATAGATAGATAGATAGATAGATAGATAGATAGATAGATAGATAGATAGATAGATAGATAGATAGATCTATCTGAAAATGAAAACTACTACTAATTCCTCTCATATATATCTATTTACATTTAAGTTATCAAAACAACTGTTAATATCTATTAATAGTTCTAATGAACTATTCTCTTAAAGCTTTTTTTCAAAATGTATATGTACACATGTGTACATACATAAATTTGACAAAATATGATCAAAACAAGCAGTGCTGCTCTAAATAAATCCACAATTGATATTACCTAAAACAGTAAAATATATTCCTTTGCTTCCGAAATACACTGCAAGAAACTCTGTGCTTTGTTTTCATATTTAAAATCATTTTTTCATCTTTCACATCAACATGATGTCAGTGATATTCAAAAAGTGGTTGCAGAACTGCTGCCATCAGCTACAGCATATCTATGAAGGGAAAATATCACATTTTATTCCTTATTCAGGTGTCACTTTGCTTTTGATTTTTATGTCTTTAAGCCTGCAAAGTGCCTATTGGGGCTCATATCTTTTTTTTTTTGGTTTCATGCTTTTGAGGCGGTGAAACAAAGTGTTCACGCCAGATCAATGCAATGCAGTACAGTTGGTAGCATCCACAAATGGCACACATTCTTGCAAAATAGCATACTGCCATTTTTTTCTTTTTCAAATACTTGAGTCCTTAAATCTTTAGAACATACACTGGCTTCTGAAATTCAAGATCAGTAACATGTTTTATTTGATGTGTAACAGTGAAAAGAAATTGTAATACCCCAATTAGGTGATGCAGTGTTTAACAACAACAACAACAACATTTATTTATATAGCACATTTTCATACAAAAAGTAGCTCAAAGTGCTTTACATAATGAAGAAAAGAAGAATAAAAGACAAATAAGAAATTAAAATAAGACAACATTACAAAATTTGTTTACCTTAGCAAGGCATTAACATTTGACCAATTTACTTTCTGTGATACTTCTGTCATAATTCTGGTAGATAAATAAGAATTGCACCAGTTCTACTAATACTAATGTTCTATTTTGTTAAACCAGCAGTTTATGTTGCACTCATTATGCCCACAAATACTCTTAAAATCAAGTTTAAATGATCTGCCTATGAGCAGAAGTAATGTGGTTCAAGCAAGATTTACTAATATGTGTTAAAGCGATATTTCAAGAGTCAGTATTTTTATAATTATTTATTATTGCTAATAGCATAGTTAATTAAATGTTTATTCATGGTTAATAACTGCTCTATAGTTAATGTCTAAAGTTTGATCAATAAATGTTCACATCATATTATTGAATGTTGCTGCCCAGAGATGAACTGCTGTCTGTGTTCTGCCAATAACCAGACAATAATTATTAAAAAAACAAAATGCCATACTTTTTTCCTGTCTCAGTCTTTCACTATGTGAGATGAAGAAACTCCTAGACAAATGTAAAAAACTGTTGGCTCTACAGTTATTTCATTCATGTGCTGAAGAAATATTATGCACTTCAGTAAATGTCTATTAAGAAGAAAGTAATCATCTTTACTCACTCAAAAACATTGTCAGTTGTCCTTTTATTATTATTTCCACAACAGGAACAACTTTGCTTTCGCTATAAAATTCAATTACTGTTTTGTGGCACTTCAGTCTTTTTCATTGTTGCTTAGCTCTTTCATATTATCTAGCTATAATCCAGTATTTTTTATTGTACATGCAAAGTTAATTGCTGGCATTGTAAATTTAATATTGACATGCAGGTGGCCTTGGCTATTTCAGAAATTTATATTTTTAATATAAAATGTAATGTAATCAGTTCAGCTATTTATTTTCTTCTGTATAAAGTGCTTAGAAACTCTTATTTGCACATTTGACTAACATGTACCATGATGTAGCTCTACCCACAATCACCACACTGTTCGAGGTCCCATGTTTAATGATTTCAGTTACATAAAAGCATGTAAAATGACATTTCAGTGTTTTCAACACACTTCAATTGTTTGATAGCAGACACATACTAAAATCAGATGATTTCATAGAGCACTGACAACACTTCAGCTAAATCAGACAGTTAGCACACTTTTTTGCAAAGTATTGTTACATGGCAGAACACATGTTCTGAGACAAAGACAATTGGCAAATAAAGATTTGCCTGTGGAAAATATCATAGCTCCACCTAAAACAGCCACTGTGAACAGATAAGCGAACAGGAAGCTTGTCTTTGACTCAAGGAATATTGTAGCAAGAGTCTGTGAAGAAATGTATAACTTCCAATTTACTTAATTTACAGCCATACCTCATAAACACGGAAAGCATTTTTTCAAAGTTAAAATCTTTGCTGCCTCAGATTGGACATATCCAGTGTGAATATTTGGAGTCATGCTCTTTGAGCTCCTTTACAAAACACAAATCCTGGCAATGTATTGTTTTTAATTTATGAAAAATGCTTCACTTTAGGGCGGCTCAGTGGCGCAGTGGGTAGCGCTGCTGCCTCGCAGTTAGGAGATCCGGATTCGCTTCCCAGGTCCTCCCTGCGTGGAGTTTGCATGTTCTCCCCGTGTCTGCATGGGTTTCCTCCGGGTGCTCCGGTTTCCTCCCACAGTCCAAAGACATGCAGGTTAGGTGTATTGGTGATCCTAAATTGTCCCTAGTGTGTGCTTGGTGTGTGGGTGTTTGTGTGCCCTGCAGGGTTTGTTTCCTGCCTTGTTGGCTGGGATTGGCTCCAGCAGACCCCCGTGACCATGTGTTAGGATATAGCGGAATGGATGGCTTCACTTTAGAACACACTTTTATGTGGCACATGAAAATGAATGACTGTGAAGAAATAACTTTGACTTGAAAAATATCTAATTTATGCTTTAAAAAATGGGAATTGTATATTTTAAGATATATTCCTATTCATATTATGATTAGTGCTATCATGTTTTTAGTTACTCACACTAATACTATAATTGAGCATATCTGAACAACACTGTAATAAAGAGATAATTTCTCCCTTACCCTTACTACAATTAACATTCATATAAACTTTTATTTGTAATATAAATATATGCATTAACGCACTTCCCTTTTTTGTGAACGATGTGAAATGCTCCCAGTGGTTACTGTCCACATCTGAATACTTGGCGATGCCACTGGAGTGCAACTCAGCAGATGTTAAAATTCTATTATTTTCACTCCCATTTCTGTACTTTGTGAATCTTTGCCCTTCTAGTTATTGATACTACTCCCTGTTGGTTTAACTATGAGTAATTTTCTTCCTGTTGGAATTCATGTATGAGTCAATAAAGATAATGGTCTTTCACTTTCTGCTGTTTTAGAATGTATAACCCCACAGGGGATTCATCACCTCACTGGAAAAAGTTTTTATTAGCACCATCCATCAGTCCATTTATTTTCTGAATTAATTTTGTCTGTTTGGAGCTGAAGCCCATCTTTGCAGTATTGGATGCAAAGCAGAAATCAGTCCTGGGTGGTATGTTAATTGAAAACATAGTGAACTAATACTTTTGTATATTGTATAGCTTTCATTAACTGTGCAAAACTCATTCTGGATGATTGCCCTTATGTGCTTTTAAGACTTTAAGCTTTACTTTTTCCTTGGGCTACACTATTGTAGCATCCAAATTGTGACCCTGAACCTTACCTTTTTGTTGTAAGCATAGCTCCTTTCTAAAAATATACATATTACACTCTATTTAAGATAAGTATCTATACTTTGAATCAGTTTGGGGTACTACTTTCTTCTCATTCTCACATTCAAGCATACTGTATTTCCTCTGATGTGGCATGCAGAACTCCTCCATCCTCTAACCAATGTATAGTTTTGCTGCTTTTCATCTATGCTGTACTGCATCCTTCCACTGGTTAGAAGTCAGATTTTTGTTCACTAGCTGGTAAGCAGCAAGAATCTTCTGAGAGAGTATGGCTTTACCTGCTGTTTTCTTGAAACTCCTTTATGTTGGCTGAGCTGACTTTTTTTCGTTCTTAGCATCAATGACTTTATTTAAAGCCCTGTCCAATTTAACCCTGTATGTTGAACCTCTACCTAACAGATTAGTTCCCTTTATAGTCACAAAAACTTAAAGCATTAGACTTTGATTCTCCTGCGCTGTCATTGAAAGTTAACAGTACCTACCTTATCCAGCACTTCACCAGTGTACAGTAATCCCTCCTCCATCGTGGGGGTTGCGTTCCAGAGCCACCCGCGAAATAAGAAAATCCGCGAAGTAGAAACCATATGTTTATATGGTTATTTTTATATTGTCATGCTTGGGTCACAGATTTGCGCAGAAACACAGGAGGTTGTAGAGAGACAGGAACGTTATTCAAACACTGCAAACAAACATTTGTCTCTTTTTCAAAAGTTTAAACTGTGCTCCATGACAAGACAGAGATGAGAGTTCTGTCTCACAATTAAAAGAATGCAAACATATCTTCCTCTTCAAAGGAGTGCGCGTCAGGAGCACAGAATGTCACATAGATAGAGAAAACAATCTCTAGCAAACAAATCAATAGGGCTGTTTGGCTTTTAAGTATGCGAAGCACCGCGGCACAAAGCTGTTGAAGGCGGCAGCTCACACCCCCTCCGTCAGGAACAGGGAGAGAGAGAGAGAGAGAGAGAAAGACAGAGTTTGTTTTTCAGTCAAAAATCAATACGTGCCCTTTGAGCTTTTACGTATGCGAAGCACCGTGCAGCATGTCGTTTCAGGAAGCAGCTGCACAAAAGATAGCAACGTGAAGATAATCTTTCAGCATTTTTAGACGAGCGTCCGTATCGTCTAGGTGTGCGAACAGCCCCCCTGCTCAATCCCCATACGTCAGGATCAGAGAAAGTCAGCGCATGAGAGAGAGAAGAGTAAGCAATCTAGCTTCTCAGCCATCTGCCAATAGCGTCCCTTGTATGAAATCAACTGGGCAAACCAACTGAGGAAGCATGTACCAGAAATTAAAAGACCCATTGTCCGCAGAAATCCGTGAACCAGCAAAAAATCCGCAATATATATTTAAATATGCTTACATATAAAATCCGCGATGGAGTGAAGCCGCAAAAGGCGAAGCGCGATATAGCGAGGGATCACTGTATATCTTAATCATACATATCTAAGTCAAGCACTTCTGAAGTGTGCAATATATATCCAAATTCTGCTTATTTCAGTATAGTCTTTATAGGAAAATGTGTTAAAAGCGAAACAGGTAAGTAGTATAATAGGACGGTTAGGGTAATGAACTATAATATGTCATTTGCCACAGTATAAAGTTTAAAAATGTCACAATAAGCCTTCCAGAACTGCATTTGAGAATTCTAAGGTCAAAGACTTTATACCCAACATCTTTTTTAGATACTTTTCCATGTAATGCGAAAACCACCTATGTCATAGTCATGTCTGTTTAAATGCAACAAACTCTGCTTCCAGTGGAATGATTTTGTTGATATTTAGTGCACTTATTCTGCAAAGAAATTTGTCAAGAAGATTTTCTTTGAAATACCTTGAGTAAAGAGTATGGATTTTTAAAATTTCAGAACAGTCAGATGTTCAAGCAGAGAAACATTCTGTATGACTTCAGTTCCAGGTTAGTTTACTGTTTCATATTTACTTTGAGAGAAGTTATTTCATCTTGGATATTTTTATGTTTTCATCTTTATAATAAACACAACCTCACAGTTGCATCATATGATTATTAGAATGATTCAGTCATTTTGTCTACAAAGCTCTAGACCTGCTCTCCATCATGGGCTGAAGCAGCCAACAATTTTACCTTCAGAGTTCATGAGAGATTTTAACTCTCTATTGGGTACTTCTTTCTAAGATTTGAATTTTAAGAAATGTGAAGTACAATTGGTCACAGACTTTCCACAACTAACAATAGCACTTTTACATCACTTGAATTGGAATGTGCTGTCTGTGAAAGTCACTGAGCCAACACAAGCTTATTTAGGCTACATTTTTTAAAAAACACGACATTGTAAAGTACTGTTAAGAAACATGTATTTAACAGAGTCTACTAAAGTATGTAATTGCATTCTATCATAGATGTTCCTTTTTAACACAACTCATTGTTACAAAAATAATTCATAATTAAAAGTGTGAAAACTAACTCTTGGATTAAGCAGCTAAAAAATGCTTTCAAATCAATTAACTAATTCCCCACACACACCAGAATAATATGCATGTGTACATTTTCAGACTTGTTCACTTTCTGTCACGGCTTAAGAAACTATAATGTCTTCTGTTCATACTTCTCAGTGAAAGTGATGTCAGCCTATTTCATCAGACTTTGAATCCTTCTTTGTAATTTTAATGTTTCTTTTCCATAATTGTAAACAATTTTAAGATAACATCACCTTCAAAAAGTAAAGAGAAAAACAAGATAAAGGTTTGGAGTCACAAGTGGGCAAATCCCTACTATTTCCATCTTTTAAAAAGGAAAATGAATGGATTAATGATGGCAAAAACGTTCTGCACCTTATCAGTCATTGTCTGCCCCTTCATTTTCTTCTTCTTGGATCAACAGAATGCCTGCTTTGGGTACAGGGCCTTCTTGAAAGGTGTGAGGTCAAAGTTAATCTGGGTCAGTAACATTCAAGAGAAGAGAGAAACAGGCAGATACATCCCCTGTACATTTGTGTTGTAATCAGTCATAAAGTCACTCTCTTGAAAACATACCAAAAATATATTCCTTTAGCAAGTGTTTTATTAAAAAGAATTTTACTTATGCTACTGTATATATTACTCTGCTGGATTCAAACTATTAACTGGGTGAAGCTTTATATGCTTCTGTTGTGTATAACCTTTGCTATGCTACCATCTACTGTTTATTTAATCTTACTGTACTATTATAATCTAAGTTACTTTTTTCTTTTAAATACAATATTTAACATTGGTACACTAGTTTCCCAAATTTCAACAGGTTTATTGTTTTCTTTTATATCCATAGGGCTTCCTGTAGGTAAGCAGGTGGTTACTGCCACTTTCATATATGAGGCATTCTCTGTAATTGCTTATTGGATTTTAGCTCTCATTCTGAAATATTTGGCCATATCTTCACAAGTTCCAATCTGATACAGTATGTGTCTTTATGTTAACTAAAAGGCATTTCTTCTAGACTGTACATGAGCCAGTAGAATTCTAGTCGGAACCTGCTAGTTAATGAAATAACTATGCTGTTTCTGTATGTGAGAAATCTATGGTACCTAGTAGTGCTCATCAAGTATAGATGCAGGAACATAAGCAAATGTTATCAATAATAAATATTATGGATTACTTTATGTTTTGTAAGTTTTGTATGTTATTGTAAGGCTTCTATCATGACGTACTTCAAAAATGAAGCAGATGCAGCATTGTAAAAAGAGCATATTGTGTGGTATTCATTTTTAAAATATAACATGAGGGAGTCTCTAGTTAGTAAGAGGTTGCCAGGGGAACGACAACCACAGCAGTGCCACAGGGCAGAGTTAAATCCTGAAGGTGGACAAAGAAGAGAGAGACAGCAGATCAGGTTCTGCAGACATCAGTGTAGAAGCACATAGGCCGCTGGTCATTGAGAGTCCTGTGTTCTGTGCAGGAGCACCAACACAAATGGGAGAGAGACAGAGATAACTAAGGATAATGTATGTAATAGTGTTATGGAATGCAAGAAAACAGATAACCCAGTGGCGGGCAGGGATTCCTATTCCTCTAGCTAAAAAGAGCACAAGGCCAGGGAGGAAGCACCAAAGAGTCAGCAGAAGTCAGGAGTTTAGCTCATGGTATAAACTATTCCATGTTAGAAAACAACATGAGTGATATGGCTGCCAGCCTTGCAGCAATAAATGACTCAAAATACTAGAACATGAAATGTTTGGGGATTAATATGAGTTTCTAATCAAATCTAATTTACTAATAAAGGGAATATGTGGAGCAAAAAGCAGCAACAGCCTAGCCCTTTAAAGTCAACCTAAGGCTAAAACATGCAGGGATACCAGAAAGCCCAAAAAGTACATTTTAGCTTGCTGTCCCCGGAACCAATGGAATACCACCATAACTCCAGAAATAATTCATGGGGTTGAGTTAAAAGCTGCCTTGTAGCAGGAACACCGTTGAGGTATAATCAGAGGTAGACAGGTCTGGGTCTAAAGAGAGAGGCAGACAAAAAGACAAATAGTAAATAGAGCAGTGCTACTGTATGATCACTGATAATATAATGGGGAAAGTGTGTGAGCCACACTGCCAAATAGACATGGGGTCAAAGCCTATATAATTTGATCCTGAGAGCATGCAGTTCTGTTGTTTTACTTTGCTTTATTTCTACTTGATCATTTCATTCCATAGTTTATTTTTGTTAATTAAGTTATGTGTAATTAATCGTTCATCTAATGGGGTTTATGTGGATGTTGTAATTATGTTCTTTTTTTTTTAACCAGCCTTTACTTGCATTTTAGACTATAGCTTGCATTTTCTTTTTTCTGTAGTTTTGTAGATTTTCTGTAGTTCTCAGTTTTCTTTTTTTTCCTTTTTTAAGCATCAGAGCCTTATCTGGCAAAAGCAAACTAATAAAGATACTTTGGAATTATGCTGTCAGGAAAATCAACCAATTAAAAAGTTTAATAGAGGGAGTTGGAGAACAGGTAGAATCCTTATTTATTGAAAAGAGTATATATTATTCTCCATCATACAATATTGTCTGACTGATAAAGGCTTCTGTTGCTCACTTTTCAATATAGCTCAGAACATGTAACAATTTCACAATGAAGGATATATTTTCCAAATGACAGCATGATCTGATATTATATTGTTAATCTTTACCATAGCAATGTACTAGGGTTGCATACTGCATTTTATTGAGACAATTCCAAAACAATTGTTAATAGTAAGTAGATTGTATTATTTAATATTAATTAGCTTAATGGTACAGCCAGCTTCTGGTAATATAAATTGTTTTCAAGCTAAAGCCAACAGTAGCTCAGAGTTACTTTAAAAACCAGCCTGCAGTTATAATAATTCTTAATTTGTAGATTAAGGATGAGACTTGCTAGAATGGAGCAAAAAACAATACGCAAGCTCTTTGTATACAGTTTACAAGCAAATTCTGTTGTAGCTTGTTAATTCTAGAATTTTTAAGAGTGTGTTCAGACTGAAAAAACATAGAAAGATTAAGTGTATATATATATGTAAATATTATTTTTCAGGGAGCTAGGTTGTTTTAATAGAGAAATAAATTTGATATACTTGAATGTTGAGAATTGGGAAATCCATTTTGACAGTTTTCTTTTCGAGTTTATTACTCAGTCTTTGTAAAACACAAATCTTTTTATTTCCTTTCTGAAGTAAGCATGCATCACCTGTGGGTGTTTTCCAAACTTATGAAATCAAGACATAGCTCCGTAAACCTTGCTTAAATAATCCTCATTTTCTAATTGGGGCTCAATCAATTCCACACATGCCAAGTGTTTCTCAATAACTCAAGAGGGGCTTCAGCAAACCACAATTATGTGTGCACTCATGAGATTTAAACTGCCCTACAACTTATTATTAATAACGGGCGAAGGTGGATGACTTTAAGTACATGGGATCAACAGTTCAGCGTAACGGGGGTTGTGGAAGAGAGGTGAAAAAGAGAGTGCAGGCAGGGTGGAATGGGTGGAGAAGAGTGTGAGGAGTAATTTGTGTCAGACGGGTATCAGCAAGAGTGAAAGGGAAGGTCTACAGGACGGTAGGGAGACCAGCTATGTTATATGGGTTGGAGATGATGGCACTGACCAGAAAGCAGGAGACAGAGCTGGAGTTAGCAGAGTTAAAGGTGCTAAGATTTGCATTGGGTGTGATGAGGAAGGACAGGATTAGAAATGAGTACATTAGAGGGTCAAATCAGGTTGAATGGTTGGGAGACAAAGATGTTAATGATAAAAGAGGAAGGCCTAAGAGGGGGTTTATGGATGCAGTGAGAGAAGACATGTAGGTGATGGATGTAACAGAACAAGATGTAGAGGACAGAAAGATATGGAAGAAGATGATCCACTGTGGCAACCCCTAACAGGAGCAGCTGAAAGAAGAAGAAGAAGAAGGAGTCAGAGGAGGGTGCAAAATCTTCAGGTTGAGTACCTATGATGTTTATTGCAAAACTGATGTGATACGTGGTGTATTATTGACACCCAGGAAGAGTTTACAGTTTATTTAAGCTTCATAAAATAGATGAACATGTTACAGAGACAGAGCTGGTCCTCTCAGCAGTTGATCAAGAAAGAATGCTAGATCTGTAATTATAGAAAAAAGGAAATGTGTCTGGCATTTAGAAAGTGAGAGAGGCTGCGAGGCAATCTATAGCAGACCAATGTCTAAGTACATTATGGTTGATTTGGTAATTTTTTTTGTTATGAAATTTGTGCACTGCATAATTAAATACTAATGGTATTATTTATATTAAAAATGTAAATGTAGAAGTTTGTAAAAATCATACTTGAAATACTTAAAACACGTAATTAAAGCAGTCTGAAGTGAATTTGGCAGCACTTAAAAATAATATGTAACAACATACTTCAGAATTACTACAATATATTGTTTATTTATATGCAAATATGTATATGGTTCATTCAGCAATCAAAGAAAGCCTTAGCTTTTGTCACTGGTGAGGTGCCCCAATGTCACCTCTGGTGAAGGAGTTTGTTCTCATCAGAATGTCTGATTGTACAAGTACAACTGGAGTTTCATGTCGATGTCCTTTAAAAGGAGTGACCTGTCAATTGATGCTATGAATGTTTTGTAGTTTACATAGTCAAACTCTAATGGGCTTGGCACTGCTGTTAATTTGAACACGAGTGAAATCTATTGCCCCTGTGATGTCTGGGAAGCTTCAATAGCATTATCCATTGTCACTGATACTTTGGATAAATGTATTTTACAGAGATTTACTTACCAAAAAATAAAATGTTGATGCAAACAGTTTGCATAGCCATCAGCCATTTGCGGCTGCAAATTGACTTTGCAATGTCTGGCTTCATCTAACTGCATATAACGATGTTTTCTACAATTCTTTAATTGTCTGAAAATGCAGAGGAATCAGTACTTTCCTTTAACTATTTGTTACAGATAATCTGAGGTCCTTCATTCATCAGATTTCAAATAACAGTCATGTCAAGGAAAGTTCTACAGTGTTGTTTAAAGCAAATTGACTTTTTTGCATTAAATATAATGTACCAGACAAGACGATACCTTTTGTAATGAATGTTGCTATTTTACTAGCATATCCTCAATTTGCTGGTTGGATTGATTCCATCATTAAGTTTTATAGCCGGATGACCTTCCTGGCACGAACTGTCTATGTTTATCTGGGCTTGGGACTGGCACCAAGTTGGGCTGTTTGCACAAAAAAAGTACAGAATAAGAAATGAGACAATCAGATGTGTAGCAAAAGTGGGAGAGATATCTAAGAAAATACAGGAAAGTAGGTTGAAGTGGTAAGGACATGCGATGAGGAGAGATAATGAATATGTGGTGGATGGATAAAGTAAACAAGATCTGAAGGAAAGGGGCTTGACTGGGGAGTAGATGCAGGACCAACTGTTTGGAGAAGAAGTAGTAGAAGATCCTCAAATAGCAGAATACTGTATTTTGTATTTTTAATCTTTTACTAGTAGGAAAAATCCCAATATGTCAGTCAGTCATTTTCCAACCCGCTATATTCTAACACAGGGTCACGGGGGTCTGCTAGAGCCTGGGCTACCACTGTGCCACTGTGCTGCCCATCCCAATGTGTACTACTGTATTATAAAATAAAAAAAAAAGTCAAATGCATTTAATTATTGATGTGTGCAATAGAACTATTAATATATGTTACTTTTTATTTTTTTACAGTGTATATACAAATACTATCATAACCCATCCATCCATTTTCCAACCCACTATATCCTAACTACAGGGTCACGGGGGTCTGCCGGAGCCAATCCCAGCCAACACAGGGCACAAGGCAGGAAACAAACCCCGGGCAGGGTGCCAGCCCACCCATCAGCCCACCACAGGGCACATGCACACACACATACACTAAGCACACACTAGGGACAATTTAAAATCGCCAATGCACCTAACCTGCATGTCTTTGGACTGTGGGAGGAAACCGGAGCACCCGGAGGAAACCCACGCAGACACAGGGAGAACATGCAAACTCCACACAGGGAGGACCCCGGAAGCAAACCCTGGTCTCCTAACTGCGAGGCAGCAGCGCTACCCACTGCGCCACCGTGCCGCACACCATATTTGATCCTTTAAATTCGATGTTTTTTCTTGTACATTGCACATCTCTGCTCCACTTTAGTGTTAGAGGTTTACTGACTTGTAATTGGTACTTTTTATATCTAATGACTTTAACATTATGGAACACACTGCTTTTTAATTGTTTTGTTAATTATTACTATATCTTTTACTTTTGTCTCTCACTGACAAAAAAGGCAATGGGGACAAATGGCGTAATAATTTAAACGTGATATATTATTTCTTGTTATTTTTCTGTAAACAGTATAGCTTTAAACGTTTTACCACTTTGCAATGAATGCCCGATTAATTTAAACATCATACCAAGACTCAATTCATATGTTGTATTACACTTCTTAGTTTGAAGAGCTCAGCATTATTATTAACTGGAGTCAAAGAGAAATAATGTAATGGAAGTAAGGGTTATCTGGAAACATTGTGTGGATTATTGCACAATCCGTCTTTTACCAGAGTTTGTCAAGATTGTTCAATACATAACTGTCTTCAGAGCTTCCACCCTATACGCCCTAAGAATGTTACAACCAGCTGCCCCTTTACGTATAAGATTTATGCATTGTCCAGACATGAGAGTCCTGAAATGGATTAAAATATTATAGGAAAACCATGCTGTCATAATCTAGATTTTTTGGTCTCTAAAAATATTTGAAAAATTTTGGGGGGGTATTGGGAGGCCAAGGAATCTAAATTTATTTTTTTGTTTCAACATGTCTTTAATGATATCTCTTTTTTTTTTCTTATTGGCACCACCTTTCTGTTGAGTGTTAGTATACTGTTGCTAGGTGTGAGCAACCAGAAATGTATGGTGCATGGCCATCACTAGGTAAAGGTATTAAGGTTAGCCTTTTCCACTTTCTGGTGGTCCAAGTTTTGTAGATGGAACCAAAAAAACCTAGCATTGTTTCTAAGTGTTATGATTGGATCCCTGGTTGTGACTTGGTTTCTGTTCTTTGACCCTGATTTCCATCCTTTGTATTAGATCATATGCTTTGTTTTGGCTATCAATTCCATTGCACTATTCTTAAAACTGTGAAGTTTGTTTCTTGTTCTAACCTTTATTTACTATATATTTGTCCTTTCAGTATTATCCATTGTTGTTGTTAGTGGGAGACACATACATGGTAAAAAAGTTACAAATTCAAAGGAAGTCCCAGAATATACAGTAACTTGAAAATACCTCACAAGGGAGAGAAACGTCAACTTTAGGCTTATAAATAAAAGTCAAACAAAATATCCTTAAAAATTAAGGATATTTGTTAACAAATTATAAAATCTCTCTATTATAATTAAAAAATCTTGGGAAGAGAGACGAGACGTAACTTTCTCAGAGAGACACTGTCACATCCTGCGAGATGAGACTTTGTGCCAAGAGATTTAACCACACCTGGGGCTAGAAATAAAAGACAAAGAGTAGATGATAAAGTAGAATTTTGTAAAGAATTCAAAAACGTTGGCGCAATACACATGCAGAGCAGGTTAGAGATAATGGAAGTACGAAAATTCAAAAGTCTCAAAAAAATGATAGTAAAGATAGCATTAGTGCAAACAAATGTAAATTATTACTCCATGAAATAATGGAACAGCAAAAAGAGATTGAATATATTGTTTAGATTTAAACTTTAAGTCAGAGATTTGTAGATAGTCTAATTCGTGTTGCCATCAGGGAAAAGTAGTGTTTCTCCCCAATGAAGAGGCGTATCAGTGAGAATTAAAAGATTTGTTGTTTGATGAAAGTGAAATCCCGTGAGAAAAAATTTCAAGCCCCGTGAGACAAGACTTTATGCAAAGAGATTTGGAAAAGTCCTTCCCACATCTAAAACATTTATAACCACACACACTTCAATCATTTCTCATTTGTGTGAATGCACACAAAAAAAGGGCAAAAAGAAATTCCCAAAAAAGGCAATCCATACCAAACAGGTCCTAATACTCTTTAAGCCAAAAATACAGAGCCAAGTATAAGTGAAAAAAACAGCAATTCCACTGTAATTCAAAATAACTTCAATGTTCCTCTGCTGAATCTCTCCTTCTTGGCTCAGTATAAAGTCAGAAGGAGGACACAGCAGCAGTGATCTCAGGGTGGTTCATTACCTTCATTTCGTGCAACAAATTTTTTGATTCCTCCAATTTCTAGTACATTAAATAGTTTTAACCTTCTTTGTTGTAGGGGTGTTTTCTTTTCGTCTTTTTCAGCCTCCTCTACCTCTTGTAACAGTTCTAAGTATTTGTCATTTGTTAGAACATTAAAATGACTTGATTTTTCACTTTTCAAAATCTCCGTCAAGAATCTCTTTCTCCACGCCCTTTGATATCTTTGTCCACTAGTCAAAGCTTCGTCCATAACAGTGAGACACACAAAAAATCAAAAGTATTAAATAAACAAAACAAACACGCAAGAATGAAATGAATAAAATGCATGGAACCAAACACACAAGAATGAAACAAATAAAACGCTCGACCCCTCTGCAAATTTATGGCTCACAGTAGAATGGTGACGGTGCACTGTGAAAGATGTAGAGATGGTGGCCAAGGTGGGGATTCCCCAAATTTGCAGGATCAGACATATTTAATGCTAAAAATTACACAAATCAGTTTTGACTAGGCCAAACTGGTTTATCCTATAGAGGGATTGCAGGCCAAAGTAGTTTAGAGTAGGATAAAGCAGTTTGTCCTGGGAGTTCTACATTGATTTCAGGATAATCTAATTTGGACTAGGCCAGACCAAGTCATCCTATCGCCCCTTTCGACAAATAGGTTTAGCCTATTCTAAACTAGTTTGTCCTAAAATCGGGTTTGGCTGGTAACAGAGACAATGGCTGGAAGGTGCTCAGTTCCCCTTTATAATCTATACCAACCATAAGAATCTAGTTTATTTGAAACTTTAATATTAGCTTCTTGCCAGGTGCAGTGGACCTTGTTTTTCAGACATTTTAATTCTGTGATCACGTACTGTCCTGAAAATAAAGAATGGAAAAACTAAACACAAATGTTTGCTCTGGACATTCCAGAGAAGTCCCAGAAAAAATAATGCCATCTGATGACTTTCTCTCTATGACTCTAGTGACTAATTCTGTGGAATTAATTGAACAAAGTAATAGTTCCAACCAGAGGAATACCCCAAATCAATCAGTACCTTAGGAAATTGTTTTCCCTACAGAATTTAAAGGTGAAGTACTTAGTTAGGGTCATTGGAACAATATCTTTGGACATCCAGGCATAAAGCATACCCAAGAATTAATACAATGCCGTTTCATTTGGGGTAAAAAATATAAAGATATCCACATCTATGGCATAGCATACAAGGTTTCTGCAAGAAAAAAATACTTTTGGTTTTCCAGTTGGTTTGTTACAGTTCCTTTTTCATAGATGTACCAACCTTACAAAATAATATATTCATTGTAGTGATTATTGACTGCTTTCTTAAAACCGCCAAACTTCATTCCTCTAAGGAGCTTCCTTAAGCTAAAGAACTTGCAAATGGTGTTTTCAACAGAAAATTTTAGATTACATGGTTTCTCCCCACCACTGTAATTTCAGATAGATAGCCTCAGTATGTTTCTCATTTTTGGCAGTTCTTCTGTGACAAAGTCCATTAAACTTGACTTAAAATTATTACTGCTGGTCAAATGATCCAGCTGAATAATTAAACTCTGACTTTGAAAGATTCATTAGATGCATAATTGACTTATTTCAAGGTAGATTGAGTAAGCTACTGGCATTGGATGAATTAATGAGGAATATGCTGTATCAATAAGGAACTAAAATGTGGTGTGAAAGGTTTAAAACTTAATCTGTTGAATCCTTGGTACCAAGTTTCATTGAATATCTCACTTGGCTTCATGCATCAAGGATCCAAGTTAAACAGAATATGAGGTAGTACAGTACAATTAATCACATTAAAATTGAAATTGTGATATGGACTCATGTGATAACTATTCCACTATAAGGCAGTTATTTATTACAACTAATATATGCATTGTGCCTTCATTTTTTTAACACATTTGTAGGGAGTTTTCTCACCAGTCAAATGAACTTGAACTACACACATATGGAACTTATGGTAAGACTGACCAATCAGAAACCTCTTTAATCAATCCAATTGATATTTGTTTTGAATTAGTAGCCTAGTATAGTGTGTCTATATTTGAAGATAACAGAATGATCTCATCTGTCGTTTATTCTGCCAATTTCCATATCAGTATGCTGCTGCTGGAGTATGTGAATTTCCCCTTGGGATTAATAAAGTATCTATCTATCTATCTATCTATCTATCTATCTATCTATCTATCTATCTATCTATCTATCTATCTATCTATCTATCTATCTATCTATCTATCTATCTATCTGTCTGTCTGTCTGTCTGTCTGTCTGTCTGTCTGTCTGTCTGTCTGTCTGTCTGTCTGTCTGTCTGTCTGTCTGTATGAGTACAACAGAGGAAGGGGAAGTTGGTGATCTGGTACTAAAAAGAAAAATCCACTTCTGTCATTTGGCAGTACTTTGTATTTGTCTGCTGCAGCACTGATCAGATGGATATATTGTGCAAAATGTGCAAACTTAAAGTTCCTAACCAAATACAACTAACTTATATCATCATCAAAGACAACACACAGAACTATACACTGAAAGCACTGCAAAAAAGGCACATGCAAATAAAAATACTGTAGCTGAATGCCTGGGTTGTGCCAAAGCAAACAATACCAGTACATTTTTGAGTGTCACACTATATAAGAAAATATTGAGGAGACATAAGAAAATCAGATGCTGTCACATATTTCTTAGCAAAACATACGGTACCCTTATATGCTGTTAGTAAAGAGGGATTTCAGAAACCAACCAGAAAAGTCAACAAGAAAGATAAATTGCCTTCGTGCAACTACTTCTTATAAACATCCATATGTGAACTGAACTGAAAATGCAAAGGTGGCGTTGAATCTGACATAGTGACACTAGATTATTATTTACCAACCACAGAGCTGTGGTCAAGTAGTACAACCAAGCCTTACATCAGCTCAGTGGTGCACAACATAAGTGACAAATTTGAACTGAAAAGTCACTGGGTGCAAACATTGTATTTCCCAGCAGATCATACAGGTGAAAATATTTCCCTAGGCCTGAAAGAAGCCTTGTCTGTGTGGGGGCTACGTAAGGAGTATTTTTTTGCCGCCACCACAGATAATGGATGTAACAAAGTAGTGGAACTGAATCAGTGGACCAGATTCCAGTACTTCACCCAAAGGCTTCACCTTCAAATCAAAAAGTTTAAGCAAAATATAACTTTAATACTTTGCATGTCGTATGAATCCCAATATTGTTTTTTAATTTAATGGCATCTATCACTTTTGTGTTCTTCTATGCTATATATTAAATTAGACTTAACATGATATCCATATGTGAACTGAACTGAAAATGCAAAGGTGGCGTTGAATCTGACATAGTGACACTAGATTATTATTTACCAACCACAGAGCTGTGGTCAAGTAGTACAACCAAGCCTTACATCAGCTCAGTGGTGCACAACATAAGTGACAAATTTGAACTGAAAAGTCACTGGGTGCAAACATTGTATTTCCCAGCAGATCATACAGGTGAAAATATTGCCCTAGGCCTGAAAGAAGCCTTGTCTGTGTGGGGGCTACGTGAGGAGTATTTTTTTGCCGCCACCACAGATAATGGATGTAACAAAGTAGTGGAACTGAATCAGTGGACCAGATTCCAGTACTTCACCCAAAGACTTCACCTTCAAATCAAAAAGTTTAAGCAAAATATAACTTTAATACTTTGCATGTCGTATGAATCCCAATATTGTTTTTTAATTTAATGGCATCTATCACTTTTGTGTTCTTCTATGCTATACATTAAATTAGACTTAACATGATATCCATATATAATTCTCATCTTAAAGCTAGTATGCACATTATAATTATTATGCATAAATATTTTAAATATTATATATTTATTAATTTAGACATGTTTCTTAAATTTGTCTCCAATTTACAATATAATACTTGCACCGAGAGGGATGTGCAATAAAATAGTGAGCTAATTGTTATTTGGTTATTTTAATTGGCTAATTCATTGGAGTGCTTTTCCTGTCAGTACCTGATCTGTGAATAAAATAACATGCATAACTGAGTATTAAAAAACAAAGGACAATCAATACAGAACCACAAAGTATTGTCGTAACATTCTCATTATAGTCAGTTAACCTTCCCTTCAAATAAAAATACTACAACGTCTTCTTTTTTTATTTAATAAAACGTGTGGGGTACAAATCTGGCAGGAGTACAGGTAGGTATTGACATCACACTTGTGTGAAGCAGATCAGACAGTGGTGTGAAATGTGATGTGAAGTACACTCACAGTGCAAATGTGCGAAAGATCTACTACACCTCTGTGATGTGATCTCACAAAGCATCATGGGGCACTGGGAAAAATTGTTAGTGTAAGCTGGCCATACAGCAAATTTCCATGAAAATATTTAGTCAACAGGGACACCGAAGAACACAACATATTTGCTGTAAAAAATGCTATGGTGAATTTCGTTGATCAACACTAGTAAAGAGTGGTGGTGTGTGTACCTTATAGTATATTATAGACTGCTTGCCTCCTGAATATACTGTATATGAAATGCAAAAGAGTATCAGACTTCAGCAAATTAACATCAACTGAAATCACTACACTTCGAATATGTCTAGTTCATACAATACCTCTTAAGCAGAATTCAACCTACTGTGTGTGCTGTGAATATGTCTATCAAGTGTCCCACAAAAATTTAAATCATATCTCCCGTAGTAAAACTGTATACATTGGAATAAACATCCAACAATGCCTCATAGTCCTCAAACTAAATCTGTTTTAACTTAAAGCAGATTGCTCTTTTGGGAGATGTGGGTGACAGATGTCCACTAAGTCATCACTTAATCTTCACTTACTTAAAGAAATATTTTTAACTTCAGCAAGCAAGCTTGCCAGATGCAGGGTATATTTCTGTTTCAGAATACTGCTTCATTCTTTGTAAATGAAGACTAAAGTAAAATAAAAGTACATAAAAATGCTTAATATACATTTTGTTCTTAGTCCTCCCCTGTCTACACTAATCGATTTATTCTGGCTAATTAACCTTCTGGGGACAAAGTTTCAAATAACAGTAGTTTTATTTACATTATACTTTTCACTATTCTTAGATAAAGCAGTAACAACTGACTGAATAAAGATAGATGTACTGCATTCAGAAAAAATGGAAGAATATACCTACAAAAACTGAATCACTGTTAACTTGAAAGCCTGAGAAGCTATTATTTGTTTGGGTGACCAGTTGTCAGAAAGACTAAAGAGACAGTCCAGCTGCGATGTCTGATGTATGTTAAAACTGCACAGCTGTTTGTTCATTTTTTTCTAAATAAAATGTTAAATAATAGCAGTACAGCTGTTTGTTCCTTTTTTTCTTAATAAAATGTTAAATAATAGCAATTCGTATGAAAGTGCCTAATAAAGTACAAAAGGTGTGTTTGATCTTCATGCTGGAACAGGCATTGTTAAGTTCAGTTCTGGAGTACCACTGTGGGTTCAGGTTTTTGTTCTAACCGGTTTTGTAAATAAATGGGTCAGCCTTACTTCTAATTAATCAGATTGTTTTAAATAAATTATAGGTAGTGAAGGAAAATTTGTTAGGTGTCAGGAGGCAAAATGACAGAATAATGAGCCTTAAAGTAAGTGTGAGGGGAGTACTAGTAAACATCATATGTGCATATACCCCCAAATTGGATTTGAAGAGGAAGAGAAAGAAAGGTTTTGGAGGTAGACGGAATAGTAGAAAGATATAATACCAGACAGGAAGAGCATGATTATTGGAGGAGATTTAAATGGATATGTGGGAAAGAGTAGAGAGGAATCTATGATGATACATGGTGATTGGGGAATAGCAGTGGGAAATTAGGCAGAGATCTGGTTAGTATATTATGCAATGGCTTTCGATATGGCAAGAGTCAATATCTTTTTTAAGAAAGGGGGAAAGTATGTGACATGTAGGAGTGGAGGCAGAGAGAGCCAAATTGATACAGAGAACGCATTTAAGGGAGGGCAACAATTGCAAAGTTATAAGTGGAGAGAGCATAGCTGAACTGCTCAAGTTAGTGGTAATGGTTTGAAAAGTTAAATGGACTACAAAAGGAAGACTGCACTGAAAAAAATGGAATGTCAGATTAAAATAAAAAAAATATGTACATCGGTTGCACATAATAAAATTGTTTCCATCAAAAATAATTTAATTATGCTTAATGGACTAAATTATTATATTCTGAAACAACATGATATTTTTATATAAAATGAATGAAACTTTTTCATCCATCCATCCATCCATTTTCCAACCCGCTGAATCCGAACACACATTCTCTCTTAAATTAATTATGTTAAATAAACATGGCTCATGTCAAGGGAAGACACGGGAAGCGAACCTGGGTCTCCGGACTGCAAGGGAGCAGCACTACCACTGCGCCACTGCATTTGTATTCATTCAATACAAATGAAAGTATAGAGTGGTGTACAAAAAAAAAAAAGGGATTTCAATTTTGACCTTAATTGAAATATTTAGTTGTTTTAAAAAATCTTTTAATTCTGATACTTTAACAAAACATTAAAAGAGAATTCAAAAAACACAAAACGAAGTAATATTAGTCTGTGTGATTAAGTATTTTTAATGAATATCTGAATATTTCTCATTGTGTGTGTGTGTGTTTTTATTTTTTTAACTTTTATTTCACTAACCTTTTGCTCTACACCAGCGATAATAACTCAAGCGAACAATCTGTTGCTTCTTTGAAAGTCACATGACTTTACCGCCAAGTTATCCAACCTCTGCTGATGATAAATCCGTTTGGTGCGTAATTTCCGGTGAGGACTAAATATAACTATTTTGACTTCTACCTAAATGACTGAAATTAGTATATTACACATCCCACAAGATTCAATAAATTAAACATGATCGAGTTATGTTCAAAAGTGGAACATAAACAATACATGTAATATAAAGTAAATACATTCTTGTAAATGTAACAACCTGCCATTTCCCTTTTTTTCAGTGTAGAGGAGGTAGTACCAAGGATTAAATGAAGGTGACTCAGGGAAGGAGAACTTTGAAAGCAGTTTAAGGAAAAGACAATGTAGAGAGTAAAGTCAAAGGCTTCCTCAATGAATGGTGGAAAAGAGAACAACAGAATTTTGTATAAAGTGGGAGTGTAGCTGTGTTTGTCCAAAATTACCAAAGTTCAGCAGCTTCTAGTTTGCTTCATAGGATGATTCAGACAGTAGTGTGACACGTGTTCAAATAATTCCACAAACCAAATATCGTTGTTTTAAAAGTTTTAGTAAAATTTCAAAGTCAAACAGTTCACACATTAAAGAAAATAAAAGTTTTTGTTTAAGAAAAGTTCTTTCTTTTTTCTCTACGCTTGGTCATGCAGTCATACTTGAGGCACGTTAAGCAAGTTAAGCACGGTCAGAAAACTGTATGCCATGTCCTATTTGCAGACATATCTAATAGTCCATGCTAGCAGTAAGACTGTTTCCTAAATTACTTAACTCTCTGTTTAAAAGATACTGTATTGCTAAGAAAGTTTTATTTCTTGTTATCTTGTAGCGGGTAAAAAAGGCAATTCTATATTCTAGGTAGCTATAAGAAACAGGTATTCTATTGAAATTAAGCACTTATATGAATTTAACATCAAACATTAACTTTCTAAGATTGGCTTTTACAGGGAGAAAAAGTGTTAAGAAAGCGATTTGAGAGAACATCCAGAAGATAAGGAAACAAGATGGTGGAATGGAGGAACAAGCAGCACTGTGGCCAAAAAGGATGCAAAGAGTAGGTGGGAAAGAACAGGAAGGGAACAAGACAGAAGAGAAATAAAGAGAGCAGTGGCAAGAGCAAAAACAAAGCCATTGAATGAGGTGTTTAGGGGACTAGAAGCTCCAGAAGGGAAGAAATAGATATTCACAATAGCAAAGGCTTGAGACAGTTCTAAAAAATATCTTACCCAAATCAAACAGAAAAAGAGCAAATGGTGAGTTATGCTAAGAGATACCAATAAAATTAAGGAAAAGTGTAACCCATACTTTGAGAAATTGTTGCATGAGTAAAATCCATGCATAATATTCAAAGATATAGTAACAAATGAGAGTGTAACAACAGTAGGAAAGAAGTCAAACAGGCATTGTAAAGAATGAAGAATGGGAAGGTAACTGGACTAGAAGCTTGGAGCATGGAAGAGTCTTGGGGAGGAAGGAATATTCTTGTTATAGGAGCTGATTTCAAGGATCTATTGTGAAGTGAAGGTGCCAGATCTGTGGAGAAATACCATGTTTGTGCCTGTATATAAGGAGAAGGGAGGCATCCAGTAGTGTGGAAATTATAGGGGTATAAAGCTAATGTCACATTCAATGAAAATATGGTAAAGGCTGATGAGAGATGATGATAGGGGAAGACCAGGAAAGGTACAACAGATGTGATTTTTATTTTGAGATAGAGTATGAAAAAATGTAGAGAGAAACAGAGGACTGCACAATGTCTTTATAGATTCAGAGAAGGCATATGATAGAGTTCCCTGCAAGAAATGTGGAGATGTAAGAGAGAGAATGGAGTACCAGAAGAAATATGTAAAGATAGTTAAGGATAGCATGTCTACACACAAGTGAGAAGTAGTATAGGAATAAAAGATGGATTTTCAATTCAAGTTATGTTATATTACAAGATTCACTTTTAAGCTCATATCTTTTTACTCAGGTTATGGATGTTATTGCTAGGTGTGATAAACCAGCCCAGCCACAGACAGACAGACACCGAATGTCCAGAATACACACGCTTTATTTCTCTCAAATGTGACAAACAGCACCACAATGTCTAAACCGGCCAACTCAGTCTTTTTCTTTCTCTATCTTTTATCCTTTCTCTCTAAGTTTTCAGCCACCTTCTTCTCCTCCTCCTCCTCCTCCTCAGGCTCCTGTCTTCTCCCTCCCAACTCTAGCCTCGAGTGAATTGCGGTGGCCTCCTTTATACAGCACCTGGAAGTGCCTAAACTAGCCAACTCAGTCTCTTTCTCTCTCTATCTTTTATCTTTACTCTCTAAGTCTTCAGCCACCTTCTCATCCTCCTCCTCAGGCTCCTGTCTTCTCCCTCCCAATGCTAGCCTTTATACAGCACCTGGAATTGCTCCAGGTATTTCTTGATTAACATCCGGCAGCACTTCCGGGTGTGGCGGAAGTGCTGCACACGGATTCAGCTCTTCTTCTGGCAGCACTTCCTGTTGTGGCGGAAGTGCTGTTGACCACCATTCTGGAGCTGTCCAGGTGCCCCCTGGCTGTGGCCACGTCCTCCCACTGGGTTGAGCATGCCCTCTCATGCTGCCCTCTCATGTTCTGGGGAAAATTCTGCCCCTCTCCCGGTCCTTCCTGTCTTCCGGCGTCCTGGTGGGGCAATGTCCCTGGACATCTGTCACATAGGATAACAGTAGATCAGGCCCCATGGTGCATGCTAATTGCAGATATCATTAGGCAATGTAGCACCACTAAGATCATTGTTAAAAGAAAACCAGAGCAGTTAAGCAGAGCTATGAAAGATGTACACCTTAAAATTAGTTTGAAAAAGGCAGAATATCTAAGATTTAAGGGACAAGAACAAAATAGAGAAGTTAACCTCCAAGGAGAAGGGCCTAAAAGGGTGGAATACAGTAGTTTAAATATCTTGGATATCTAAAAATAAACCACACAATGCAATCAGGTTGGACGGAAATGGAAAAACGTATCGGGAGTGTTATGTTGCAGAAGAATCAGTGTAAGAATGATGTGAAAAGTGTATAAAACCAGTGGTCAGACCAGCATTGTTGTATGGATCAGAAACATGGCCAGTTAAAAAGGTGTATGAAAGAAAACTTAATGCTAAAGAAATGAGTAGGATGTGTTGAGGAGGATGTGTAAAAAAGCTTGATAATATCAAGAATGAGAGAATCACAGGTACAGTTAAAGATGAAGATGAAGAAATTTCAAAGAAAATATAGAGAAGAAGATTAAAGTGTTTTGGGCATGTAATGAGAATATAGGTAAACAATATAGGGAAAAGAATCATGAATATGGAGGTGTTGGAGGACAGGAGGATGACCAATGAGAAATTTGACGGACTGCGTTAAGGAAGATGTATGGGAGAAAGGGGTGTCAGGTGAGACAGTGGGCAACAGAAGAGAATGGAGAAGTCTGGTGAAATATAGTGACCCCACATGACATTAGGAAAACCTTAGAAGAAGTTTAAGAAAACCAGTACATTATAAAAGAGCAAAATCTTTAAAAACAAGAAAAAGAAAAATAATTAATCTCAGTGAAACACAAACACATTCTAATAATCCATCCATCCATTATCCAACCCGCTATATCCTAACTACAGGGTCACGGGGGTCTGCTGGAGCCAATCCCAGCCAGCACAGGGCGCAAGTCAGGAAACAAACCCTGGGCAGGGTGCCAGCCCACTGCAGGGCACACACACACACACACACCCAGCACAATTTAGAATCACTAATACACCTAACCTGCATGTCTTTGGACTGTGGGAGGAAATCGGAGTACCCAGAGGAAACCCACGCAGACACGGGGAGAACATGCAAACTCCATGTAGGGAGGACCCGGGAAATGAAATCAGGTCTCCTAACTGCGAGGCAGCAGTGCTACCCACTGCGCCACTGTGCCGCCCACATTCTAATAATAATTTAGCAAACTAATTTTATAATTTTTGGATATAATTTGAGAAATTCTGAAAACATTTGCCCAGAGAAGGCAGGAGTCTAGTTAAAAACAGAATTTGGTTGGAATGAACACATAATTACAGTGTTTCACAGGATTGAACTTGAGAAACACTGCATTTCAGCCTTTTACTAGTTAGCACATAAGTTAATCTGACATTGAAGTACCGGTAGCTGCTTCCCTTTAAGATTCACAGAAAGAAGAATTAAAAAATAACATTGAAAAGAAAGTATGGTATTTAAAGCTATAGGAAAAATGACTAAGTTCTCAATTTCTTTTAAATGCAAATAATCATATTTGGGCATTTTTTGAATGTAAATTAAGAGAAGCTGAAAGTCCAGCTAATAAACAATTAGATCATTTAGATTTAAAAGTCTTATGAAACTAATTGAAATTACTTGTAGCTACAGTGGTGCCCTAGTACTGATAATTCCAATAACATCAGAACTGCAGCGATATCTTTGATGAGTAACACTGGTGCAGATCATATTCTGGTCTCTTTCATACCACAAATCCATTATCGACAATTTTAATGCATTGGCACTTCACTCTAGTATTACATCACCATTCTTGCTCTATGTAAGAGATTCCTATTAATTTTAATGTTGTTGTTTAGTAATATATACAGGTAATTATGTTAGACTGACTTGAGTATACCTTTGACTCCAAATTGGTAATGACATCTGAAGTGCTGTGTAACAGTTCATTGATATGCTGGCTTAACTGGTCAGCTATGCTAACACTGTTTTTCCTGCTGAGGCAACAATCTGCCTCTTATTATTGAATTGTTGATGAGAATACACTATCCTCCTTAGATCTGTTTGACCAGAGAATGAAAACTAGTATTTACATTATGAAACAAAAGATTTAATCTATAACTATTAGTCTAACAATACTGACATATTATTGCTCAACCATGAGTGATAAGAAGGGCAGTCTCGGTCTAGTTCTCCAGACTATCCTAAGTGACAGATATTAATCTGAAAGAGAAATGAAATGCTCCAGGAGTAAAATGGTACTGGCAGTGTACACATGGCCCAGGAGTCTTAACTCACAAATGACTAAGATGTTCAGTGCTCATATTTACTGTACAGCATTTCTATATATTTCAGAATGTGGCAAAGGCCTTATTGTGTCCAATAATACTCTTTTCACAATGTATTCAACTACATCCACTTACCACATATGAAGCTTTACACTGTGCTTCAAAGAAACACACCTTTATACTAAGTATAAAAATATCATAAGTTATACACTCCAGAGATAAAATGGTTCCCAAGTATCAACTTTATTACTACAGTTTTGTGTTGGTTCCCTGTCTACAGCAGCCTCCTCTACCACATCATGGTGCTATCCTGCTCAGCCTAAGGAAAGCTCCTCTAGCTCACCAGGTAATTTATGACAGTGTACCACACAAATCTATTATACTATATTCAGTTTCTCCATTGTAGGAAAACACCATGACAGACAAGACAGTAAAATATGAAATATTGAAAATAAATAATCCAATGATTTTCCCAGTTTCTACATGTTCTTGTAATATTTGGACAATTAAGAATGGATGATAGTAGAAGGTAATTATTTTTAAACTGCACTACTGTTAAAGATTACTATTCTCATGTATAGGATGGACTGAAAGAGGATTCACATTAAAATGGGAGCTACAGTATGATGCTTTGGTGACCTTCTTGGTGCTTGCAAAACTGCAAGTTAAGACACAGAATAACAAAGAAAGTAAGATGGATGGTTACCTCTGGGGAAGATGCTGAATAGGAATAAGAATTTGAGTAGAATTATAGAGTAAATGCTGAAGATCAGAATCGGAATATTCCTTCCAATGAGGTAGTCTAAATGTGAAATATAAGTTGATTTGTATTTGATGTTATTAAGTCATTTAAAAATCATAACTCCAACATCCAACTCCTCTGTTCGCCCCACACATGCATATATACATTATATTCAGTATGGTGAACACCTGAGACAACTATAAACTGAAATAATGTGGTTCTAAAAGATCATTTATTAACACAAATAAAAATACAAGGGTAAGATGACTGCTGAAAGAAATTAAAGTAACCAGTAAACAAGAAAATAATAAATCTACTGCCACCCTCACTCACAGATATTATCCCCTAACTGTGAGACAGAATGTTTATTTAACTTCTCCACATTAATGCACAATACAAATGCTCTTTTCTCATCTCAACAATGTATTTTAGGACAGACTAACATTATGCATTCTTTTCATATGGCTAGAACACAGGTCCGGGCTTAAAAGTCAGGGCCAAACACTTTTAATGCCAGCTAAAACTCTCAGTTTGCCTGATGGGGTCCCTCTGTGAAATGCAGACTCTGTGTCTTATCTGATATTGATCACAGACCATGTTACACTCAGGGATAGCTCTTAGAGGTACAGGCTGGATGTTCAAGTTAAAACAAAGGCCCAAACCTCAGGTACTGACAACCTTGAGTGTCACAATTTTGCACCAGTGGTCACCCTAAAATGATGGGGTTATGTGCTCCCAAGAAACCAGACCTCTATTCCTTCCTTTAAAAACCCTCGTAAGACCATAACTCATGGCTTCTTACATCAAGCTCATTGCTTGACCAGGCCGTTACGTCTGCTTTATTGCAGAGCCCTAAATGCTTATAGGGTGGCAATAATGAAGGTGGAGCAAACCTTTCTACTCCAAAAGGGTAATCAAGGTTGGGCTAAAAAAATGTATTACTGTCTGTAACAAGAGTTGCATGAGGGGTGACATTAGTCCAAACCTTGCTAAGCAAAGGGAGTACCCAAGCAGCTGGAAGACCGTATACGAGAGGTCACTCATTTGTTTTGCTAAAAAAGGAAATTGACTTATCACCAATTGCTCAGAAAACCTAATTTTGCTAGCAACCAATACTACAGTGTGTGTAAAAACCTTAGAAGATAAACTGCAGTACCATTCACAACCACAAGTCCCTAGAAAGCCAACCAGGAAAGGAACAAAGCATTGCATGCATCAAACCATAAGTACAACTACTTTGATTTTGAAAGCTATTAACTGTAATTTAATAGATAGGACAAAGCCAGCTATAATATTATGATATTAGTGTCACTGTAGTCATTGTAACTAAAAGGTAATAACCTTGTGAAAGATAAGTTCTGGCTATTATGAGTTTCTTATCCTAAATGCAGTAAGAAAATGTACAGCAGCATCTCACACACATAGAACTCTGTGTGTGGAGTGGTGGCAATCCAGAAATTACTAGCTCAAGCAAATAAATACCACCATGCAAACAAGACCTTAATATATACTTAAAGAACTTATCCATCTTGAACACATGAATTGAAAGACAAGAATTCTTAAGTTTTGTGCCTTTTTCTGTAAGAAAGGATATGTTTGATCTAAGCCAAGACATAAAATTCATAAGTTATGTGCTTTGTTCAATAGGAGAGAACAAGTCAACTAAGCTTTCATGATTGTATGCATTGTGTTGTTTGTTTGTTATTGTCTTTCGTCTATATAGTCAACTATATACGTACATATGAGGGGCTGTTCATGAAAAAAATATTGGTTCATAAATATATAAATTAGTTCATATATATATATATATATATATATATATATATATATATATATATATATATATATATATATAGGTTCAGATACATTGGTTTGAATATATACATTGGTTTGGATATATTTGTTCAGATATATAAATTGGTTGATATATATATATATATTTTTTGATATACAATGGTTTAGATATATGTATTGGTTTAAATAGATATACAGTAATCCCTCACTATATTGCGCTTCGACTTTCGCGGCTCTATCGCGGATTTTATATGTAAACATATTTAAATATATATCGCAGATTTTTTCTGGTTCGCGGATTTCTGCGAACAATGGGTCTTTTAATTTCTGGTACATGCTTCCTCAGTTGGTTTGCCCAGTTGATTTCATACAAGGGACGCTATTGGCAGATGGCTGAGAAGCTACCCAACCAGAGCGCGTATTACGTATTAAATAAAACTCCTCAAATATATTGTGAGCACAGGGGCTGTTCGCACCCCTAGAGGATACGGCCGCTCCTCAAAAAATGCTGAAAGATTACCTTCACATTGCTCTCTTCCTTGCTGGGCTTACATATGGCAGCTTTGTCAAGCAATATGCTTCCCGCACTGTGCTTCGGATACTTAAAAAATCAAACAGCACGTATTGATTTTTGATTGTTTGCTTTTCTCTCTCTCTCTCTCTCTTGTTCTGACATTCTCTGCTCCTGACGGAGGGGGTGTGAGCAGGGGGGCTGTTCGCACCCCTAGACGATATGGACACTCGTCTAAAAATGCTTGAAAGATTACCTTCACGTTGCTCCCTTCTGTGCAGCTGCTTTGTCAAGCGACATGCTTCCCGCACGGTGCTTTGCATACTTAAAAGCTCGAAGGGCACAGATTGATTTTTGATTGTTTGTTTTTCTCTGTCTCTCTCACTCTCTCTGACATTCTCTGCTCCTGACGGAGGGGGTGTGAGCAGAGGGGCTGTTCGCACACTGGCCTAGAGGATACAAACGCTCCTCTAAAAAATGCTGAAAGACTACCTTTACATTGCTCTCTTACTTGCAGCTGCTTTGTCTGGCAGTGCTTCGCATACTTAAAAGCCAAACAGCCCTATTGATTTTTGTTTGCTTTTTTCTCTCTCCCTCTGACATTCTCTGCTCCTGACGCGCACTCCTTTGAAGAGGAAGATAAGTTTGCATTCTTTTAATTGTGAGACGGAAATGTCATCTCTGTCTTTTCAATGGAGCACAGTTTAAACTTTTGAAAAAGAGACAAATGTTTGTTTGCAGTGTTTGAATAAAGTTCCTGTCTCTCTACAACCTCCTGTGTTTCTGTGCAAATCTGTGACCCAAGCATGACAATATAAAAATAACCATATAAACATATGGTTTCTACTTCGCGGATTTTCACCTTTCGCGGGGGGTTCTGGAACGCAACCCCCGCGATCGAGGAGGGATTACTGTATACATCATTTCAGATGCATCCATTCAGATATATATACAGTATATTGGTTGAGATAAATTCATTTGGATATATAGGTCGGGTCAGATATATACATCAGTTTGAATAGAACAGCTGGAATTTACGGATAGGCATGGCATGGCCACCTAAGTTTAGCATCTCCGTTTCGCTTCATCATTGCTTCAACATTGTTGTCATCATTGTACATATTTTATACAAATAGCATATGCCTGTCGATCACTTTTTATTTTGTAAGCTGTCTTGGATGGGGGTCCTCGATTCCAAGGCACTATTCTTTCATTATTCAAAACACTCATATGTATACCTGCCTTCTTGTCCCACTCTAGCTCATTATGCCCACCTCACTTACTCCTTCTTGTTCCTTCCATGACAGATTCTTCTCAAAAGCCAAGTTATCAGAAAGCATTGATCACAGCCACATTTTTTTCATCTCATGAAATGTTTTTTTATCATTGACCAAAAGCTGCATGGTCATTTCTGTTATTCCTTATTGGCAGTGTTTCATTAAAGGGCAATCTAAGTCAGGAAGGATAAGAGCCCCATTTTCTGAAAGGATGATCCTCTATATGAAGGAAAACAATGGAGTTGTGCTGTTTCTTCTGAATGTTGATAAGTGATCAGGGATCAAAATGATCAGAATATTGCTGCTTCACAAATTTCTGATGCTTAACTTTTTTTTATAGTAAAACTGACAAAACCACACACACTCAAACTCACACATCGTTGGTTGCACACACTACTGATTGTCCTGACTCTACAGGAAAACAGGAGACCTGAATTTGAGAGTAAACCAGGAGAAGTGGTAAAAGGCTAAAACAAAAGAAAATAAAAATAAACCGTAGCAACCATAACCCAGACTAGAGGCAAATCAAAGTAAAGAAAAAAAAAAACAGGCAATAGGTTCTAACCAAGTTATACAAGAAAAGGAAGTACATGATATCTAAATGAATGCAAGGAAATTTATCTACAGATCAGATAAGGTGCTTAGCGAAAGGCTGACATTTTATGCTTGTTGTTGATCAAGTCAAGATCTTGACCCCGGTAACCCACTCCCTAGAGACGAGGGACATAACCCTTGTTAAAGAAACAGGCTACAAAGCATTTGTTTACAACCTAAATCATGACACTGATTAATTGTATCTGTCAGGAGCAATCATTTTTTTGCCCCATAAAATGTTACTTCATTATTAATAGAAAGCAGCATGGTGATTTCTATTATTCTTTATTGGCAGCATTTCATTTAAATGTGATCTATGTCAGAAAGGAGTAAGAGTTTCTTATTCTGAAAGGATGATCTTCTTTTAAAGTGTTAAGCATTTGCACATGTACGGGTCACATATAAATACAGCATATCTAAACTGATTTATATATGTTTTAACTTGAGTATATACTGTATATACTGTATATGTAAACCAATGAATATATACAGTATTTAAACCGATCTATCCCAATGGATTTATATATATCCAAACTGGTGTATATATTGTATATCTAAACCAGGTGTCTCCAACCTTTTTTCCCCTGAGAGCTACTTTTGCAAAATGAAAATGGACGAGAGCTACTCATGTTTTCTAACATTTATTCTCATAGCTTATTTCACCCCAAACAAACTAAATAAGCATGTTTTGCCTGAACATTTACGAAATGTTGATGTCCACAACTCACATTTTGCATTAAAACATCACAAGAAATATTTAGTTCACTTGCAAGTGCATTTTGTATGTCTATATGCATTTTCTAGTATATCTCACACTACTGAATTAAAACATGAATGCTGTCAAAATAAACAATACAATTACAAATACACAGATATTACTTGTTCATTTGCCATTCTGTTACATGTCACTGTTTCACTTCACAAGAGTATTCACATGTCCAGTTGCGTGTGTGATGCGTTTTTTAGTTAGTGAGATGACTGGCACTGCATGGAGTCAACAAGAGAGGTGTATGGTGGAGTGTAGCCACACAGGTTCACTCTTATGGAGTCATTTAAATGTTCATCTGTCATTCTTGTTCTGAACTTTGATTTCATGACATTCATGTCAAAAAAGGCAGACTCACAGAGGTATGTAGACCCAAACAAAGCAGACATTTTCAGAGCTGCTTGGTGAAGATTCTTATAGTTATCTGGCTCTACTAAGCTTCAGAAATGCTGAGAATGCTGTTGAGACTTTATCTGCACATTATTTTGAAGGTTTACTAATATATAATATATAAAATTCAATGTCAGTCTGTCTGTATGTCTGTCTGCTTTTCAAGAGAGAACTACTTAAAGGATTTAGATTGGGTTTTTTTCTATAATTTACTTGAACATTCTGGTTGATTTTGCAACTTCTCTCATTTTGCTATGTATCATATTTCACTTGCAGTACCGATTTATTTGCGCAAATCTGAGAAAAAGGCAGCAGGCCGAGGGGAGGGGCCTTCCTCACTCACTCATCAGCTTCAGGGCGTGTACCTTAACTCAGCTTAGCTAGCGAACGAGAGAACAATTGAATTCAAGTTTGTTTGATATTTTAAATAAAGTGTTACTTACTGTAGGTCTTGTTGAGTTTGAGTCAGGATATTCTCTTAAGTGTATGCCACATTGAACAGGTAGATTGCAATTCAGATTGTGGATTGTGATATGATTTATTGGAATGATCGCCCACCCCTAATTTGATTTACCAAGTTTTCAAATTTATGTAGGATGCGTTAACCCTTTGGTGAGCTACTTGGAAAGGGATTGCGAGCTACCGGTAGCTCACGAGCGACGTGTTGGAGACCCCTGATCTAAACCAATGTATATATATCTGAAACCAGCTTATATAAAAGGAGTAACACATTTCAAATGCTTATTCTATAAAAACGTGTAAAGATAAAATACATTTTCATTATGACACAAAAAAGGGTATACAAAATAAATTTTTTTCACTGTGTTTTAAAAATTATGTCTTTGAGGTGGTGACCGTCATTAGCGATACACTCTTTGAGACAATTTCTGAATCCGTGTATGACTCATTTGGCCGCTTCAAGGGGAATAGCGGCGATTTCATTGAAAATAGCGTCATTGAAGGCTTCAGTGTTTTGAGGTTGGTGTGTGTATACCTTCGACTTGAGATATCCCCACAAGAAGAAATTTCACGGACTGATATCAGGCGAACGTGAAGGCCAACCAACATCGCCGCACAGAGAGATTAGCTTCCCCAGAAACATCTCCTGCAAAACTTGCATGGATCTCCGCACTTTATGAGCTGTTGCTCTATTCTGTTCAAACCAAGTATCCACCACATCCATTTTTTTCAGTTGGGGCCTCAAAAAGCTCCCTAGCATTTCAAAGTAAAATTCTGAAGTGATGGTGACCATTGTTCCCCCCTCCTTAAAAAAGTAAGGGTCTACAATGCCAAATTCTGCAACGGCGTACCAAATTGTAACACGCTCACTGTGCAGGGGTCTCTGATGAAGTTAACGAGGATTGGTTTCAGCCCAATAGCGAAAGTTTTGCTTATTTACACGACCATTCAAATTGAAATGTGCCTCGTCACTGCACATGACGATGGAATCTCGATGAACGGTTTGCAGAATGTTTGCGCACAACTCTCTATGGCCCTCCCAGTCTCCCTCAGTGATTTCCTGCTCTACTGTCATTTTGTATGGATGGAAATTAAGGTCCTCTTGCAAAATCCTCCTCAAAGACATGTTGGAAATGCCTAAGGCAGAAACATGTTTGGGCGCTGAACATCTAGGAGACTACAAAATTGATGCCCTTTCAGCTTGGATGTTTTCAGGTGTTCGTACAGTCCGAGTATGGCCTGGAGATTTTCCATTCAATGTTGTACCCGTCTGTCTAAATTTAGCCACCCACTGAAGAATTGTTTCCGAGTAGGGGCTTCACCGTTAGGGGTAATGCGGAAATGCGTTCGGAAGATGCCTTGCGTAGTGATGATAGATTCCTTGTTTTTGAAGAACGCTTCAACAGCAAAAGCACAGTGCACACTGGCATGTTGCTGACTGGAATCTACAAGGGATTGCACATCAAAGGGCCCCCACCCCAACCCCCTCGGCTGCCTCTACCTCGTGCAATGACCTTGAGAAATGTGGTACTTCATTTTGGCTCACTCTGTATATATCTAAATAAGTCTATCCATACAGATTTATATATATCAAAAATGGTGTATATATATATATATACTGTATATACTGTATATATATCTAAACCAATGAATGTATATCTGAACAGTTGTTATGAAGATATATCTGTGCCTAGTGGAATTCAGTGTCCTTTCTCATTTGGTGCAGGTGCACTGTGATTGTTGCTGATTTGCTCGTGTTTGCACATCTTTGCATGCCATATCTGTTTTGATTTAACGCATGCTCCATGCAAAATGCCATCATATCTGCCAGTAAACATGCACATGCAGTCGACTCCCTGCCGTTACCTCACGCACAGTGATGTCATGATGGCTACACTCTAAGGTTGCAGGGGTATTGCACGTTATTGTCATTTCACCGGGGTGCTCTTTGATTGACGACAGACAATAAACTTTGTTAAAATGGTATTGAAAAATGCCACTTGTTTGGATTTTCAGTCATTTTGGCGCGCTTACTATATGTTCTGTTACCAATAAATTTTTCAACTGGGAGCTCATCAACAAAGAAAATGGAAAATAAGATTTAGTAAAATATCAATAATTCACTACTTGATACCCAAAAACTGCGTACAAAGACATTTACAAGACATATCATTAAAGTAAATTTAGTAATCCACTTTTACGCTATAAGTGATCCCTTGCTCTTAAACATTTACACACGTAGTTGTTCCTGAGGATCAAGAAAGGAAAAAAAATCCACCACAAAGACTTTGTTGTTGAACTCAAATGGCATCTCTGCCATATCAGTGATAAACGAAGTTTGAAAGAAATACTTTAAGTTCTATCAAACTTATGTCTCATCCACTGGTGGAGAAACTCACTTCCATGGCTGAAGTAGAGCCATAGAATTGAGCGCCCTATGAATGCTGATTACAAAATTAACACTGGAGAGGTAAAAATATGCAAATTGAGATAAAAAGATTGTAGGTAGTCTTCTATATCATTTTCTTCTCCATAATGCTACTGCATCGCATCTACTAGAGGGAACACTCATTTCCACACCAGCAGCAAAGGCATAGAAATGCGTGGCCCCTGTCAGCTGCTTACAAAATTAGCACTAGACAGCTAAAATTCTTCAAAATGTGTTTTAAATGGATATAGAACATATTTTAAATCACTTTCATGTCTGCTGTGACCTTCTGTTCCACCCGCTGGAAGGGAAACTTATTTCCATGGCTAGAGCAGAACCGTGCCATAGAAATGTGTGCCCCAAAGCTGCTGTTTACAAAATAAACACTAGACAGCTAAAATTGTACCAAATCTATTTAAAGGAAATCTTTTACATCACTTTATTCTCTACTGTGGCCTTTCATCTCATTTTCTGGGGTGAGCATTTATTTCCATGGCTGGAGCACAACTGTAGAAATGCATGTCCCTATCTTCTGTTTGAAGGATTAATACAGGAATTTAAAAAAAAAGTTCAAAATTTATTTAAAAAGATTGAAGGAAGTTTTCTTTATCTCTATCATGTTTACTGTGCCTCTCTATCCCATCTACTGAAATTGATACTTATTCCCTCAACTGGGCCTTTGCTGTAGAAATATGTGCCCCTTGACTGCTGCTTACAAAATAAAGACTAGACAGCTAAAATTGTTCAATATGTATTTGAACAATTTTATATCACTGTGGTGCTCTGTTCCTTCCACTGGAGGGGACATTCATTTCCATGGCTAGAGCTGTGTTGTAATAAAGTGGGCCCCTATTTGCTGCTTTTAAAATCAACACTGGAATTGCAAAATTTTCCAAAATCACTTTTTCACTTTTAAAAGTTCACAGGCACTCTTTAGTAGCACTTACTTTTCCATTGTGCCCCTCTAATTACTTGACACCCAATAACTGTACAAAGACATTTAAAAGACTGCTGTTCATTTCCATGACCGAAGCTAACCTTTAGAAAAATCAACAATTCCAGAGTCTTTTATTAACTATGTCAAATGTTCTTAAACCCATATAAAGCTGATAAGACTACTTCCAAGATATATGCCACTGTAGGGTATCAAAAAAGTCAAACTGATTAGGAAATTTTGAGATCGCAGTTTGTTTAAAGTATATTAAGCAAAATATAATTCATAATAATTCATAAGCATTTAGACAGTGACACAACTTTCATAACTTTGGCTCTGTACACCACCACAGTGGATTTGAAACAAAGTAATCAAGATGTGATTGAAGTATATATTTTCAGCTTTAATTCAAGGGGTTTACCAAAAATATTGTATAAGCTGTTTAGAAAAGACAGACATTTTTATACATGGTCCCCCCATTTTGGCTCAAAAGTATTTGGACAAACTAACATAATCATAAATATAATGATTTTTTTCAATATTTGGTTGAAAATCGGGTGGCACGGTGGCACATTGGGTAGTGCTGCTGCCTCACAGTTAGGAGACCCATGTTCACTTCCCGGGTCCTCCCTGCGTAGAGATTGCATGTTCTCCCCGTGTCTGCGTGGGTTTCCTCCGGGTTCTTCCGGTGCATTGGTGATTCTAAATTGTCCCTGTGGTGTGTGTGCGTGTGTGTGTGCCCTGCCCGGGGTTTGTTTCCTGCCTTGTGCCCTATGCTGGCTTGGCTCCAGCAGATCCTGTAGTTAGGATATAGCGGGTTGGATGATGGATGGATGGATGGATGGTTGAAAAACCTTTGCAGGCAATGACTGCCTAAAGTGTTCAACCAATGGCCATCTCCGCCCTAGTGACACTTTTCAAGGCCTTCATTAAAGCTGTCTTCAGTTCCTTCTTGTTAGTTGGACTTTCTGCCATCAGTTTTGTCTTCAGCAAGTGAAATGCATGTCCAATTAGGTTGAGGTCAGTTGATTGACTTTGGGCATTGAAGAATATTCCACTTGGTTTGCTTTCACAGTATGTTTTGGCTTATTGTCCATTTGTACTGTGGAGCATCATCCTATCAGTTTTGCAGCATTTGGCTGAATCTGTGCAGACAGTATATCCCTGTACACTTCAGAATTCATCCTGCTACTTCTGCCAGCAGTTATATCATCAATAGATGTTAGTGACTGACCTCCATTCACAGCTAACAATGATCATGCCATAAAAATGCCTCCAACATGTTTCACAGATGATGTGGTCTTCATTGGATCATGAGCTGGTCCTTCTGTTCTCCATACTCTTCTCTTTCCAACATTCTGCTATGTATTGATCTTAGTTTAGTTTGTCCAAAGAAAATTGTTCCAGAACTGGACAGGCTTTTAAAAAATGTTTTCTGGCAAAGTCTACTCTGTCCTTCCTAAGCTTTTAGTTTACCAGTGGTTTGTATCTTGTGGTAAACCCTCGGTTTTTATTTTCACAAAAGTCTTCTCTTGATTGTAGGCTGTTCTTGGATTGGCTGAATATTGTGAAGGGGTTCTTCTTCACCAAGAACAGAATTCTGCAATCATCCAGCACTGTTGTCTTCTGTGGTTTCCCAGACCTTCTGGTGTTGCTGAGTTCACCAGTGTGTTCCTTCTTTTTAAGAATGTACAAAATACTTGATTTGACCACTCCTGGCATTTTTGCTATCTCTCTAAATGGTTTGTTTTGGTCAGCTTGCATTGTCAGAGAGTTCACAGTGACAGCTTCCCATTGCAAATTCCACACTTTGAATCAATTCCAGATATTATCCCTGCTAAATAGTTAATGAAATAATGAGGGATCTGGTCACACCTGGCTATGGACAGCTTGTCAGTCAAATGTCCAAATACTTTGGAGCCCCTGAAAGTGGAGGGGGGATGGTGGAAGGGGGAGTGTTAAGGGTGGCAATGCAGAAAAATGGCAGTCATTCCTAAATGGCTCATACAATACTTTTGGTAAACCCCTTAAATTAAAGCTGAAAGTCTGCACTTGTGTTTAGGTATACAGCCAAAATTAAGAAAATTGTGTCACGGTCCAAATACTTAATGCACAAACATAAATTGTAACCACTGACAATTATTTAGCCACATACTTGTGTTTTCCATCAAACAATTCCAATGTGTACACAAAGTAGGAAATAAAACACAAATTCTAAAGTTAGCATGACTGTTGAAGGAAAAATGAGTGTTGGAATCTATTCTATGGAGTTTTCATAAATGAATCATATGTTTTGAGGTTTCTTGATATCTTTTATAATCATCCATCCATCCATCCATTTTCCAACCCGCTGAATCAGAACACAGGGTCACGGGGATCTGCTGGAGCCAATCCCAGCTAACACAGGGCACAAGGCAGGAACCAATCCAGGGCAGGGTGCCAACCCACCGCAGGACACACACAAACACACCCACACACCAAGCACACACTAGGGCCAATTTAGAATCGCCAATCCACCTAACCTGCATGTCTTTGGACTGTGGGAGGAAACCAGAGTACCTGGAGGAAACCCACACAGACATGGGGAGAACATGCGAACTCCACGCAGGGAGGACCCGGGAGGCGAACCCAGGTCCCCAGATCACCCAACTGCGAGGCAGCAGCACTACCCACTGCGCCACCACATCAATTCCCAACTTGGTCACTGTCAGAATAAGTCATTTTCTGGGTTTCACTATCCATCTGAGACTTGGCATCAGGCTGGGTGGCACTTCTAAACTGTAGTAGTGTGAGTAAGTGTGAATGTGGCAAACACTAAACTGGTATTTCTTCCAATCTCAATTTTTTGCCCCTTGGCCCATGCCTATTGTGGAAGAATCATTTTAGGGTAACATAGCTTTCATCTTAAAGAAATAGCATAAAGGGTTCTTAAATGTCAGAAACCATCCAACCTGACAGAACTGGAGAGGATCTGCAAGGAGGAATGGCAGAGGATCCCCAAATCCAGGTGTGAAAAACTTGTTGCATCTTTCCCAAGAAGACTCATGGCTGTATTAGCTCAAAAGGGTGCTTCTACTAAATACTGAGTAAAGGGTCTGAATACTTAGGACCATGTGATATTTCAGTTTTTCTTTTTTAATAAATCTGCAACAATTTCAAAAATTCATTTTTTTGTCTGTCAATATGGGGTGCTGTGTGTACATTAATGAGGGGAAAAATTAATTTAAATGATTTTAGCAAATGGCTGCAATATGACAAAGAGTGAAAAATTGAAGGGGGTCTGAATACTTTCCGTACCCACTGTATATATATTTCTAAAGTCACCCATTGCATGGTTGTACTCGAGTCCTAATCTAGGATCCTGAGTTGGTTTGTCATGTGGTGGGTGCAGCAATGCGCTGTAACAGCCCGTGCTCCTAACCTCTCCTCTCCTCTCTAAACCAATGTATATCAACCAACATACATATCTCAACCAATGTATATATCTGAATGGATGTATTCAAACCAATATATATATATTCAAACAAACGTATCTCAACCAATGTTTATATATCAGAACGGACCTATACAAACTAATGTATATATATATATATATATATATCTCAAGCAGTGTATGTAACAGAACAGATTTATTCAAACCAATGTATCTGAACCGATATATATAATAGCCGTCCCCCACTGCTTTGCCCGCATAGTAGTGAAACAGGACAAATTTTAAAAATCAATAAACAAAAAGGTATCGCTAGCTAATCAGAGGCAAGTTACACTCCAAAACACAGAGGTAGACCAACTCCCCACTCCTGATGTCACGCTTCCCCCTCCCCTTGGCCCGCAGCCTCTGTCTCTGATTATGCGCAAATATATCACTCCTGCAAGCAAACTATGATTCTTAGCACGATGAAAGAAGTCGCAAAATCAACTGGAATGTTTAAGCAAATTATAGAAAAAAACTCGATCTAAATCCGTTAAGTAGTTCTCTCGTGAAAAGCGGACAGACATTCAGACAGACAAAACAGATTTTATATATATAGAGATATAAATACACACTTGCATATATCTATCTATCATCCTTTTGTTATTAATAAATTGTATTGTTTTGTTTATTGTAACAAGTGTGTCTGGGTTATTTGTGAAAGTTATTCTATGGCTACATTCTATAGCTTTCTCAGGAAAAATAAAGTATTGCAGAATTAATTTACTCATGTAAATTTATCTGCGGTGGGTTGGCACCCTGCCCGGATTGGTTCCTGCCTTGTGCCCTTTGTTGGTTGGGATTGGCTCCAGAAGACCCCCGTGACCCTGTGTTCGGATTCAGCGGGTTGGAAAATGGATGGATGGATGTAAATTTATTATGCTTGATCAGGGGGTCTTAGGATCAGGTTAGACCCAAAACACAACTTCTCATTCGTAATACTACAGCTTTTTAAGTGGATCCTGCGTACTAACACTAATGCAAGAGTCTAATAAATTACTGTTCAGTGTCTGCACAATGTTATGAATGGACCAACCTAAAAATTATTTTCTTGATTTAGCAATGACTTTTCTGAGAAGTCAAGCAAAATGACACCTTTTATTGAATAACTAAAAAGATTACAATATGCAAGCTTTCGAGGCAGCTCAGGCCTCTTCTTCAGGCAAGATTAATTTATTGTTATTTAAAATATTACTTGTGGAGTTTATTAATTTTTTCCTCATTGGAGTAAAGTTTATTTTTTTGATTTTATGCCAATATTGTTCCACAACACCAAATCTGTTTTGCTTATGGGCACTGTCCTTTCATAGTTTGCTGCTGGGGAGCGCAGTTCTGCTCGTTTCAATGTTTGATGTTATCTGCATGACAGTTCAGATACTGGTGTGACACACCATTTACTATCCACAATTTCTGTCTCAAATCTCATGCTTTCCCTTTTTCACTGAGATTTTTCTTTACATTCAGGTTTTTGGTGCTTGATTTCTTGTTTTGACTTCTCAGTAGTAACTTCTTTTCTGTGTTTTTGCGTTCACTCATTTTCCTTTACAAAACATTCTTTTCATGATGCTCAACTTCCTGACAGTAAAAACAAGTGCATAAAACAATGAAATAGGTAATAAAACATCAACAAAAAGATACAGGCAGTAAGCCCATTGCGAATTATAAGTTAAAAAATGCTAATAGGTCAATGAAAATTTGCCCAGAATTTTCTGCTTGTTTTCTGATATTTGCGTAACTTCAGAAGTTCCTGCTCATTGTTGGCTTTGTGTGTGTGTGTCTAGAGTGCCCAGGTGTTAACAAACCTCAAAATGAAGGTATGCTGTCATAGGCAAGACTGTCAGTGTGGCCTAGGGGTGCTTTATGTTTGGAAATGCTCTCCTCAAAACATAAACCACTTTTGTCAAATGCACAGATTCTTTTTCATTAGACTCATGGTTATATATCACACCTTTGTCACTACTACTCACACTACCTATTCTTACACTTACCAAACTTTGGGGATATACACTTCACAGTTGCAATGCACTTGTATTCAGGAATATGGTCAACTACTTTACTGTCAGTAGTTCCTTTACTTCACCCTGACATGACTGTTACTGTAGCTTCTCTTTTGAGAGCATCCTTCTGCATCCCTGCTTAGAAAACAATTTGGTCCTCTACCCCTGGCTGTAGAATAGACCAATGTGCAAGCAGCAAAATAGGGTTAATACATTTTAACCTTCAAGCATTTTTAAAATACCTAATTTAATTAAAGTAAAGCATATTGTGCCAATACACACCATAAAACCTGGATTATCCTGTAGTTCTTTAAACAGATAATGTTTGGTGTCCACACGCCACAGTTACTTGAAGTTTCAGTAGTGACTCATTTTTGGTGTGACTTCCCTCTCCTTAATTTTTCAGTTAGCTCATTTATACAGTTATATATATAAGTCATAATTCTGTTCCCAGTTTCCGAAGTCAGCCACTTTGTAGCTAATAGTCTTACACTTCTGACATCAGCCACAGGAAACAATAATGAGGCATGCTTGTATTGCTTAGAACCAGAGCTGTAAAAAGTGCTCTTAAACTGTGTATGTGCTTAGTGGTAGATTTATTTGATTTAAATTGGTTCTGTCACTTACTAGTAACAACATGCTTAGCCAAGCAGTACTTCACATAGCATTCCTAAAACTCTGTACTTACAATACTGCAAAGATTTTACACTTTCCACTTAAACAAATGATCAAACTATTCATGTAATTCCTAAGCAAGCACACAGTGTACATTTTTCAGTAGCCATGTAACATAACAAACTGTTTTTGCAGAGGAAAGAAATAAATCGTATTTTTAAAAGTACACTTTTAAGTGTTACATTTTTCTTATAGTATGTAAACATTATAAGATATATTCTGCTCCTTCCAGAAAAAGTTCTGCTCTTTCTTCCTACAAGGGGCTAGTGAATGAGACCTAAAATCATTATCCTGGTGGTCAATATGTGATACTGAACAAGTTATTTAACATACAGTACCTGTCCTCCAATGAGCATTATATGTTGCATCAAAATAATTGTGCCTTCGGTTTATGGAGTATTCACCATAAAAATATGCTATGTAAAATTTACTTTGGCTTATGATTTCTTAACTGTACAAATGTGCCTCCAATACAGATTCCTATTTTCCAAAAAAACCTTGAATGTAATTTTACTGTACTCTTTTGTTTTCCCTTTGCTTTGATGCCAGCTGAAGTAAACAGAATTTATCTATACAAGGATGATTCCAAGACATTTGTACCTTCTTCAGATCCTCGGCTTTTAATACAGAAGGAGGTTTTTCACTAAACTAATCCTGTCTTTGTAGGTACTGAGCTAGGATCTGAGTGTAAGGCGCTGTAAGCTGTAGCAAGGCATTTCTCTTCTAGCTCATAATTTGTAACAGTATACAGTACCACAATTTTGTTATGCATCTTTTTGAGAAAGCCTACTAAAGAACATTGTCCTTAGAATGCAAATGTATTACTGGCCATAAAACAATATCAAATTGTATGGCTTAAATGTTGTAAAGAATTGCCACAACAAAATAAGCGTCTATTAGTAAACATATATGCTGACTTCTTTCTCTCTTAATGGTGAATTCTCTTAGAAACCCTCCTTTGTCCTCTTACCTTGTCTTCATGTTTAAATGATATTAACCTGGGCAGGATCTTATGAATTAAGCAGTTTCGGACAAAGGATGGATAGATGGATAGCTGGAGCTTTTAAATTTATTTTAGGAAGACATCATCCATCCTCTCTCTTTATGCGTAGAAATGTCTGTGAGAAATCAGCCACATCTGAGGATAAATCACACCCAAACTGTTCATTTGCAGTCTATGAGTATTTAATATGGTTGCTTTTTAGAAATTACCATTATAATACCATATATGAACTAACTAAAAAACAACTGAAGTCAGAGATACAGAGTATATTGCACAGTATTTCATACACATGATAAACTAAATTTAGGCAAAATCCTGAGACACTGTCAAAAGCTTTCTCTTGTTATTCTCTTGAACTACTCTGTCTATTCTTCCATCTACCTGTACATTTCCAGATCTTTCTTCCAGTACACCGTTTTTGGGTAGAGCCTATCCTAGCAGCATTAGGTACAAAGTAAGAGCCTGATGTTAATGGGACTCTAGTCTGTTATACATGCAGTGTTATGCTACGCTCAGATTCACTCCTGACAATTTATTGTTCTTAATCTGCCTAATCTGTACATATTTTTTATTGTTAGGTCTTTTTTTCACTGTTTTATTACTGTTTTATCTGTTGCTCTGGATGAGCAAGGATGTGTTTTATGATAGACTATTATACAATTACATCAGTTAAGCAGGACTGATTGGCCATACCAGTATGCATCTAAAAACGTTTTTCCAGCACATGGAAGATATTGGGTGAGGGGTGGTGCTTGGGTGATTTCAAATAGCTTCTAAACATAAAGAGGCTCTTTTCCTGAGCAGACTACTGCTCATCTGAAACCAGCTAAGACACAAATGTTTGAAAAAACAGAAATACTCTTTCTGGAAAAAGGAAAAAAAAAAAAAAACGAAATGAACCATGATAACCAGGCTGACTAATAACCCACAACAGACATTCATTTATGAAGTATGTTTCTGTGAGAACATTTGTTCTGTGAAAGTCACAGTGCATTAACTCTGTGGTACCTATAGTTAAAGGAATGATACTAACCAGGCAGTGAAAATTCAATTCTAAAGGTCTGTCAAGTTAGATGTGTGCAAAACATTGTGAGATATATTCTGTTACGTACAATGAGAATGGAAGCACTGTACAGAAAGTGAAACACCCTGGAAAGGTCTACAGAAGGGAAGAGCAAAGAGGGCTTCAAAAATGACAAAGTTTAAACAAAATTGCAGAAATTTTAAGGAACTGTCCCTGTAAGTGATATAAAAGGAATGTGGAGGAAACAGGCAAGAAGAATTGATGGCTGCAAATGTAAAAATAAATTACAAAAAAAGTACAGGAAAATATGCACAGAAAGATGTGTTCTTGTTTTGCATCTTTTCTCACTGACAATAAAACTACATCCATTTTTTTATTTCTAGGAAGAATGCAGTTGTATTTTCAGTTTGAGGACAACCTTTGTGTTTTGTTTTTTTATTTTATTTTTTTAGTTGAAAGTGATTCCTGTGTTAAAATTCTTAAATAAATTGTAATTAAATAATAACCTGTCCATAAATTAAAAAATAATACTTTATTTTGTTATCATATGTCCAGCTAATTTTTTTTTTCTATAGAGTCAACAAATTTCAGTCAGATCCATCAAGGTATTTTTCAGATTGTGGGGTATTTAATTTTTCCATGTGGGGGTAATCCCTAAATATCTTAAAGGATACCTACTGACCTAGATGTACCCTCCTGCCAAATTTCAACTTTTTAGCTAAATGGCAAATCATATGTTTGTTGATAAGTGAGGCAGTGACTTATTCAGCCAATCAACTTTGCTTTATACTGTGTACACATATATACAGTGTACATATATACAGTAGATATATATATATATATTGTAACAAATTGCCTTTAGTCAATCAAAAAGGTTTGGGGCAGCCACCCGTATAATATCATCCTGGCTGCAAAAGCTTAGTACTGAGTGAGTTGTTTACGAGACTGAGTCCAAATCAGAACTGAATATGCGGAGGTAAGATGCCGGTTTTAAGGGCTGGTGGAGGAAATTAAGTCATCTGTGCCCGAACCAGAAGTGACGTCATCAGAGGCGCCAGAACATGGCAGGATTTCCCTGGAATGGTCTGCAAGGAACTGAGAGAGACAGTCAGAACACTATGCCACCCCCTGATCTGATGTAGTATTACAATCACTAAAACCTTTTAGCTGCCTCCTAATTGCACGTTCGTAACAATATATATTTATATACAAAAATAAATGAATAAGCCAGACATAAAAATGAAATTAGACAATTCCCCAGTAATTATGGTACAGACTAGTCAAGAACAGACAGCATTGTGGTATTTACAGATCATAAAAAGTTATTCTTTTACACGTGTGGCTTAACGTCTAACTTTGATTTGAAAAGGCTGAAACATACAAGACAGTTTTGGGGCTTTTCCAGCCCAATTTTTAACTTGTAACCAGATCCAGTTAACAAGCCTTTACCTTTCATTGGTTTTCCCAACTGGACATGCTGGATAGTACCACTATTTTTAGATACCTTCTTTAACCTCAGGGCTGCAATCACCCATATTCTGTTTATTTTAATAATGGCTCATGAACAACAGAATCACATTTTTGGTGCTACATATTAATAAAGATTTCATATGTTGCTTTTTTCTAGTTTCATGGCTAATGTTAGATATCTTTTCTAAGCATGTCTGCTAACCACCTTTGATCATGCACTAGTGATCACTGCTTGTTTTCTTTCGATATTTAAATAGTACTTCAAATTTTCTTTCCTTACTGTCTATGCTTTTGCCTTTCTTAGAAATGCTTACATGGCCATAACTACATCCTGCAGTGCTCATACTACTGCTGCCTAGCTAATGACTGCAGTATAACCCACAGTGCAATGGAAAATGCCAGTGGCATAAACACTTTTTGCTGCTAATGCATTCATAACTACCCTTTTTGCTCACTGCAGGTCTACTTTAAGGTCAGCCTGCAGTAGCTACTAGATGTCAAGAAAGCAGTGTCTGTTTTGAAGAGGTTACCGCATACATTGTATGTCAGTGAATTCATTATAGCCGAAGCAAGTGTCGACAAATCCTTGAATGTCATCTATTTGTTTTTCCTCTTTCAATCACGGTGATGTTCAGCCATAATCCATTTATATGTATTGTTAAAGTAACTGATTTTTTTATTACTTAAAAGCCATCAACAAACAATTTGCATGAGCTCAAATGACTCTGAAATGAAGCCACTTTAGTATAATATTATTGATACGTAGCAACGCTAGAGACCATTGTTTTAGAAGTGTCATGATGCACTTTTTCAGATCTGCATCTCGTTCTGAAAACAAAAGAAGGAAAAGATAACGTTGCTATACACTATTAAGAGTCACAGCTTTAATTAGTTTTTACATTTAACAGAGAAGACACAAGTTTTTACTTTAAAATTCTACAAGGCAACTTTTTCAAACATTCTATTTCAGTGGCACAAGGACTGAGACTTTGGCCTACACTGGTAGGATCAAGTACAAAGCAAGAACCAGCCATAATTGCGGTGTTAGTCCATCACTGAAATCCTTGTTTAGAATATATCTATCTGGACCACAGGAGACTTTAGGGCAAAACCTAGGAAAAATATATACTGTAAAGACAAGAGTCTGGTAAGGCTAAAGCATAATCATATGAATGGTTTCAAAGTATACTTTCCAGTTTTACCCACTACTTAGAAGAGGCATATATACATGCAAGGGGCAGATACCCTGAGCAGTAAGCTCTGTCAGAACAAAGACTCAAGTTACCATAAGGTAGCTTTATAATCAAAGTGTGCTTCACACAAGTTAATCAGCAGATATAAAGAGGAAAATGTTTATGAAAATACATCATTTCAGCCCAATATTAGTAAATCTGAGCTGTTTCATGCAGTCAAATCACCTCTGTTATGATTCATTTTAACAAAGACAGAGAAATAGACAATTTTCCCAATGCATGCAAATGCAGGGTTAAAACATAACTATTTGTGACCAACTGTAGAAAATGAAATTGGTCTTTTCACTTTTTAAATTGAGTGCTCTCTCACAGGGATTTTTCATGATAAGAGTTGCTTGAATCATATACATCACTGCCTTGCTATCTGTGCTGCATCCTCAAGATTGGCTTCAGAATTGCTGTTAGATTTGAAGCTTGAGCATTGCTTGCTACCTTCAGTATTTGTAGTTATTACTTTATTTTACTTTCCTTGTATTACTACTATAGTGCCTTTAATATTCTGTTTATATTTGTTACATTAAAACTGTCTTATCTGTAGACTGAAATTGTGCCTGCTTCTTATGTATATTTTTGATCAGGAGAAAACTCAGTATGTATGCTATTTGCAGTTAAACAACATTTGGGAAACACAGACTTAGACCAACATTCTGGCAGCAAAATGCAGTATTTTGAAGAGTTAATTTTTGTTGCCAACGAGAACTGCCAAGATTGATACACAAAAGTCATTGCTTGCTGCTGCCATTAGTACCACATACTCATTTCCCTGGCTTTGAAAAAGACTTTTTTCTTTTTTGTTAATTGAGTGATTTATTACACACAACATTACTGTCTTAGATGAGCAAATCTTACCATCACTGTTGTGTTCTCTGTCCTCTTTTTTTGCTCCACACCATGCAGTTTTTCAAACAGCGTGTATATATAATAGCCATTTGTTTGTTTTCCATAGAGAGAGCTGGGCTGAATTTTAACTTGCAGGATTGATTTGTATTATCTAGCTGTTTGGATCAATAATGGTTTCATTGTGGTGCAGAACAAGCTGAACTCATGTAAATAATTCATGCAATGCCAGCCTAGCTTTAAATTATTTTGAAGTCAGTAGTCAACTAGCAATCTGTGCTTATTTTAATAAGTATACCTTAGCAGTAAAACTGATTATGCTACAGAGCATGATTTTATGAAAAGTATATAATGCAGTTCTTGAGCACAAAACTATTGTAGCATCATTATTTGATGTCAGAGTGTGACCTGTGTTGAGTTGCTATATAAAATATATTCTAAAATTCAGAGTGATTTGGAATCCAGGTCTATCTTAGAACTACTGGCCCAAAAGCAGGAGCCAAATTTATTTCACAACATTAATATCCAGTACCATAAGAAGTAAGTGCCTTCCCTTCCCAAATAGTAATTCCTGCTTATCTGTTTGCCATGGTCGCTAATCTTCCTTCCGCAGATGTTCATTAGATTCCATTATTAGCTCCAGAATTAGTGCAATTTTAAACCACCATCCAAGTAATTTCTGAAACATTACCAGAATCACTACCTGGGGTTAAGGGGGTTATCTTTGACCTCCATTAGCTGCCACTTTGTGAACCTACACAACTGAACCCTGCATTCCTCCTAAAGGTCCAGGATACCATGGTGTTTGTAACTCCCTGTTTCTTTTCAGGGTGGCAGAGTCCTACTTTTAACAAATTTGATTTTTTTGCTGCTGCCTTCTGGCATGGAGTATTTGCAGTGATGTACTGCCAGTCCTTAAAAGCTTCATTTTCGATAGGTGTATTAGTGGCTTGGGAGAGAATTACAAGCTTCTTCCTCTGCTTCCTTTGTTAATTTAGAGGATGTCTTAAGTTCCTCTTCTGGTGCATCATTCTTTAGGGCAGGGTCTGCCAGAAACTGAAAGACCCATCTGCTTATACTGACATTTAGATGTGCTGCCATTTCTTCCATGTAATTCTCTGATATATACCATCGTAGTGCTTCTCTTACACCCCTGGGAACCTCAGGCCAACTGGGCATGCTATAAAAATAAATAGGGGGACCTTGAGTTATGAACAATTTCAGTTACTACCAATGATTGTAACCCAATTTTGTATGTAAGTTGGAACTCGCACTTAAAATGTCTATTAATGAAAGAATTGACACAAATGCATAATACAGAAATGCTTACTCTATATAAAAAATATTTCAAACTTATTCAGGGCTGTCTCTATCTTTTTTTGATGCCCTAGGCGAAACTGTAAAAGGCACCTTCCCACTGCTCAGTCATACGACCAAATCTATGATGTAAGAGTTCTGTAAATGTAGGATTATTGCTGTTTTATACTTTTATATAGAATTACCTATATAATATTCATCCAGCCATCCATTTTCCAACCCGCTGAATCCGAACAAAGGGTCACGGGGGTCTGCTGGAGCCAATCCCAGCCAACACAGGGCACAAGGCAGGAACCAATCCTGGGCAGGGTGTCAACCCACCGCAGCCTATATAATATTTTGTTTGTAATCTGGTAGTTTTAATTAATTATGAACTGATTTACAAATATACATTCATATATATGAATGAACTATATATATATATGAACTATAGGTATATATTTCTTTTAATGAATTTCATAATTCCTCGTATATTTTGCTAAAGAAAACTAGCAGTTTAATACAGACTATGAGGATGCTGCTCAACTGCTGTTGCTACACAACAAGGAGACAGAGATTTAGTCCTCTGTGTGCAGTATGATTGTTCTTCCCATGTGCACTAGGTTTCCAGCAACAGTCCAAACCATCCAGGTTAAGTGTGTTGGTGATGCTAAACTGGCCCTAGTGTGTGTGCATGTGTTTAAGTGCAATCAATTTGTGATGGAGTGGTGCCCTGTTCGGGGAATGTTCCAGTCTTACAACCGATGCTTGCTCCGATAGGTGCCTGTTTCCCCTGAGCCTACCCTGCATAAAGCAAATTAAGAATGTGCATGATTCCTGCCTTGTGCCCTGTGTTGGCTAGGATTGGCTCCAGCAGACCCCCGTGTTCGGATACAGCGGGTTGGAAAAATGGATGGATGGATGAATGGATAGTTTATTTACAAAATGTGTAAACACAAATATAACTATGTAAAAATATAACATAATAATGGGTTAATTGCATAATGATTTTACAAAGAGAATACCAATTTTAAAAAGCAAATAACAATAATAATTAAAATAATATGCTTAATTAAATTTGTCTGAAATATTAAAAATAAAATTCACTGACATTCAAAAACTTACTGCTTTGAATGATAGGATTTTTCATTAATTTTATATTCTAAGGTTGCAAAGTGTATGCTGACCAGTTCAGTGATTAGTCAGAACTCTGGCTTAAGCATATTTTTGTTCCTCATCCTTTTAAAGCTGCTTGTAATGCCAATGCACTATGTTTGCAAAAATAACTGAAGAAGAGGAAAGGAAAATGTATATACGCAATATCTGCATCAACCCTAATTTGAGATGAAACAGTATTAAAACAAAAGTAAAACTGCAAATTTGCACTTGAAAAAAATACAGGAACAAGAATTTTCAGCATAAATAGTGACCACGTATATTGCATCCGGGAATTTAAACAGCCACCTGTAAAAAGGTTTATATATGATGCCCTGGTCAATGCATAAAGTCAAGTGAAAGTGGCAGTCTTGATAAAGGTAAGAATTTGTTGCTAAAACAAAGTCTGTCCATTTATACATGCATTAAGATGCGTTATTATCAGGTGGCACCACATTAAAAAAATAGAGAGCAAATGGGCTGGTGGAGGATCACACAGACCACATTCAGTGTTGCAAACAGTCTTTTCAATCACATTTAATGTGAAAACAAAGACATTTGGTGTAAAGAGAGACTCTGTGAAATGGAGTGTGGTGCATTCTGAGACTTGGAAGACCACCTGTAAAAGGCTTGTGCAAAACAGTAAACATCACTAGTACGTGAAAATGGCATAAAACAATATGATAGGCTTAATGGGAGTCAGAGAGATGTACTGAGACAAAGTGTTCGTAAGTCGGGATCTGTGTTGTTTAAAAAAATGCTGCTTTTTAAAATTTTCCACAGTAGATAATAACTATCTAATTTGTCTACATGGTAGATACTGACAGCACAAAATCACACAATTAACTGACGATTAATCCCTCAGCAGACACATGCTGTTTTTGCTGAGGGATCACTAAGAGGTGCAACCAGTTATATTTGCCAACAGGAAAGCACAAAATTATTGAAAATAATGACGAAGTCCATTCTGTGCAGTGCTATAGCAATGACTGCTATGATTTCATTTACATCAAAACTAGTTTGCTTTGTTTCTAAGTTAAAAATGGAAGTCACTAGATGAAAATTAATTCAGTTATAAGAAAAAATGTGGGGTCTTGTTTGCTTGTCTGTATCTACAGAGTTGATGTAACTCAAGACCTGCCTGTGTTTTTGTCTTTTTTCATCTTAACATCTTTCTGAGCTTAAAGCACTACATGAATTGAGTCCTTACAGAGTGCTTGAACATTATAAACTCAGGAAACAATCCCTGGAAGTGGCAGATGTTGCTATTAGATTTATAAATATTTCAATATTAAGAGCAACACGCAGTTTGTCTTAACACTGATATGCAAAATATTACTAGTTTGCAACCAATGCTAGAAATCCAATTTATTGTAAAGTTCACAGACATCTCCCTATAATATAGACTGACAAGCAAATGGTGTTAATGAGTTTAATTATAAAGATCACAACAATCTTCAGCAATCCTCCAAATTCTACTTAAGTGTGCCTTTTGTTGTTAATTAATCTGGTAATTATGGTAATTATTACTAGATAAAACCCCAATCAATTAAAAATGGGAAAATTACAGTACAACCAGTTTCACACAACAATTAGAAAAATCTTTAAAACTTAAAGTAGTAAAGAAAACATTAGCCTCATGTAGCTGTTACGTGCTTCTTTATGTTTTGCATTATGTTTTTTGTTTTGTTTATTCTTCCTTTTACTACTATTAGGAGAGCTGGTAGATAAGTTGATTTTGTGTACTATATTACTTCCTTGTAGTGTTCTTTATATGAAAGGAACTTTAATTTGTTTCCGTTCTGAATGTAAAATTTGGAGCCATTCTCTAATATTGTATCTCTTGCAGTAGTCTGACAGTTTCCATGCCTGCCAGCAACTGCTTGTCTGATGTTTGTCTTCCCGATATTTCCATCTAATGTTGCTGATTTTATAAGTAGAAGGCTGAAGCTATTGAAAATGATTAAAGGGAAACATTTTGGACACATTTTTCCTGATCTCTGTTATGTTTTGTAAGCCTATTGCAAACATTCATTGTTTGCTTCCATAATACGGTGACAAGTTATGACACACCACAGGGATAATGTGCTTTAATGATAGTTCTCCAACTTATGATTCATTTTTCTGGTTTTAGAATTATATCTTGAATACCAGGATTTTATTCAGGTCCATCCGCTTTGCAATTTCTGTCCTCACAACTGGCATGTGCCATGCTCTAAATGGATTTACGTGTGTCTTCCTGTCTGATACTGAGAGGTGTGGGTAAAAAATTGAACTCTGTGTGTGATGGAGACTGGGACATGCAGTTGTTTTCCACAGGTAACAAATTGTCCAGTGATAAGCTCACATTAATTTAGTTCATGCATTTTATGCATATCACTTCTTTACAACCTGCATTTGACCACTGAAGTGACTCCAGGTTGAGTTTAAAAGTCGCTCCCTGCTAAGGAATGAATCGAATGTCCGCAGCTGAGAGAAAGTGGAGGCTGACTGGTGTGGAGGAAGATGTTTTGGAATGAAAGAATGAGAAAAATAAAAGGTGTGAGAGAGGGCTTTATTATGGAGGTGGGGAATTAACTGCAAAACTGATAAATCATACTGGGCAGGGCTGAAGGTTTTTATTTGGCATTAAGTTTAATTTGATAATTCATGCTCTTCTTTTGTTCAATCACAACCAAACCCTCACACACACACACCTACCTTTTTTTTTAATAATTCTTTGTTTTTGAGGCTTTTTACCTTTTAAGTGCCATACCTTATTTTTCACTTTAGGTTAACACAACCACATCCAGTTTCTACAAGATACTGTATCTTTTGACTTGTTTTACAGCACTTTCATGTTTTTTAAACTTGTTTTTCAGTGTTTAATCTCAGTGTACAATTGAACCGCATCCGACATTTCTTGACCCCATGTGATTTTAATAATGACTGGTACTTTGTGTCACTGGAAACTGATGGTGTATTTTTCTCTCCTACCCCACTGCCCAAATTTAGGAATAGTGACATGCTACAGACATCATTGAAACTGATGTCTGTTACTCTCACCCAGTTCTCAATCAGCCTCAAATCAAATCTGGCACACCTATAAAACTCTGCAATTTAAGTCTTTCAAATCTAAAGATTTGAAACCAAGTGGTCTAAAATCCTATAGATTATTATTTTTATCTTTCAGAATGATGCCATATTATCAGACGTTTTAATTGAGATTTAGAATCTTCTTCTTTCGGCTGCTCCCGTTAGGGATTGGCACAGCAGATCATCTTTGTCCGCATATTGTATTTAATTCATTTGATTAAACTAGGTAGCACAGTCTCACCATGAGTGGTGCTGTTGCACTCTTACGGTCCTAAGGATTGGGTTCATATTCCAACCCGGGTTGTCATTTCTGTAGTGTCTGGTTTTTACCTCATCTTAAGGACATACATGTTAGATTAATTCCATAAGGTTAAAATGTGTTTACGACATAAGAGTTGATGACATCAGTAAATGCACCACAGATAGTGTTTACTACGCTGCTGGAGCCATTTCTAGGAGAAAAGAATTAGAAGGGAGAAACAGGAACTAGATAAACAAAATGAACAAATATATAAAGCATGAGCTCTGCTGATTTTTGTCAAAAGCTTTGAAAAGCCAAATCAAGTAGAACGGTTGACACTGCTTCCAGGAGTCATTAGTTTCTGATTCACTCTTTTAGAATCAGACTTTGCTGTGTTGTTGTCATTGAGAATGTGTGCCTCTGTTTTGTTGTCTTAGTTTCACTGATTTCTTTGCTTCTGTCCTTGGTTTGTGTATTATTTTTATGTCTAGCTTCTGTCACTCAAATACCATAGTAATGTAGTGACAAGATTGCAAAATTAGTTTTGAATTTTTCTTTTTGACCACATTGTGACACTGTGGGCACTTACAGTATAGATCATTGGATACAAGCATGGATAGTGCAGGTTGCTATTAAATTTATTATTACAATGACAGTCATATTGTGAGTTTTGCTGAAAGTATGCACATGTCAGAGGAATTGTGTAGCTTCTGAGTGATAATATCTCTCAGTGGTGAATGTAGCAGTACAAAGGGATCCGATTTTACTTCTGAGATGGCCTCAACAGCTGTGACAACTTGTCAGATACAATATTGTTCTTCCCAGGACTGAAGTTAATGTTAAAATTATATTGTTGCAAATTAAGATGAAAGTGTTTGATAAAAGTGCCTGTACTAGTCAGCAGTGTCAAGAGGTGTACTGATCAAACCAAAGGCCAAGCCATAGGGCCATAGTGATACATGGAAGAGAAGGTCCAAACACATTTGAGACTGAATACTCATGTTTTGTTGAAGTTGGTGCATGTAAAATATGATCATAAGATCAATTACAGCCTTTCTGCTCCGCATAGAGAGCTGTGGCTATCACTGAGAATAAAGCATCACAAGGGATGGTAACAATTTAACGTCCACTCCATTCCCCAAATGTTGTTGTGAGTATTGGTAACGTGGTACAAAAAAGCAAAGAATTCATTTGCAAAGTCTGTGTAGTTGTAATTGCTGCTATGTTTCAGTCAGAATCCAAAACCCACCCCACCCCAAAGGGCTGGGGTTCCTGTTCCTTTATTATGCCATCATTATTGATTTTGGATTCTTCTGTTTATGTTAATATTGCTTTTTTTAGGACTTGCATTGTCCTTTACTTTTTATGTATTTGTATTTATGACTTTGTTATGTGCCTTGTGTTTTGTGGGCCTCTAATCTTCCATCCATCCATTTTCCAACCCGCTGCATCCGAACACAGGGTCACGGGGGTCTGCTGGAGCCAATCCCAGCCAACACAGGGCACAAGGCAGGAAACAATCCTGGGCAGGGTGCCAACCCACCGCAGGACACACACAAACACACCCACACACCAAGCACACACTAGGGCCAATTTAGAATCACCAATCCACCTAACCTGCATGTCTTTGGACTGTGGGAGGAAACCGGAGCGCCCGGAGGAAACCCACGCAGACACGGGGAGAACATGCAAACTCCACACAGGGAGGACCCGGGAAGCGAACCCAGGTCCCCAGATCTCCCAACTGCGAGGCAGCAGCGCTACCCACTGCGCCACCGTGCCGCCCGGGACTGATCTTAACCACCAAAAAAGCAGGACAACCCACAGTCCCTTGCATTTCATTCAAATGCGCTTGTGAGTTGGTGAGTGTTTCTGCTGTGATTTTCTATGCTGTTTGAGTTTTTGTAATTTACGAGATTTTTTAATTTTGTGCTCTGTTTTTGTAACCTTGCCTCTTGGATTTCATATTGGGACTTTGTTTGCCTTGGATTGCCATTACTGGCAACTCATTTTTGCTTTTTTGTGCTCCACAGAACTTCTTGTTATTACTGAACATTTTTGTAAACAATAAATCTGTATTTGCCTGTGTTGACAGTTCATGTCATGCAAATGTTTTAATGGCATTGACAGCTGCTGACTCCGCTTAAAAAAATTTTAGATGACTGTTTCAGGAGTTAACAAAAAAAAAATTCAGCATTTGTCACCAAGTGTTATATTTAGACAAGAGACAGCAATGGAGTTAATCTCATCCAGAGTTGAATATGGATACTGGAGACAGTGCTCAGCTGGGAGCAGTTGTGTTTTTTTGTGCTGTTAATAGTAGAAATGGACATTAACCCACAGAACGGTCAATTCTAGTCAGCAGATGAAAATTTGTGAGATATTCTCAAGTAAAAGCCTCTAGGTAAAGCAGAGAAAAAAAAAATTTAAAGAAAAGAAAAAAAGTAAGTTATAAAGACTAAAATAAGCAAAATTGAAAATAAAAAAAAAGTGTTTGGAGCTCAACTTGAATATGTGAAACATGCTCATAATCCATATGACAACTCGAACTGGTGGTGATCACCTCTGATAAAACATAACTGCCTTAGAAATTCTATATTAAATATGAGTAATCTGAAGACTAGAACTAGGAGAAACAAATATTAGAATCGTTAGACTAATAGGAAAAACAGGAACTTACGGCAGAATTCTTTTTGAGAATATCTTCTGAAACCTCCTATATCTCTTTCAGTGTCCCTATATACAGTAGATAATAACAAATATTTCTATAAGAGGTCTGACTCAGTTATATACATCTTTTATCTAGAATTCATATTGACCCACGTTAAACAGAGGACTCTACGATAGATAGATTTAAAGCTGTAGGCAGCATGACACTACATGGCTTACAGTTCTATTACTTGGCTGCAAATACTTGTACAATAAATTATTGTCTATTCTGAAAAATGTAAGAAAACTGTACATGCCCGTTTAGCCTGGAAAGGATATCTTGTTGTAAATCTTCTTAGGATGTATGCTTTGCACTGAGCTCTGGCCAACACCAATTATCGTCAATTTATTAGCAACCCAGAATTGCACTATTTACTGAATAGATGGAATCAGTGTAGGACACATTTTAAGATAGAGAGGCCCTGGTCTATTGTTCCTTTACATGATAATCCCCTATTTTCGCATTTTTAACCTATGAATTACTCAGTCTATGGAAGATGATAAGTATTGTGACATGTAGAGATCTCTGTATTGATAATTGATTTCCTTTTTTTGTTCCAACTATTACATCGTAAATTTAATCTTCCAAAAACACACTTTGTCTTCCATATACAAATTACACACAGCTAAAAGTAGTCTTCCCAAATTCCCTGTTCTTTTAGTTACATATGACCCAGTGATGATACTTGAGTGAGTTTGAGTGAAGATTCAGACAGCATCTCCAGAGTATACCAAAAAATCTCAAGGAACTTACCTCTTGATTAAAATGTCACAAAAGAAATGTAATCTAGTCATTTATAAAAAACATTTAGTTCAATATGTACCAACAATGCAAAAATTCAACTAAAAAATGTTCCTTCACATATATATCTCATGTAAATTTTTCTAAAACATACCCAGGGCAAGATTAAAACTGTGAGTAATGTAATCAATCACCTGCCTTTTTAAGTCACATGTTTTTGTATTGTCTTGCACTTAAACCATTTTTATGCAAAACCATTGGCATATTTTGTAAATGGTCATGGATTTAAAAGCACATCTAACACCTTAAGAGTAATATTTTTAATAATACTGGATGGAAGATAAGTGCACTATTAAAAATGTTGCAATATGCTATACCATACTACATGCACAAAGACTTACTTTTCTCAACTGGAAAAATCCCAATCCACCTTGACACCTTTCCAAAAACTGGAAAAAATCTAATTCTCTTTATGAACAAGTGTGCATAATTTTTTGCACTTTGCAGACTAATTTTTGCAGACTTTAGCAAGGACTCGTTAGTGTAATTCTATAGTTGCCAGGCCTGGCCTGTGCTGAACCTTTCTGTTTTACTTACCGTTTTATTCTATGTAAAGAAGTAGTTTAAAAGGTTCTCTCCATGTGTATAGCTCTCTTTTTTTGGGTGGGAGTTGAGTCCTGAGTTTTCAGGATGTGACTTCAGAGTATACAATTGCACTTGCTCTATTATTTTCCTTTAATTAAATTTTGTTTTGTTTAAATGTTTTGTTTCAAAAATAAAAAACAGCATATATTGGTTAAAAAAACAAATGCATATCATTCATATTTAACTCTGCTATGAAGTTAATTTTACCAAAACATAGTGTTGCTTAGCAGTATGTGCAAGTAAAACACTGTAGCAGTAGAGGCCCCTATCGACCTCTTGAACCCTCAGGTACCACGCCAAACACCAGGTAAAAGTGCAATACTTATTTATTTTATAATAATAAAGTGCACTAAGCACCCTCCACTCCACACTACTCATACAACTCTCAATACTCTAATGAATCAATAATAATACACAATCCTCCTCTCCCAGACACTTAGCCACCCTTCGTCACAGCTCAGCTCAACGTCTGGGCTTTCCCAAAGTCCTTTTATATCCCCTGACCCGGAAGCAGTTCCAACCCTGCAGTCCATGATTCAGGATCAGGTTAAAAGTTCTTTTCTTCATCCCGGAAGCACGTCGTTCCTTTCAGTCATGTGATCAGGACGCACTTCTGGGTTATAGGGCACGTAGCACTCCGCAAGCCTCCCTACAGCGGCTCCTGGTGGTCCCCATGGTATCCAGCAGGGCTGTTTATAAAAACTACATGGTCCATGAGGCCCTGCTGGAATTCGGGGAGTCTCCACACTGCTGGGAGAGCTCCACCTGGCGGTTTGGAGGTGTGGGCCGGAATATATAGCCGGTCATCCCTCACAACACATATTTGCCGTTTAACAGAAAAACAGAGTTGATATGTGTACGTTTTCTTTTAACCTCCATGGCATTAACCCTGACCGTGACTCAGCCTTGGAAAGCTATGTAATTATAGTTAAGCCCTTGTGAAACATTCAATGATTCAGGCTTTACAGTGTAAAGCCTAAATAACTATCGGGACAGTATTTTGCTGTTATTTTGGCAAAAATGCAAAAGAATTGCGATCAAGCCAAAAGAAAAGAAAGACTTTCCCTCTCTCCCCAAAACATTGTTCACAACACAGCATCTGTCTTTCATGACAGGGGAAATCTGGAAATCACTGTGGTAGCCTACAGTAACACAATGGACATGTCCATCGTGCAGATCAGGCTCTGTCATTCTACCGTTTTATACCCAAGCAACAGAAAAAATATTATAACAAAAATTTGCAAAGAAACACACTTCTACCGCCCTGTTTGCAGTATCTGGCTATATGATGGTAACTGTCTCATAACATAACAAAATATGTGTACTAAATCTGTATCGGTAGAGTAGTGGACATTAGGCATTCTTTTCCTACAGTAATTCACTTGACATAATGATATTTGTATCTTTGATATTTATATGTTTCATTTTTCTTGTTGGAAAAAAAATCAGTGGTTTTGAATCGTTTTTCCTGGGGTAAACATAATGCTAAAGAGCCTACTAAACATGCTAAACTGAAATATATGGGTATGAATTTCTGTGATCTGCCTGATAAAGGATAGAATACCAGGTAATACAAGTTTGAGAAGATTTTATTGAATAAGATGACAATAACGTGGTTCTGCATTTCAAATCTGCCACCGTTTATTTTCCAGTTCATTAAGGATTAAGGAGAGAATCTTAGGTATAAGGATTGGAGAATAATACAGCACAGGTTTACATGAGCAGCAGCCAACCACCTAACTCAATCCGTGCCAACCCCCTCCTCACTTTAGCTATCCCACTGGATCAAATGAGACAGGAATTTAATTGCTTGTATACTATACAAGGTCATGAAATACCATATCATCTCATAACTTATCAAGAGCAGCATGTGACAGAAGTGTGCTTACCAAGGCTGCAGCAGTAAAATCAATATTCCTATTTTTTCTTTTTCCATATATGCTAAAATCCAATGCTGGTAATTGGAACGCAAAAGCATATTCTGGCAGGTATGGGCATATATGGTAGGAATTTTACCTTAACAAGACATCAAAAAGCACTGCAGTGTTACAGAGAGAAAATTGAAAAGGCAAAAAAATAGTAATTCTTCATTAGTTTCCTTTTTTATGCATTTCATCCTTTCGAAACCATTCAAAAGACAAAGCTTTGAGATTAATTTTCTATACTACGTTGCCTCCTTATGAACTTTACAGGGGACGAGTGTGAGGGGGCAAGACTTTACCCAGTTTAACAAATAAAATGCTGGTAGTGTTCTGGAAATGTCATTACCAGCATTATAACTGCATTAGGCCAGAATACAACCTTTCATGCTAGTTAAGCAAGCATTGATATTGAGACGATTAAAGGGTAGAACAAATGTGACATCATCTGCTAAGATTAACTAGCAACTTTGAACCACAGTTTTAAATTTCTCTGTTTAGGCGTAAATTGTCAGTATTTAATTTTTAAAGTAAGCATAGTTGACGAAAACACAAAACACACCATGTTTTCTATTTCTTCTCCCTGTTTTGCTTCACCATCTTCCATGAAATTTCCATGTGTCTTTTGATCAGAGATTTGAATATGTTTTTTCTCCAGTGTTGAAACAGGCTGCACATAGTGCTGTATTTTTTAATATCACCTAATTTTGTAGTTTCCAAATTGACAAGTGCCTGATTGATTTGTTGAAGCAGACATATTTCTTGCCCTTGCCGGATGCTCAAATGGGTAAAGTATTCTCTAACAGATTGCCTTTTTACTTAAAAAAAGATATGGGTAAAAAAAATTGAACAGACGGTTTGCTGCAGTAAGTCTCCACCCTGCTGTTTTGAGGATCCTGTAGTGGCATGATGCTTTCCCTTTCTTCCTCCCCAAGTTACTTTGATGTCAGTGCAGTATTTAAATAAAGCTGACAGCTGAAACCCTTCCAGGTACACCTGAAACATGACTGGCAATTTTTGCTGTCATATGCTAAAACAAAATCCCTCTTATTTTGCACTTGTGTTCTAAGGAGAACAGTAAACTGTCCCACTCCTCTTCACTGCTAGTTCACTTTCAGATTCTGATTTGGAATGTTTTTATGAGTGGACATTTTTTCTATTGACAAAATTGAACAAAATAGGCACATTCAAAGTTGCAGTACAATCAAGACTGTAACAGGTCACTGGGTGGGGAGGGGGGTATGAGACATTATTCAACAAATTACAGTTATGTCTTTCCAATTAAAGTAAGCAGAAGACGCTTTTCCATTCAACTGTTCCATAATCTAAGCATCCAGCATCCATGTCTTCCAAAAAGCCTACTTGCCTGTTTTTTTTAAAGAACCAGTAAGCACCCAGCTTACTCTCCACCATCATCAATACCAATTGTTATAGAAAGCTGTAATGTATTTGCATCAAAATACCCTGGAAGCAAACACATTTGGTTGAATATTCATAGTGAATCAGAGGCCATGTCACTTTTGAATTTTTCCACTCTTCTATACTAGTCAGACAATTAGCAACAATGCAGCACCAGATCTCACAACTTGGTCTTTAAAGGTGCGTTCCTTGTCTCAGTCACTGTGTAGTGTAGTGGCTAAGGCATTGGAGTTTAAATTTGATGGTTGCTGACTTAATCCTCTGCTCTGATTCACTGTTTTGGCCTGAACAAGTCACTTAATCTGCAACTTTACAAAAGTAAATGTTAATTATCATTCTGTATCACTGTACATATAAAGTGCCTTAGAACTGTTTTCTTATCAATAGGCAGAAAATAAAGTTTGTTTATTTAAAATGCAGATCTTAAACGAAAAGTGAAGTAAATCAGTAGCCTATTTATTATGGACTTAAAGTGAAAAGACACAACTTGAAATTCAAGTTCAGCGTATCTGTTGTCACAAACTCCACACAAAGCCATAACAAGGTTTGGGGCAGCCACCTGTATAATTGGTATCCTGGCTGCAAAGTCGAAAAATGAATACAGTACTGATGTGCACAAAACCGAGTCCAAAACAGAACTAAGGGATTAGGGGAAAGGTGGAGGCTTTTAAAGGGGAAGACAGGAAGTGAGGTCAAAGTGGTCAAGCTCACAAGGGTCTTCAGTAATAGGCTCGAGCCCAGACGTGACATCAAAGGGGTTGGAGCCACCAAGGTCTTCCTCCATAAGCTCGGACCCGGAAGTGACGTCAAGAGGGCCAGGTGAGATCTCCCGTGAATGGTCTGCAGAAAAGGGAGAAAAAGAGTCAGTGCACTCTGCTGCATCCTGGTCTGATTCGGAATTGCCCTTATTCAAGCCCTTTAGCTGCCTCCCATGCGCACATGTGTGACACTGTATAATTTGTCACTTAGGCTTCCTTTGCTGCAAATATACTAAGATCTACAATATTACTGCAAAAAATGTAATATTAAATATTTAATTTCAGCATTTTGTTAAAAGTATGGGGGACTTCATTTATTTAAAGTTCACAGGTGTAAAGTTCACTGTATTTTATGAATATTTTTAGAACCTACCAATGAATAATTGAAATTAAATTCACTTAAGTTAATCATATCCAGGTGGGCATGCTCATGAATTTTATACACTGCTTCATCAAGGAGCTTAAGATTATACTTTGCAAAAAGCATAAAGCATTACTCTCTAAAAAGACTGACTGACTAACTAAATCCTCCATCCCCTCCAGAAATGTAACTTCCACTTACCATTCAGCTTCAAACTGTCGTTTCTTCTGCCTAAAAGAGTCTGACAGTCCAGTGCTATTCTACCTAGCTCTCCCATTTATTTCACACACAAAATATTCTGGTCCAGTATTTCGTCTATTGCTGCTCTGCGTACTCTGCTGTGTTGCCACTGTGTCTTTTTGTTCATTTCTCACTTTGTCCCATCCACCTTAAACAAACTTTTTAGCTTATTGTTCTCTTGCAGTCTGCCTGTCTCTGAATCTCTCATGACTATATTTCTTATTCCGCTACATTTTATAGTACTCTGTTCATCTGCACAACCAATTGATTGTCCTGGTTACTCCCTTTCTGACCTTCTAGATCTGAACCATTTTACACAAAGTTATTACATCTGTTTCAATTCTTTTCTTTCATTAACTTCTTCCATTTCACTTTTATTGTCTAACTAGTCAACCCGCGGCGTAGCATATGCCGCATAGTTATTTGTTGATGGGTGAACACTTTCTGAAAGACACAGTTGTCCAAATGGGGTGGGTTTGAGGATACGACTATGAGTGAATGAAAAGATGGAACTCTGGAGAGAGCAACATACAATTGTCTGTGACTAAAAACTGGTTTTGGCAGATACAGGCATATCCTTTTGAAAGTTTGTCCCTGTGCTTTATTAATTATCGTTGCAAAGGCCAATCTAACAGGAAATTGTCTGTATGTAAAAATAAAAGGCAAATTTGAATCTGATGGGGTCAGGGATATCCGGGGAATAAGGACAGTTTGTGAGGTAGGAGCTGCGAGTTTTACACTCCAGTACATTGCGGTGAATGCTGGTAACAGAAAGTCTAGTGCCTTTACAGAGACTTCTTGCTGGCAGGAGGTTTCTGAGAAGCATGACGACTGAACCTATTTTAAGTTTGAGTTTAAGCGGAGGCATGCCAGTGGGAGTAAGACTGCTAAGAAATTCTTCGGGGAATGAAAGTTGATGTGCGGGATCGTCTGTGACGATGGAGTCAACGCTGGTGAAAGTTACTTTGTCGGTAGGGATAAGTTTCAGTACCTGTTCATTAAGGTGTAGCGAGTCTTCGTTGGTGACGGTTAATATAGCTCACGTACTGAGTTGTTCTGGAGTCACAGTTGAGAAGTCGATGTCACCACATAGTTGTTGAATGGGATCAGAAATAAAAGGAAAACAATGTGAAGGTAATGCTGCAGGTTTTCCGTTTTTCCCGTCTTGCGAAATCTTGTTCGTGAGGAAGAGCTGTCATATTTGTCGTCAGTGTAAGTACATGCATGTGACGCCACAAAGGTTGCTTGTTAATGCAACCGGCGACAGTAAGTGCTAGAGTTGGCGGGTGGAGCTCTGTCATGCGTACACCATGACGCGGGAGGAGGGTTAGAGTTGGCAGGCGGGCTCTGTCTTGCTTGCGTGCGTATCCCATGGTCAGGCGACTTGGTGGATTATATATAGAAAAGCAGCCGGAACCAAAAAGAACAATGAAAAGTCAATGTGGCTCAGAGGTGCATGTGGACTGTAGCAGAGACGAAAGCAACTGAGGCGGTGTTTGGTGAGGTGCTGCGTTTCTCGAGAGCGAGGGTGGACTCGGGAAGAGGCTTAGAGTTGTTGGGCGGGGCTCTGTCATGCGTATCCCATGGTCTTAGAGTTGGTGGGTGGGGCTCTGTGAGTTGGCGGGTGTGGCTCTCTCGTGCATATCCCATGGTCTCTGTCTTGCGTGCCATGGTCAGCTGCTTAGTGAATTGTTGGTGGGCAGGGCTCTGTCTTGCGTGCATCTTGGTTCTGTCTTGTGTGCGTCTTGCTTGCTATGGACTTAGTGAATTATATATATAGATACTGCACCATCCTACCTGTTCACTTCTTGCCTTAGGGGTTTGGATGTTGCATTTAACTGCGACCTCCATTATTTCTGGGTTTTATGTAATGAATGTTGTGATTTCAGCACTGCTTCTTCTGTGTTTTTTGTATAATCTCTTGATAACAATGACTTCCCAATATGTCTCTTTGTCACATCCTCATCATTTACAAATGTAGCATTGTGCTTAATCATTATTCTTGCTCAGTGCGTTGTCCTCTGCATTGAGGTTTTGCTTTTAGTTCATGGATTTTCTCCTCACTTTTTAACACTGGCAACTGTCATTATGTGAAGTTATTATCCTTGCAGGTTTTGTGTTCTTCTGTTGAGTATCAGATTAAGCATTTAAATTAATGCATTCTTTATAGATTAAATGCAGATACATTTTGCTTCAGAATAATTTTGAATGAATGTTACCCATTTCATGGCTGCCTTATATTTTATATGCTCTTGGGCAAGTTCTTTGCCTAGTAAGAAAACCAGATTGTTGTTTAGTATTACCTCCTCATTTAGTTTCACTTTTGAGTATACTCCTTCTCATCCACAAGGTTTTGTCTTTACTTCAGGATTCATTCAACTTTCTGTTTATAAGTAATTTTTGTTAAAAGTGCCAAACAATAATAATTTGCATCTTAAACAGGGGGGCGGCACGGTGGCGCAGTGGGTAGCGCTGCTGCCTTGCAGTTAGGAGACCCGGGTTCGCTTCCTGGGTCCACCCTGCGTGGAATTTGCATGTTCTCCCCGTGTCTGCGTGGGTTTCCTCAGGGTACTCCGGTTTCCTCCCACAGTCCAAAGACATGCAGGTTAGGTGCATTGGTGATTCTAAATTGTCCCTAGTGTGTGCTTGGTGTGTGTGTGCGTGTGTGTGTGTGTGTGTGTGTGTGTGGGTGCCCTGCGGTGGGCTGGTGCCCTGCCCGGGGTTTGTTTCCTGCCTTGTGCCCTGTGTTGGCTGGGATTGGCTCCAGCAGACCCCCGTGACCCTGTAGTTAGGATATACTGTAGCTTGGATAATGGATGGATGGATGGATCTTAAACAGGGTGACGATGTTTAATTTGTTTTGCTGTTTCCAACTGTATTGTTTATCTCATCCATCAGGTAATGTTGCTAAGGAAATTAATATATACTGCTAAATTGCAAAGATTATTTTATTTCATTTATTCATCTCCTCTTATTTAAACCTGAGTGTTCTTTATCTGTACAGTACTCTGTCAGACAAACTACACAGTTTGTGTATTTGTAGGAGATGTTATTGCATTTTACTCTGTCTATCCATTTTAAGTGCTTTAGTTGTCCAAGTAGGAGTTGCAGGGGCTGGAAATTTGTCTCAACAGCACTGGGCTCAAGACAGGAAATAATCCTAAACAGAGCAGGATCCATCATAAGACACACTCTTGCCCACTCACAGTTGGTGTGTCACATACTCGGCAAGTCTTTGTGGGTAGGAGAACAACTAAAAAATCTACAGAATATTGTGTTACTTCTGTTTTTTCCCCTCCATCTTGTTTTACGTTTCCTTCACTTAACCCTAAATATTGTCCTTTTTGGTTCTTTATTTACATAACATGAGTATACTTCCTTAAATGTGTTTGTTTATGTAGGCAGCCGTGAAGATCAGTAATATTCAGTGCATTACTGTGGTCAGTAGGTTTATGTTTGCACTCAAAGAACCTGCTTATGAAATATTATTCTTTATGTTCCATATATACCTTATTATTCAGCTACATTTCTTGCTTTGTATTGTACATTCTTGCTATATTTTCTCATTATTATGCTTCACCTGACTGTGATATTTATTGGGCACTGCCTGGACTTTGTTTTTTGCTTGACTGGAAAGTGTAAATCCTAGTTATTCTTAGAGTGGTTTTATTTAGCCAAAACAATATTATCTTAAAATTGTAAAAATTGCTGTCACACCCTGTTATTTTCATGTCCCACCACCAATGGACCCTGAACACTCTAAAGCGCCACAGCTGTTGATCTTCTCAACCCCAGGGCTTTTGAATTGCTGCTGTCCGTAACCTTCCACCTCCAAACTTCTGCAGGCACTGGCAGCATCTTGACAAGATAACAGCCCGAGCACTGAGAACACCTCACCTACCTGTTGCATTTATCTCTATTGACTTTTATTGCAGGTCTACTGGCTGAGGCCTATTGTGGATTTGTATGTTAAAAGATTCTTTAATACAGCTAAGTATAAAATTACTGTTTGTGTCCTGATTGGTTTCTGTTGTTGTGGTGGTCATTTGTGTTGCTGCTGTGGCTTTGAAGCTGTTCTGTAAGTCGAAAGACCTTTCCACAGTTCCCAGCATTGATCCTGGTCCACTTGTGGGGCTAATTCTCCCTGTTTGATACATTTGTTTTACCACTCCTCTCATTTTTGTAAGGACTCTTATAATCTTGTTGCCATTGTATCTCAATATGTAGCAGCATTCAATTTTTGAATTATTTATGTAGAATGAATTTTATTTTTAATACTGTATTGTGAAAAACAAAAAATTAACATAACCATTGGGTGTCGTGCCCACCACAACACCAAAAACAATTATTAAAATATTTTTAGAAACCAAAGATTAGGTGCAAACAATTTTCAAAAATAGCCAGATTGTGAGAGGACATATATGGTATGATATCTTGTGATTATTATAAATGGTTTCCTGGGTTCAGATAGTTTTATTTTGATAGCCTGTTTTTTCTCTAATGTTTGGAGTCTTTCTGTTTAAGTATTCACTTTTGCTTTGGTTTCTCATTATATTTTAAGACCTGTAGATTAATTTTATCATTAAACTTTTGTTCTATTCTGATGTCATGTTATTTTCTGTAAGCATGCCACAATTTAGTGACTTTGTTGCTAAGGCACAGGTGAATGTTGTCATGGTTACTTCTCCTGGAAGTCGTATCACATGACATCAAAATCAAAATGCATTTTAAGCTGCCACCCTTTGACAGATGCTGTCCAAGTTTGTGGAAACAAATCAAACACCTATTGGTCCTTCAAGGCTTCAAATTTAGTTATGTATTAGGTTTAGTCACATAATAATTGTTCTTTCATGTTTTGACCTACTGCTGGTATTTTGGTGTTATTTTCGTTTCCTTATCTATTTTCCTTACCCTTGAGAATGGCCATTTTTTATGTCTGGTAGTGCAGTATCTGCCAAAACACTTGCATGATATTTCACAATTCCTTACATTTTACACAAGAATATTTGCAAACAGTGAAAAAAAATAAGTTTTTTCAGGAATGTAGCCACTATTACTTGAAAAACACTATTCTAATAAAGAGGGAGAAAAACCTTATAAGGTGCTAGTGAATCAAATACGTATGAAAACAGTTTGAAATTCTATTGTTGAAATGAGCAATATAATAGGAATGAAGGTTTTTGAACATAACATATGAAATGTTATATAATAATTTACGCATTACACTATAATGAAAATGATACTCTAATTAAGGACGCCACAAACTGGAAAAACCATACATGAAAGGCTTCTACATAAAACATTATTCCATATTCAATTTCTAGTTTTCCCAAGAGAAATAAAGATTTTTTAAATGCTCCTTTAATAGATCAACTTCCTTACTAAACACCAATGTTAAGACTTTGGTGATGTCACAAACTTTATGCAGAAATTTCTTTCTTGTAGTATTTTGCACGATTAAACTAGATATGCATTCGATAAACTACTACATTCTATGCCAAGTTCAATGTGGGAAGTCATATAAAGTTGGATTTGTTTGCTTTCAAATATGGTACCAAACAGGGGACATCTTTCCCACCAAGAAAGGTGCCATCTCACCTTGCCATCTACCTGCAAAAACAACCAGATATTCAAGGAGTTGCAAGATACAGTCATGAATCTCTTTATACAGATAACATAATACTTTATGTACTGATTCGTATTCATCATTTTTATATGTACTTAATATATTGAAAGAGGTTTAGAAGATTTTAGACTGCAATATTTCTATGAATAAGAGCACATTATTTCCTGTTAACTGTCTTGCACATCAACAGTTTCACCAAAGCATTTTGTTATTCCAGATTATTGTTATTTCCTGGGAAATTTGGCTTTTTACAGAAGCTCTTTAAATAAATAAATACATAAATACAGTAGATAGTGGAAATCAGCCTCAGACACACACAGGCACAGAGACATGTACAAAAAGAGACAAGTACAAAATACACCCTTTTATTTTCTTTCTTATTAGCACACAGTGCACAAATCACCAATATTGCTCAGTTTCTTTTTCTTCTTCTCTCTCTCTCCTTCTTCTTTCTGTCTCTTTTACCGCCTTCACTCCTCCACACAAGCTCTGTCCTCCACCTCCCGACTCCGGCTCCCTGAACTGAGTGAGGTGGCCTCTTTTATAGTGCACCCAGAAGTACTCCGGGCACACTCTGATCTTCTTCCGGTTGCACTCCTGAGTGTGGCAGAAGTGCTGTAAGGGTCCCTGGCCATACTCCATGTGTTCTCGGATCCTCTTCCATCAGCACTTCCGGGTGTGGCAGAAATGCTGCAGTCCATGGTTCTGGGAATGTCCAGGCGTCCCCTGGTGGTGACCACAAGCCCCAATAGGGTTGCAGAGAGCGGCCCTTCGATGCACATGAGCACAGGGGCTCACGCTGCACATTGTTAGGAGACCTGGTCCTCCTTTTTCCGGGTCTTCCTCTTACTTATGGATGCAAGAACAGTCTGGGTCTCCTTATGAGAGAAAGAGAAACCCTGCTATGTCTGCACACCTTTTGACCTCGAAGAGACCGTTGCAGCTTCTTGGGGCAGGGCAGTCTGGGTGCTGGCACATATAAGCCGGTCCCTCTCCTGCTCCTCAGCCATTTCCACCCCCACGGTGCAATCGGTCATCACCCTATGGTCAACTGTTGGATGTCTGGCTACTCACTTTCCCTCAGATTTAGGATCATGAAGCAATTCGCTGAACTGTCCATTATTATGTGCGGTACTGGCATCACTTACCTGTACTGCCTCGTCCGCCTTGAGAAGACCGATCCTGAGCTGCCGCAGATACCAGTCTGCCTTCTCCAGCTCCTCAATCGTCTTCCTAATTTTCCTGGTGATCTGTACCAATGCCTGTATAGGCTCTAGGACTCTCTCGAGTTCCTGTAATATCAATTCTTTATTTATTTCAGCCGGTTACAGGATAAGGCTTTTGTGAGCCCCATCTGAGCATGCAGCTCTCCTGCACATGCTCTGTTGGATCCCGCGGTGTCTCATGGGACTTAGAGTTCCGGGGGCTAGCTAATGGCTGTCTGGATTCAAATCTTCAAATCCCCGGCAGAAATCTCTGACACCCCCCTGTCCCTCCTTAACTTTTGCGGAGGCAGTGTGTACGTCACCTGTCTCCACCTTCCCTTCACTCGCATCCTGGAGAGGTATTGTCTCCATCCTGGCCGGCTGTCACAATATATATATATATATATATATATATATATATATATATATATCCATCCATCCATTATCCAACCTGCTGCATCCTAACTACAGGGTCACGGGGGTCTGCTGGAGCCAATCCCAGCCAACACAGGGCGCAAGGCAGGAAACAAACCCGGGCAGGGCGCTAGCCCACCGCAGGGCACACGCACACCCACACCCACACACCTAGCACACACTAGGGACAATTTAGAATCGCCAATGCACCTAACCTGCATGTCTTTGGACTGTGGGAGGAAACCGGAGTACCTGGAGGAAACCCACGCAGACACGGGAAGAACATGCAAACTCCACGCAGGGAGGACCCGGGAGGCGAACCCAGGTCCCCAGGTCTCCTAACTGCGAGGCAGCAGCACTACCCACTGTGCCACCGTGCTGTCCATATATATATATATATATATATATATATATATATATATATACTGTATAGTAGACCACCGCAAGTCGCGGTTCAGAGTTCGCGGCCTCAGTCATTCGCGGATTTTTCCTTAGAACCTAACTAATAATTGTTAGCGGAAACCACAAATATCCTCCGCAATTTTTATGGCTTTTATCAGGATAATACTGTACTGTAGAGAGAACAGGAAGCAACTGTAGAGAAAACATGGCTTGGGATGGTGAAAGTAGCCAATAGAATTTGAAACTGCAACTCCCAGCAGTCTCTGAAGTGGCTATGATTGGTCTTCTGCTGTGGGTGCTGGGGCTGTTGGGGTCAAAGGATATCAGCGTGGCTTTTAAAAAGGGGGCTGGTCACCAAAAGCAAAAAAAAAGTCTTTCTAATTTGTGTTTCAAGTCCCTGTCTGTCTGCCTTCTGTTGGGTTACCTGTACTTTTTCGTTTTGTCCTGGATCGTTTCGTGGTTGGCGTCTGGATTATCTGCCTGTGTCCATGAAGACTATAAGTGGATTCATGGCCATCCTGCCAAGAAAGGAGCGCTCCTGAACCCGTCCTCCTGTCTTCACCATTTCAGGAACTACCGGTAGGACTATCTTTACATTCCCATTCAACGTGCGGATCTCTGGACTATCATTACATTATTTTCATCATTACATTTCATCCGTTGCCATTTTCATTAACTTTTTCGTGATTTACTGTGTGTGTTTTGTTTGTGCTTTGTTGTATTTAATGTGTAATCGCCATAAGGGGAACAAGGGTGGTATCGTTGTTTTCTTATTTCATTTGTTTTCATTACATTCTTTATTGAATTTTGATTACCGGTTTGCTTTGTTTTCATCTCTGTTTGTGAGTGCGTGCGGGTCGGGTCAAGGCTGGGTGCGTCCCTGGAACCTCCACCATAAAAATAAATTAATTGTAGCGGCACCGGACCACTACAGCGTTATTCAGTTCTCCTTGCTGCTGATTGACTGTGATACATCTCCAGCTGAGTGTTCTTGTGTTTTACGTTTACTTAAAAGCATGAACAGCACCTGTCCTTTTTGGCTGATTACTTTGTTTCTCTCTCCTCCCCCAGACATTCTCTACTCCTGTTGGGGGTTGTGCTCCCCTATGATGTTTGTCTATTCTTTAATCGATAACTAACTGCTGAGCTCGTTTTACTTCTGAAAGAGACATGTTTGTTTGAAGTGTTTGAATAAAGTTCGTGTCTCTACAATCTCCTGTGTTTCTGTGACCCAAGCATGACACCCTGCAGTATTGTAGCCTCACTGTCCCTGGGATTCAGCCGCTGCGCTCGACTAGCCTGCCAGTGTCAGCGCTCACCTCTGTGTGCTTGCGTGCAGCCAGTTCAAGCACAGTTGTCTCAGTGATTTACCGAGTTTCATCCATGGCATCAGTTGCACTTTGTACATATTGTTTTTTAAATAATTTTTACAGTTCATTAGCAGTGTGTAAAATGATCAGTTTTGCAGTAATTGTGATGCTCTTTGCATGGAAAAAAAGTGTTCCATTAAAATTTCACTTTTTCTTTGTTAATTGTGACGTTTACTTAAAGTGCAGCAAAAAAGTATTTGGCGTCCAGAGATGCATTAACCCCCAACTATGTGGCAGTTTAAGGGTTAAAGCCCCAAAATGCCGCTGAAATGAGCTGCACCGTCAAAGGCTTCTGGCAATGAAAACGCGCTTGCATGAACTACAGTACATATTGCGGTAACATCGGTATTTTACATTCTAGCACTGCGGGAGACATAGCAGTACAGTATACATTCTTTATTTTTAGGTAATGTATTAAGCTGAGTTTGAAATTAAATGAAAGTGTTTTGGGGGCATATTTAGGGTTTAAACTATGAAAATAGGCATTTTTTTAACCACATCCAAAATTCACGGTTTTTCACAATTCACAGGTGCTCTAGGAATGTAACCCCCACGAATTTTGAGGGTATACTGTATATATATATATATATATATATATATATATAGTGCTCCAAACCCATATATCTCACAAATATATGAGCAAAATAATGATTATACTCACTAATGATGGTGAGTATAAATTGGAGATGGGTTGCATGTTGATTAGCACATAAACGTTCACTGTACTCTGTACATTTGTGTTCCGGGGAGATAATGTCTTGAATAAGCTCTCTACCCTGGTCCTTCCACTATTGAACACACACCAGCATGACTATAAAGCAAGAAAATTAAAAGGAAAGAAGACTTCTGACTTGGCTATTACAGGAGCACAGTGAGTCATCCTCTTATTCATGTCAGAGTTAAGGGGAGTCAGTGCCTGTCCTTGTAGTAGTAAGCCCAGCTTTAGACAGGTTTAGACAGGTCCTTTGCTAGGCACGCTGTCACATATGCACACACAATTACACACACACACAGACATATACTGGTATAAACCAGTAAATACATGGCTGGTTTATACCCTCAACTAGTATTTTCCTTGTACAACATTCATCACTCCTTATGGTCCATTTGAATTGTTTCAGAAACTGAATAAATGAATGAAACATATGTTTTGCATGAAACAATTGATAGAAAAGTTATAGAATATACAGACAACAACAAAAGTGACGTCCTTATCTCAAAAGAAAAGAAGACTAATTTTTGCCTGGTATATACAAGCCTGGATGTGTAAGTGTGTCATTCAATGATCTGGTGTCCTTTCCATGTGTTACTGTGACTAAATTACCTCTGCACCACTGTTTTAGAAAAGCAGGTTTGCAAAATAGATGCAAGGATGGTTAATGCTGTAATCTACAATTATGGGATGCAATCTGGTTTTAGCTCAGTTGGCTCTTAAATGTGTGGTGCATTAATCCTTAAAACAGAAATGTTTGTGTAAACCTGAAGTTTACTAATGCATGTGGGAACATATGAAAATCAACATATGTTAATTTACAGTCATGAACTGTTCCCATTTACTTGGCAAACTACCTCATCAAATTATGAAATTCTCATTTAAATTCTGCTGGGTGTGTTGCTAACAAATTTGACATATTGATCTGATTTATGTAAGAGAGAAGACACAAATATAAAGACTGTGCCAAGGATCAATGCACGCTACTCTAAGCTGATGTACACTAAGGGGATCATTTTCAAATGATGGTAAAAGATTTTTTATATGTGTAGGAGTGAATGTTAGCTTGATAAATGAAGCTATTACATTTTTCCCCCAGTATTGAGTACAATATGCATTAAGCTTGAAAGATATTTTTATTTTTGTTGAAGGAGCTGATTTGTTTTTCCTTGTTTATTTGTTGTCTATTCAGTGGCAAGGTATTGGTTTTCCTCAGGAGTAAAGTTTAATAAAAATAGTAAAACCAAGTCTGTTTCAGTAGCAAAAGAGGCCATTAAAAGCACTGTCCTAGGAGATAAAGAAAGCAGTCCATGACTTATTTGGCTGCAATGCATGCATATTGTTAAAACTGGGGTACACAAATACAAACAAAGAGTCACAAATTGATATGTCCACTCTTGCACTGGTTGGATTGTTTTTCCCCATCTCTTTTCTCATTATGTTTCCTTTCGAGGGGTTAGGCACTATTGATTTGCTAATGCTTTGTATTACATCTATTCACAGCTTCCTTTGCAACTCTAATGGATCCCATCTCATTCCTCCTTTAGCACAGTACTTGAAATCATGCTGGAGCCTATTTCCTCATCACTGCGCACCAGCCCACATGATAATCTTGCACTTCAACACATCTTTCAAAATCCACTTGACCATGACAGCTTTACTTTGTATTTTTTTTCTTCATGAATCATATCTCACAATAACCAACAATGTACTTTTTATCTTTTCTGAAATCCAATCCAAGGATTGTATCATTTGCATATGTGCTTAACTATACGAGTCTTTGGAAGTAACAAATACCAAGATTTTTACATTGTAAAATCACATAACATAATATAACAGCTTAATCTGGTTCAGTGTTATAGGGCCTCAGCCTTTCCCAGCAGTATCAGTTGAAAGACATGAAGCAAACCTTGATGTGGCCCCAGTGCATTGTGGAGCCTATCCTCACACACACTCACTTTGCACAAAGGCAATTAGAACTGATCATAAAACCTACCATTTTCTTGATATGTGAGAGAAACATGCAAATGCAATGGCATAGCTGGAGTTCGTGCCATTCGGGGAGGGGTGGTGCTTCAATTTGCTGCACACCAGCATATCTGAACATGTTAACCTATTGAAATATAAAATTAGAATGACGTATAGAGAAAAAGTTACATACATTTTGCATAGATTTATTCATATATAGAGAAACAGCAATAATTTTTCACATATAATTATTTATAAGCATCAACTAGACAAGAATATAGTACAGACGCACTGATCAGCTATGTTCTAATTATTAGTTTAATATAATTACGCTGCGAAAACCAGAACCAGTGTAGTTTACAAGTGATAGGTGGGGATGTTTTCTGCGCAGAGCAAGAATGCATTCAGATTGATAATAAAATGAAATTATAAATTGTAAATTAGCTGTTTACCTTCCTAGAAATTATTATCAGTGTAATGTTTATGTTTATTTTTGTTATTGCCTCATAAATTTCAACTGCTGTGTCTGATGCTGTCATGGACAGTCTGAAAATTATTTTTGAAGCATTTGTGGAAAAAAATCAGAGAATTTTACTTTTTTTATTCATGAGTGATATTTTTCCAAACTCTGCTGCTTACACACAAATTGTACTGAGCCTTTTAACCAATAATGGCACATAGACACCAACAGGGACACTAGTTCAAGGAGGCAGCAGCACTGCTTAACATTGTTGATGTGAATAATTGTACTGCAGCACATCAATCCTCTTAAAGATCCCAACAGGTGTACTTAAGGTGTTTTTTTCCTCTATTCTTAGCATAACCCCCTATGATTTATATTTTTCTGAAAATAAGTCATTTTCTGTTCTTTTTTATAAAGAGATGAGGAACTTCTTAATAAAAAGTAAGAATGCATTACAAGACACCTTTTGAACATTGCACAGTGTGTTTTGTCCTTTGTATTTATGATTTATAACAGTAATCTGCTTTTGATTTTGTAGAGAACCTTTCATTGCACGGTAAGCCTCCATCTCTAAGCGTTTTAAGTATTACTACATTGATGTAAAAAAGTGGAGTCCATTTGACAAAGACATTTTTGTCAGGCTTGATTAAATTGCAGGTTTTAAACATTAGTGTGTAGCTTTTATTGAGCAATTTTTGTTCATTTCATTAAGATTCCATCGTAGTTGTGTATTGAAAATTCATTTCGTTTTAAGCTGTGAATCTATTGCGTTTATGTTAGGTTCCAAGAGGCACAAGTGCTAAAAAGTTTATCTGACACTTTATCCCTAAATCATTTTAAAGATATTTTCAGGACCAATTTGTACTTTGGAAATAAAGTAACTCAATAACAAGCTTTTATAGACTTATTATGGACCATTTATACAATAATTGCATATTGTGCAGTACCATAAAAGAACCTAATAAAAAGTGTGGATGAGATCAGGCCATTTGGCCCAGACTAATACATCAATTTATTTTCATCCAGAGTTTTGAAAGTGCTGCCCTTACAGGCCTGGTATCAGCGGATGTCTGTAATGCATTTATTACTGTTTTAGAAGGAAAAGTAAAGAAAAGTAAGAGCCCCAGCTGATCCATTTCTTTTGATGGCTTTCTCTCAAGCAATAGATTTTTTGGATTCAGTGACTTCCATCAATAAGAAAAAATATGATAGTAGTCTGGAAATTTAGATAATGTCTGAAAAATAAATATAACATCCATTCAAGGGGAAATGTAACACCGTGCTCTAAACTGTGATTTGGCATTGTAACCTAAGGGATAAGATTCCAATATTTTTTAATCTTCTCCCTTAACAAAATATATGAGCAAAATAATGATTATACTCACTAATGATGGTGAGTATAAATTGGAGACGGGTTGCATGTTGATTAGCACATAAACGTTCACTGTACTCTGTACATTTGACTATAAGGGATCTATAAACCTTTTATCAGAGTGCATGTGCAATTGTATCGCAAGGAATTCTGTTATTACGTATCTGTGTAGTTATTAAGCTCTCTGTAGCTTTTTTCTTTGCATTATATAGGATGTTCTTTGAAAGTGTCAACCCGGACTCTTTCCTGAATGAAGTTTTCAGAAGTAGTGCATGTACAGTAAAGTCGCTTTTTTAAATTTAAGGTACTTTATTTAAAGTATTGCATTATAAATCAAAAGTACTGGTCAAATTCCTTCCATGAAACCAATGTGTGACCTTGTGATTTCATATGACATGTTTGTAGATATTTGGAAAAATGAAAGATAGGTTCAGTCAGTAACGGTTCCAATTAATTGTGTCTTGAATCAGCATAATTTTAGACTATATATTAACAGAGTCATTTTATTCTTTTGTAGGAAATGTAGAATTTTACATTTAGCTATGTGACAAGCTTTTAATGGAAGCTTCCTACTATTCCAGCTCATATCTTCAACTTTGTTGTTCCTTTATAAAAGTGACAATGACAATAAAGATCTATCTATCTATTTATCTAATTGTTCAGATTTTTCCTTATAAAATGAAGCAAAAAGTTAAAGATTTATATTGTCACTCACTTCCTGTTTATTGGCGGAAACTAAGAAGTAAATGCTGTAATAGTGGTTACAGAACTTGAAGCGTTTAATAATATAAATATATCACTAGATAGATAGATAGATAGATAGATAGATAGATAGATAGATAGATAGATAGATAGATAGATAGATAGATAGATAGATAGATAGATAGATAGATAGATTACTGCCAATTGATATTGGTGAGGAATGAAGAATGCTGTTTTTAATTTATTTCCAGAATGTACACACTTGTTTGAAAAATAGCCAATCATGGCCCTCTATTGGCATGAAGGCATGAAATTCTGAATGTACAAAAACAGGTAGTGGCCAAAAGAATATTACAACTTAATAATAATTCACGCATGAGTAATCAAAATGAGTTGATCCATTTAAAGGCTGCAGGAACTAAGCCGATCCCTTCAGCATCAGGTGCAAGGAGGGAATCTGTCAGGAATACAAATAATAGAACTCAAAAGATGACAAAAATAGAATAGCATCATGGATTAGAAGCATGTGATGGACAGAGAAATATGGTAATTCAGGGAAACAGACAGAACATTAGCATATTTGTGATTATTCAGAATCATTTCAAGTTACACTTAACTTTATTTTTTTCTTGCCATGCAGAATCTTTTTTTCTTAATATATATATTGCTGGGGCCTACATATCGCTTTTGGCCTGTTCTAGAACTCTTTTTCTTTGATGGTATTGGAATTTCTAAATAACGTGTAAGTATGCAGCTGCTGTTACGTGAATTAATATGAAAATAGAAATACATGTTAGCACTCTGATTTTTATATTTTGGATATTTCTTCTTACATATGTTTATGCCTGTCATGGAGTTGCATTTTTTTACTGAATTTTCTCTAACATCTTTGTATAAATCAGTATTAGAAATCAATTATATGTCAGTGATTTATTTATGTATGTGATACATACAGTAATTAATATAGGCAGTAGTAAGTGTGCCATTTATAAAGACATAACATATAGTCATGAATTTACTTTATGTAGGCAGAATGACTTCCTTAAAACATCATCCCTTGTCACTGGAAGGTAATGCTGGATATCACCAAAATAATGATTAACAAGTTTAAGATTAGTGTCCTATTAGTGTTTGTTTTTACTCTACCTCTTACTTTTTCTCCCAAAGTCTCTTTTTTTCCTACTCCCTGATTGTCAGACAACTGTTGAATTTTCAAACAGCCCTTTTACAAGGTGTGCCTGTAAACGGAGTTCTGAGGTGAGAGTAAGTCTTCCTGGTCCTTGGTGGCTGTGCCTTTAACTAATGAAGTAAAGAACTGACAAGCTAACCTTCCAGAACAAGAAAATGATGCACTTCCTCAGAAGTAGTCCTTATAAGTGAAGGTCACTGAGTGCATCTATGACAGGGCATTCAGTTTTCATGGGATTAGTGCTGACACAGTAGTCTTCGTGTCTCCAGAAAAAAACAACAACAAAAAAAATCTGTTATTCCATTTTCTAAAGCTGCTAATTCTGTTCTGGGCTTATAGATAGATGGAGCCCATACTAGCTGGAATGTCCAGAATTGAACTTTATCAATGTGCCAGATTGGCAGCTTAATAGAATTACGTACAGTATGTTCCTTGGTACAGTTTTATTTTTTTTTTTCTGTATTTTTGTAGTGATACAAATCCTCAGTAAACAGACTGCCCTTCTAGGACTCTGCAATGGAGAAACCAACACTTGATGAAAATGAAACAGCAGCCTATATTTTTTGTATCTGCCTTTTCCTCAACCAGCTCAATTACTTACATAAACTGCAAACATCAAATCAACTTCTGACATCTTTGAATATGGATTAACAAAAAAATTACATTTATTTAGGTGGGGAGTTTAGTAAAGTTTAGGTTTCATAATGCAGACAACCAGTGATTGCCAGCTTAAAAAAACATCTTTGTAGCAAACAGAACACATTTTCACATTAATTGAAACATAACCTTCCAAAACAGTGTGACAAACCCAAGCTTTATAGTTATAGCTCGCCAAAGGAAAGCCAAATAAGTTTTGCCAGTTGTAGCAACACAATATACTCAAATTAGATAGATAGATAGATAGATAGATAGATAGATAGATAGATAGATAGATAGATAGATAGATAGATAGATAGATAGATAGATAGATAGATAGATAGATAGATAGATAGATAGATAGATAGATAGATACTTTATATGCCTCAAAAGGAACTTTACCTTTTTGCATAAGATTAACAAATATTATAACAAACAACACCCTCAAAAGTTCACAATACACTTTGTTAATGAATAGAGTGCAATCATAGTGAGGCTTTATAAAGGCATTTTGCCATAGGCATACATAGCTTGTTAAAGATGACAAAAACTTAACAAACCTTTGTGTATCTTTTCTTTTGTGTGCTGGTTTGCCTGTGTTGTCTTTTTTGTACACTTCAGAGATTGATCAGACCAGATCTAATTAATGTATCGGCACTCATTCATGTTATCCACAGACACATTGGACATTCATTCCTTCCCAACAATAGACCACAGCATGACAGCATGTCTGTGTTAGGATAACGGTTATTGCCTACAAGCCAATGATGCAACATTCAAGCTCCTGTTGTAAGTTGTATGGTTTCATGAGAAAATTCTGCTACATATTGTGGTCAGGTTGTTATGGCATTGTCTGTTGATCCTCAAGTCTGCTGATTCAATCCCCACTTCTAGCTCTGAGCAAGTTATTTAAACTTCCTTTTCTACAAATTGTTAAAAAATACATACCTAAGCAACAGTACCTCATCTTTGTAATTGGAAAGCATCTTGTGTTTCTCTTCATTATTGAAAAGGAGCTACTGGGTATAAAACAAAGCATTTTTGTTTGTCCCTTCTAAATCTCTGTAGTGTACTCCTGTGTATTCATGCTATTATACTAACATATTTTCTGACCACCTTATTTAAGTTTAGGGGCATCGAAAGAGTATCCTAGTAACATTGAAGGGAAGGCAGAAGCAAACAACAGACAGGGCACTAGTTAACTGCATTGTATCATGACCTACACTCAGTCAGTGCAGAAAAATATTGTTTTGCCTAGTAGCCTAACCTGCACATTTTGAGGTGTAAAAATAAACTGGAGTACCTGGAAAAATGTTCAGTTGGAAGGTTAAGTGCAGGTAATGTATGGAGTTTTGCAGATAAGAGTGTATAAATACAATGTATTTTAATATGGTATATACACCTCTTTGTTAAAACAAGGACTTGTCAATAGATAGATATGGTATATACTGTAAAATATTACAGACTATTAGCACTAATCAGCAGACAAGTTAAAGGAGTCTGATGATTCACATTAATAATCAGGACCAAATGCTAATGGCCTTAGTATCATAAATATATTTGGACCTAGAAAAAAAATAAAGCATGAAAAGCCATTTTAAATGTTTTGATTTTTTCCTGTACCTTATAAATGTAACAAGGTTACAATCACCAGTATGGTTTGTATGGTATGTAGTTCAGTTGTAGAGATAGATAGGAATTGTAATAGCAATAATAATCATAATAATAATAATAATAATAACAATAATAATAATGCATTACTGTAAATATAAACATTATGCAGTTGTGAAATAATATGTGTTGCCCTATTTCAGTACTCTAGGACTGAATGTGTTGATTTTGGCCAGACTGGCTGTTTGTCCAGTATTGACATGGCTTTTGACCCACATTCTAAAGAAATGTTTTTAGATTAATTGGCTTCTGTAAGCATGACAGATACGAGCTAGTGTAGCTGCATAGGATCCGGCTATATAGGGGTATAGGTGCATTTCCACCCAAATCCCTTTTTGTTCATTTTTTGTTAATTCCTTTTGCCTGCTATCTGCATTGTGTACTGTGCCTTGTTTAGTTTCCACATGTTACATATGTGTGGTGGGCTGGCGCCCTGCCTGGGGTTTGTTTCCTGCCTTGCACCCTGTGTTAGCTGGAATTGACTCCTGCAGACCCCCGTGACCCTGTATTAGGATATAACGGGTTGGATAATGGATGGATGGATGGATGGATGTTACATATGGAGAACTTTTTTAGCTTGCCACAAGCGAATTTGGAGTTCCAAAGCACAAAAATAATCCCACAGTTCTCCAAAATAGCCACTAGGGGACATTTACCATCAAACCCTGGACAGATATATGGACAAACACAGGATCTTTAAGCTCTGTGGATTACAAAAGACAAAAGGAATTGACAGAAAAGTCAAAAGCAGTCCAAGGCAAACAAAATTCCAATTCAGAATCCAGAAACTTAGTTAATAACAGAGCATAATGTCAAAAATACAAAAATCACAGAAGTGCAGTAGAAACCTAAGTAAACTCTCCAACCCCCTAAAACATTTGAAATGAGGGTGGTTGAGGGTGGTCCTTGGGGATGATGGGAAGGTGGTCCCGCCTCTTGGGGGAACCATCCACACAATATAAGGCACATAACAAAGGCATTTATACATTAAATTAAATATAAAGAAAAATACAAATAAATATAAATACATTTAAATAATCAAAAATGAACAAAGAACACTGAAAACAAAGATTTAAGCCCCAGGGGAGGAATACTGGCTGAAACATATCAGGCATAAATGGTGGTATTTGAGCAGTTTTTATGCAAGTTTTAATATAAGGCTATTTAAAATATGGCTATACTTTGAATTAAGTTAGCCTTTAGCAATGCATTCAATTCATCCTTAACACTCATCACTGTGGCGATAAGCTTCAGCTCACTGCTACCCTAGCCAAAAATGTAAATTTAGAGATAGACTTCATGATGCTTTGCTTATAAGTGTACAATTTCACCCATGCCTTTAACCATACATATTATATTTAAATTTAGATAAAAATTCAAGGTAACTGTCCAGGTAAGGAAATGTAATTATTCACTTATTCACTTCTTGCCTGAGTCCACTTAATCCATATGTCATACAGGGCCAGAGACACTGTTGGGTGCAATGTAGGAACTAGCTCTTGAGAGGATTCTAGCTCATTTTAGTCACTGTAATTACCTGAATAATCTTTATGCCATCATAACCTAATGGAACCACGGAAGGCAGTGCTGTCTCACAGTTCCAGTCTCGTGGATTCAAATCTCAGTTTCGTCACTTCATGTATGGCCTTGATGTGTTCTCTTTTTCTCAGCATATTTCAGTTTTACTCCTACATCCCAAAAACATGCATGCTTTGTTTTACTGGCTGCTCTGAATTGTTCCTGTGTAGTGACTGTATGAGTGACTGTACCATGCAGCAAACTGGTGTCCAGTCAAAGAGTCCATCCATCCATCCACCCATCCATCCATTTTCCAACCCGCTGAATCCGAACACAGGGTCACGGGGGTCTGCTGGAGCCAATCCCAGCCAACACAGGGCGCAAGGCAGGAACCAATCCCGGGCAGGGCGCCAACCCACCGCAGCAGTCAAAGAGTCACTTCCTGCAATTGTATGCACAATGTTGTCAGGATAGGCTGCAAACCTTTGCAATGTAAAAAAAAAATGTGTATACTCGATTAAGCCGGTTAAATAATGCATGGACAGTTATATAGTGTACAGTCAGAAGAACATAGAGATTTGTGCGCAGATGACAAAAGCAAAACAGTTTGGAATCTGGGCACACATATTCAGAAATTCAAATGCATTTCTGCTGAAAGCTTGTCACAGCCGAGGTCAGCACACAAATTGAAGTTGTTTCCTCGTTTAAATGATATTTCTTTTTAGACAGAAAGGTATATGTGCCATTGCTAACTGTAAGTAAATGCTTGCTGAATGTTTAACTGCACATTAAATGTGAGCTTCTCGGCCAGCCTATGAAGAAGCCTCCATGCGGAAATGTAAGTAAATGAAACAGCAGTACAAAATAGGACTCAAGCATCTGCCTGAGGCAGAAGGGCCCAGGTTGAATGAAAATCGGAAACCTTTGGCATCTCTTTACTAAAACGGGATGATGCTGATGAGATGAGTCAGGCAGTGTTGAAAAAGTGTTTAAAATTCTCCTGGCAGATGCCTGACACTTGCAAAATTATTTTGGTAGTAGTCTGTGATAAAGCATAGTGTTTTACATTAGTGCTGTTTCAGCTAAGGCTTTGCTGATCTGCAGTACATTTTGGGAAGTTAAATAATCCTGTACTGCTTCTGACTAGAGAATTAAAAAGCACATATGCAAAATTTTAGATTTTTGAATTGAAATGGAGTGGCACAGTAGTATAGAGCATTGCCAACAGGATAGGTGGCCATTCATTAAATGAACTGAGAGTGCACAGTCAGTTCAAATGTAGTTCTTGGAATATGAATTGGAGTTGTACTCAGCCCTAAACAAACAGAATTGGAATGGTATGAAACTATTTTGACTGCCACTAAATTCCATGAAATTTCACTTCACAGAAAAGTTGTCTTGACTAAACATTACAAACCAAACGATATGAATCAAATAAAAGTCAATTTAAACAAATCAAATACAATTTAATCATAATATATTTGTTGCAGTTACATATTATGCTGGATTCATTTTCAACTAATTTTCCTTTGTTCATTAATTTATTTTCTTTTGTTTTCATCTTATACTGTGGTCAATTATTTTCCAATACAATTCTGTTGCTTTGATTTTGATTATACTGAAATTTCCTAGAATTATGCACAGACATGCTCAATTGAGTCTAGCTTCATGACTGTTCCTCTACTGAAGGTGTCAGACTGGTGATGTAAGAGATGGTGACTTGAATCAATTGTATTACTTCATTACTTGTTTGCTCATTTGCCACAGCTTGCAACTCAATGCCAAACCATCCCTACCTCATCTGTAAGCATAGAATGCATTTTCAGTGTTGCCAATAAGATGTTTTAGAGGTATAATCTTATTGACAGGAAGTTGGAAGATCTAATGATGATTTGATTTGAAGAATCTGAATATATCAGTTAAAAATACTCAGTATTGTGTATTAAGATTTGAGGTGTCATATATCATACAATATGTCAACAATTCTTTTACACATACTACATGAAAGTTATCTATAATAGTATTAAAAATATATATACAGTAAATACATATAATCTCACATATGTGGTATGAAAAGAAAACTTGGAACTTCAATTAATTACATTCACTTCCTCAAATTCCAATTCAATTCTAATTCTGAATCTGTAGGTATTTAATGAAATTCCAATTCCAGTTTCTCAGTTGAATTGCACTCAGTGAGTTCATTCATGAAATGAGCCTCAGCCCTGACTGCCACCTCACAGAATGCAGACCATGGATCTGTTCCTGTTTGGGGTGTCTTTTGTATGGAATATAAATATTCTTCTGAATTTTATGCAGATTTCCCCAGAATAAATTTTGTCCCATGTTAATTGCATGACTCAATCACTCTTCTAAAAGATTGAGCACACAACCGTCTGTGCTTACTGGATCATTTAGTTGGCTCCTCAGTAAATTAGTAGATTTGTTGTCAAATGTTTAACACTAGAATCCATGAAGCCTATGAAAAAACTTGTAATGCCAGGCCACCTTAAATTCCTTCACACCACTTCATCAGAGTCTTTATTTTGCAAATGTGTCGAGCAGCACAAACAGCAAGCAGCCTGCTATCCCATCCCCCACCAACACACCTGAAGTTCTTCCAGCTCCAAAAATAGAATTTTGTAAGGTTAAGTGAAAAGGAGAGCATTCAACTATTATAGGACTGCTTTAACTCCCTCCAGAATAAAGCCCAGAATCAACAAGAGTGCCGTTTCCATATTGACCAATTGTCTTCTGCACCCAAAAGTCTAAGTCTGAGGAGAAATCAGAGTTGGACACTGCTACTTGAACTATCAGTCAAACATTTCGAACAACAGGACCAGCTTAAGTCTTACATTGCTTGGGATTATGCATTACCAGACTGCTTGACACAGATAACAGATGCATTGTGAGGTAACCAGTATAGGCATAGAACAGTGAAAGACTGTGTGACCAGTGTAGGCCTGCAACAGTAGAGACAGTAATGCACTTTGCCTTCACCACTATAACTTTGGGAAAATATGGAAATACCTCTCAGTTCTCCTGGCAAAGACAAGATCTGGGCTGAAGAGTTTGTTACATGCTGGTAGCTAGGGGCATGATCCCAAACTTGTATTTAGTTACTAGGGGGTTCACCCCCTGCTCACTTTGCTTGCCAACCCCCCGTCCTGTGCTATGCGCCAGCCACTTCACAACTCTGCTGCTCGTGTTGTGAAGAGGGGGGCTGAACGTACCCCAAGGAGACACATTCAATCCTCCAAAACCCTCTCTTAAACGGTGATACAATGGGAAACAAATACAGTTTTTTTTTTACTTCCTGTTTGCTCGATTAGCACGGCATCTCACACAGTGCTTCAAACATTTAAAAGCCTGTACAGCAGCTGTCTTTGTCATCTACTCTTTGTCTTTTATTTCCAGTCCCTGATGTGGTTAAATCTCTTGCCACAAAGTCTTGTCTCACGGGACATGAGTTCTTGATATTTTTTAGTTTATAATTTAAAAATGCTATAAGAATCTGAAAATCTAACAACATCACATTAAAGTTCGATATATTCTGAAAAGAATGATACCAAATTTACAGTATATATGTAAAATAAGCCAGATTTAAAACATGACAAAAAAGTCACATAAAATCGTTGCACTTTAAGGCTTTTATATATATAAAGTAGATATATTTTATAACTAAATTGTTAATGCCTTAGCAATACAGTCACTGATTTGTCTTTCCAGTAATGTTCTGATTATTTGTTTTGATTTGATTCCGTTTGCTTTTGCTATCTTGCGAATGAACATTCTTACACCATTTAGCTCTCATTCCTGCCTTGAACCTATTTTTTTGTCTTTGAAGCTAACTGTAATAGCTGTATTAAAAAGTACTGATTGAGTCAGTACCTATAAACAGGTTATATTCTCCAAAGATGGATAATGGACAGGAACATATTGATTTTGCTTTTACCATTTAAAAAAAAAATGTACTTATTAGATGCACGTAATAGCCACAATTGTGTGTTCAGAAGTCAGAACAGGCTGAAAATGGTAAATTCACAGTGTCCTGCTACTACTTTTCGTATCAATGTTCTTGCAAGCTGCACCACTGTTTCTCCACTGACATACTTTTTCATAGCTTCTCCTTGTTTATATATATTTTTGGTCTTCTTAAAATAGGTGTTTTCCATCTAATGCATTGACTTTAAAGTAAGCGACACAGTACACATTGCTGAAATGCTACGGAACATTTGTGCTGTTAATATTACAAAGGCCCCAGTTTATTTCTGACCCTATCTTTGACATCCCATTATAGGCTCTATTATAAATGTTTAAATTGTATGAGGAATGAAATTTGAAACACCCTGTTGCAATGTCAACTTTTTAAACCCATTTTTGGCATTTTTCAGAGCCGGATAATAAATTATTTAGCCACTTCATTAGTCCCCTAAAATAGCTACCTACTGGAGACCACTGACCCCTGGTAGCAGATGAATGTCCACTAAGGTTGTTTCAAGGGTTCACTTGACTTTTCTCCATTTTTTTTAACTAATAACCTTCCATTTCAGTTCTTACATTTTATATTTTATTCAGCCTTAACTTTTTCTTTATAACAATGCCAAATGAGGTAAGAAGGACTCATGAAGCCATCTACAGTCTAACGAAAAAAGCACCTTATGTAGAGGAATGCGCAGTTGCTCAGGCCAGTGGTTGTAACATGTAGATACTTCTTCATGATATTAGGTCCATTGTCAATGAGCAGCTGGTGGCCACAACTGAACTGTTTTCCAGCTCAATCTAACTAAAAAGGTTGTCAACTTAATGCTTCCACATCTTACCTCAACTAAGCACTGGTCACTTTTATCTACCCTCCTGTGAAACAAAAGAAGACTTGTTATTAAACAGTCTACAATAATTATGGTCAAAGGTGAGGAAGGATATTTCCTTGCTGGATTTTGAGCTATCCTATTGGGCTTTCAAACAATGTCTAGTCTGGCAGTGGTTGCCCCCCTCTTCCTGATCCTCCTTCATAAACACTGCTGGAGTCAAACAGGGCACCTCTCAGTTATGTTTATGTCTGGATTTTCAAGAATAAGTCATCTTGTCACCTCTGTGCTTGAAATACGGCAAAAGACAGAGAGACATGTTGGCCCTAATCCAGCCTGACACGCACACAACCCATCCCAACTCAACCCTGAATGTGACAGGGTTGGGTTTGGTTGGGTTATGTTCTGATAAGGAGTGTAAGGAGGGGGGAGATGAAGGTAGAGGTGGTCCCATCATTTTCCAGCCCTGGGCTAGCAAAGGTATTCACACTCTGACTGATATATTTGTTGAATTGTTCCTTCAAACATTACAATCTCTAAAATCTTCCCTTTCTGTCCCATTCTCTTTCTGTTACTTTTATTTACAACTTAGATCTGTTTTTAGAGTTTGTGGGTTCTAATCTCTTCTGTCCTTGCTTCCAGCCCTCTGTGTTAATTCTTGTCCTAGCTAGAAACCAGTATCAACCTTATACACAATTCTCTGCAAGGCATCTCATAATTCATTATCAATCAAGTCAGTTTGGAGCCTGGATCTTTTTATCAACTCCTTCTTTTTGATTTAATTTAGTTTTTGAAAATTTCTCTTGGTATCAAGAAATCCTAGTTATCAGCAAACCCTGCTTAAGTTTTTCACCATTTATATTCCATCCTACCTAAATAAAATGCCAGGTGAATGTCCTCTGACCCTAAATCTCTTTTTTGTTCCCTGAACACCTCAGGTACATTTATGCATATGTTTTATGTCTGCTCTTCTGTGTTCAGTTTTTGGTCTGGTGAAGCTGATTTTCTTACATCCATTCTCTTTGTTAACCTTCTATTCCTATGCTTCTACACAATTTTCTACTTGTAGACCTTTCCTTACTTCATTTATCTGTTATCCAGTGCAGTTTATTTACTTAGATGAAAATTTCAGGAAAAGTTCTGGAAATTCTCTGATTCCCATTCTCCTTCCATTCTTTTAATTTGCCCCTTTCGAAGCTCACAGCAGTGAGAATTGATTTCATGTGTTACATTGAGAAATTGTCTGGTGTCATGCAGCTACTCTTTGTATGGATGCAATGTGCTGCGGGCTACAGCTTTTATTCTTAGCTTTTCTTCTCTTTAGTGGGCTTGGTCCTGTGCTGTGCAATTGCTTGCTGGTATGTAGTGACCCCGTCACATTCTTTGATGTCAATATTGAATGTGAGAAGGTTGGGTTTGGTTGGGTTGGGGTGTGTGAAGGGGTGGGATTTGAGCATAGGGTTATTAATTTAATACTTGTTAAAATCACTTACTTTTTGCCTTAAATATTGGCTTTTTTTTAATAAAATTGTAATTAAAAGTCACATATGAAAACAATGCAAACAAGCAATATATTAGTCAGAAATGAAAATCTAAATTCAATTCACGTCAACAATTAAATATATAAAGTCAGTTCTGAATATATAAAAGCAGTATCTGGATATATTGTTATGAAATTCCCAGAAAATCAAGATATTCTCAAAATGGAGAAGACATTTTAGTACTAAACGAACTGACAATTCTAAATACAGGCTGGATTCAGAAAATTTGGAGGTCAAGTAATTTGTGTTACAAAACCGAATAGAGAAGTCAAAAGTAAAATCAAAAAATATATCTAAGGGTTTGTACTAAATTAGGAAGGAAAATCATCCTAACCAAAGATTTTTCAAAGCTGCCACAAAACATCTTTCCAGAAGTATCCCAAAGCCAGGATGCCAGAAGCTGCATGCCACCATTTTATATAGCCTGAGTGCAACGTGCCACATGACTTTTGTGTCATGTGAATGATAAACAGCATGGTAACTAAACAAAATGTTTGCGGCTATTAAAAAAGAGACACACAAAGGTAGGGATTGCAAATGAAATTAAAAATAAAATTATAATGCTAAGTCCCAGAAATACCTTGAAACATAAACAACTGAAATATAATAAAATCTTAACAAACAATGTGCAAAAATTAATCTTTATCCTTCAAAACACAAAATCATATAAAGGAACATACAATAAGTTAACTTACAAATATATAAAGTTAACATTTGACTTTATACACAGTATACACAGTAACTTGAGTATGTAAAGCAGAATCCAATATACAGTGTATGGAATAATGTTTGAATATATGAAGACAAATTCTGAGTATATGAATGGAGTTTCAAATATATAGATTCAGAGGCATTTTTAGTAAACCTAGTTGTGTCCTAATGCATTATATTGAATTAAGTTGACCAAAAAATTATATTCATTTCTGAAGAATATGCATACCCCCATTGTATTTGTACACAATGCAGATTTATTTATTGTAGATTTATTTTTGTGTGGATATATTCTTAGATATGTCATACAAGACCGATCAAGTCTACTTGGAAGGCCAAAATAGATGTTCTAACCCATGGAAGCTTATTCCCACTATTGTAAAAATGTAATTGCATTAGTCTGCATATTATTGCATTATTTCACCTTTGTGCTTTTTCTCAAAGGTATTGTGCAGTTTTGCAGATAAGATTGCATTATTTGTTGCTGATAGGATGACACATTTACAGTCTTTGTTATACCTTATGGCTTTTATGTAATTTATTAATAAAGACTTACAGTATAATTACTTAGTTTTGTATGTTTTGGTAATCATTATATATTTTAAACACTAAGCTAACATTCAATAGTATTGTCAAAGCTAACCTTGACCTGTTCTTTAACAAATGATATCCACCAGTTTTAATGTAGTTTTCATTTAGTTTTGACTTTGAGAACTTACTTATCCTAATAACAGATTTACAAGGGAAGATCATACCCTGGTCTTTTTATTCTTGTAGTCACTGTAAATTTACACATATATACAGTAACTGTGAACGTGAACTTGAACATGAATAATGTGCTGAATCTAAATTTTATGTAACACACATGTACGTAATACATACTCCTAAATTGAATATTATACAATGTTTATTCTTGTCATTTGCTGGCAATGCCATCTCCATATTTCTAGAGTTTAATAGTTTTTTTTTCAAATATTTTTGAAGTCTCTACTTGAACCTCTTAATAACAGAAATATAGAAAAAAGGTATTGCAGTGTTCCTTTTTTAAAGCATATACTGTATGTCAGCTATAGCAACTTTTCAAATCATTCATTCCATAAGCAATATGCAAATAAGAGTTTAACAACCTGTTCCTGCATTACCTGTGCCTTACTGCTACATATGCACTGGTAGTATTTTTGTTTTTGTTCTCATAGGAAAGATGTTCATGTGTGCACAGTGCTATTGGTTGTAGTCATGCAAGTAAGTTTGTTCTTGAAATATCTTTCAGAAAATATGCAGAACCTATGTTGATAGCATGATGCCCACGGCAAGAATCAGTCCTGGGAAGAGATCTTGTATTTTCTGTATATTCATGCATACCAATCAACTTACACTCACAGTCAAGTCTAGTAATTAAACCTGAGCCCCTGAAAATCTGAATGCTAGCCATTGTGCCATCAGGTCTTTTGGTTTCAAAATATGATCCATAGTAAATAAGAGAGTTAAAACTCAACTGATACTTTAAAAATATGTATCTGTTCCTGACTTGCCCGCACTACCCTTGCTAAAGTTCTGTTCTTTTTGGTTTGTTTGTGATTCTGCCTTGCAAAGGAATGGCCCATGATGACAATCAATGTTTCATCATAAATGGGTTTTGGGGTGACCCCAGCCTAAAAAATTGATTGTTTATTCCCACACTTAAATTCCTTATTATGTAGACACCCACATATAGTAGTTCATCCACCCTATGCACTTGTCCTGTTATCATTGAACTCACCTGTCTGGAAAGGAGACGCTGCCCTTAGCGGCAATACAGTTGCATGTGGGACTACAATTCAACTTCACCCAGTGTTGACTTCTACTGCGTTTCTGCTCTCCATTTAGGGAGCAACCCTCCCTCCAAATCCCCAGTGGCAAGACAGAGCAACAAGTTAAGCAACTGAGTAAGATTAACTACTTTAATCAGTTATTATAGTCTTTAACATCTTAATATATAATCTTCATTTGGATCTTGATGTTTGTTTGTCCGCGAATTCACTGCCTTGTGTGGTGTTCCTGCTGTGTTCAGTAGAGGGCAGTAGTGATGGAGGAGGAGAGGAAGTGAGGGGGAGGATCGTTGCATGAGGTTGGAGTGTGGTGATTAAAGAGGATTGAACTAAAGGAGACTACGTGCTGTTTGTACTGGCTGAATACACAACACCTTGGTTGTTACTTTTGTTTACAAACACTGTCGATAGCACTCTATGTGTTTAGATCTCGCGTTGACACCGTGCTTTGTGTTTAGATCTGGCGTCGACACCTGCTTCGTTGTCGAAATTGTGGTTTTTTGTGTTTCTATCGACTGTCGTTGGCAGCACTTCGTCTAAATCGAATGTTCACCCACTTCTTGGAGTCGGCAGTTAGAGTATATAAGTCGGGCACACTTCTGTGATTTTCCATCAGTCGGCTTTTGGAGTTCAAGAAAGAAGCATTGCTTCTTCCTTACTCTTTGGATTGCCACAAAGCAACCTGCGAGATTGGAGAAAGGTTGAGAAGAGATCGTGACAGGAAACGACAGCGTCATGAAAACGAGACGGACTATGAACAGAGAGAAGCAGAAATGCTCCTCCACCACCACATAATTACTATTCGGACAGTGATTCCGAGTAGGTTGTTCCTATAGAATCAATGCTCCAAGGGTTTTGTTTTCTAATTTTGTTTCCCTTATAAAAAAATCATAAAGCTGTGTGACGAAGGGCCCAGTTCACGACTGGCAGCCGTGTTTAAACAGGGAGCCCTTCACAGACAACTTTAACACGCGCAACGTAGTTGGGCGCACATGGCTAGTCTCATAATAATACCAAAACTGACAGTAAATAAGTCTTACAATCACAACATACAGTACTACCTGGATGTTTAATAACTGGTGCAGATGAGGCTGACTGAACCAATTAATTGCAACAATGTTCAGTTCTGCCATGTTCTTCCTTCTTTCTCTCAATTGATGCTGCTGACTTTTTAAAGTTTGTTGATCCATTAGTTGAACACTCCTAGCTGTCATTTTGACAGACTGTATCAATGCATGTTCATACAATGTACATGCAAAAAGGTATACAATGAGTCAATATTCATGGTACTTGAATACACGCTTATGTCCAATGGTTCAACGGTCATGCCCTAAGTGCGAAAAGTCCAATAATGAGTATTTTAATCCTTTATTTAGTGCTCAAATAAAGTAGCGAAAAGTGCTTGCACTTCCGTTATGTGGTTTCGACTAACTGTGCATACAAAGACTCAAAAGTTCAAATTCATAAAAAAACAAGAATTTACAGTCTTAGACTTATTATCATGAACTTTTTGTCAATAATCCTTTTAACACTTTATCATTTGCAATAAAATAATATGTATTATGTATGCTAGTATTCCTCATCAATCACTCAGACCAATCAATCAATTCAATCATGGAGAGAATTCGATGACCATCCTAGGAATCAAACCAATGAGTCACCACTCTAACTACATTAAAACATCTGAACTAAAACTATATTATTAAATATAAATGTGTAAGTTGGTCCATAAATCTGGTCTACAAAGACATTTGGTACATGCATGATGTTAAACACATTATTTAATCAATTTATCTTGATATTATTAAATAATTAATAATAGTATTAGTAATAAATATTATTTGTAGTATTAGTTCAGTAATTAGTAATACTAGAATTAGGCAATATTTTGGTAAAATTAATTCACTATATTTCATCAGAATACCGCTGCATTTACTAGAAATGTGCCTTGCACTATATATATTTCATACTCTATGTATTCAGAATTTGACTTTACATATTCAATATTTAGTGCATATGCACTTTGTATCAGATTTCACTTTATATATTAAAGTTTAATGTTATCTTTGCAGAAATGATTTTATATATTTTACATATTCATAATTTGACTTCAACTTTGTATCAGATTTCACTTTATATATTAAAGTTTAATGTTATCTTTGCAGAAATGATTTTATATATTTTACATATTCATAATTTGAAACATATACACATATAAACATATAAATATATTTAGAAAAATTCAGTTTTTTGCCTGTTTGGCACCTCATTCCACACATGTCAGTATGTGTGTGTAGTTGTTTGTGTATATATATATATATATATATATATATATATATATATATATATATATATATATATATATATATATATATATATAGCTTCCCAGACACCAGGCAGCACAAATCTAGCACAACACACATTTTTTAGATTTGGGAAACACTTCTCTTTCGCTTCCCCCCTGCATAGTACAGTCTAAAGCACCAGTACAGTCTATAAAACGGCAAACAACACTTTGTCTCTGCTCTTTCAGTCTTCTATTTTCACCTTCACTCCTCCTCAGACAAGCATTGTCCTCTTCCTCCAGACTCTGGCTCCCTGAATGAAGACAGACAGCTCTTTATATTCAAGATCCCAGAAGTACTTATGGTGTAGCATAATTGTGGCACCCCTTGGCAGCACCCCCAGAACCCAACATAGAGCCCTGTGGAAATTGGCTGCCAAATAGCAGTTCAGGGGAGATAGCACCCTTGTAATATACATACACACCCACGCATATACCTGTATATATATATATATATATATATATATATATATATATATATATATATATATATATATATATATATTCTGAATACATTATGTAAGATATAAATATTTATACACGGATTTTGCACAAAAAGTCAGAATAGCAATCAATAATGTTCCTCCTTTCTTTTCTCTGCCTTCCTGTTTGTATAGCAATAAAATTAAAAAAATAATACTGCACTTATTCTACTTAATGTATTGTTTTCATAGTATAAAATGGAACATGTGTTGTATCCATCAGGGCATTTTTTCTGTTATACGTTTACTCTATTCTCTGTAGATTATTTTGATTTTTTTTTGAAAGAATCAAGTGCATTACATTGATCTATCCACTTTCACTTCTATTAAAATGCTCTTAAGAATATTAAATAGACTTGTGGGCTCAATGAATGAATATCACAGTTTTTTTCATCGTAAATTATAAATGGTATATGGATCGCTGTGAAAGAACCAGATTGTTATGAAAACTTGGTAGATTGGTGGGAAACAATGATGTGCTCAGGATGATGCCAGGTCTGATGGAAAATTACATATCTCCTTCCCACTCCTTGTCTAAATAGCTGACAATTTTCAAGGAGGTCAGGAAGGATGCATAACTCTAGCAAATGGAATTTTTAAGTGGATTTAGAGGAATCCAACTGTGAAAATCCCCCTATGCAAAAATCAGACTTCAAACAGTAATGTGTTGAGCAGTGGTTGCTTATGATTTTTTTTTTTGTTAAGGAGCAGGGTGATTGGCAAAGGAGTTAGTCTCCTGACACATAAACGTGCACCAAATAGCTAGATTATTAGCAGTTCAATAATAAAATGTCATTTGTCTAAGTTTGAAAGCTACATGCAGCCATATCAATTGTGTTTTTAGGAAAATCTCCTCACTATTTCCATCCATTTATAATGAGAATATCAGTGTAATAAACTGAGTAGGGCTGACTAAACTTTCAGGAGCCCAGCAAAGGTCTTTAGCTCCTTCATATATGCTTTTAGGTAGTAAATTTTGGATCTGTTCCTTTTGTGCTTTCATTGTGCCTTGCTTGGTACAGATCCCCGAACAGGTCTTCATAGGGCATTCAAACCAGCTGCCCATTCCACTTTGGCTTCAGCTTATTTTTGAAGCATTAGCAGTTGTACACCAGTTTCATTCCAGACTGGCAGATTTCCTGCCCTATGATGAAGAGTTAATAAAGAAACCTTACTTTTTACCATCTTATTCATTAGCTTACTCCCTAAAGTTTCCAATGACAGGTGCCGATATTGATGAAGAATGACTAGTAAATTGAAAGATTTCTGTGATGGTTTAGCTCTTGTGTCATCACCGTCATTCTTTATAAAACCCACAGTGTAGCAACCACTACATAAATCAAAAAGCAAGAAAATCGTAAACAGGCAAAAAGAGAGTAGAAAGCTTTGATGAAGTCCAGTAATGTGGAAAACTTATTCATTGTAAGTACAGTGCTTGATTTGAAACACAAGCAAATGAGACTAAAGGACCCCATTCACTTGCAGCATCTCCTACTAGATACTGGATGGTGTCATAAGACCAAAGTACTATTAGACAGGATTATAAAAGACCTACTCAGATATCTCTGGAAGCAGAAAGACTTGATTCACAGTTGTACTACAAGAATTGGATCCCTGTTGCTGTTCCTGAATCAAAGATTCTCCTATTGTCCATGTTTGCCATGCAACACAGAACCATTGTCTTCAGTATTTTTCTCATCGTTGTAAGGCTTCTCCATCCATCCATCCATTCATCTATTTTCCAACCTGCTGAATCCGAACACAGGGTCACGGGGGTCTGCTGGAGCCAATCCCAGCCAACACAGGGCACAAGGCAGGAACCAATCCCGGGCAGGGTGCCAACCCACCGCAGGACACAAACAAACACACCCACACACCAAGCACACACTAGGGCCAATTTAGAATCGCCAATCCACCTAACCTGCATGTCTTTGGACTGTGGGAGGAAACCAGAGCACCTGGAGGAAACCCATGCAGACACGAGGAGAACATGCAAACTCCACGCAGGGAGGACACGGGAAGCGAATCCTGGTCTCCTAACTGCGAGGCAGCAGTGCTACCACTGTGCCACCGTGCCGCCTATGTAAGGCTTCTCAACCATCTCAATCATCTCAGTCACAAAAATGTGCCCTGCCCAATCAAGAACATCTGGCCCTGGTTCTTTCCTATTAGTCTGACATGTCTTTCAGTTCAGATGTTCTTCAGAGTAATCTTTCTATTCATCAATAATATCATCAATCAAGATTATTGTTTCAGCGCCCTTAAGAAACAGCCTGAATGACATCCTGATTCATCCTAAGTTGTTAATTTATCATAGCCTCTTTGAGATCTGCCATTATTATTCTCTGTGGCTTCACCAAATCCTTTTCTAAACAGAAGCTGTGATTTTTTGTAATTTCCTCATCTGTTCATACTTCTCATTGTAATTCATTAAAACAATGTGGCTTAGTTTAGTGACTGACTATATTATAGTGTGCTGCATATCCAGAATACTTACAATCTTATTAGTACCCAAGAACATGTATTTATATAGCACGTTTTCATAGAAAAAATGTAGCTTAAAGTGCTTTACAAGATGTGAAAAAGAATGTTATAAGAAAGGAAAAACAAATAAGAGTAGGCAAAAATATTACTGAATAAGTTACATAAAAAACAAGTCTATACAATCATATAAAACAGATATATTGTATAAGTAGTAGAAGATTAGGGTCCTTATATATAATATCATGATGCAAGTCTCTAAAGATGAGTCTGGTAATAAGATCAGATGGCCAGGAGGACAGAAAAAAACAAAAAAAAAAGAAGGGAAAAAAAATCTGCAAGGGTCCCATGGCCAAAAGACCACCCAGCTCCACTGGGAATGCTACTTAACATAAATGTTCTTATATAAGTCCTTTGGTTTTCAGGCTTCATATGAGAGGATACGATGATGTCGGTCTTGACAGCTGATGTACCTGCCTTCATTCCAGCATCACAGGTGGTTGCATGGTGCCTTGATCAGTTGAAGTTGGAACCAAGCAACACCACAAAAGAACCAGAAAAGACAGCAGAGAAAAGCAGAGATTAATAAAGATTCTAAATCCCTGAAGAATACGATAATTCTGTGACAATGTGGTCTGTTGGGAGCATGCGCTAATAATGCGTTGCCGCACCCACCACATAACAAACAACCTGGATTGGGACCCGAGTGCAGCGGGTGACACCTCAGCACCACACTGAAAAAGTGTGAGTTTTTTTTACCGTGGCTGGAGTGCCAATCCTGCTGCCATCCCCCAAGTTTTTTCTGTAAGTAGGAGGACCTGCTTGCAGGGCTGGATGTACGTTGTCAATTAGGTGGACAACTAAAATATAGCTATGAAAAAAAAATTAAAATGATGGGTTTTTAGTAGATTTTTTAAAATTATTCCACAGTATTAACCTGAAAAAGTATTCCAGATTTTAGGTGCATAACAGTAAAAGGCCACCTCACCACTTCTTTTAAACTTGACTCTTGGAATTACAAGCAGACCACCATTCGAAGATCTAAGGTTTGACTTGGAGTGTAGTGAAACAGAACTTCCAGAATATGATAATGTTAAAGATTGAAGTTTTTTCTGCATGTATTAATTCATCATTTTTTGTGGCGTTTTATGGTGTTTTACCATGGATTATCATTATGGATTTATTTGTTTTTGCAAAGTTTACTTTGTTTCATTTCAGCCATCTTTTGTTATGTGATGTGACTGCAATCAGAGCTCCAATGACTTCCGCTATAAATGTGGTCTCAGTGACATGTTTCATTATCCCTACTGGATAACTTATAAACAAAAAATTGTAGTGTAGTTAGATTTTTAGACGTAGGCCATGTGTTAGGTCTTGTTTTAATTTCAATAAATTTTTCTGCTCCTGACTTTGACATACGGTTTATCCTCATTTTACTTTACTGGGTACTCTTCTGTACCCATTATTGACTTTAGCCTGTCCCTCACTATGTTTTGGTCTGGCATTTTTCCTCCTGTTCAGTCTTTTAGCTCATAATAGTCCCTGGAGATGCCATCTCTACTCTGCCGCATCCCACCAGGTTGTGTGTTAACTTTAGATTTTGTGTAAAATGTAATTTCTAGAATGTACTGTATGTTTAAAGATATGTATGTTTATTTATGGACGGTACGGTGGCGCAGTGGGTAGCACTGCTGCCTCGCAGTTGGGAGACCTGGGGACCTGGGTTCACTTCCCGGGTCCTCCCTGCGTGGAGTTTGCATGTTCTCCCCGTGTCTGCGTGGGTTTTTTCCGGGCGCTCCGGTTACCTCCCACAGTCCAAAGACATGCAGGTTAGGTGGATTGGCGATTCTAAATTGGCCCTAGTGTGTGCTTGGTGTGTGGGTGTGTTTGTGTGTGTCCTGTGGTGGGTTGGCACCCTGCCCGGGATTGGTTCCTGCCTTGTGCCCTGTGTTGGCTGGGATTGGCTCCAGCAGACCCCCGTGACCCTGTGTTCGGATTCAGCGGGTTGGAAAATGGATGGATGGATGGATGTTTATTTATCTGTCTATCTATTGACATACATAATTACTTTTATATAATGCCTTTTATTTTCTCTCTCTCTATATCATCTTCTCTATCTGTATCTGAATCTATCTATCATAAATGCACTCATTAGTTGTTATACCTTCAGCAAAAAATAGTTGTACACAGAATGCAGTTTTCCAATTTACATAAAATTCAGGATACCAGTCAACTGACATATGAGGAAGAAATGGTTGCAAAACAAGCACAAGGAGATAATTTATTGGTCTAAAGAAGGCTTACATATGTTGGGGCTGTTAATATCAATTAATCTCCCACAAGGTTAATGATACAAGCAGCTGTAATTTGTGTCCTGCAAATGCAAAACTGGGGAATGATATCCTGTAGCACATCCAAAATAGCCTTGTACAACAGATCCTCCAGGGTCTCTGTGGCCTTCAGCAGATGCAGACTGGGCTGTATTTGTCATTATAAAAATCCCAAATCATCTCTGTGATAGAGAAGATTGCTAATGACACTCACTAGGCATTTCCAAGAAATGTGTTATGATAATTATATTGTTGGAAATTAGTGCTCTGCAAATAGGCTGCAAAATCAGCATGGTGTCTGGTAGGATCTAGTCCATAAGAACAAACTATTCCTAACAAGCAGAAGAGGATGTGACTCCTAGGTGTGTGAGATTTGAGAACATTATATGGACAGCTATGTTGTCTGCATTTCCTCTGTCTACAAATTCAGTGATGGTCTGTTACCACTCCATCTTAGGGTGCTCAACACCATCACCAACTCAGATGCATCCTGAGACTTTATACTGAACACTGCAGTGATTTTTACGCTCATAGTCCAAGATGTTAGCAGGAGTTAACTGAAGTAACCTCATTTTTGTGAATTATGATGGAAAGTGTAGACGTAGTAAGCGGGATGGTCTGTTGAATGGTCTACTTGTATTCTCTTGAGTAAATAAAATTAGTAATTGCAGATGGGAAGAAACAAATAGCACAATCGGAGGCATCTGAAGGATTAAACCGATTGGTTTCACAATTAGTCCAGTTCTGTAGAAGGATATGACAACACTATTACAAAATTGTTATAAGGAGCCTCTCAGCAGCAAAAATGTTATCAGTGTCCATTTAATATGGAGGCTGTTACTAAAAAAAGCTGCTTTTTTAAAAGGCACATGATAAACAAATAAGAAAAACACTACTACTACTATTACCAATAATAATAATAAATAATAATAATAATAAATAACAGCTGCTTCACTATTGGATATAACAATATAAAAATAAGGAAATATTTCATGAGAACAGATATTCTGCCCAACAACCCCTATTCAACTAATTTGTCCAAACAAGCAACTGTAAAGAACTAAAGTTCTTCAAGGTAAACAAAGAATAGCTTTTAATATTTGAGCAACATTTTCTCTTGTCAAGCTACTATCTACAGTATCTGCCCATGTAACATACCCCTTATCCTAAACAAAATATCCCCTTTGGTGTCCTTTGCCTGGCATTGGTTATTGTCATCTATCTATATAATAGATTTTTTTGGGGTTGACTGTATCTGTTTTCTCTTGTGCACCTCTCCCAGAGAAAATAGTGTAAGAAAGCCTCTGTCTGTCTTTTTGCAATTTATTGGAGGTAAAGAGAGTTTTATTTGCTAGTCTTGTTCAGTGAAAAGCAGAGCGGAAAGAATTGTGCACCCTGTTTAACAGATCTGACAGAGGTTAGGTGGGTCAATCTCAACACTCTCTGTGCCTATCTGATGTTTCCCAAGTGACTTAGTGTTACTTCTGTGATGAGGGTGATATGTGAGGCTGGTCTCTATCATGATTTCACTGTTAAAATCAGTTAAATTTGGAAATCATCTATGAGAAGCAATGGTGCATGTCTAGGCACCTTCTTCAGGGGTATCTGTACTAGTGACTGATGGACCCTTGTGGGCCTTTGCACCTGTCACAATTGCCTCCAATAACTAAAACATGGATGAGCTGTGGTGATATAGAAAGGAAAACCTGACAAATGAAGCCTTTGCCTGTTAAGACTGTATATTTATGTCTAGGTGAATTTCTTTCTTAAGAGATCAGAAAAGAGAGACAAATAGAAGGTTTTAAGATAAAAGCTTACATTTACATATACATATACATCCTTATACTTACTTTTATTTAAATGGGCTATAAGTTGCATTCTTGTTTAGAATTGTACTTTCCAGGTGATATAATGTAGTCAATAAGTTAAAAATATTGTCTACTATTGTAATTTTACTGATTGAAAAATGTATGTTGCTCTTTTGCCTTGTTAAAACACACTTTACCATTACCCCTTAATGTGTAGCCTTTTTCCTGATCAGATTTGGAACTTTCTTTTCAGAAACTCTCCTTAAACTGCACAAAGAAGGAGAAGTGCTCCAGACCAAACATCATATCTGTCCAAATGCAAGGGGATGCTGATTACTTTGCAAGCCGTCTTGGAATTCCATCCATTGAGTTCTCATATCAAGATGCAAAAATGCAAGAGGTAAAGTTCCATTGCCTTTTCACTGAGTAAATTTAAGGATTGGTGTGTGTGTGTTTCCTGCAATGGGCCATTATGGATTGGTTGCTTACTTACACCCAGTACAGCTGGGATAGGCTTTGTCCCTTAGTAACCCTACATTTGGATTACATGGGTTAAATAAATGCTTGAATTCCAGTTTGATTCCCCTTTGAGGGAAATTAGTAGGTACTCCCTGTATTCATATAGGATTCCTCCCACAGTCAAAGGATATGCAAATTATGTTAAACTGTACCTTTTTTCTAATTAAATATGCATGTGTGCCTTAGTGTGTCAACAGACTAGTGTCCCGCTCAGTGCTGCTTTTACACATTGATGCTGGGACACTTGCCACTTCCGCACGTCCTCGTAAAGGAAAATTGGAGTTTATAAAATGGATGTATAGATGGAAAGGAGGTAAAAATGTAAGTGAAAGGAGTAAACAAAAAAATTTGCACCTTTGGGCCATAGACAGTGTACTACCTCAAAAATATTATTGATTTGGCATCACCTATGGCTGACTGGCAGTGTGCCGATACTCTTATTACAAAAGTTGTTTATCCAAAATGTGATATAATCACTGTGGTGGGTTGGCACCCTGCCCAGGATTGGTTCCTGCCTTGTGCCCTGTGTTGGCTGGGATTGGCTCCAGCAGACCCCCGTGACCCTATGTTTGGATTCAGCGGGTTGGAAAATGGATGGATGGATGGGTGATATAATCATAGCTGCCATTGCTTGGAAGACTTGTAGATGAAGATTTTGTTCTTTTAATAAATCAGAATTGCGAATACACATTATACTGTAAATGTTCATACTATTGCAAGAAATTCTAGAAAAGCAACTAAAAGAGAACTAATCAAGACATCCGAGTTAATGCAAATTTCAATTTAATTTGACTTATTCTTATATAATGACTTTCTTAGAGGGGTGTAACTGACATTAGCTCCCCGGAGAAGATATTTTGAAATTATCAAACATTCTTTTAAAATTTCTGCATTTTGAAATAAATAAAAAATCTAATGAAATTAATAAAATTGATGTGGTCTGGCTTAATCGACTCCATATGGGAGGCAGGGCAACACTGTGGTGACATTCATTATTTCATATACTTCAAAGTTGTGTCTGTTAACTTGGCTAAAAGATAAAGCAGTACAAATAAGAGTGTCTCTTTGGAATTAAGAGAACACATTTGTAATGGGTTAGCAAAGACTAGCAGGATTGCTGTTAATTTTGATACACCAACACCCAGTACATATCAGCTTTAGTAGATGCTAGGCTGAAATGAAATAGTGAACCTTCAGCTTAGATTTAAATTTTATATACATTGAAACATTCATTAAAACAGCTGATAGATAGATAGATAGATAGATAGATAGATAGATAGATAGATAGATAGATAGATAGATAGATAGATAGATAGATAGATAGATAGATAGATAGATAGATAGATAGATGCACCACTACATATGAACAAACAGTTAAGCAGATAACTAGACCAAAAAGCTACAATGCAAAGCTGAAAAACAGTAAAAACTGTTCTTAATTAAAAAATTATCTTAATATTTTTTCATTATGATTGGCTGTGACAGTGCAAATGAATAATCTTTTAATTCATAATAATATTAATAATATATTGAACAATTATTATAAAAGTTAAGTTGAATAAATCAGCTGCATGAATAAAAGGTAAAGTACACTTTCGGTTAACAGAAATAGCCCAAAAGATGATAGAAATCTATATTTTGTACCTCATATTTGTATGCAATATTTGGTTGACCTAAGTGAAAGCATACTCGAGTTATTGTGTTTACACACACACATACGGACAGACACACAGACATAATTCCAAAAATGGTATTTTCGGACTTAGGGAGGTCTAAGATATCGAGATTCTTCAAAATCTCGAAATGGAATTTTTGGAGGATTCCAATACTTTCCCTATATTTCATATACGAGAAAGTCAGGGAAGTCTAAAACATTGAGATTCATCAAAATCTCGACATTGAATCTTTCAACGATTATAATACTTCCCCTACATTTCGTATATGAGAGTCTGCTCAAGTCCTAGCATGCATTTATTCTCTGCACTGTTGCTGTCTTTCTTGTAGGGTGGTGACCAGAATTGCAGTGAAAACTCTTGATGTAGCTTCACTAGTGCATCATATAGTCTAAGCATAAGATCTCTCAGTTTATATTTAATAGTTTTTACAATATAATCTAACATTTTATTTGCCTTTTTAATTGCTTTTGCACATTGATTAGAAGATGAAAACATGTCTTCCATCTTGAGTTTATAATTGGCATTTCTTTTGTCCACATGTAGCACTTTGCACTTTTCTACATTAAAGTGCATTTTCTAAGTGTATGCCCAGTTCTGAAGCTTGGCTTTTTGAATTTTCTGCTGGCTCCTTAGTGTCCCTGCATGCATGTCCTCCGACTTGCAAGGGAAAATATGGGGGTTGGTGGCAAGATTGGCACCCCAGCCACAGTAAAAAAAAAGTCACACTGTTCAACTCCATCTGAACTAGTGTGGTGCTGAGGTGTCACCTGTTGCATGGCTGCATTTGGGTCCTAATTGGGATCCTGAGGTTGTTTGTTGTGTGATGAGTGCAGGCTCCCAAATTCTCTCTCTTTCTTTCTCTCTCTTTCTCCTTAGTGTGTGCCATTCCTTCAAATTTGACGTTATTTGCAAATTTCACAACTTTCCTATATACACCGGAATCAATATCAATATAAATCAGAAAAAAGTAACAGTCCAAGGACAGAATTACAAAGAGACCTTTTTATTCATTAAAGCATGCAAATGTATCTACTCTTCCAACCTAGCCTCGTAGAATTAATAGAAAAGCACTTGCCTCAGTTTGATAAAATGGTTGTAAATATTTGTTTATAAATGTATAACTCAAATTACTATTATTTGCCATTGTATACAATTTCTTTTTGTTTTACTTTATTTCACAGTTTCTGTCCTCCAGACTTTTTAACACCTATAATCCACACTATGCCTTTCAGCTGTCTTGTACTTTTGATTTTTATGCACCACCTCATGACAAATGTGCTTATTTTAAAGGTTGATATATCTGCACTTTAAGAGGAACTTGGATATAAACAAATTCTAACTCATGCTCTCATATTAATTGAGGTTAACGTTTTTAGCTCTTGGCCAGGGCACAGGGGAAGCTGTCATACAGTATGTGCCAGACTGTACATTTTTGCACATCTCTCTTGCCATTGTAATGTCATCATTTCTTATGTAGCTGCAGTGTTTAACAGATTGGCAATTTTAATCTATTGTGTATATTCATGTATGCCTATTCATTTTTTTCCTTCCCTCAGAGCATTTTTGGTTCTTTTTTCAAAGCGAATGGTCTGCAGCATATAAATGCATGCTTTATGTCAATTTTATGCAGAACAGAATGTGCAGGATTAACTTTGCTTTATGTGATCGCAAATAGATTTGCTAGTAGACAGGGACAAGCACTGAAACGGTAATCATAGTACATATACATTTTCAGTATTTTCACTGTGCTTATCAGTTCATAATAGTAGTCGTCAGTGGCTCCAGGGTAAGTGAATTTGGGTAGGTGAATAATAGGAATGTTCATCATAACTGTCATATTGCTTTCTCCACCTCATCTAAATCAAAAGGCTTAATGGAGTGAATGTTTGTTTTGATATGCAAGGAAAGAATGAAAGAACAGGACACAAACAACAGAAAATACCCCAGCTATCAGAGAAAAGAGTAATTCCATGCTTCAGTGGAACTTTTTTCCATAACTTAGAAAATAAACTTTTAAGGGTATTAGGATTTAAATACTTAAATTTAGTACTTTAAGGTCTATGCTCAAAATAACCATGGTCATGTTTCTTCAGCCCTATGCACTCTACGTGTGGAGTAAATTTGACACATTTCAGGCTAATTTCTTACTCAGGCTAATTTCTTACTCTATTATATTTCTTACTTGTTGAATAGCCTCATTGGTTTTGCGTGATGCTATTCATACTGTAGAGTGCTAATCTGTACACAAAACTATGAATCTGTATAGAAGATTATACACACAATAATGTAGCATGTTTATAATGCATTCTGTAGTTTTTTAAGAGACTGATCAGAAGATCTGGTCAAAAAGTCAAAAACCAAGAGATCATAAGCACAGACAATCAAAGCCAAGATGGGACACAAATATCAAACTAAAACAGTCAAGAAAACAAGACACATACTGGAAATTGCAAAAGGATTTTTTAAACAGCAAAATGTCACGCAATGATAGAGTTTATCCACAGAAGTTTCAAAATGGTGTCCTCTTAACCCATTGTGAATTAGCACAGGGGTTGCAAATTACGTCACTACACTCCCAGCAACCGCGATGGTGTTCAGATATCGGATACACAAAGGCAACTCCCACATTACACAAAACAGAGGTGGATACAGTTCAAAGTAAAAATGTAAAATCGAAATGAAATGTTGAAACATAATTCTGATAATGAAAAATAGATTCCTGGCACAAAAACAACCCTGGAAGGAGTATTATTAGGTGCTAATATCAATAAACAGAAGAGCAAAAAATAATTAATCTGTTATCTCATAAAAAAATACACAGCAAGTGCGCTTCTGGAAATATCAGGCAGGATGATATGTGAAGGTACTGTACATCATGATATATGAATAAAGTAACACATCTGAAGATTAGACAACATGTTTTTAATGACAGGATATCCTTTTATAAAACTACTGCATCTTAATCTATGGGCCTGCTACTGATTCAAGTAATCACATTTGTTACATAGCACATTTTAAATAGGTTAATCATGCTATTTTTTCTTATTTTAAATTGGGACAAATTCAGCAACGACCAAAAAGTCTGCCCGAAAAAGGAGTGCCATTGTAAAAATATTAGAACTAGCATGAGTGGCCTAGTCATAGTGTGTGGGCATGCTTTGGGAGCAGCTGGTGAGTCACATTAGGTATGTGCTGTTTTAGGAGCTTTAACTTACATTTTTCATAAAAACAATGCTCCACTTCATCATGTGTGCCTATGTACCTGAACTTTTTAACCCATTGGTGCACCTGCTTCTCAGTTTTGCTCACCTCCATTGATACGTGGAGGGCTTCGGTTTCATATAATATTCACGTAGCACATTATGGTAGAATAGCCATGTAGGATGCATGTACCCTGTCACCTAATGGCACGTTTCTTAATCACCTCTAAAGAGGGCTCAGCCAAATTAATTTTGTTTCACGTGTTATCTAGTGCCTGAAACAAGTATTCATTTCCTTAGATTTTCTACATTATTTTCTGATAATATAATTTCCTAAAGACTGATTAAATGAATATTCACCTCATTTACTATGACACACTCAAATAGCCTCAGGTACAACTAAATGCTTGCAAAAATTGCAAAAGTAGTAGAATGGGGCTGACTTTGGTGCAGCTAAGGTATTTCACATATGTATAATTTAAAGGTGCCTTTCATGGGATGTCCCACGAACAGTTAATATACCTCAACAGTATATCATGAAAGAAGGCAAACATTAAGAATAAATCCAGGAAGATGCTTTTTAAAATCACCATTCCTTTCATGGGTATACATGACTATCTGTGCAGAAAGGCAGATGAAAATGGCAGTAGTTAAAAAGGTCACCGGGAAGTTTGTGGCAACTTTTACATAACTCTACAACAAAAGAAACTGCATGTAACAACAGTTGCCTAATACTTCATAAAACTGCATATCATAAGAGAGACAAAGAGGAAGTCACTAATGCAGTTGGCTCACATTATATCTTGATTTTCTACCAGCCCACATGAAGGGGACTCTATGACTCTTTCATCAGATTTGATCAAACTTAAACTATATTGTTTCCTACTACGAAGTGTGATGATGGTAGCATCATGCTTTATTTACATCAGGACCAAAATTAACTGCTGAAAATCAAAGATGTCGAGAAAACAAAAAAATAAACAGCCAAGGAACACTTGATACAGTTTTCTAGCTGGTGAAATTCTCAAAATATACTATGACATGTTAAAGGCTGATGAAGGACCATGGGGGAAAAGTAAGGATGGAGTGTTTTCATTGATGAGACTGGGACTGGGAAAGCGATGTTCATTTGGAAGTGCGAGACATACATATATATGTATATATAACATATATACAGTGTGTGTGTATATATATATACTGTATATATATATGTTAAGAGTCACCAATTGGAATTTTATAAAGGGAAAAAAGTGCAAGGTTGTAGGGGACAGTAGATGGTTGAAAGAAAGATTGAGGATAAACTGGGAATCTGCAGGAGTCAGTTTAATATCAAGTTGCAGTAAAAATAAAGGTGCAAATTGCTCTGACTAGATGTACTAAACCGGGAGAAACATGCAACATATTTAAAGAACCTTAGTTATAATTTCTTCAAATGGTTTCCCTACAAATTATTAACTGGAAGGAAATAATGCTTATGGAGTCAGTTATTTTTGTATTTGTTTCTGACTAATTTAGAAGTATCCCTGTACGTTTGTTTCCAGCATACCAGTATAATGATTTCCATGATGCCTATGAAGAAGAAATTTCACAGAAATATGTTAAAATTAATGGTTTCTAATAAAATACGATAACCTAAAGCATTCCAAGTAAAGTGAAAGTGAATGCTAATACTTTTTTATAGTCAGTGTGTCTTTGGGCAGACTGAGCAGTTAGTTATATAATATGTTTGATAACTATGAAAAGGGTTAGAGTGAAAAAATGCAAGATGAAAAATTGCTAACAAATCCTTATCTATCCATCTATGCATTTCTTTCTTCACATTCTTTCTTCATTTATTGGGAGACAATTGCAATAAAATATGAATATTAAATAAAAATGTAAATAATATAAACACTCTCAAACATAATTCAGGGTAGCAGAGAGGCAGCACTAGGCACAAGATGAGAAACAGCCTTGGACAGGAGACGAGTCCATTACAGGTCCCAGTCACACACATACATGACTGTTTGGAAATGCCAACTAATGTAACTTTAATGTCTTTGGTGATGTGGAAAAAAAAACTTGCACCTATGGGGTGGACAAACAAACTGTACATGGACTCCAACTAGGGCACTAGATTTCATCCCAGGACACTAGATCCATGAAGCAACAGCACTAACTGCTGCTCTACCATGTCACCAATAATGTATCTAATATCATTAAATAATTTAATGCATAGCCAATTATTTCTTTCACATGGATCTTTTTTAATATAATTAATTTTCATCATAATTGTTTCCTTCCTGTGGTTAATGCATAGCTAGTTTTGCTGTCTTCCTGATTAGTTTAACATCTCTTGCTATGTCATCTTATTTGTTTTTTAATTCCAGTAGCATGCCAGGCCTTTTTCTGGGCAAACCTTGGTGGTGATAAGATGGTGAATGTTTTCACTGAAGCTGTTTGCTTCAAGTTCTAAAAGGGAGTTGCTTCTGATTTTTAACTATGTCCAGAATCATTCCAGAGTTCGCAATTGCAAAAACAGTGTGTTTATTTTAGGACAACACAAGCTAAGTGAGAGCTCATTGTGCACAAAAAAGACAAAATAAAGGAAAAAGGCTACCCTGTAATGATTGTTCCACTGTGTGTTTAATGGGGTGTCTTCTTTACACTTTTTCTTGTCAAAACTGTCCAAAACATTAGACATATCATATACAGTACTAGAACTTGTGTGAACCTGTCTGTTCAGACTTTAAAAAGTTCTCACTTCCATCTGAGATTAACAGGGTCTCACCTCCAAAAGAGAACATTCTGCTGTCCTCTTTTTTTTGTATAAAGGATTTCCTGTCAGCTGTTCATTGCCTTGCAGTCTCCATTAGAGGGTCAGACATTAGGATAGAAAGATATCTAGTTCCCTATGTATTACAGATTAGGATTTCCTTACAAAATGGTTTTGTTTTAATTAGATTTTCCCTGTTGCTCTGTTGTGTGTTTGTTGTGGGATTCAAGTGAATTACCTCACCATTTTTTAGCCCAGGCATTTTGTGACTATATCACTAAGGCACTCTGCACTTTTGCAAAGGGCTGCCACTTATTTGGCAATGCGCACCACATCTCGCATGCTTTGCTTTAAAATCCCACAAGATAAACCAGTGCAGCATCTGAGATTATGAATTCATACCGTGTCTTAAAGAACTTCAGTCTTGTGGAATTAGTATTATGTCTTCTGGTTCATGACTGATAGTATTCCACTTTTTGACTTTATTTACAGTTTTAGCATCTTAGGTTTAGTGACAACACATCTTCTATTTGATGACTACTGGAATCCTTGCTTTGACTTTACTTACAGTTTAGCTCCTTGGTTTATGGGAGCTGCTTCCTTGGGTTTTAAACGACTGTAAGTACATTTTCTCAAACGCACACGCATCTCCTGGTCCAGTTAACACCATTCTTGCAGTTGCTCACATTTTGTTTTTGCCAGTAGGCAGATTCGAGGGAGTTTAAAAAAAACAGGCAGACCCTTTCTATAGTATGTTCCACTAGATCCTCTTTTGATTCTCGTGACTGGCACAACACTAGCATATCCCTTGTGAATTCCATTTCCAGACATACTTTGTATAGTCTGGGCTTCCTAGCAAAAAGCATATGCTCTCAAAATCGTACTTTCATGTTTTCTGACCACTGTCATGGATTTTTCTCTTTATCTGATTCCACAGTAATACCCTAATTGCCCCAGCAACTCTTTGGGGCTAGAGAACTTTTTATAAGATTTTACAATATCCACAGCAAAGGCCAGAAAAATAACCCATATTAATCTTTGTTGCACTCTCTTTTGTGGTTAACCTATATTTAAATTTAATATTTCCCTTGGTTCGCTTTCCAGGGAAATTAGTAAAATCATGGCTTGATCTTTCCTCATTGCCAAATCTGTACATGGAGATTATAAAGAGAAAAATCTGTCCTTTTATCCTGTTTAAAATGTGTGATTAGTCCTCTGATTTAGCAAGTCAGAAAACCCTCAATAGGCCACAGCTGCCTGGAATTATGGAACCAGCTGGCAACCCTAATATCTATACATGTGTTGATAAATCTTCTCATGGCTCTTCTTAATTCTTGTTGAATTTTAATGCTGTTGTGTGTAGATTTCAAATTATGTGTATATGATGTCTAAGATGGGTGGCACGGTGGCGCAGTGGTAGCGCTGCTGCCTCGCAGTTAGGAGACCCGGGTTCGTTTCCCGGGGTCCTCCCTGCGTGGAGTTTGCATGTTCTCCCCGTGTCTGTGTGGGTTTCCTCCGGGCACTCCGGTTTCCTCCCACAGTCCAAAGACATGCAGGTTAGGTGGATTGGCGATTCTAAATTGGCCCTAGTATGTGCTTGGTGTGTGGGTGTGTTTGTGTGTGTCCTGTGGTGGGTTGGCACCCTGCCTGGGATTGGTTCCTGCCTTGTGCCCTGTGTTGGCTGGGATTGGCTCCAGCAGACCCCCGTGACCCTGTGTTCGGATTCAGCGGGTTGGAAAATGGATGGATGGATGATGTCTAAGATGCAAGTTTAGGCATCAACTAATGCTGACTTTACTTCAATATACATTTCAATTCATCCATCCATCCATTATTCAAACTGCCATATCCTAACAACAGGGTCACGGGGGTCTGCTGTAGCCAATCCCAGCCAACACAGGGTGCAAGGCAGGAAACAAACCCTAGGCAGGGCACCAGCCTGCTGCAGGGCACACACACACACCAGGGACAATTTAGGATCGCCAATGCACCTAACCTGCATGTCTTTGGGCTGTGGGAGGAAACCTGAGTACCCGGAGAAAACCCACGCAGACACGGGGAGATCATGCAAACTCGAACCCGGGTCTCCTAACTGCGAGGCAGCAGCGCTACCACTGCACCACCTCCAGAGTAACATCATCCAACTCTTAGAGGTGATAGGTTTTCTTTTATTGCTTTGCTTTGTCTTCTTTTTGTGATCATGTTTAAATTTTTATTTATTAGCAACACATATTTATTAAGAGAAAAATAAAAATACAAGGAAGGATAACACAACCAAGGAGCCAACATACCGACATATGTTATGCCCCTCTGAGCCTCACTAAATTCACTACTTCGAGACTAACTACTAGATGTTAAGTTTTATATAATCCTTTCAAACTCCTAGCCTTTCTTTTCTGTTATCTGCTGGCATCCTGCTAGTTGAGTTGTTGCCTCTACTCCTCTTCTGACTCCAAGTATTCTGCCATGGAAGGGTTAATAGAAATTTTATAAATAATCAGAAGAAGAGATGTTAGACAAAAGAAAAGCAAAGATTTATAATTAGGAATTCAAATATGCACTGTCATCAAACCAAAAATCAAAACCCTAAACCTTTGTTGAAACTACGTAGAGCAGAGGTTGTTTACCAGGAAACACTAACTACACACTGTATAAATGCAGTGGTCTTTTTGGTTATTTCTCCTTAAACTCAGATGAAATGCAGGGACAATGATGTCAATGGTCACGAACTTCTAGGTTGTTTACCTAGCATAGTGCTAACATCCGCTCCCCAAAATGGCGGCACCCACTATAAACAAAATGACAACGAAAACAATGAGAAATTATTCATCTATGTTAAATAACTTTTACTTGAAAACAGTAATGACAAATTTGAAATCCTCACATTCTATAAAGGATCAAAAGATTTAACAAAAAGCCACATAAAATTATATTTGTAACCAAATCACAACACCAAGCCATTCTGAGTGAGGAGGTTGTGGCCCTTGAAAGGCTTATACCAGAAGTACAGTACTTCTGGCATCACTCCAACCTTGCAGGAGTCACTTCTATTATTTCCCATAGAAACTCAACACACCCCAGGTGTCTATTGCTGCTGCTGACATGGGGTTTTGAAGAATATAACTGCTTGTTGGAGAAGTGGTACCTGTCCTGGACTAAGTTGAGTGGGATTGAGAATATTAACCATCACCACAACTCCATCCAACCTTAGTCTTGCTGTACATGGGGAAAAAAGAGACAGTATGTAGTGCAGGTTGAACCTCATCTAAGTGCTACAATCAAAGCATGAAAGGTTGAGGCAGTCTTTCCTAATTGGTCTATGGCTTTCTCTTACCTTTGATTGATCAAGTCAAAACATCAAATGTAAAAGATGAAATAACATAGGTTATTATGCAAATAACTAAATAAATACATAAAAAATGCTGAGAAAAGCTGCAACTAATGAAAAGAACACTCTGCCTGAGTTGCAATAAGTCTAACATCAAACAATTTTGATGCTTTTATGTGCAAAGCATCCATGACAGGGGTCTAAGGTCTTAGTACAGCTTTGTAAGACAGGAGTAGACTTTACAAAATTACTCTGTATCAGACAGCACATTGGTGTTGTCAGGCTGGCTGAGTGGTCATAGCATTGTTGTGCTAGTGTGAGGACACTGGCGGTGGTATTTTTGACTTTGTGATGGAACCCGGGGCATCAGTAAGCCCCAAACACGATAACACAAGAGTCCGAGTTCGAATAAAGAAGTGTTTATTCAACACACTTCCACCAAGTAACAAAAAGCATAAGTACCAAAATCCTTTCTCTTTCTATACAATTCACCTCACATTTCACCACCCCACTGCCCTCCTCCAATTGAGTGTTGCTCCACGTCCTCCCGGCTCTGACTCGCCTGGACAAAGGAGTGAGGTCCCTTTTATTGAGGACCCAGGAGTACTTCCAGTGCCACTGCCCAATGGAAGTACTTCCGGGTCATGTGGTAGTCCCATAGATTGGGGAGTGCATCTCCTGAAAGCACCCGCTGACGGCAACCATGGTCCCCAGCAGGGCTCTGGTGCCGACCTCCATCTCCCAGAATTCCCTGCTGGTTCCCAAATTGGTGCCGATACAGAGGGCTGCTGCCCTGTCACATCGTGGGGGAATGATACACCCCCTGCAGCGTCTTTCATAAGTGATGGGTTGTCTGTCCATCACTTCTGGCCATCTCTTCTGGGTGTGGTTCCTTGCTCTCCTCTGGACGGAATGCCCATCCAACCCATGTGGCACTGACATCTGCTTGTAATATATCAATACTTTTATTTTTCAGAGGACCTTTGGAAGAAGAGTTTCAGTAATCTACCTGTGTGGTAAAAGGAAACATCCAGGAATTCATTGTGCTTTTTAAAATTGTGTTCTTATCACTAATTTTTAGATAATAATAATAATAATAATACATTTTATTTATATAGCGCCTTTCCCATGCTCAAGGCACTTACAGAATATAAGACAGAACGGCAGGGTATACACTATATAGCATTTTACAAACCAGAAAAATAAATAAAGAAGATTAAGACAGTGAATTCAGAGAAAAAAAAAGCCTAACAGACAACATAATTGATGGTCTAGCGCACACACATACAGGTTACATGAACATCTTGACAGAGAGGTAAACTGAGAGAAGGGTAATAAAGTCACGCAGAGCTAAAAGCCTTCCTAAACAGATGAGTTTTGAGTTGTTTTTTAAAAGAATTCATGGAGTCAGCTGACCTGATTAATTTCGGTAGGTCATTCCAGAGTCTGGGCGCTATACAGCTGAAGGCCCTGTCACCCATGGAGTGTAGATTAGTGAGGGGCACAACAAGATTACCAGAATCAGAGGACCTTAGTGAGCAGGCAGGCACATAGTGATGGAAAAGGTCACTGATGTAGTTTGGCACGAGGTTATTTAAGGCTTTGTAGGTTATTAGTAGAATTTTATATTCAATTCTGTAAGACACAGAGAGCCAGTGAAGACGGATCAGGATGGGTGTGATGTGCTCGCTGCTGCTGGTTCGAGTAAGGACTCATGCAGCCGAGTTTTGAATAAGCTGGAGCTGTGATATAAGATTAGAAGGGGCACCTGCCAGTAGGGAATTACAATAATCGATGCGGGATGTGATAAAAGCATGGACAAGTTTCTCAGCATTAGAAAAGGAGAGGAAGGATTGAACATGGGATATGTTACAGAGGTGAAAGTAAGAAAGTTTCTTAATGTGATTTATGTGGGTGGAATAAGAAAAGGAGGAATCAAAAATGACACCAGGTCTGATGAGATCACCGCCAAGATGGACTTTTGAAGGAGCTCATTTTATTAAGCTGCATTTTAGTCCCAATTTGCAGGAGTTTAGTTTTGTTGCAGTTTAATTTTAAAGAGTTCTGCTCCATCCAGGTTTTAATTTCACTAAGGCAGGTTGTGAGCTGAGAAAGCTCTGATGAAGTTCCACTTTTAACATTGAAGTAGAGTTGAGTGTCATCTGCATAAAAATGATAACCCAGTCCATAGCTACGAATAATATGGCCAAGGGGAAGCATATAAATACAGAAGAGCAGAGGACCGAGAACAGAGCCCTGAGGAACTCCTTGTGTGACTGGCACTGAGCTGGATCTGCTGTTGCCAAGACTAACAAACTCTTGCCTATCAGTCAGATAGGACTTGAACCACTGGAGGGCAATGCCAGAGATACTCAGCATGTTCTCCATTCTGGACAGTAGAATGTCATGTCTGACAGTGTCAAATGCTGCACTGAGGTCTAAAAGAATTAATATGCTGGTTTGTCCAGAGTCTGCCGCCATAAGCAAATCATTGGTTACCCGTAGCAGAGCAGTTTCACAGCTGTGCCGCGTCCTGAAACCAGATTGAAAGGGTTCCATCAAGTTATTAGAGGTTAAGTAATTGGTGAGTTGGGAAGCTACAACACGCTCAAGAACTTTTGACAGGAAAGGTAAGTGGGAAATAGGCCGGAAATTGTTAAGATTGTCAGCATCAAGACCAGACTTTTTTAACATTGGGGTTACAGAAGCAATTTTAAAAGAGAGTGGCACAGAGTAAGCGTCAAGGGATGAGTTTATTATTGTTGTAACAGTCGGGATTATGGCTTGAAGGCAGGATTTAAGTAGTGTGCTGGGGACGGGGTCTTTGAAATAGAAATATGTGCATATCAAAATGCAGGGAAGGACAAAGTATGTATGAGCTACTATTGTATGTTTTATCAAGTAAACCTCCAGTTTCTATGTCAAGTTTTCCCAGTGCAGCATCATGAAGCTTATTAACTTTTCATTCAGTGTTTATTCTAAGAATTACCTTCCACATGCTGAGCACCATCTCTCATTTCCCTGACAAAGTGCTGAGTTAGGTATCATAGAAAGTGATGGGATATTAGTTTATATAGCAGCTTTCAGAGCAAAATTAGTCCATGTTAAGGTTGCATGAAATAATGATGTACAGTATGTGCCTTTTTTATCCAGGGCAGAGCTTATTAAGATTGGAAACATTCTACTTTGCCCAGCTAGCTTCCCATTTGACAAGAAGCACAGGCATGGTGCCAGAGTAGGTCTCAGTATCTCTTTTGCATGTGGAGTCAGTGGAGACATAGCAGAAAACTTTAATGAAGAAAGGTTTGGCAGTCCAGGGAAAGAGGCCGTACTACACTATGCAGACCCTTCTGTGGTTAGACTGATTATATCTGTTGGAAAGCAGAATTGTCTGCCTAATATTAATTGCAGGGAGACTTAACTTTGCTTCCCTTATTCTCAAATCCTACCTTTTTCCATTTCAAGGCAGTGTTCTGTTTATCGCCCTTTAAGCTAATTCTTATTCTTCCAATGTCGCAGAGTTCCAACGCTGTTAACTTTATAGTGTGCCAAGATGGATGTGAGAAGAGCCTTTTCTGAACAGAGAATGGAGTCTTCTTGAATTATGCATGAGTCAGTGTGAGTGTTCTTAGCAAAGCAATCCGCATTTAGCAGGAAGGCTCCTATTTAGGCACTAGATTGACACTCCTCTCAGGTACTTATGTTGTGTGGCAGCCACCTGTAGGATTTGAACACAAGACTCCAAAGTGCCACTCCATTATGCCATGTGTGCCTCATCCAAAGAGCTCTGAAAGCTTTAGTGCTTTTTATAATTAATTTGCAACAAAGAGTCATTGATTTGGTAAAACTCATTCTTTAAGTAAACTATAAAACTCTCTGCCTTATGAATTCCATTAATAATTCCTTATTATGTTGGTATTGTTAATGATTAAAAGATTTTTTATATTAGACCTTAACACATTCATTTCTCCCGATATGATTTATCTTAATTTACCTGTTTTATTACTAGTTAAGCAATTAATGTGCCCCTTGGAGCTCTGGTATCTATTGCCCTGTGCTCCTAGTGTTACTCTTTGCAAAAACAGACTTAGGTGAAGGGTCCTGACAAAAAGCAATCCACAAGTGATGTGAAATCTCATGTGGAAAGAGAAATGTGAAAGAGAGAATCTCATTCTGAACAGGGATGGTGGGATCACCACAGAGATAGTGCTCAAGAGCATCATGTGGATGGAATTAGCTTGGAAAAGCTATACAGAGCCGCCTTGTGGGCTTCAAACCCAATTTCTCTTGGAGGAGTCTTAGGAAAAGATTTTGATTGAGATGCCCCAGCCACATGGTTGTCACCATGATCCTGAGCTAAACAGGAGTTTTTGGAATGCCTTGACTTGTTCTTAAATCTTCAAGAACTGGCTCATTATGGCTGAGAATAAAATAGCCTCTTTGAAATATGCAGACATTCTTTTGTAGGAAGACCAGAGCATGCACTGTAAGATTGTGACTGGGCTCTTTTGATATAAAATTACAGATGTGCTGTAACATGTCCCTTTCAAATATTCAACAAGCTATTATTTCCTAGAGTGCCTTCCTCTTTGCTTGTACAGTATGTAGTACTAGGATGTCATGCCGTGGTAGCCATTATGGATGTAATGAGAACACAAGCAAAATAACACCTTTTATTGGCAAGTTTGATGTTCAAAATATTTTCAGTTAGTCAGTCAGCTATTCTGAGTGGATTTTACATAAGGCCTGTCTTGCATTTTATTCAGAACTATAGTATACATTGACTAATCAGTAGTACAAAGTTGGGTCTAAGGCCTTATGCCTACAGACTTTTTTACGTAACTGAAATAAAAATGGAAATAGTGTACAGAATCACAAGACTATTTTGTATCATGTTTATGAGATTTGTATTTCAATAATTGGAAAACATTTGGGAATATCACATTTTGAAAATAATTCACTTTTTCTTTTTCTTATTTTCCTATGGGTTCAAGTGCTGTTGTTTGATATAAGATGCCACAATAGCCTAGTCCTTCCCAAGGGACATTTTTTTATTTTTTTAATTATGTATGCCAAATATTTGTGTGCACGTATGCTGTGATGTGAGATTTTACATATAACTTGATGAATATTTTGTATGTCTTTATTTGATTTTTAGGCAAAGCAATGTAATTTAGTGTTACTTTGGTGAGAGGCATTCGTGTTTGCCCCCCCTTTTACGACTGAGCCTCTTTGAATTTTACGACAGGATTTGGGGGAAGATGTGCCTTAAACCGGTTTGGTTAGTGTTTCTTTGCTTAATTCATTTCTACCCCCGCAAGAAAGACTTAAAGACATAATTTCTTGGGGGTGGCAGGTATTAAGATGTTCTATTCCCCCATTGGTCTGAGGTATGGCTGTTTGGAATTGGCTTGTCTCAGAGGCCTTTAAGTACCATGATGTCCTATTGGCTCTCGGGGTTGGACAGAACATCTATTAATGTATGTGTTTAACCTCACAGTCTCTCTCTTGCTAACCTGTGATGATGTAGAAGTATCTCTCTCTTACTAACTAACATCTGAAAGAAGCATCACTTGCTGGCCTGTGATGATGAAGAAAACACAATGAAGAGCACAGTTTAGCAGCCATTTTGAACAGACATGTGACTGAAAGCTGAGCACCAATGATGCCTTAACTAGAGACATTTTAAGTAACTACAAGTCTATGTGTCGCCTGAACTACATATCACCATTTAATCAGGTTGTATGGTTGCCAATATTCAAATGTACTTTGCATTTTGTTATTATTTATGAATATTATCAATAATACATTATTTTATGTGTAACTTAACTTCTGCTTGTCTTTTTACTACATCTAATTGCCTAAGGTAATAGATATAGAAGGGAAGGTGGGTGTAAGTTATATACAATAATACCTTATAAACAGTGGTAAGTCTTTGAGATTAGGCATTCTGAGGCTACATATTAATAATACAATAGGGGAAAGTAGAGCAATATATATTACTCTACCAAGACAAAACAACGTAGTATGGCTACATACTGATGACATTCAAATATACAAACATCTGAAAATAAGCAGAGTTTGCTGGAGTGAAAATTGAGCTTTTTGGTAATTGGTTTAGTGGATCATTAGTGAGTGCACTCCTTTGAGCTGCAGTGTAGGTCCAGATTATGTCTAGATGGGTTCCTTCATTGGAGTTCTGTCTGTGTAAAGTGCTATATATATATATATATATATATATATATATATATATATATATATATATATATATATATATATATATATATATATATATATATACAAACTGCTCAAAAAAAATTAAAGGAACACTTTGAAAACACATCAGATCTCAATGGGAAAAAAAATCCTGCAGAATAAGTATACTGATATGAACTGGGTAATGTGTTAGGAATGAAAGGATGCCACATCATTTGATGGAAATGGAAATTATCAACCTACAGAGGGCTGAATTCAAAGACAGGCTAGTCCATTTTTTCCGAAATTTCATTGCAGCAAGTCATGGGTTTGTATGGCACCCACGTGCTTGTATGCATGCCTGACAAGATCGGTGTATGCTCCTAATGAGACGACAGATGGAGTCATGGGTCCTCCCATATCTGGACCAGGGCATCACTGAGCTACTGCACAGTCTGAGGTGCAACCTGGTGGCGTCGGATGGACCAAAACATAATGCCCCAGAGGTGTTCTGTTGGATTTAGGTTAGGCGAGCATGAGGGCCAGTCAGTGATATCAGTTCCTTCATCCTCGAGGAACTGCCTGCATACTCTCGTCACATGAGATCGGGCATTGTCGTGCAGCAGGAGGAACCCAGGAACCACTGCACTAGCAAAGAGTCTGACAATGGGTCCAAGGATTTCATCCCGATACCTAATGGCAGTCAAGGTGCCATTGTCTAGCCTGTAGAGGCCTGTGCGTCCCTCCATGGATATGCTTCCCCAGACCATCACTGACCCACCACCAAACCAGTCATGCTGAACGATGTTACAGGCAACATAATGTTCCCAATGGCTTCTCCAGACCCTTTCACATCTGCCACATGTGCTCAGGGTGAACCTGCTCTCATCTGTGAAAAGCACAGGGCGCCAGTGGTGGACCTGCCAATTGTGGTATTCTATGGCAAATGCCAATCGAGTTCCACGGTGCCAGGCAGTGAGCACAGGGACCACTAGAGGACATCGGGCCCTTAGGCCACCCTCATGAAGTCTGTTTGTGATTGTTTGGTCAGAGACATTGACACCAGTGACCTGCTGGAGGTCCTTTTGTAGGGCTCTGGCAGTGCTCATCCTGTTCCTCCTTGTCCAAAGAAGCAGGTACCGGTCCTGCTGATGGGTTAAGAACCTTCTATGGCCCCATCCAGCTCTTCTAGAGTAACTGCCTGTCTCCTGGAATCTCCTCCATGCTCTTGATACTGTGCTGGGAGACACAGCAAACCTTCTGGCAATGGCATGTATTGATGGGTCATCATGGAGAAGTTGGCCTACCTGTACAACCTCTGTAGGGTCCAGGTATCGCCTCGTGCTACCAGTAGTGACACTGACCATAGCCAAATGCAAAACAAGTGAAAAAACAGTCAGAAAAGATGAGGAGGGAAAAATGTCAGTGGCCTCCACCTGTTAAACCATTCCTGTTTTGGGGGTCGTCTCATTGTTGCCCCTCTAGTGCACCTGTTCTTAATTTCATTAACACCAGAGCAGCTGAAACTGATTAACAACCCCCTCTGCTACATAACTGACCAGATCAATATCCCAGAAGTTTCATTGACTTGATGCTATACTCTGATTAAAAAGTGATCCTTTAATTTTTTTTGAGCAGTATATATATAATATATATATAAAAGTGATTGATTAATCTGGTCACTTCCAAAAAACGCCTTACCAGTCAAATTAGCCCAACATGTCTCCATTTTATCATGTGTAGTAAGAATTCGCTATGTGCCTGTTGCTTTCATGAAGTATGAATATGCTAAGTCTAAGCCAATCTACTTTCTAAACACTAAATTGAGAATCTTCCTGTGCCTGAAGAGCATGTGATAAAGGTAGGTCACTCAGTTTTACGTCTAAGCCTGTGGCAATCTCTTTAGTTTGGGTTGCTAACATAATACATTATTTTCACATACAGTATTTTATAGCAATATTAATGCAAGAATGTTGGGTTGTTTCTTCACACATAAAGCTGCATTTTTAATTGCTTTTGCTTTTTCTTGCTGTCACTGGAATTTCTTTAATATAATAGAGATGTATAAAAAGTGCACAAATGAAATAAGGAAAAATTTATAAATTGCTCCTTCTAGTCTGTAAGGCAAGTAATTGGTGAAATCAAATTGAAAAATGCTAATGTTAATGAAAAGGAAAATAATATTAGCATTTGTTGTGCTAGTAAGGCTAACATTTTTGATGCATCTGTACCTGTTCAGCTGTTGCTTTCAAGACTTGACGTGTTATCTCTGTGCTCTGTGCTCCATCTGCAGGGTGACACAAAAAAGCAGAAGATAAAAATAGCAGAAGTAAATGCAAGTGAGCTCTTTACATACAGTGGAGACACTGAATGGTCATTGCTCCTGTCTGCCCAATTCCTGCCCTGTGCCCTAATTCTTTGTCATGACTCTTGGTCCATTTTCTAAATCTGTTTTTCACTGGTCTTGATCCGAGGCAGATAACATTAGTTTTGGTCCACCAGTCCACAGGGAGGAAATATACCCAAGTATAGCCGTACATGATCTCATCATCACATAGCGGTCTATTTAATGTTACCAATCAAGTTACCAACATATCATTAGACTATGTGAGGAAACTGGAAGAAACTCTAGAACAAAGGCCCCTAGGTCAGGAGTGAATCGGGTGTAAAAATAATTAATGTATCTTCATTCATTTTTTAAGAAGGGTGACCGGAGGATGTGCTCCAACTATAGGGGGATCACACTCCTCAGCCTCACCGGTAAGGTCTATTCAGGGGTGCTAGAGAAGAGAGTTCGGTTGATGGTCAATTCTCGGATTCAAGAGGAACAATGCGGATTCCGTCCCGGCTGTGGAACACTGGACCAGCTCTTCACCCTGGCCAGGATCCTGGAGGGGGCATGGGAGTTTTCCCAACCAGTCCACATGTGTTTTTTTTCGATTTGGAGAAGGCATTCGAATGTGTCCTTCGAAGTATCCTGTGGGGTGTGCTCCAAGAGTACGGGGTACATGGCTCGTTGTTACGAGCCATTCAGTCCCTGTACAGGAGGAGCAGGAGCTTGGTCCGCATTGCCAGTAATAAGTCGGACTCGTTTCCTGTTGAGGTTGGACTCTACCAGGGCTGCCCTTTGTCACCGATTCTGTTCATAAGTTATATGGACAGAATTTCTAGGCGCAGCCAAGGAGCGGAGGGGGTCTTGTTCGGTGACTTCAGAATCTCGTCTCTGCTGTTTGCGGATGACATGGTTCTGTTGGCTTCATCGGACAGTGACCTCCAGCTCTCATTGGAGCGGTTCCCAGCTGAGTGTGAAGCAGCGGGGATGAGAGTCAGCACCTCTAAATCCGAGGCCATGGTTCTTAGCCGGAAAAGGGTGGAATGCTTTCTCCGGGTTGGGAACACAGTACTGCTTCAAGTGTAAGAATTCAAGTATCTCGGGATCTTGTTCACGAGTGAGGGAAGAATGGAGCGGGAGGATGGACTTTCCCTTAGAGATAGGGTGAGGAGTTCAGTTATCCGGGAGAGACGCGGAGTAGAGTCGCTGCTCCTCCGCATTGAGAGGAGTCAGTTGAGGTGGTTTGGGAATCTGGTTAGGATGCCCCCTGGATGCCTCCCTGGGGGGGTGTGTTCCAGGCATGCCCCACTGGGAGAAGGCCACGGGGCAGACCCAGGACACGCTGGCTGGCCTTGGAATGCCTCGGAATCCCCCCAGAGGAGCTGGAGGAGGTGGCCAGGGAGAGGGAGGTCTGGGCTTCCCTGCTTAGGCTGCTGCCCCCGCGACCCGACCTCGGATAAGCGGTGGATAATGGATGGATGGATGGTGTTTTATATGTAAAAAAATGTGATCTATTTAAAAGCAGGAATATCTCTAGTTCCTTTCTCAAGTAAAAGGCAAAAAATGAAAAATAACAGCAACAAAGGGTCAAGTCAACCAATAGCTGCTCACAATTGTATAGGCTGACAGCAGAAGAAAAGTTGTGTGAGCCCACTGTATTTCGCACTCTTGAACTGACCTCCAGACAAGCCCACATTCCAGCACAATTTGTATACAGACATACTGATGCATTGTGTTGTAGACATATCATGTCAAGCATACTGAAGTGTGCTAGTCTTTTTTATTTATTTGTTGGTTTATGCATTCTTTATTTTACAGATAAGTCACTCTAAGATTAAAAATCTGTTTTTCATTGGAAACCTGATCATGTGGCAATAGTACGATTTTTATCACACATAAGCATTAACATCATAGAAAAAACAGTCAAATTAAGTGAAAGTCACAAAGCACAGGGGGCTTAAATACATGCCTGCTTTTGAATGATTCCATTGAGACTGTTATTTGCAAGATGCATAACAATTAAATCATTACTTCTCAAATTCTGTCCAAAGATGAGCAATTTTGAAAAGGAAAAAAATGTATTGGAAAAGAAACTGTGGACTGCATGCAGAACCTTAAGAAGAAAAGCTACATGCTGTATTATTTAAAATGTAGATAGATTAATTGTTTTATTTTAGTGTGCTTATTTTCCTTGCAGGATTGTTAGTTATAAAAGACAATGATTTTTCTTATGATAACTTTAAGCGCATTTAAACGGTTGAATTTGTTAAGTAGTCTCCATGCTAACAACTCATGGTGTGTTTCTTCTAGTGGCCAGAATGCATCTGGTTTCCTGGCAGACCTCCTTGGGGCTATATAAACTCTACAAAGTCAGCTTGGTCATTCATTTTATATTTGGATAATCATTATTGCCAATGGATGGCTTGAAGGTTTTGAAACCTCTTGCCAGCTTTCCCTCGCCTCCCTCTCTCTTTCTCTTTTTGGATAGAACATCAGGCATTGCTTGCCCCTGCTGTGATGCCTACCCTCTAGTGCCTTGAGATTAAATTTTACCCAGGCTTAAGCTTCCTCTCTTCAGGCTTAATGCGTATCATTTCTCAAGCCATCTGGCACATGTGCAGAGCTTATTTTCCCATAACAGCCTTTACCTTCCAAAGCTGACATGTCTAGTTACCCTGGCCCTGCCGCTATTGGTCTCTCTATATAATAATTCTTAATAATTCTTTGCATTTATATAGTGCTTTTCTCACTACTCAAAGCGCTCAGCAATTGTAGGTTAAGGGCCTTGCTCAAGGGCCCAACAGAGCAGAGTCCCTTTTTTGGCATTTATGGGATTCGAACAGGCAACCTTCGAATTGCCAGTGCAGATCCCTAGTCTCAGAGCCACCACTCCGCCTGGTACTGTATATCTCTTCTAGAGGTTTCACATGGTAGCGCCTTCTAAGTGAACTTAACTGCTAGTAGCATACTGACAGCCAGGTATCCCTCTCGCAATGAATCAGCTAAAAAAGGCTAATAAAGTTGCTTTTCTGTGCATCCTAGAGTTCCTCTGCCATTTCTAGGAGACCTCTCATAGGCAAATGTTAGACTGATATCTTGCACGCTGCTTTTGATGAGATTTTTAATTTTAAACCTAATTCATATCTAAGATTCACAATCCTTTGTAATTCTTTCTTTCTTTCTTTCTTTCTTTCTTTCTTTCTTTCTTTCTTTCTTTCTATTTAAGTGATAAATACAAGAACTCTAAAAGCTCTGTATTGCAGGTAATATGAATGAGGGCATTTTACAACTTGCATTGCTCACATGCAACATCTGCTGGGCTGAAGTGGTCACTGCACTTTATGGCGTGGGTGTACACAGAAGAAATAATACTCGACATGTAATTTAACTGACCAGAGGCTCTTCTTGACTTGGTAGTCCTAATGAGAACAACTGTACATGTGTGAAAAAATAAATAAATATTGTTATCTTTGGCATTTTTTGTTAGACTTTGCTTAACTGGCATTCAGTACGGATCATGTTGGCCAAATGACAAATTAATTATAATTGAATTTAATAGAATATTTATTAGCAAGCTGAAAATCTCAGATTAGTTGGCAGGAGGATTTTTAAGCAATTAAGTCTATAAAAATATTGACATTAATGATGATGGTTGATCGGGCTTTTGATGATATAATAATTGAATAAGAGTCTTAGGAACTCAAGGTGACTGCAGAAGTACTGAGTATGACAAACCTTATTCATTCAGTTAAATCCAATTTTAAAATGTATTTGTCCAATATCTGTACAAGCTTTGTCCAGTTTGGGGTTGTTAAGGAGAACCAGAGGATATCCCATCATCATTGTGTGAGATGTAGGAGTCAGATCTAGATGGGACACCAGCCTATTGCAGGACATACTCACTGACATGGGGTCAAGTTTGAGTTAACCTAATACATGTAGTATGTGTTTGGGATGTGCAAAGAAAACTGATAGAGTTTGGTCCCATTTAATCCAAACTTAGATATTATTAAAGGAAACAGGTGCTTGATGGAAGAAATAAAAGGCAGTCTTCTTGACACTCGTAATCTAATAGCTCAGTAGAGCGGATCTTTTCTGGGAGTTCCGTTCTGGTTGCAGTTTGGGTCCAGATTGAGAAGACACTCTCTGGGGCTTCTGGTCTTTTATAATGATCCGGTTGGAATGGGCCAAGTTAATTGCCCTCACTGGATGCCTTCTTGACACTGCAGGTGAAAAAAGAGATGACACTATAGAAACAGTACCCCATCTCACTCTGGGATGGTATCACTTACTGCAAATGATCCCAGATGGTGATCTGATGATACATATTTGTAGCAATGGATAAAATTCAGAATCATTTTCATATTATGGCTAAGAACTTATACTGGACTCCACAAAGAATACTTCAAATCCAAACTGTAAGGCTCTGCTTTAAAAAGGGAGCATAGGTGAGTATTGTTTCCCTACTTATTTCAGAATTTCTGAGAATATTTGCATTATGCAAGTAAATTAATAAAAGGGCATTCAGAGTGGAAAGATTACATTCAGGGTAGGTCCTGGTTAGGGCCTACTACAGCTTGAGGTTTGCATGGTTTTTTTCTGGGACTCCAGTTTTATTCTGTGTGGCAAAGATGATGAATGGCAACTCTGCACTGACCTTGTATGAGTGAATGTTCTCCTTGCTTCACTAGAAAATGGTAATGGGTGGATGAATGGATAATTAATAAAAAAGAATAAAAATAAATAAATAGAAAATATTCATTTTCATAACAGTAGTCATGCGAGGACCAATATCTGTTAATGCTTCTTTCAATAGGCCAACTAAAACTGAAATTAGGTATTTATGTGGAAATAAATTAGAGCTTATAAATTATTGGACAGAAATGCCCTGCATGTACAGCTTATTCTTACCATTAATCACCATAACTAATAAGAGGTGTAGTCCAAAGAAAATACATTTTACTAAAAGTAAAGGCTATGATACGTATTTTAGTGGTTTGTAAATATGATGTCACATCATACAGAGAGGTGTATATGTAATGAAACATGTTGTATTGGCATTTTATTGCATGGTGATATCATGGCGGCACTTTACCTTTCAGACTGTTCCCCACCACCATTTTCATCTTCATCTCCCTACTTAAAGCTGGTTTTCCTGGGCTGTCAGAAGTTTTCATTTTCTATGTATGCATTGTACCCAAGGGATCCTTCAGCCACAGGGAATTTTCTTTTCTCTGCTCTATGTCCTTTTTTTATGAGTTTTCAAGATATGCCAAAAAAAATTCACAGAGGCAGGGGCACAGCTGGTGTTTGGCCATGCATATGCTGCACTTAAAGGCGTGTACCGTAACACAGTCTTGCATGTGCTCTCTTTGACAACTGCAACTTCCACCATTAACTAGTTTGTCTTTTCTCTATTTCTTTTACACTGAGCCTTGTGTGATTTCATTTGCTTCAGTGATTGCAGACTGTTACTGCTGCCTGCAGCTTAATGTTTCCATTATGCAAGACATCTAGTTAACATGCATCTTTCATTTGACAAAATGTAACCCAGCGGCTCAAATTGGAGACCAGAAGGGTTTTCTCCTATATTTTGCTTGAGTATTTGTTTATTTTTTTTCGTGGCATACTAGCTTGATAATGACAAGCACACATCTTTTACCTTTATTCTTAACTCATTGTTCAGGATTATGTCCCTTACTGACATAAGTGTGTCATCCACTGATCCATACATTACCAAACCCCTTAATCCTGTTTAGGACTAAAGGGCCAAAACTTTTCCTAATAGCGTTAAGCAGAACCTAGAGCTGACTTTGGATGTGACGTCAGTCTATCATAAGGTGCTTTTTTTTCATACAGGGCTAATTTAGAGTAACCAATTAACCTTAAACTTTTTTTGAGAGGAGAAGTTGAGTACCTAGAGTAAACCACACAAAGTCAAAGAGAGAAGGTGAAAACTCCACACAGTGACTGAGTTGGGATTTGAACCTAGCATACTCGAGCTGTGAGGTGGCACTACCAACTATTACATCACCATGATACGAGTTTACTAAAAGTTTGAACATTTTCCTTCATATCAACACACAATATAAATAGTGGTTATACAAAATTTATATATAGAAGCTCTAATCTTGGATTCCACATGATAATGTATGAATCCAACCTGCAGACATAAAGAACACAGAGGTTAGTAACAGCTAAACACATCTGCAGTCTGTGCTTGTCACACTCAAAACTTGACAGGGCTGTGTTCATGTAATGTGACACCTGTACAGAGGAGGATGAGAAGCTCAGACAGGCATCCCTATCAACCCTCTAACACCTTTCTCGTGATGGAATTCGGCTCTTTTTTTTTTTTTTCCATATTTCTCATTACTCTGCTTGGTTGCAGATTTCTTACAATTGAAAAGAAAGTTGCCAGTGTATTTCTTTTCATAAAACATACTTATCTGTCAAGGGCTTTTTTAGTACCATGTGAAATGTTTTTTTGTGTGTAACCATAGTGAGGCTTATGGCTGGAAAGCATTAGAAAAAGCCCAGAAGATCAAATTACTTTTGAATACATTTAGAAATTCTTGCACTTCATTTTAAATACCAGTAAATATGCTTAATAGCAGATGACAAAGTTTAGGAATTGCACTGAGACATTCTTTTATTCTTGTCTAAGGACTTGTTGGTGTGATGAAACTCCCAACAGTATTATGTGAAGAAATGTCCGTTGTCTAAATCAATTATTTAACCTTTTATGCTATACTTAACTGTAGTCATTAAAGTAATGCTGTCTCCAAAAATATATTTTTTTTTATCTGTTACTTACCCCACTTTGTTTGTGGTGAAAATATTTTAGCTAAAACACACATTTCTGAAATGTTGTGAGTGTAAAACTGAATACAAGAATACAATACAGTCTTGGGAACTGCACGTCTGACATTGTGGTCAGCAACACAGGAGCGCCACAGGGGACTGTACTTTCTCCGGTCCTGTTCAGCCTATATACATCGGACTTCCAATACAACTCGGAGTCCTGCCATGTGCAAAAGTTCGCTGATGACACTGCTATCGTGGGCTGCATCAGGAATGGGCTGGAGGAGGAGTATAGGGACCTAATCAATGACTTTGTTAAATGGTGCGACTCAAACCACCTACACCTGAACACCAGCAAAACCAAAGAGCTGGTGGTGGATTTTAGGAGGCCAAGACCCCTCATAGACCCAGTGATCATCAAAGGTGACTGTGTGCAGATGGTGCAGACCTATAAATATCTGGGAGTGCAGCTGGATGATAAATTAGACTGGACTGCCAATACTGATGCGCTGTGCAAGAAAGGACAGAGCCGGTTATACTACCTTAGAAGGCTGAAGTCCTTCAACATCTGCAATAAGATGCTGCAGATGTTCTATCAGACAGTTGTGGCGAGCGCCCTCTTCTACGCAGTGGTGTGCTGGGGAGGCAGCATTAAGAGGAAAGACGCCTCACGTCTTGACAAACTGGTGAGGAAGGCAAGCTCTATTGTTGGCATGGAGCTGGACAGTTTAACATCTGTGGCAGAGCGAAGGGCGCTCAGCAGGCTCCTATCAATTATGGAGAATCCACTGCATCCACTTAATAGTATCATCTCCAGACAGAAGAGCAGCTTCAGCGACAGACTGCTGTCACTGTCCTGCTCCACTGACAGATTGAGGAGATTGTTCCTCCCCCAAACTATGCGACTCTTTAATTCCATCCGGGGGGGTAAATGTTAACATTTAACATTATATATAGTTATTGTCTGTTTTTCACCTGCATTATTATCATTCTTTAATTTAATATTATTTATTGTATCAGTATGCTGCTGCTGAAGAATGTGAATTTCCCATTGGGATTAATAAAGTATCTATCTATCTATCTCTATCTATCTACAACACAAGTGTGTCATGCAATGTATGTAAATTGCAATTTTTTTCATGGGCATTTTAAAATTTTTTGCTGTTGTTCAAGCTGAGTCCCCACTGAAGACCGTTATCTCAGAAATTGTGTGATCTTCCCTCTCTATGAAAACATGAGAGTGAAAGTTTTTCTTAGTCATCACTACAAACGATGTGGGGTAAGTAACAGATAGAAAAATGATTATTTTTGGGTGGAGTATTCATTTAATTGTCTGATTGTTCCAGTCAAACCAATTCACTTTTCACTTTTAAAAGCTATGAAAAGCAAAATAAATTTTCCTTAACATTAAGTGTGTATCATTAATTTCCCTACCAATGTCAATTGCATGGATTTTTTATGAAGCTAATATAAAACGTCAAAGCCAAACATATATTTAAGGAAAACAGTTTTCATCATTTCCCAGCAGCTCACAAGCAATTTAACACAAACACATATTTTGTTAATTTAGTGTCAAGCTCTCTTAAGTTCCCAAGGTTAACTTCATTCATCTCATAGCTTGTGGATAAATCTGATGGTCTTTATTACAAGACAGAAGGAGAGTGTGCAGAGGCTGTGTGGATTTTGACTGATTGTATAAATTCTTATTGGCTTTACGTTTCAGTGTTCTTGTAAAACAGCAGAGTGAATCCAAATTGGGGAGGTAACAACCAGTGATTTTGGAGGCGTAAGGTCGTTATTGACTGTAGCAGATGTATTGACCTCCCTTCCTGGGGTGCTAGAAATAGCAGTTTTGACAAACCTGATATTCTCTACTAACTCTACAACTTACCCATTGGTCCATAATAGTGACTATGATCTTTTGTTTCACTGATAGTCCATTACCAATAGCTTTGTTTTCTTGATATTTCATTTTTTATTTTTAAGACTAGTGCCTTATGTTATTCATGTACACAGAATTGACCAACAAGCATGTTGTCATTCCCAGATTTAACAGTCCTTATACAGTCTGGCTTTTAATTGATGCAGAAAATGTGGCCTAGTAACTCAAGTCTATAACGGGAGGTGGTGGCTTCCTGAATCACGGTGCTACATTGAATCTGCTCACATCATTAAACTACAGAAGTGATAAATGTCTGTGTAACTGAGGTTTTAAAATGACTTTGGATGGGAGTTTCAGCTGACTATATAATTGTAACTAACAAATACTTTTATTATTTTGAGTTGAATGAACCAAATAACACTGCATACATGATATCATCATCTCATAGAGCTACACTATAGGCTGTTTTTTGGTTAATGTATAACTTTTAAACACTAAACCAATGACCTGAAGCCCACCCCTCATCTTCTGAGAGTGTGTTTTAGAGTACAAAAGCAATGATGAGCACCTGTTCTCTGTTACACATGTCTCAATTTTGAGGATCAAGAATCATCGAGGTTTATTTTCTTTATTTCCTCTTTTACTTCATGTTCTTGTATCTGTCGCAAAAAGAGGCAAAGGATGGCAAAGGAGTGTCTTTCATTTTACCTTCTGGTTACTGAAGTAGCCTGGCACCACAGAGTGACCAAGCAGGGTCTGCTAGAAAAAGTTGGTATTACAATAGTGGCCTCTAGGGTGGTCATTTACATTAAAATTGCCCAATCCCAACTTTCTGGACCACCTGGGAGGCTTCCTTACTGAAAATGTCATTATTATAGTCAATGGATCCTACTGTTGCGATTACATACACAATGAAAGGTCTTCCCTTCAGCTACCTTGTGAACCTGAAAACTGATAACAGTTTTCTCCTACTGCAGTTTTGTATTAGACTGGCCCTGGACTGTATATGTCCTTTTGTGGTAGACTACCTGGGCCCACTGCACTTTGCCTATTGGACAAAGATCGGAGTGGGGGATGCAATTATCTATCTTCTCCACAAGGCTTATGTTTCTTAATATCTCTAGTGCCTATAATATCATTCAGCCATCCTTGTTAAAGGGTGAACTCAGAGATATGCAGGTGGATGAGCCTATGGTGTCCTGGTTAATGGACTATCTGTCAGGCCGCAGTTTGTGAGACTCAAGGATTGTGTATCTGATACGGATGTGAGCAATACTGGAGCACCATAAGAAACAGTCCTGTCTGCTTTTCTGTTCACTCTGTATACCTCACGCTATAAATATAACACCAGGTCATGTCACTTGCAGAAATTCTCAGATGATTATACACTTATGAGGTGTATTGATAAAGGGGATGAGTCAGAGTATAGGAGTCAGGTGGAAAAGTTTGTTTCTTGATGTAAAGAGAATCGTCTGCAGCTTAACATCAGCAAAACTAAGGAACTGGTTATTGACTTTCACCGCACCAAAGAGCCTCTATGTTTGGTCATTATTCAAGGTGCGGATGTAGCGGTGGTTCATTCTTATAAGTACTTGGGGGTCCACATTACTGTTAGGTTGGACTGGTCTCCAAACACAGAGGAACTATATAAGAAGGGTCAGAACAGGCTCTTTTTCCTTAGGAGAATGTCTTCCTTTAATGTGGGAAATGACATCCTTCACAACTTCTATAACACTGTGACTGTCAGTGTGATTTTTTACACCGTGGTGTGTTGGGCTGCTAACAACACTTCAGGAGAGGCCCATCGAATCAACAAACTAATTAAAGGGCAGGCTCAGTTATAGGATACACTCCGGACACCCTGGAGGTTGTAGCAAAGGAGAAAATTAAAACAAAACTGAGTACCATTATGAATAATGCTGCAAATCTTCTCTCTGACATACTAACACTGAGGACTTTTAGCCAATAAATTATTCAGCAGGAGTGTGTCAAGAAACATTTCTGGAGTTCCTTTAGTCCAACAGCAGTACATCTGCATAATGCCTCACTGGGACTGTGACAGCCAAGTCAGCAGTTTTCTTTTTTGTGTTCAGACCAAAGTATGGGTGGATATTTATTTATTTACTTAATTGCTTACTTATCTACCTATTTGTGTATTTAAAGAGCTTTTGTAAAAAGAAAAAATATCTATCTATCTATCTATCTATCTATCTATCTATCTATCTATCTATCTATCTATCTATCTATCTATCTATCTATCTATCTATCTATCTATCTATCTATCTATCTATCTATCTATCTATCTATCGTCAAACACATTGAATTCCAATACCAATATTGTGATCACCCCTGTTAGGGTGATAGCCTAGGATTCTTAAAAAATGCAAAATTTGCATGATTTTTTGTGAAAGTATAAAATGACTGGACTAACAGTGTGGAATATTTCAGTAAAGGTCAATAACAGAAGGACGATGGATAGCCATGATTATACCATTTTTAAAATCAAGGTGCAAGTCAGACTTCACCAGCCTGGTTAAAACTTCAAATTAGGTTTTTTGACTGCTTTGTTTCTGAATGGGGTGTCAACACCACTAAGTGAAATGCAAAACGTCTGCTTTTCTTTTAGTTATGACATGCTGCCTATGAACATGAATTAAAATGCAATGTGCTTTGAAAATTGCATGCAGTAGTGAAAAGCAATCGGTCATTTGGCTGATTTGTTTTTAATTATGACTAGATAAAACCATGCCAAAATTAAATAGCCCACTTCCATATGTATCACATTTCAATGTAGCTAACATGTTGGATTTCATTTAACTTTGGCACGAATAATCTTCCATAATAACATGACTAATGACACTAGCACTTGATGCTTCTAAATGATGTTTTTAGTTGGCGCCAACACTGTTATCCTTACCTGATTCAAGGAATTGAACATTTTCAGGCACAATGCCTTAATATTCAATCTCCAATTGTTTCACACTCTAATGACATATTCCTTAAACCTATGCTTAGGAGAGTAAAGCACCTGCTCTCCATATAGCAAAATTGTCTGGTGATGAAAAAAAACTCCATCATAATCACACTTGTTTCAAGCATAGGTGACCATTGCCATTTCTTAAAATAATATTAAGGCTAACATTCAACAACATCAGGGACATTCATTTTGATGATTGTGAGCAGTCTCCTTCAGAGACTACTCTGCTGACATCACAGTGTTGTACGTGGGGACCTTTGAACTCTGGTTGAGCTCATTAACCTCTGGGACCGCCCATGTGTTCATCTGCATCCTTGCAGATGGATAGCACTTATCTATAAACTGTATGCATGAGCATTTATGTCATTTTTAGTTAGATAGTTTTGATTTCCAAATGCACAAGGTCAGCATTCGCTTTATCATTTGTTATTCCATGTAGTATTTTTCCTGGTTTATGTCTTATTTTCAATATGAGCAGCACAAGTATTCTTTGATAATGGCCCAAGAACCTCTTTTACTTTTACCACTGCTTGTCTTTATTCGAGTTATCCACACTTGTTTTTTTTCCGGATTACCACTAATTGAATATTGACTTTTATAACCGGCATGTATGCATTGTATAATTCTTAAAATGACAACATACTGTATAAAACTGTTTCTAGGGCCAAACCCCTCAAGTGGACCCATTGGCAGTTTGTGGATACACTGCTTCCTTCTTCAGAAATGTCCACACATCCCTGGCACCTACATGGAGACCATGCATATTCATGCTACGCAGCTTTGCTATTCTCAGAGGATGAAGCATCTTTTGGTATGCAGCTGCTGACATCCTGAGGCCATTTGCAATGTCATTTCTCACAAGACCCCCCAGGAGCAAAAGGCAGTGTTGTAGCCTTTCTGGTGGATATGAGGGAATGAACAGCTGTCACCCAGCGTGCTCTCTATATAACATTAACGGCTGGTAGAAATTAAAAGATCGGTACCTGAGGTGCATGCAAGGAGAACACATACAATAGAACTGTGGTGTGTTGCATGAGTACATCATCCTGTCAATTTATAAAAGCATTTTTTATTTACTAGCAAAGGGTACTGCACACATTTTAAATTATGTAACATGTTTATAATAACACAAAAAGTATTCAGTACAAAACATGTAAGGACAAAAGAAATGTAATACAAAGTTTTAAGAATGCTCATTGGGCAAATACAAATTGATTTCTCTTCTATTTAATTTTTTATCATGAAGCTTGCTACAACTTAAAAGCTCAGCATGCAATAGCCTACTTACAGAGTATATATATATATGAAATATAACACCAAATGACATGCAACAAAAATACCAAACTTTAAAATAGTGACAGAAATACATAAAGCCATAAAAAACTGGGTTTGAAATCATGATCCCTGATATAAAAAATGTATTTCCGTAACAAAACTAAGTGCATGGCTATGAATTTGAGGAAACTCTGTAAACAGAGTGAATCCATGGTGTGAAGATGGCGATGATTAATTTTAGAAGCAATAAACATCACTCTTAATGGTTGCTTCCTAACCTCAGCAGAGAGATTGCCCTATACAACCATTAGGAGGAAGGTCAAAACTTTTCCACTAATAGACATATAAAAAGGTGTTCACTCTGACACTCTGACCTTCTTTAACTGTCTCGGAAGGGACTGTCTGTGATGAGCTTTTTTGATCATCACACATGTGTGGACCTTCCATGTTACAATGCTGGAAATAATGGTGCCCAGAATTTTCTGATGTATGTCTACAACCTGCCCATTGATATACAGTATAACACAGAAATTGACATTTTAAAATCTGCTATCAGTCGTTTTGTTTCTTTGACATTTAAGCCCTTCACTCTCTGACCATTTAAAATACATCATTCTTGTTATGTACTGTAGACTGATCATAATTTGTGAAGAGAGACACAAAAGTAGGGTCCTCAGCAAACTTTACCAATTCTTATAGTATTTGCATTTGGAATGCAATTAAAAAAAGAAGTGGTGTAAGAGACAATCTTGTGCAGCAGTCATACTCAAAGTGTGAGGTTTAAAAAATTGTCCTCCAGCCTCTCCACCATCTTTCATGAGAAAGAAAATCCATTAGCCTATAACACAAGAACTGATTGATAGCCAAGTCTATCAATTTGTCAGAAATCTTTGGAGGGTGCTTTGGTTAATGATATTAAAATCAGTTTTCTAGTCAATAAAGAGGACCCACACATATGTTAACAGTTATTTTAGGTTTTAAGGAATGCCAAGAAACTGCAGACATAGATCCTCCTCCACTGATCTATTTACCCCTGCCATGAAGATTTTGTGTATGAGTGATCCAGTCATCTCAAAATTCCCCATAAGCAGGTTGCAGCCATATTTAAAATTTACTTCCTCACCTTTCACCTAGTTTTCATGAATGGACCTGGGGTCATTATTGTGTCTAAAGAAATGGCCTGAATCATATATACAGAGGAGATTGTTAATAAGTCAGGATTTGCCGCACTAAAAACATCCATTTGCCTCATAAGCCATACGCTTGATAGCTCTTTTCTGTAATTTAAGTTGTGCTTAAATTTTCTAGTACAACTAGTTAAAATCATCTATGGAAGCACACCAACTCTTTGACGGTAAGCCTCAAGTATTCTTTGCTTTTTTCCACAGTTCCAGCTTTTAGAATATGTACCTGGAGCTTCGAACAAGCTAGGATGCCCCGGCATTGGAACAATGAGCTAGGCACCGGACAGCTGTCGTGACGTTCAAACTCCGTTTGCAACCTTTGGGTGCATACCGCCTGTACCCCTTCACTCTACTTCTTATCAGGATGGTGGTGTACAGTGTTGAGCAGAGCGTCTTCATGGTGCAAACCTATTGGGTCACCAATTTGTTTAAGCGATATCAGAATCAACTGGATGATCGTGAGTTAACGGAAGGTTGCTTCCAGCAAGATGGAGCAACGTGTCACACATCGGCAAGGAGCATAGCAGAACTTGAGTCCTTCTTTGGCAACAGGGCAGTTTCAAAGGGGCTTTGGCCATCATGGTCACTGGATCTGACACCACCAGACTTCTTCCTTTGGGGTGTGCTCAAAGGAAGTGTCTATTGGAACAAGCCTCGCACTGTGAAAGATTTGAAGGAAAACATCAAACGTGAAATTGCTGCTATTCCCCCCAAGACGCTTGCCAACATGTTCAGGAACATGGCGCACTGTGTCGAAATATGTCTGGCAGACAACAGAAACCACTTGCAGCATCGCATGTAATGCAATCGATTGCACATACGTCAAGGTATATAGTGTATTTTTTAGGTTCAGATTGCTTCATTTTAACGGGATTTACAACAGAATATTCGGGGCCTCTTTCAAGTGAATCTTCTTGTATTTGCTACAGTATATTTTAATTCCTCATTTTAATCTTGGTTGAACTAAGAGATTACTCAATCCAGTGATATTAAGTGATTCCCAAACATTGATAACATCCGCAGTTTTTCTACATTCTGTGGTCAAAGCTCCCATATTGTCACTTTCACATTTTAAATGTCCCTTTTTGCCTAAATTAGCAGTACCCTTATTACTTACAGCACCTCACTTGCCTAAAGTCATAACACCTCTTTCCTTTTCTCTGTTACAGGACACTACTTGTGGATTGCATTCTGCAATTTTATATTATTTATGTGTTACTCATAATCTTTATGTGAGGTTTTTCCTGTATGATATGATGCAATCTCTCTAGTGTTTGTTACCCTAAGCCTTTAGTGCGCACATTAAGGGGTGAACTACTTGTACTGGCAGAGCACTTTTAATAAGTGAAAAAGATGACAGAAAAGGACAAAATCTAGGGAAATCCAAGGCAGTCTAACCCCAGCTACCAACAATTAATATGATTAATGCTCGAACCACCACACATTTTCTCAGTACTTTGACTGACATAGGTACGTCAAGCGGCATCAGAATCCTTTTCTTCTTGCTAATGGCCCATCAGATCAGCATCCTAATAATGCATTCTTGCTGCCCTACCCCATGAATGCCCTAATATAGCTTGAGTGATGGAAAAATACATCCATTTTTTGCACAGAGTATATACAATATTGTTTGCATATATTTTCACATTAAAAATTTGCATACATTTTCAATAAAAAAAATTCTTGGCTGCAGCTGCTACAGGGCAAAAAACTGCTTTGGTATTTATTAGTGAAAAACTGAACAACACATTTCAATCAAATGAACACGTAAAATAAATAGAGCAGAAGCTATTTTTTGTTTGTTTTTTAAAATAGTTTAACAATTTACAGCTACACTCTGAAACCCCTTGTGATATGCAAACATTTGTAAACAGCAAGTTATATGTAGGCTTATTATAGAACAGACCACCTCAGCCTTCAGCGCATATTCCTTATGGTGGCACATTACACTGATTTCTTTTGTTTTATTGTGTGTGTATGTGTCCACCTGCCACTGTGTCATTCTACCAAGAAGCAAGTGGCACTCAAAGTTATGTTGTGAAATTAGTGACTTTCTATGGTTGCTCTGTTTCTCAGCATAAAACCGTTTCAGTATCTATTTGTGAAAAGCAAAAGAACACTTCTTAATAAAAATAATAAATGAATTAGAAACTAATATTTTGTATAAGAGTTTATAAGAATTACAGCCATAGATATATATTTCATGGAATAGGTATATAAATGCCTAGTGGTACAAAAAATGTCTACCTCAGCAGTTCTCACTCATTATTGCAGTCTGTGAGTGGTCTCCATATCAAAAATCGTGGCACTTTATTCACTTTTATTTTGTTTTGTGTGCATCTTCTCATCTGGCACTGCATCTGTGCTTTACGGTATTTCTATCTGACTCCTTGCTTTTCATAGTGGGTGGCAACTTATGAGAGGCTTTGTCACAAGGCTTAGTTTTAGTTTGGTTATAAAACTACTAATAACTTTAACTTTCATTTAAAAAATAGTTTTAGAAGCACTTACCATATTGATATGATGTGTTGCAGTGTAAGGCGCCAGTAAGAAATGGCTGAGCAGCTTCATGGAGTCACACCCATGTGGAAGCACATTCAGATACAGATTCAGGAAGACTACTGAGTTACATACACAGCTGAGGTTGGAGGTGCCGACATCTCCATTACTCTGAATAAAAATGCCAGATGAAGCAAAGGAAGAGCTCTGAGAAACTTAAAGGCCCATAGAAAGTTCTTGAAAGTTACCTGAAGAAGTTCAAGAGAGTTGCGTGAACAGAGGATATGCTTGTGTATTTGCATGTGTGCATAAGGTGGTATCATTTAGGAGGGGTAGTTAGCACCATTGAGAGACACACCGAAAGGCGAGATTTCCAGAATGTCAGCAGTTAAATGCAACTAAATGACAATCAGGGATTGGATGAGGTTTCCCTGTGTTATTTTGTAATGTCAGAGTGAGTGAGGGTGAGGTTAACATTAGCATTCATCTGTTTGATCCATTGGTCATCAGATCCAGGTCAGATCTACTGAATGCTAGAGAGAGACAGCATTGAGGACAGGTTAATGTGCACAACTGGGTTTGGTTTATCTGAAGAATGGAGTGGGCAATCAACAATGGGTTTGGAAAATTGAAAGGGAAATGAAGTGAGAAAAGGAAAGGAGTCTCCAGAGGAAAGAGAATTGAAAGAATCAGCAAGAAAGTGCTTTCTGGAATTACCCCTGTGCAACTAAGGGCTGTAGTAGAAGCGAAAGGCAAGATTATTGCCTTGCTAGATTTTTTTTTTTGAACATTTTAAAATTGCCTGGGATTATTTATTCTGATCTTTACAAGATAGTTTGTTGAATGTGCTATTCTAAAAAAAAAAATGTTTTGGCAAGGAACTACAAGATGCCAAGGGTTTGATAAATGCTGGGGCTGAGGTCACAGAGCATCACAGAACTCCTGTCTCATTTTGTTTACAGTTCGGAACGGAGAAAGTTAATCTTTTAGGTGAGTATTATACTTGTCATGGAAGGTGATGTGAAAATATTGTCAGCACTGCCTTTTCTCCCATTTCCTGTGAAAAGCACAATGGGTGAAATCACCATAGTTACAGACTATGTTCACCTGGCAATCAAGTGGAAACTTTCTCCAAATAAAGAAAAGTGATTGGTATATACAGTATTTGGTATTAGCATCAACAGCAATCCAAAAGTTCATAGCAGAGTTGTCAGATGTGCTTGACTTGCACTAAGTGAAGGGGTATCAACATTTCATCAGGAATAAATGCTCATCATTGGCTATGTTCTGCCCTTACTTATAACACATAATGTAGCTCTGCACAAATTGTGCCAAATGACTAATATAGTGTCAATGCTGTCAATATACAAAGTATACAGCCAGCATCAATTTGACAGGAAGAAGGAGGAACACATGAGATGGCACATTATGGACAGAGCAAGCCACAAGTGAAGGGCATAGCACTGGAAGGCGGCTCGCTCACATTTTCATCAACACTGCAGGCGTGACAATGTATGCAAATGATGGACTAAACAAGTGTCTTTCTTTGTTTATTTACACATTTGCCATCAAACCATGATATGTGTATTTGATTCAATCCATGCACCAGCATTTCAATATTGTTTTACTCAAATCAAGGTTTTCTTTCTTCTAAAAGGCACCTCATTTCTGACCAAGTCCTGTGATCCATTTGTCCTTTAAGCTTCAGCCACTGTACAGTTTTGGATGGTTGTCAGCATCTTCATGCAGTACAATCAAAGAATCTTGACTGTTTAGTTTTGCATTTGCATATATTGTTGGGTGTGCCATGTCTATAAAAACATTGAGAACAAGCTGCCTTACAGCTAAGTGATTTCAACATTTGCAAGGTGCTGTCTTGCATGTTTTTTGTGTTCAAAGTTGTGTGAAAACATTTAGATGCCCTTTCAAGTTGAGTTGATATAATTTTTTACCCAAAATAAAATAATATTAGCATTTTTTTCACATCTGTCTATTATTTTCCCCTTTACATGTAGTGAAACACTGTGAGTGATTACAAGTGTGACATTTTTTGGTGGTTATTTTCTAATTGTCTGAAGACAAAAAACAGCATTCACATTTGGACAGCATGTCCAGTTTTGTCAATAACAATGCCAGGAGAGGATCTGATTTGGTAGAAAGAATATGCAAATGCAGTCAAGTGTAAGCTGGAGGAGAAAGATAGGAATTCACACCTGGGTACCAGTGTTCAATAGTTTTGCCTATGGCAGTAATAGGAAGTCTTTCATGTAAAAAAAAAAGAAAAAATATATAATCAATCACGTATTCCAAATAGAATTTTAGTAGTGCATCAATTTAGGAAAGGTCAAGGAAGGATAGTAGTGTGCCTTGAACACTGAGGAAATAATTAAAGATTTTAAAACATAATGACAATCTGTCATTGTCTATAGCACTTTTAGTGTTACAATGAAGACACCTTTAGGCAAAAGCATTAGTTTATCTGAGAAACATAGAATATGTTAATAGTGAGCAAGGGCATCCAACAAAAGTGGACCAGGCTCCATTAGAAACAGAAAATAGCTGGTAAGGAATGCCAGCCTGTCTGCATCCTTGAGTGGCTAAAAGGGAGCTGTCCAGCACCAATGCAAGCTAATTTTCCTAGCTTTACAGCACCCTCCCTGCCAATCACTGGTCTTGGATCTGTCCAAGAATATGCTCTGGGCTACTTAATTATTTATTTAGTTTCCCCTTTTTTTGAAATCAAACTTCTTTTTTCTCCTCTCTGAATATTTTCAAGGTGATTAATGACAAGAGGAATAAATGATTTAGTTGCTCATATCCTGTACCATTTTTTGCAACTTGCTATTCAGCTTAGCTTGCAAGAAAATTGCTTTGGTGTTATCAGTTGAGTCCCAGGCTGACAAAGCCGTCTGGTAGCATTCACACACAGCTGCTTTTCCTTAAGTTATATGCAGCCAAGGAGAGTTTGCAGCTAGACAATAATCAAGTTTCTTTTAATGGGAAGCGGAGAGCATTCGAGCTGAAACTTGCACGTGTCAGAATGGTTGTTGCCTGGATTTAACATTTACTACGATGAAAAAGAAAGGTTCTCAGCTCCTCAGTCTTAATAATAATATAACAATCAATCAGGCTGCTTCTAAAAACTGCTTACAAGTGCACTGTTTTTGTGTCAGCCTATCGCTCCACATGGGGAATTCTTACTTTGCCCTGCTTTTCCAATGATCAGTGTATGGAATGTGTGTGTGGGGTTCTGTGGGTAAGTGAGAGGAGAGGCTGTTCTTCATAGTTACCTGCATTGCAGATTAAATATACCTCCTCTGTTCTGGGATTACATAATCAGGCCTCATGTGCGCAATAAGCTTGTTACATCCCAAAAGGCCTAAACTCACACTCCTGGCATCCACTCTCAGGTTTTAGGATATACACTGTTTTCTTCATTTTCTTGTACAATACTCTTAATTTCTGTTTATATAAAAATATATTTGTTGGATTAGGACTGGCTCACTGCTCATCCTGGTACTACATGGACATGCCAGATTTCATTCCAACAAGTCAAGTAATCAGAGGCTTATTCAAGGCTTTTATTTTTCTCTTTTGAATTTTACATGTCAGTCTTGTTTTATCCAATAACAGCATGTTTTGAATACAACAAATATGTGTGTTTGTTTTAGTGTGATGGCAGTTGTTAGCATTCCTGCCTCACAGACCATACATCCCTGGTTCGAATCTCACATTTGGTTATTGTTAAATGTTATTTTTAATTGACATATTCTCCTTGTGTCTATCTAAGTTTGTCTTTAGATACTTTGATTTACCTCACATATCAAAGACATGCAACTGAGGTTAATACCAATTCCAAACTGACCATGTTTGAGCGTAGGTGTAAGTGTTATTGAGCCCAGAATATTTCCAGCCTTTCAAGGTAGACTACAGCCTCCTGTGACCCAGAATTGGATTAACTGGCTTTGACAGTGTTAATGTATTTCATTTGTTTGTTTTATTCATGGAAATGTGAATAATTTGCTGTGCTCACTAATTAAAAGATTGCTCTTTTATGAAAGAAGATGCTTGAAATTGTCTGCTATTAATTTTTTGCCAGTATTAAAGGAATTCATTTAAGTCATTTAATGAAGCCAAATGCTACCACATAAATTAATTCTACATCCAACTTTACATTTATTTGCTTTGCAGACACTTTTGTCCAAAGCGACTTACATAATCGAATAAATATCATTCTGGGTGATTGTTTGGAAACAAGTGCTACAGGACAAGGTTACACAATTAATCATCACAACTGAAGAGTTGGGAACAAAATACAAGTGAGTTACAATTCCCAGGTTACAAAAGCCTAAAAGCTCACATCAGACAGAAATTCACCAAACGAGAGACTTCTTCATCTGCTTTGTAAACACATTAAGGGAATCAGAAGTCCAAAAGGAGATGGACAGCTTGTAAGACCAGCTAGGACCTATAGTACATTTCAAAACAGTCTGGATCAAGATTTGAAGTGGCATTGAGAGATGCCATTCATCAGCAGACTGGAGTGGTCGAGAAGGAGTGTAAGACCTCACATGTATCACTGTATACTGTATATAGGTGTTCACCCACGGACTCTTTTGGCAAGTAATAAGGATTTGAACTTAATATATGCCACCACAGGGATTCAATGTATTGACATGAAAGATGAGTGACATGTGCCCACTTCAACTGGTTAAACACCAGACACAAAGTTGCTACATTTTGAAGTTATCTGCAGTGGCTTGGTGGTACATGCCAATACTCCTGCCAGCAGAGAGTTACTGTAATTCAGCTGCGGCAAAACCAAAGCCTGGACCAGTAGTTGTGCTCCATAATCCATATGGTCTGATCTTGTGGATGTTTTATAAAGTGAGTCTACAAGACCAACAGACTGTAGCAACATGGTCCTTGAAGGACAGCTTGTTGTCAATTACCATCTTAAGGTTGCATACAGACTTGTCAGGTGTTAACAATAATGAGCCATGCAGAACAGACAAACGAGTTGGTCTATCTTTGCCAGTTTGAGCTGGAGATAGTGGTCCTTTGCCTAAGTTGAAACGTGCAACGATTCTAGATGATATCATGTTGTCCTCAGGTACAGCTACAAATTTTTCTACATACGAAAAGAAAATGAGTCAAGAAAAAGAAAGAGCCCTGTGCCTCAAAAGCTATACAATTGTTGATCTATGGAATTTGCAGCTAGGAAGAAGTAACGGCAACACTCACCGTATTAAAAATCATACATAAATTAATCTCTTTCGTAGGCCAGTTTTCAGACTATATCAATTAGGAGCAGAAACAAGGCATTCAATAAACCAAAGACCTTACTGAAATGCAAAAAAAAACCTGCCTTCTGAATGAAGAAATATTTGGAATAAAAAGTGAAGAATGCAGCAGTATTAGGTTTATAAACCACTGGGTAACAGAAAGTATTTTAAACTATCATACGTTTCTGTAAAAGCAGACGATGAGTTGAATGTGTATACAGTGATCCCTCGCTATATCGCGCTTCGCCTTTCGCGGCTTCACTCTATCGCGGATTTTATATGTAAGCATATTTAAATATATATCGCGGATTTTTTGCTGGTTCGCGGATTTCTGAGGACAATGGGTCTTTTAATTTCTGGTACATGCTTCCTCAGTTGGTTTGCCCAGTTGATTTCATACAAGGGACGCTATTGGCAGATGGCTGAGAAGCTACCCAACTTACTTTTCTCTCTCTCTCTCTTGCGCTGACTTTCTCTGATCCTGACATAGGGGGTGTGAGCAGGGGGGCTGTTCGCACACCTAGACTCTACGGACGCTCGTCTAAAAATGCTGAAAGATTATCTTCACGTTGCTACCTTCTGTGTGCAGCTGCTTCCTGAAGCGACATGCTGCACGGTGCTTCGCATACTTAAAAGCTCAAAGAGCACGTATTGATTTTTCACTGTTTGTTTTCCTCTATCTCTCTCTCTCTCTCTCTCTCTCTGCTCCTGACGGAGGGGGTGTGAGCTGCCGCCTTCAACAGCTTTGTACCGGCGGTGCTTCGCATACTTAAAAGCCAAACAGCCCTATTGATTTGTTTGGTTTTCTCTCACTTTCTGACATTCAGTGCTCCTGACGCGCACTCCTTTGAAGAGATATGTTTGCATTCTTTTAATTGTGAGACAGAACTGTCATCTCTGTCTTGTCATGGAGCACAGTTTAAACTTTTGAAAAAGAGACAAATGTTTGTTTGCAGTGTTTGAATAACGTTCCTGTCTCTCTACAACCACCTGTGTTTCTGCGCAAATCTGTGACCCAAGTATGACAATATAAAAATAACCATATAAACATATGGTTTCTACTTCGCGGATTTTCTTATTTCGCGGGTGGTTCTGAAACGCAACCCCCGTGATGGAGAAGGGATTACTGTAGTTGTTATTAGTGACTATCTTGATTCTGGGTGTTGTTTATCTTCTATATCATCTATTAAAAACTAATCATTATAACCTGTGACTTGTTACTTTCTTTGTTATCTTCAGAATTTGCAGGAGTATGTCACCATTTTCACCACTAATTCTTGGCCCTTTTCCCCATGTGTACTGGATTCCTCGTTGTAGAGTTTCTAATCATTGAATAGTACCAGAAAATTAAAACAGTAATTCACTGTGATTGGGCAGATGGGTAGCACTGCTGTACAGGTCATCATGCCCAGCTGCTGCCAGATTGGAGATCCAGAATTTGATTGGACAGCAGCTTTATGCTAAGGAGAATGTGTCCTGTGTTTGTGCAGTATTGCTGCAGGCCACAAAGATAAATGTCTGATTAAAAACAAAAAAAAAAAAAGTGAAACTGCCAGCTGGCATTTTGTTATATTGAGCAACTAATTAGGTTGTCTGCTTTAAGGTTTCACACAGTCTTTTGGACATTGGCAGTGCCAGAACATTCTTGCCCATTTATTAAATTATTGAGAAGGGTGCTGATGTAACTTTTTGTGCAAAAACATTGTTATGTTTCACTTGTTCATTATGTGAGCATATTTAAAAACTAACCTAGCCTGAAATCTCAAATGTTTAGTGTTCTCTAAGTGTTCACATATATATTTCATCTCAACACGTAAAAGTATTTTGCATTGCATCCCACGTTTAGTTATGTTTTGTAAATCACTTTGATAAGACTACAGTTAAAAGTTATGGAGGATGGTAAAGATTGCTTGATTGATTGACTGATTGATTGACAGATGAGCTTCCGTGACAAAGGCCAAACTCTGTGATACCCAATGATGCATAGTGTCTTAGGTGATGCTGGCATGAAATGTTGGAGGAGGATGTTTTCAGCAATGAATGGTCCATATCATAATGTCCATGCATTTGTTTGATGTGTCATGTTAACAGGCATATTCTAGTTTACCTATTTTTCACACTCACTTGTACACCCAGAAACACTGGGGCAGTAGAGAGGTGCCAGTTAATCTAATGTGTGTGTCTTTGAGAACGTGGGAGGAAATCACAATGTGAAGAGGAGGACTACTTGCAATCTTCACACATTTAGAGACAAAGAAAGGAGATTAAACTCAGGTCATTGGAAATCTGAGGCAGAAGCGCTAACTGCTAAACTGCTTAACAGGCAAGTAAATATAAATCAGTTGGCAGCAGCTGGAATTTCAATTTAGATGGTCTTTCAGCAGTTCAGAGATGCAGAATTCCGTGGACAGACTGCAATGCAAGAATTACTCACCACACCAGAAGTACACATTTATAAATGCCTGGACTCATTTACCATAAACATATGAAGATTAATAACAAATTGCAAAATCTGCAAGTATTGGGATTGGTGTGCTTGTGAGTACTGCCTGTAGAAGTTAGTGTACACCTTCTACAGCCAGAAGGATTTTAGCAAAGATGACTGTAACCATGAAAATGACAGAAATGTTGAAAGTGTGGGATGAGAGTGCTGTTTGGCATTACATGACCAATAGCTTGATAGCAATGATGTCTTAAGAAGATAGAAACCAGAAAAAGGTGTCCCCCTTTAACATTTCTCCTCTCAAATAGGTGTGGGTAGAGGTAAACATGATAGACTTAAGACAAGACTCCTACTTAGCTATGGCCCTGATCATCAGATGAATCAACCTTTACCATTATCCCAACAAATGACATATGTATATTACATTTAGGGTGTGTTAGCAGCACTTTTTATCATCTTATTCAAATATTGTTTGCAAGAATTAATCCGATTAATGACACAGTTATCCTGAATTAATTTTCTTCTCCCCTTTTCTCTGTATAACCAGAAAATTCTAGTATAATCCTGGATTTATAAAATATTTTGTGCTTGAGCTTCAGCTGTCTTATGTTTGTTTTTTTTTTTCAGAACACCATTGTCTCGCGTTCATAAGTCATCTATAGTTTTTAATACAAGCTAAATGCTTTAATACAATATGTTGTGTGAATAAAAATTGAGTATGTAAAATCATATATATGTGCACAGTCGCAGTGAGCTACTGATTTATGATTATATTGCCTGCAACCTTGTAGATGAGTTGATTTATATTCGTGTGTAAAACACAATGAAATTTGAAAATTCCGGCACATTCCTTAGCATGTTCCGCACAAAATATCCATGCTAAATTTATTGCATAAAAGCCATATTAAGTGACTTTCCATTGGTGTTTCCTTATTTTTGGTCATTTTCACTTATAACAGTTTGTCATTGTGTTGACAACAAAATTGTGAAGAAATTGCATGATGGTTTCTGAGTTATTTGTGGCATTGTTATTATGACAGAAATTTTCCAGAGAGGCATAAAGTAGACTATTAGACCTTCAAGGAGGATCACTACCTGGAGTCCAATCTTGAAAGAATAGACAATAACTCTCCGTGACCTTAATTATAAGAAAGCTGACCTAAAAAAATCAATGGACGTTTTAATGAACTGTATAGCTTAGCTAATATTTTGTTAGTAATAATGTTTTTCTTGTTAGTAATGTTAACTGATGTGTGTGCTTATCACAAAACATTTGTAATCTCAGGCATAAAATTGAATCTGCCTGCTACTATGTCTTTTTTATTAAAATGCAAATTAATCTAATTTCCACTCTTGCATAACATTTTACATAATAAAGTATAACGCTGCGTTACAAGTCCAAATTTATGTTACTAGAATGAATAAACTGTCAATCACTATCTAGCATTGTTCATGAAATAATTAACATTGATAGTTTTTACTTCTTTCCTGTTCCAGGTTAAGAAATCTCTATTTATTGTCTATATATGATTTATATTGGCCATCATTACTACAGCATACACTGGCAGCAATGAGCACATGATTTCAAACTTGGATGGGATGGCAGTCGCTTGCATGAAATTTGTACCCTACCCTGACAAAAGGCCAATTAAGGACCCATCCTTTAATACAATGGCTCTCAAAGTGTTTTGGACAGAAACTGTTATTTTTTGTATTGCAACTACCACATGAAAAATCCTAACTTTAAAATCCAATGTTGTTTGATTTGCATTTCAAAATTCAAATTTCATCCAGAAATCTATAATAACCCCTCAGCCTTGAAGACAGCATAACAGTAGGTGGTCTGACAGCACTGATGCAGCAAAAGCAGTGTGGTTCACCAATCGCATGAAGTTAAGGGATTCCTTTTTTTGGGGTGGGCTGTCAAATCTACATCAAGGTGAATTTAAAAGAGTGTCCTGTGCAGTGGCAGGTATTGGTTAGATGGGAAATACAGCCAAAACTGTAAGTTTAAAAAAGTGTCAAGAAAGTGGTGAATGCTCTACATGTTTGCACTAAATACAATCTTATTTCTGACTATTGATTTTCAAGGTCCTCTGAATGTTTTGGTACATTGAACACTATACACAAACAAGAGTGAGGCAGGTAGACATAAAACATAAGAAAAGTTGTTACCTTCAACAAGACAGCACTCCATGGTGATTATTTTAGAGATGTTCTCTGTGGCAATAACAGTAATTTAGGAGAGCAGAGGCCCTCTGATTGTTAAATAAATACAATTCATAAGCAGTAACTTAATAGACTAGTGTATCTGAACCATTTAAACTTAATTTTGCTCAGATCTGATGTATTGCAGATCACTTGACTCATGCTGCAGATTACACTTTGAGACCCACTGATTTAATCTAGACTACTGAAGAACGAGAAAACATGAATGCTCTATGCTGAGTGCTCCATCACCAGGACTTCGATCTGTCACACTGCGCTGTGATGTGGCACTGTGCTTTCATTAACATAACAAGACAATCTCATTTTAGTATAAAGAAAACAAACTTCCAGACCCAAAATCTGTTCTTGTAACAATCCAGCATTGTTTGTTTTCCATTAAATTAATTCCAGCTATGCCTGAAGGCCATTAGTTGCTGTTGAGGTGATAATATTTCAGAGCCATTCTTCCAGAAATTAACAATCTAGTGCAGTGCATCACCCAGCAGGACCGTTTTGCCAGAACAACACAGAAAACAATTAGAAAAAAAAAATAAAAAAAAGAACAACTCTACCACCTTGATGAGAACTGCGGGTGCCAGAACACAGTGCAAAGTGTCTCTTAGACCGTAATGGGTCTTGAACCCACATTTTAATTTTTTAAATAAAATCATGATTCCATCCAAATGTGATTATTATGCATAGGCTGTCACTTTAAACAAACAGCTCAAATGAAAATTTGACTCTGGTCCAGCCCATCTTAAGCTTGGCCAGTTTTGAAGGAAGAGTTCACATAATTTATAGATGCAAGAGTAATCTGATTAGGAGTCCGTAGTTGCTCCAGATGGACCAGTCACATACAAACACTGTTGATCCATTGCTTTTGTCTGCACCTTTGGTGTACTGAAGTGACAGATTAGTTAGTCTAGTCAGATCTAGATATACCTTGCCATCTGCTCTTGCCAGATGTAAGTGACCTAATTTAGAATCATATCATGGATTTGCATAAATGGCTTTAAATTGTTTTATGCTTGAGGTTGTGATAATGGAGCATAAGAGATGAAAGCCATGTATGCGTGATGTTAATTTCATTCCAATATGGTTCACTCATTTTAAAGTAATGGGTTGGCCCTGTTGGAAATTCAGCCTGATATTGTTCTCACTACTAGGTTAGAGCATTGTAAGCTTTATTGTGGTTATGCTTTTATTTCATTTCATTTAATAAAAATAAATGGACCTTTTCCTAGGATAATTTTTACAAACACTGGGACATTGAACAGAAAGGACAATTGTTTGAAAACAGTAATAATCTGGAAAGATATATCTGCTTTCACTTCTCCTCTGCAAATTCTATTAATAGCCAGGACCACCTGGAGAGCATTTTTAATGGAAGAATGTGGAAAGAATTCTGTCAAACTTAAGTGGACAGCATGATATATGGCAGCAATTATTATAGTCACTGACTCTTCTATTCATTACTAGAGCCCAATATCAAGACCTCGTCTCTGTGACAGAAGACAGTATATATGTCTCAGCCTAAATGCATGGGGTTATACATAGAGACCAGACTTAGAGTAGCCAGTTGTTCTTCGTTTCTCAAAATTATTAATGTAAACGTGTAATGGTCTCATCCATACATTGCCCATATTAATCGGGAATCTATTCATACCCTTGGCTCCTTACAAACAGATATAGCTAACTTCTGACTTCTTCTATGTCTGGTTTTATTAAGATCAGAATGGTGTCTGGGGCCTTTACTCTTAGAAGAATTATAGAATCTTTCATATTAAGTGATGTCTCAAAGTGTTTGATGTAAAACAGAAACTGTTGGTGCAATATGGTACATTACAAATAAGTAATAGGGTGTATTACAGGGAACTGGACACATTGAATGTAAAGAAACCAAAAGATCTAAGAAAAAAACCCAGCATAAAACATTAAAATATATTTTTTTATTGATAGCTTCATACTTGCCATCACCCAAGATCGATATTATACTGTAACATTTTAATTTTTAATTTTTTAAACATGAGCAACCACTACAGTACATCTACTTTTCAATAATCTTGTGTCGGTGCCCAGGAGGAAGGACAGGAAGGTTTCATACCCGGCCAGGATGCCATAATTGGAAGAACTGGGAGAGTATATTTGCCAGGAGCTGGTCATTCCCCCACACAATTGGTGGCAATGTTCCTCAGGGCAAAACCTGATTAGGATACCCACAGGGTTATAAGGGAAATGAGTTCTATACTTTGGGGACCACCAGAGGGTGCTGCTGGGGGAGGACTGCCCTGGTTCCTGCATGACCCAGAACTATACTGGATGACTTGGAGAGGAGACTGGAAGCAGTTCCTGGGTTGACTTTAAAAGAAAGCCCACTGCCTCAGTTTAATGAGTTCAGAGTCACAAGGCAGTGGGCTATGCTGTTGGAGAAGAAAGGAGGGGAATGTGTTTGGTGCTTTATTTTGCTAATATTCCGGTGGGGCTCAATAAAACCCTTTATAGGAGTTGGAGGTGTGTCTGGGCATTATTGTGTCTGAGGTTTGGGCCTTGTGGTTACATTTGACCTAGTAGTGAGAAAATTTAAAAAAATGAAAACAACACTTTTAAAGGTAAATATAATTTTGTGAAACATAATATATTGATAGAATTTATTAGACTGCATTACATTTATTGTCAGTACTTACCATTTATTTACAGTAACATTCTCAAATTCATTTATTCCACTACAAGGTCAAAGGGGTGTTAGGGAGTATCCCTGCAGCAGTGGGTGCAAGGCAGGAATCGGACCTGAACAGAACGCAAGACCTAGTGCAGGGTTCACTCACATGCAAACCTAAACTCACACTCACATAGAGCCAATTTTGGAATTTTACATTTTCAGACTTACTTAGTGGTTTCACATTTTGCACATTTTGTTGCTGGGTTGCTAAATACAATCCCCCAAGCTACAGCTCAAAATGACACCTAAACACTCTTTGTTTTAGACACATTGATCTTACTTCAACACAACTCTGTGTGTGAGTATTTAAAAGTAGTACAATTTATACATTTCAAGAATGTCTGCTTTATCAAGATATTTCTCTGCAAACCAAATGTTGACGAGTCTCCAAGTAATGTTGCCAGGTGTTATTACAGAATTAATTACAAACTTAAAATGTCTTGACCATTTTTCAAAACACAACTAACCATTCTGAGCAAATCTTAGATAGCCATTGTTAAAGTGATAGTCTAAAATAGATATCATGTACCACTACCTATTGTACTCATACCAACTGTCAACTATTTCTGAATTTAAACAATAAGTTTTTTTTAGATTAACATGTGACTCAGTGCCCAGCTGCAGAGTTAAGGGTACCACCAGGAAGACACCAAAAAACCTCAAGTTCAAAAAAGAAACTTCCAGGAGAACCACACTGGTAGACAAAGAAGTCCTTTCAATGTCATTGTGGGAGAGCACAGAAGGTACTGGACATAGCAGTGTTTGTGATAAAATGGCAATAGGAAGTGGCCTCAGCACCAGTAAGAGAGAACTGTACCCTAGGCAGAAATTTGTAAAGTTTCCTAGAGGATGGGCAACCAAATACACAGCAGAAGCTCTTTTCTCTTAGAGAGGGAGAGAGAGAGGTCGGGAGCATGTGCCGACAGCTCTGTCTTTAGAGTGAGAGTAAAGAATATGGAATACCTCCTGGCCAGTAGGAAGCAGAACTTTATCGTAAGCCAACAACACTGCATTTTTAAAAGAGATAAACAGCGAATGACTAGTATTAAACCTCCAGTCTATTAAGTTGAAGGTCCCAGACTGAAAAGATAGGAGCATATGCTGCTTATTTAAAACACAAAGCATAGAAACTGTCAGAAAGACAACAACAACAGAAGGTTCTGGAACAAAGGGAATTACTATAGAGATGTTCCTGGCGCGCAAGTGGATCTGCCCTGACCATGGAAGTCATTCTGCATCTTGACATACTGCACAGTAACCCTGGTTCAGAATCTTAAAGCCAGTATAAATACTTTCTAGGGCAGTATCTACTGTACTATAAGTATTTTCAACCTCTCTATATGTTACAGTATGCCTTATATTTTTATTAATATGTATAATTCTATGCAATTATGTTGAAATTCAAGGCATTTTGAAAATATATCCACTATACTGCCTAATATTTATTTCTATAGTTCACTGAATCATTTACTAACATTTCAAGCATGAGTGTTGATTTGGTTGGTTAGGCTCTTCTTAAACTCAAGGGATTTTAGGCAGATGAAATTAAATCTCAAGTATACTTTTTGGTTGTTTATGTGCACTTTACAATAGATAATATCAGTGAAGAACAATAATTAAAAATGTTAATTTATGTAATGTTATTGTGGTACTTCAATGACAGAAATGATTTAGTGTAGCTGCCTATCATTGTACCAATTATTTAGTGCATGGTTGTATGTAATCAGTAACTTGTTTTATTTTGTGTACAGCAGTACACAAAATAAGTATTGTCAATACTTTCAGAAATCGATGTGCAGAGTCATTTAAAGAAGTGTTATATATACGAATACATTTACAATAATAAAACAAATTTATCTTACAAATTCAAATAGTTACGTTTAAGAATGTAAATGATATCGCATATTGTGAATTTCCCCTTGGGATTAATAAAGTATCTATCTATCTATCTATCTATCTATCTATCTATCTATCTATCTATCTATCTATCTATCTATCTATCTATCTATCTATCTATCTATCTATCTATAGTCTTCCTCTTAGAAACGTCTCCTTCTTCTGACCTATTTTTCTATAAAATAGTAGTACAAAGTCTTGTCCCATCAAGTTTTTTATTTGTGGTGGTGTCGTTTGCAAGAAATTTGCACACGTGGCACCCCTCTTGGTTGTGGGTCCCCATGCAGAGCTGCTAAATTCAGATTACAACGCTCTTAGCCAACTGAGCTGGGAACTTCCTACTCAATTTTTTTGACCAACTGAGCTTCTGACTGCAAGGGCTTTTTTTCACTGCACCCACATAGTATATAAAGAACTTGAGCAGGATAAAAAGGGAAAATTAAAAAAGATTCAAGACAAAAAGAAAATCCGAAGGTAAAATCAAGGGAAAGATCTATGCTGGATCAAGGCAGAGATGGTGCTATAGAAAGGAGGCATGGAAGTCACTGAATAAGCCCCATGTCATTACAGGGGTAGGATCACTCCTGCTAAGTGTCCAGGGAGCAGGAGCGACCAACAGCTCCAAAAGGACCATTTAGCACTGGAGGTGGCAGTTGGAGAAGGGGGCAGTACTTGCAGGGTCCTCACAGATGTCGAGGGATGATTGTAGAGACACATTCCAATAAAAAGTTGACCACAGCCTCTATGGTATTTACTGCTGCTGAGCAAGAATTGAAGGATGAACAGAGGAGGCAGAGATGGAAGGAGACAGCAGCACTTGAGTTTTAAATGGATTAGTCTTAACTGTATATTTGAAACCTTAAATTTAACAATTTTTGAATTATTTATTGACTGATTTTAATCTCCACTAAGACCACTGTTTTTAATCGTGCATTATTTATTTATTATTTGAACACTGCACTGCACTTTTTTCAGCACTGTTTGAAAGTAACTAGCACTATACACTATTTTTCACCACCCTTGTTGTACTGTGAACTCATTCACCTTGTCCATCGTGGTTCATGGGTATCGATGACCCAACGTCATGGAGATTATGCCAACTACAGCCAAGCCGGGCATCACAGATTACAACATTCTTTGCCAGTTGAGCTGAGAACTTCGCCCTCTCTTAAGCGACCAACTGGGCTGCAAGGCTGCAATGGCTTTTTTTTTCTTTTAATAGGAGTCTTTTTTCATTTTCTCACTTCACCTTAGGTTCTTCTTACATTTAGGAAGCTAACTTTCTTATTTAAGGTTAAGCATGAAGGAGCAACAATATTGCTATTTATTAACTGCTTTGGGAACATTTGCTCAGTTTATATATATTTAATTCATGATATAATTTTTTTTAAAACTATTCTACCAATCTTCACTGAGTGCAGGCGGATGGTGCGATAACAAGTTTATGGTTGAAAATTACATAATGCATACATATAAAAATCCAGATCACTTTAAACACATCATAAAACACAACAGTTTCAAATTGGATAACATAAATTAATCCTGACAATGTATTGTGAGTAATATTATCATTATGATCTGTCTAGATGACAACAGAGGAGAGGAAAACAAATTCTCCAGTCAATAGCATCCCTGGAGAAGATAAACCTCCATGGCAAAGTCAAACACTAAGTCAGAGACAGTGATAGTTCTGCAGACCCAGGCCAACTAGTCACATACCTCATCCTGGCATTCTGCAGTATTATATAATTTTGTGCTGGAGAGTCTAATAAGGTGACAAACACCATTCATCGTTGGATTCTAAGTAATGCAATAGCACCAGGTTCCACAGCAGGATACTGAAAAGAAAAACAGAATAGAGAATTCTCAAGCCCCCTTAATCCAAATCAGGCTTACAGGAGACCAGAATGGACACACTTGGCCAGTTTGGAATCATCAGTTAACCAAACTAGCACATGAAAAGTATAACTATATAGGCAAAGAATGATAGTTTATTTTAAATAGAAGATATCTGAAAACAGGCTCATCTTCCTCTTTGATTTAAATGATCAGACCAATAGGGGGCTTCTCTAATGTTGGTACATTGATAATTCCAGAGTATAGATGTCCCTGTAGCAAAAGATTCTGCCTCCTACACTAGTATGGTTTATGTTCAGAATTTTATTGTGATTACTGTGTATGCCACTAAGTATAGGCACCAATAAGTTCTGTGAGGTAATTGAGAGCTGTATACAGCATATTATGTTCTTGACAGGTGAATGGCAAAGTTCAGCTAGATTGACTATGCTTGTACAATTTAATTTTTTTATGGGTTGATCTTAGGTGCCTGGTCCTTTATGTGTTCATTTTGATTCTTCTCATTTCAAAAGTAAGTATTCACGTGTATAGTAATTGAAGTAAAAAAATTAAACATGTATGAGTGCTGCAGATCTTCAAATTAACTGTTTTATTCCATTTGGAAAGTTTATGAACCAGAGCTCAGTCCCTTAACTGATATTAAGCAGGACTTGAAAGGCATGAATGCTTATGATTCTTCACTGTGTGATTATTTTAAAAAGATAACACATTAGATAGTTCTTTAAATTACATTTTGATTTTAGTCTTAATTTATGGATCTGCAGTAAATGAATACTGATTAATTAATACTATGAATTTCTCTAAGCATATGTCAGTGAGCATACTTTATTTTCCTAGCCTAATGGAGATATGTACAGTATATCAGGTTTATGTCTTGGGTTTTTCAGTTCCATTCTTTATTATAAAAAGACATAACTGTAAATAAAAATAAAATAAATATCTTTTTATTGTAGTGCATCGGTTAATAAGTACTACTTGGGGTAGTACAGCAGTACTGTTACTGGATAGTTCTGGGTAACTATTCACATGTGATAGATTTCACAGCCAGTTAAATGTGCTTTTTGTTTTTGTGTTACTTTAATTGATTGTAGGGAGGCAGCCCCTTTTATTCCCACCCGGATGTGCTCCAGGTGCCTGATGACACTTCCGGCAGCACTTCCTGGTGTGGCGGAAGTGCTGCCCTTGAACCCGGAAGCACTTTGGGTGTCGCTGGAAGGATCTTCCTCCACCTTCCCAGGTGTGGCGGAAGTGCATGTTTCCCGGGCTCTCTGAGGCTCGGGGCATTCGCTGGCCATGGGCTCCAACGGGCTTGAGCCTCCTTGCTCCTCTCCCGTGGTCCTCTCCCGATCCAGGTCGGATGCCCCCTCATTGCCCGGGGGATGTATAAACCACCTAAACCACCTCCCAGTCCTTCCAAGTGTCCTGGCTGGGTCTGTCCCCCAGCCTCCTGTGACAATACATTATAAATAAACTCATAGCTGATATAAGGAGTTGCCATTTATAGGAACCAAGTTGACTTCTAAAGTGTACCTGGCACATTTTATGCAGAAGGAGTGTCAGAATGAGCTTTAGAAACCCAGGATAGCTACAGTGTAAAATTACTAAAGTATCACAAGGAGCTCTACATACTAGTTATGTGTAGAAACAGCAGAGTTTCATTTTACATACAGCTTTGCAAAATTGCCCCAAAATTAATTTTGCATGCAGTTCCACAATTGTAAACACAAAACACACTAAAATGAGATTTGTGAGAGATTTTAAAGGTGTTTGAGGTATACATCAAGGGTTGTTGCTCCTTAATGGTTATTCCACAGTCAGAACTATTCTCTCCTTTCTTGGCTGCCCGCTAGTGCCACACCGGTTCCTTCCAGGTGCTCTCATCTGCCACCTGCACAGCCTGCCTACACATTTACACCACCAGTTCAGCATGACATCACTCATTTGGTCTGAGGGGTTAATCCACTGGCACTCAAAATTCATACCTCTGTAAGCTGAATCAAAACTGGGCATGCAGCCATATATCCAGGATGATGGATCTTTGCAGCACAGAAGTGTCCCTGAAGTGCTTAAAGATAAGTGTTCTAGCCATAGCCTGGTCCCCACCATACCTACCATGCTCAGCTCCAAAATTAACTTGGCCAGGCATTTGCACATGGAGAAACAGGTTAAAGCTGAGGTTAAAATATTGTGTGTGAATACATATAATGGCATGAATATGTCTTGTGGAGAAATGCAATTACATTTGAATATCTCATCATTATTTTATAGGTTTATGTGATATGTGATATAAGCAGTGTTGGAATTGTCAAAAGAGGAGGCCAAAATATACAAAGACAAAAAAAACACATTTTTTTCATTGACAGAACATGAAGTCGCAATGAACAAACGGAGAAACCAAAGTAAGAAATAATCAAACAAAACAGAAAAATTCTGAAACATCTATTGGCCTGCCCATCCTGCTGGTTGAATCCATCTATCAGGGGAGTGGTTGTCTACTTGCCCACCAAGTACTCACTTTCCATCTTTGGCATTTCTTGCTCATTCCAGTCAATTCCAGGCCCCAATCCATCTTCAGGTCATTTATAGTCAAACATCAGAATCACTTCAGAGGTAAAGGGTAACCCAACTTTTGTGACATGCACACCAGGCTAGAGGTAATTCTTGTGACGTCTACTGTTCACTCTGTGCCTGTAAGGAGTTTTGCCCAGAGAGTCATGTTTTCCTCCCTCATCCCAAAGATACATGTTATAGTCCCTGTGTGAATGAGTGTGCCCTCCATCAGACTGACACTCAAGCCAGGGTTGTTTGGTACTTGTACCTAAGGTAGTCACCCACTCCTCCAACCCTAAAAATTATATAAAGCAGGTTTCTAGAAGATATCTGAGTGGGTAGTCATTTAGAATTAGGAGGATTAGTCTTTAAAAATTAAAAATCGGGAAACTTGCATAAAGCCTAAAAAATGCATTTCAAGCCAGACTTTCAATTAGTATTTTTGACATGGTTAAGGTTAGTTTTAACTAATAACATCTCATTTTGCATGTTACATCTGTTTGTGTTGTGCTAGTTCAAACCAAGATATTATGTATAATCATTTAACTGAAAGCTGCATTGGTCACATTCTACATTTCTTTTGCTTTGCTTGTGCTTAAAGTCCAAATAAGCAAATACATAAATCAAGTTTGGGCTGAACATAGAAGACAAATAGCCGTCGTGTAATGTATCAGTTTCAGATGAGTCACAAAGTCATTATGTTTTAGGACATCAACCTTTGCAGTAAGCTGACAGATAAATCAATTAATTAACACCAAGGGGCCTACAGACTGCACAAAATTGGTACTGAATTGAAAAAGATCTGAAGCAATTTATTTAAATATTGAAAGTGTAATGTACAGCTGAAGTGCAATCAGAAGTAACCCATTATTCGCAAGCTGACAAGAGCTATTACGAAAATGGAGAATCCGTATTTATATGCTGGCTGGAAAGCAAGAATACGCAGACCCCAGTGATTAAGCAGCATTTGAATAATTAAGCAAGTTTTCAGTTGCAAAGCCATTACGTGTAAATTTGGTATAAATGCTTTTAAAATCTTTAAAATAGGATATAAATGCAGGAAAACAATTACAGAGTCCTGTGTGTGCGATAAAACTCACATATTTTGAAATATTCTGGCAAAGCATTATAAATGAGCAGCACTTTACTGATAAATCCACCTCTTGTCACAGAGCAGCTTGCCAGCGGGCAGCTCAGTATAATGCTAAAAGTGACTGTAATTGGTACGTTGGAAATCACGACAACTTAAGGGCAGAGCGTGCCCACTGCCATTCAAAGGAGCAGAGCGGACAGATGAAGCTGGGTAGTAAAGATGGGAGTTGAGAGAAAATGACTGTTGGCAAGCCTATTAGGTGCTATTTTCTATATATTTAGAACAATTTATGGACCGAATGAGAAGACATAACAGTCATGCTTTAGATTTAGTTTCTCAGTACAGTATTTGTTTCTATTGGATGTCTTTCAAACAAATTTTGTGATTAGAAGCATTTTCTTGTTTTAATGGAAAACTTCATTCATGTAAATTGTTTGCCTTAATGTTAGTTTTACTTCTCTGCTTTCCTTTCTTAGTTTTTTTTTTTACTCTCAAGTTTATATTCTAAGCTTTTAATTGTTTTCCTCTTTATTAACCAGCTGTCCCGTAAAATGTGATGCAAATAAAAGGGTAGCCAGCAGTTACCATTGTGCTGTTTCCACCTGTGTTTATCATAAATTATATGTTTGGATAAAATATTTGGAAAGTTCAGCAGCTTAGATGAATTAATCCTCTTAAAATTTTTAATTGATTATTTCAGAAAAGTAAAATATACTCTGGTAAGAATTTGAGATGAGGCAGACAGGCAATCAGAATCAGCCATGTAATAAGATAGCAGGTCCGTTTAACAAGATTAAGCCGCTAATTTAGAAACGGATAGAAGTTAAATGCAGCAGTCCCAGTGGGACCCCAGAACCAAACTCAGAATCAAATACCACAGAGGTAGCGTTATTGTATTATTCGTTGTGTTAAACTTCCAACTTACAATAAACTGATATTTATGAAACTATGAAATGCCTATTTGTCTTATGTGCTGCTAAGAAAAAAGACTTACTACAGTATTCTCAACTGAAACAATAAAAGCTAACTTGTGCTAATATTACAGTGTCTCTGTCGTGGCTTTTTAAATATTTTCACTTAATGGCATAAACTTTACATGACTGCCTCTTACATGATTAGCTCCTTCACTTGGGAGATGTGACAAATGAGGGTACGTTTAACTGTTATTACTTGCTCCTTGGAACATATATTACGCTTAATTGATATGTTAGAGCATGTGTTTGGAAATTGCAAGTAAAAAAAAATCTGGTGCAATAGTATCGTGTGAAACAGCAAAATATTACAATTAACGAAAAAAAACACACAATAATAAAGTTAATTTTTGATCTGGGATCATCCTCACAGATAGGCAAGTTAATATTTTTCCTGTTTTAGTAAAACGAAAAATATTGCTTTCATAGAAATATTTAAAGACACGTTTCCGTTAGCCTACCAAGTGAGGAAAAATAAGAAAGAGTTAATATGAAGTAGTTAAATAACAATATTGATATGGGCAAAAGGATTAGCATCGGCTCAGCATCTTCAACTAGTTTAGTAAAACAATGATAAAGACCAGCTGTTGTTCATAATATAAATTCAATTACTCTAATCAAATATGAAATAAGATTTTTTCATAGTATTATGGCAGACTAGACAGGGCAAAGATTTTCCAGTTCAGCAAGATGAGGTGGCATGCTTAAAATATGTAAGTTACCACAATAAAATGGTAACAATTGAAGCAAGTGTTAATCCAAAGAAAACTGTTTTCCAGGCAAAGGGGTTCAGTCCACCAAACAAGCGTATCAGGGGACCAGACAGGTCTTGCCCTGAGCGCATTTTGATGGTCTGAGTCAGCAACAATATACAATCCTGACGTGAGTTAGACCTTGTTTCGTATTTAGTCTATGGTCAACATGTATTCATTATTTGACAGTCTCATTAAAAGATCCTTTTTTTTCCAACAGTGTGTTAGATTATCAACAGGTTTTTAGTTTTGAAAATGGTGTTAATAGTTTTGAAATGTTTTTGTGTGCATTGCAACTGGAAAGCAAGGCATCCATTGTTGCAGGTAAATTATCTAACCTTCTTCTATCAAAATCCCTCAGATGCTAGATGAAATTTTTTGATGAGAGGTATTAACTGAATTGAGAAAATGAAAGTCTTTAAACCACATCTCTCTTACATAGTTTAGAGTTTAAAGATGCATTTGACAATAGCTTCTTAGCCTTCAGATATTTCCTGCACTAGTACCATGTTTGGTTACGCTTAAGAACATGAGCTACCTGGGTACATCTGTTTGTAAGAAACTGCTAGGGTCCTGTAATGTTTTTGGTCAAAGGAAGGCTTACTAAGCACCAGTGATGACACCCTGAAGTATAGGCTACTTACAATGTAGGGTTTCTATTAGTTATATACTGCTAATTTATGCAAAAAGCCTTGTTTGTGCTACATAGAAAAGAGGAACTAACAGATGCATTTCAACAATCCATTAACTCTAAAGTGTTGATCTGTTTTCTAAATTAGTGCTGAACCACAGGATTTCCACTTTGTAGAGCATATTTATTGATAATTGGAATATAGAGATGAGGTTATGTAGGATTGCCTTCCCATATTGAAAAAGCACATATGACAATACTACTACTAGTAGTACTACAACTAATAATAATAATAATATTTATAAGGCAAATTTTTACACAAAAATGTAACTCAATTTGCTTTATAAATAGCAAAAAATGACAAATGCCAAAACAAATAAAAGACATATTCTAAACAATTTTTAACCACAGTTAAAGTAAATAACAGTTACAGTTTGTAATTCCCTAATTCAAGGGTTATCAAACTGTTTTAAGCCAAGGGCACCCAAATTGTGGTACCACATGATTAGGACCCCTGATTAATATAAACCCAGTGCTGTAAATCTAGGCATGATCTTGGTTTCTTCTAACAGCAGTCATAAATCATGGTTTTGGCTAACTGCAAAACCATTAGTCAATGTGAATGCTTAACCACCGCAGAATGTTGACAAACATGTGATGAAATATCTTGTGATATGTCTAGGCCTTTTTTTCTTGGCATACCACTTCCATGAATGGAAACAAAGTATCACAGATTTTTTGGCCTTTAATTAACTACTGAAGTTACTATGCTGAACTAAAGGTGATGTTACTTTAACCCACCCCCATATTGCACTTGGGAATTTAAAAAAAATGATTATTAAAAGTTGTTTTTTTTTTACTCTTTTTGTAATTTTCCACCTCTATACCAAATGTTTTTAATGAATTATTTTTAATGTGATATGATACAGAATAAAAAAACCTAAAAAATGTATACAAAAAGTATTAAATTACATATGAATCCATAACAAAAGAAGGACTAAAATAACTCAAAATGTACATACAATTTATAGTTAAATAAAGACAAGAATACTTTACAAATGGTTCCTAGTCAATGTAGAGGTTGAGCCTGCTTCATAGCTGTGCAGTTCTGCTTCTAGTTTCAGCCTGTTTCTGTATTTACGTTTTAAGAAACAATGGTTACTGAACATTGTCAACTTTGTCTGATACAAAAGCTTTCTACTCTTAATTAGTAATAGTCAATATTAAAATGAAATGATAAATATATTTATTTTAGTAATTAATACTTACTATTTATTAGTAAGTGTTAGTATTTATTGTTCTTCCAAATTGTTTAATTTTCTGTGTTCTTAAAATAACAATATAGGAAACAGGATTACTAAAACTAAAAATATTGTAATATTGTCAGACCGGACCTGAGAAATAGAGGAAGAGTAAAAGAGAGAGCGAGCGAAAGACAGATGCTTTACAGACTGCTTGTTACTCTCTCTTTTGTAAAAAGCTATTGGTCTTGGCATGTCATTCCAGAGCAGTTGCAATCCTAACATGGATTAGCTCAGAGAGATCAGGCGTGAATTGGCATAGCAGGTTGGAAATGGAATAGATGAATGAGGTCAAGTGAGCAAGACAGCAGTGGAGACTCACTGCAGGAGCAATGTGGAATGGAGTGGTGGAACTTAAACACAGCCTAGCATGGTTCAGGAACAGTAACTAAGTGTTTTTTTTAAGGTTCACTTTCCCTTGTGTGAGGCAATTTATAAAGACTCTTCAAAACTGGAATTGATTTTTTTAGAAAATCATTGTTGCTCGGACTAATACAGCCCTAGAAGTGCAGTCTGGCAGCCCCTCAGGAAGTCATAGCCCCCAGTTAGACTATCATTGCTCTGATGGGTCTAATACAAATGTAGTGTCTGATATGATAATATTTTCTATGGTTTAGTGCTGGGGAGGAGAGGAAAACTAAAACTCCAACCAGAGCTAATGCTTAAGAAAACAATCTCTATGCTCTAAGCTTAAAACGTATAATTATTCAGTTTTAATTTCAGTCTTTTGCAATAAACGTACTTCAACTAAATACCAAAATGGCTAAATGTTTACCAGTGTTCAGTAGTAACCTGACTTATCTTTGTCAGTGAAAACAAAAGGATGTGGTAATTTTTCTGGCAATGATATTAAGGATCAAACTCATGCCATGTTTCTTAAATGCAAACATACAGTTTTAGTAATCTGGCTAATATGTAATTACTGATTTCTGATTACTGAATCATTAACCTGTTATGTTGTAGCCAGGGTTTTTTCCCGTGACTTTTGTTTATATTTTTTTATGTCTTTTCTGTTTATACAATTTGTTTCATTATGTTTAGTTTAGTATCTGTGTGTAATGTTTTGTTCTCTTTTGTTTCTTGTGCTTTGTGAGCAGTACAATTAAGTGAAGGACCACCAAAACTTCACTTCTGCTAAGACCTTCCCTAGCTATTTATTCAGAGTCAGTAAAAAAAAGTGAGTTTTAAGAATGTTAAATATTGCCATTTCATTTGGATTTTCTGTTTTTATTTTATTTTGCTTGCTCTGTTCTTGTGTTTTGCTTCTGCAATACATATTGGTACTTGTTAGTTTTATGCTTCCTTTAGCTTATTTAAAATAAATTCTCTATTTTCTAAAGAAAATTCTTTTGAGAAATTGTCTTTACAAGTCAGAGTTATCCATTTCTTGTCCTAGTTTGGCATTCTTGATAAATTTTGGGACATTTCAAGTATTTTTGAACTTTTGAAGTCAAAATCCCTTTTAGTCTCAAATACGTTGTAGACCAAAGCCGACCAATAGAGTATAGATAGGGTTCAGGCTGCCTTAGGTGATGCCTTTTCTGAGCAGGATAGGGATGGCCATAGTCTGGCTTTTCTGGTTTATTTTGGCATGTCTGGGTTGTCATAACAACACCTAGATAGTTTACTTTTGGCTTGATATGCAAAGCCAAAGAATCAGGTAAATAAATCTTCAGTTTTTATTGCAGACAATAACTAGACTGCTGTCTTTTTCCTTTTTTAATTTTTACGTTAATTACTCCGTGTCCATTCTGTAATGTTATTGTAACTAGACACTCGGTTAGCTGTGGTACATGTTCACGAAAAGTGGGTAAGGTTATAACTTAATGTACTGTTAGCCTCAGCAGAATTAATTTATTTTATCCATTGGTTGATTGTTTTCTAAATTAACAAAGTTATAATTGTATCTACTATTGTAACAAAGAATGCATTAATACATTTTGAAATAAACTGGAAATATATTAAGTCTTACGTAGAATATTAATTTCCCAGTTTATGTCAAATAAAGTCTTAATCAAAAATGAAATTAACGAGGTCTTGTTTAACACATTCCACCAGGATGCTAAAAGTGAATTGAAGAGATGTTTAAAATATCTGAACTGAACTGATGTGAAAGAGAAATGATCAAATCTAAGGTTACATGTAGGAGAATGTAAAGAAATTATATCTTAATCCCCAAAATTTTATAGAACTCATCAAGTATATTTAATCTATGTAGACTTTATAAATGAGAGTCAGTAATGTAAAGTACCATATTATCTGTGCAAAGATACTTTTTATTCAAGCCCCACTCAAAGACATTAACATGTGACAAGGCTGCTTAGGTTAAAGTAGGGATAAGAGATTACAAATAATATCTAATTGTAGCCTGTAGTATAAACTAAACTGTAAAGGCTTACTTCATTCACCTGACCTTGTGCAATCAGCATGAGCACCTACCTATTTAAACTACTACCTTATAGGTAGTAAACCATGTCAGTGCAAAAACACAGCAAAAATACAGACAAATATCATGCTGAAAATGTTAAAACAATATGATTTGCAAGGACTAGAGGGAAATAATGATTAAAAGGGAACAAATACTTTGGGCTGGAAATAACAAAGGAATAAAGTGAACTGAAAAAGGAAATGCTTTAAATTGACAGAGTTTGGCAATTCTAACATAGAAAAGCTGGTATTTTACCATGTTGTAGGCCTCCTGGCTTTCATGATCTCTTCTGACCATACCCATAATGTCACAATGCAATAGTTATCATGAATCCTAGGAAACTATGGCAGATTTCCAGCAGAAAACTACTATGTAATAAACAATAACAAATAGAAAAAATACACAAAATTGCATTTAAATAACTGACACACCTGATATTATGTTACTGTAAATTAATTTCTGTTTACTTGCAGGTGATAGTAATGCAATGAATCCTGTGTTGTTTCCTTTGACTTAACCAGAACTGACTATCTAAAAATTGTGTGTTGTTGCTTTGTATTTCTCTACTGTATAGGTAATAGGTAATGTCCTTTTTTTAATTTTGGACATAAAATGTCATCTTAAATATTTTTAAAGCTAACAATATTTAAATACCAATAACCGGTAATACTCTTTCTCTGTATGTTTAGCATTCATTTGCTCAGAAGTTGATGTGCTTGCTGCTTCCTGAGCAGCTCTTCTTTTCTCCACCCTAGCGACCTGCTTTGTCTCTTCTTTTGTCTGCATCTTTTTGCATTAAAACTGTTGCAATTACTTAGAACGTTTTCCTTAATTTTTCACTTAAGCTGGCACTTAAATGTTCAATCTGCCACAATAATGATCTAAGATATGAAGAGGTAGAGAAATGAGAATGGCGCCCATACACATGTGCCACACGGCCGCCCTGCTGGCCCCTGCTGAGAGTTGATTCTACAACAAAATAAAATAAAAAGAGTAATAATTCCAAAACTCTTCGCTTTTAATATAAAGTGAATAGTTTCAGCATAGTATAGGTGTACCAAATTTCAGGCTACAGGTTATTTGATTTTTGATCTTGACCTTCCTGGGGTGATCTTTGACCTTAGATGTCAATCATCACCCTGAAATCGGACAGTAGAGGTCACATAGTATATGTGTACCAAATTTCAGGTCAATAGGTCAAACTGTTTGCGAGCTACAGGTGATATAAAATCCTGGACAGACAAACGGATAGCCACAGTACTGTATTATATAAGAAGATAGCACAAGGCTGTAAATTATTTTGAGACAAGTACCTGAATTGGTAGTCTTTTGTTGTTCTATAGCATATTTGACTTTAGGTTTCCCATCTTTAGGTTTTCATGGACAGTTTTACTTTCAGTCTGCTACCAAAAGTAAGTCTTGCTGAGAGTTGATGTGTAACTGTTTACTGTATCAGCTGTAAATCATCAGATAATCAGCTTTTATATTCTTTTGGAATGATGTAAATTAAAAGGAACTCTCATCTAACTAAAGAGCGCCACTTAAAGACAGTTACTTTAAATCCTTGAACATCCCTACCAAAATGCAAAAGTCACTGTCACCACTAGAGGCATGATGGGAACAAAGCATCAATGAGGATCTCAAATATTGTTTTATTCATCTCATGCAGTCCTATAAGAGTGGGCTTCTTTTTTGTGGAAGCAGGAATGGATCATTCTGTCCATGTGTAGATTACAGGGAACGTAATAGATTTCAAAGTTAAAATTAATTATTCTTTTCCCCTGATTTCAGCCTTTTTAAATCAAACTACTAATTCAGCTGTATTCTCCATATCTAACCTTTATGGTGCATACAATATAATCACCATAAAAGATGAGGATGAGTGGAAGACTGCCTGTAATACGTCATATGGCCCTTGTGAATACTTAGTTATGTCATATGGTTTAATAAATGCTTTCACAGTCTTTCAGACTTTTGCAAATAAAATTTTCCAAAGTGTCTTAAGCAATTAAGCCCTGGTTTATACAGAAAGAATACGGAGGAACATATTCTACATGTTAAGGAAGTTCTTATTCTTTCATGTCAATCATTTTGTACAAATTTGAAAAATTGCAAATTCCATAGAAGATCAGTCCTTTTTTTGGTGCATCATATCTTATACCATTCTTGTTATAGACGCAACAAAGGTCAAAGCAGTTTTACACTGGAAAGAGCCAAGTTCAATCAATGAGATGCAACACTTTAGATTCAGTAATTATTGAATTTCAGTTCCGTAATAGCACTCTTCACCTTTTTAACAGAGCGATCTTTCCAGAAGGTCAGGTGGGTGACAAAGGCCAAGAGAACTTTTCCTCATTTTAGAATAGATTACATTCAACTTTATTGTCATTAAACATAGTACAAGTACTATGACAACCAAATACAATTTTACATCTAACCAGAAGTGCAAATAGAAGTTGATTGTGAGTAATCAGATAAATATAAATGTATACAGCAATGAGAGATTGTACAGACAAAAGTAAATCAAGAGTATACAATGAATAATTAGTGAGAGTAAAATACAATATGAATAGTGCATACAGTAAGTACAGAATGGATACATTAAAATAAGTGCAGTAAAATATCAAATACACGTCTCTACGGTTCTTCTATCTCTAAGCTCCTTTGATATTTCTTTTGTGTAGGTTTGGTTCACATGCAGCAGTCTTTCCTGAAAAGAATACTCTGCCAGTAATCACACTTGTTATAGGTCACAACACCTCCCACATACACCTCTAGTCTGTTCTCATTGGTTGGAAGTCATCAGCCTACAGATTCACAACCTGGATGGGGAATGTACTGCATTCCATATTTACAAGACGAAATACAATTGTTTGTTTGTCATTAGTTTAAAAAGATTGTATTTGCCCATTACTCTGACTTAAGCCGATGCAACTTCTAGTCATGGTGGCATATCACATTTGCTGACTACAGTTGCTGATCTCATCACCAGGCCATGTCAGTTTAAACTACTCATGTCACACTTACCAACTGAATCCCGAATTTCCAGCGCTATCATGCTTACCCTTTTTTCTGACTGTCAGTATTGAGCTGTCTTATGGAATGATGCTGTATGAAGGATTTACAGCTACAGTGAATTCAACTGCAATCTCTGCTCTTTTTATCTTTCTCGCATTCTGTTATGGTACTACAAGCTTGACAACCTTCTGTTTGTGGGATAGGAAACGCCCTCTTTCCTTATTCCTCATCACTGTATTCTATGCATTGTGCTTCTGGATGAGCATTCATTTGTTGTCTGCTTTCATACACACAGAGTCTGCCCCTGTGACTAAAGCAAACCTTTTTGATTTTTTCTGAGTGAGTAACAGGCTATTTGAATGGAGTTGCCGGGTGTTTTACATTACGTGACCAGTTTCACAGGAGGTCACAGAGATTCGATTCACTAAGATTATGTTAATGAAAGCTACAACTAAAAATCGCTGGAAAAGTCGTGTAATGTGATATAACCTATAGTTCAAGATCAGACCACATTGTTATGAGTAATTAATGTGAAAGTGTGGGTAATTCCAATTCAGGTATTCTGTAATAGTCCTTGCTCTGTTTTTCCAAAAAATTCCTACATTTCTCTCTTGTTACAAATAAAAGGTTTGTTTATCATTTATCATGTATTCTTAGAATTTGTGGTTTTTACAGTCATGTTCCCTGTTCATTTTAAACATCTTAATATATTAGTTGCCATCTGACATTGATGTTAGGAAACAATGGTTATTTAAAACCAAAATGAACATCCGTGCAGAGTTACAGTCATTTTTCAACAGCTTGGCTTACATCACACTTCATCCCCTTAGAAAGTGTGAGAAAGGAAGATTTGATGCATTGTGGCACTTGGCTGATAAATTATACAATATGAAAAAGTCTGCAGTTCAGCTGCATCCAGAGTAAATCTGCCTTAGACCGCAGAGAAAAGCAGCCTTCTCTGCTTTTCTGATTGTTAACAGCACCGCTAGGAATACTACCAGGTAAAGAGGGCAGGCGAGACCAAGGAAGCCAGCCACTCTTGCCTATGTAAAAGTAAGTAAAACAGCCCCTTAGGCCTGTCTGAAACTTATGCTAGATGTTTAATACATGAAAAGACATATAAACCCCCCAGCTGTTTGAGCCACAGGAAACCGTCTCCTTTGGGTTTAGAAAATGTACTGAGAAACAACTCATTTTGTGATTAGTACACCGCATTGTTAATTAACATACAGTTGGAAACAGGATATTTCAAAATTTAAGTTTTCACTTGTAATTAATTGCTGCTGTTTCAATATATTGATCATTGAAATTATATGTGATTTTGATTTCTGTCTTTTTAATACTATTGACAAACTGAGCAACTACTGTGCTCACCACTCTCCCTGTATACCACATAAGATATTTTTTTAACTTGCCTGCCTACATCATTTTTATCTTAGAAATTAAAGGTTGGCAGATATTGTTTTGGTCATACAGTATTAGTAGTTTGTAAAACACATTTAAGTAACATATATATATTGTGACAGACGACCGGCTATGGACTCCGGTCGTCACCCCCAGGCCGCTAGGAGGAGCCCTCCGGACAGCATATTTGCGCCCCGAATTCCAGCAGGGCCTCATGGACTGTGTAGTGTTTTGACACAGCCCTGCTGGATACCTTGGGGGCCGCCAGGAGTCGCTGTAGGGGGGCTAGTAGGCGCTGGCATGCCCTATAACCCGGGAGTGCATCCCAGTCCCGTGACTGGAAGAAGCGACGTGCTCCCGGGATGAAGAAAAGGACTTTGCCCTGACCCGGAAGGAAAACGGACTTGTGGGTTTGGCTTGGAGCCACTTCCGGGTCAGGGGCTATAAAAGGACTATGGGTAAGCCCAGACACTGAGCTGAGCTGGGAGGTAGGGTGGCGACGTGTCTGGGAGAGGAGAGAGTATTGTTTATTGAGAATAGTTTATTGCATATGAGTGTGTGGAGGAGAGTGCTTGGTGCACTACTGTATAATATTAAAATAAAGTATTATTATACTTTCACCTGGTCCGAAGAGTGGTACCTGAGGGTTCGAGAGGTGGACGACACGCTTAACTGCTACACTGGCGTAGTCGGCAGGATTCTCTGGCCGTCTGGAGGCAGAGGATCTGCATTAAATATTAAATTTGTTGTGGCAGAGAACCCTAGAAAGGTCCCTCTAGTAACCGCGGAGGTGAAAACTCCACCCGCGACCAAGAGCGCTGCAGCGGGACGCCAATCTCTTCAGCAGGCAAAAATGGGGAAAAAGTCTGGCAAGAAGAAGGCCAGCACTAATTGGGTGAAGACCGCAACCGATGCTGAGCTGTACTGGACTTACCTAACTGGGTGTGAGGGGGACCGACAGTCGATAAAAGCTGAGCAAGTCCGAAGGGCGCAATTGCAAGTAGGCTGCCAGCAATCGGCTACGTCAACAGCCCTGAAGGAGTCGGGGACACAGCGGGAGAATCCGGAGGTATGTGCCGGGGCAACGCCCGATGGGCAAGGGATAGTTTGTTCCTATTTTGCAGAGGCCTGCCTTCGGAAAACAACCGCTGATTCGGATACCTGCCTCGTACCGTGGCAAGATGGCCGCGATACCCAGAAGGCAAGTCGGGCTGGAAGTCGGATGGAAGTGGCCAACCCATTCGTGGGATCTATCCACGTGACCTCGCGCGACGAGAACCAGGAAGAAGGTCAGTTGGGAGCCGTCGGTGAGGTCAGTAATTCCCCAACGCGTCTGCGCTCCCTGAAGGGGAAGGGGGCGGCGAGCGAAGCAGCGCCATCTTTAAATAAAAAGAAAGAGGGGCGGGAAGTGACTGTAGTGTCTGCCATCAATAGTAAAAAGGCAGACCTCAGTCAGCTTGTTGCAGCCACCCGTCCCTCAGAAGACTCCAAATCCCAGGAGGCCTTGCGCTCATCAGCAGAGCACGTGCCAGGAGTGGACGTGCTCATTGGTTCCCGGTCGGCAGATGACCAAAACAAGGAAGTGGCCTTACTGCCGGCCGAAACAAATAACTTTACAAACTTGCAGGAGCTCGAGAAATGTCTCGCGCCCCTTTACGCTTTCTTCCAGGGACTACAGGAGGTGAAGGAGCGTGTCGAAGAGCTGGGAGCTGCAGCCGAAGCGCCGTTGAAGGGACTGATGACGTACCTTCGGCGGTTAGGCCGTGAAGCCCCGGCCTCGATTAATGCGGCGGTGCAGGTAGGTGCCCTCTGTACCGTATATAATAAGGGGACGCAGTGTGAATCGGCACCGCGTTTAATAAGTTGCGGTTGCCAAAGCGCGGTGTGCCCGACAGTTGAATGTGGCACGATGACGGAGTGATCGGGTAATTGTCCGGTAGAACCGGAGCAGCGGTATCAGACACTGCTCGGGACTAAGGCGGACATTAAAAGCCCGACCTGCGTGATAAAGGGGTTGCCGTTGGTTAATGAAGAGGCGGGGGAAGCACCGATCGTCCCGGGGCAGCTGAATAGTGCTGTTACCCGGAGCGATACGGTACTAATGACGTCGCCTCCGAATTTATATAGGACAACGGGCGTGCAAACAGCAAAGAGGCTCTCTCTCTTCCATAGAGAGCCTCACGTTGTGCACAAGCCCCAGAGAAAGCAGGAGATCCCCACACAGAAATGCGGGTCTCCTAACAGGGAAAAGAAACGGGCCAAGAGCAGCAAAGCGGCTGTTAACCCCTCCTTGGCGGAGGACAGGGTGGAGCTGACAGAATTCCCGAGGTGCTTTAGGTCTCGGGAAGAGAGGCCACCAGGAGGACGTCGGCGGTGCTACAACTGCCGGCAACCGGGCCATGTGTGGAGGAGTTGTCCCCGGAGGACAGGGGAACGGTGGGATTGCAGATACACCGTTCCCCCAAGGTTCGCTGGGGGATCTAGACAGCAGAACCACGGCCCGGATCTCGCGTTCTCCTGGAGGAAGACGTCCCTCGCGGGAATCAACGCTCCGCCCCACTGGTCGTCGCTAAGGGGGAGGGACTGTGACAGACGACCGGCTATGGACTCCGGTCGTCACCCCCAGGCTGCTAGGAGGAGCCCTCCGGACAGCATATTTGCGCCCCGAGTTCCAGCAGGGCCTCATGGACTGTGTAGTGTTTTGACACAGCCCTGCTGGATACCTTGGGGGCCGCCAGGAGTCGCTGTAGGGGGGCTAGTAGGCGCTGGCATGCCCTATAACCCGGGAGTGCATCCCAGTCACGTGACTGGAAGAAGCGATGTGCTCCCGGGATGAAGAAAAGGACTTTGCCCTGACCCGGAAGGAAAACGGACTTGTGGGTTTGGCTTGGAGCCACTTCCGGGTCAGGGGCTATAAAAGGACTATGGGTAAGCCCAGACACTGAGCTGAGCTGGGAGGTAGGGTGGCGACGTGTCTGGGAGAGGAGAGAGTATTGTTTATTGAGAATAGTTTATTGCATATGAGTGTGTAGAGGAGAGTGCTTGGTGCACTACTGTATAATATTAAAATAAAGTATTATTATACTTTCACCTGGTCCGAAGAGTGGTACCTGAGGGTTCGAGAGGTGGACGATACGCTTAACTGCTACAATATATATATATATATATATATATATATATATATATATATATATATATATATATATATATATATATATATATATATATATATATATACACTCTATGTGAATGTTTCTAAAGAAAATGAGACTTCTACTTTATTAATTCCTCCCCATGGCATAATTTGTTTGAAGCTACAGTACAGTGCAGACATGCAAGCAAAACAAAATGATGCAAGCATTATAAAAGAGTTAATAGCACATCTTAGCAAGCACAGCAATGTCACCTTTTATAGTTTTATTGACTATACAGACAGCCTCAGGCAAAAATGTGGACCTACATATATTAGTTGTTTGCTTTGAGGGCACAGAGGACTTATGGAGTTTACAATGGGAAAGATATCATGGGTACCATCCAGGAATAGGAATGACAAATGTCTTCATCCTCAGCTGCTTTTCAGAAATTATCGATCTTCACACCACATATTTTATTGGTTTGAACCTGGTTTGTGTTCTTACCATTAAAAGATATGAAACTGCAAATGATGGAGAAACATCAGATACTTTTGGTAAAAGGAATGTACACATTTTTACCAAAGGATTTGTGAATGTTGAACAAATTAAACTTCCTTTATGTATTGTTGGATATAAGATTTTTTAATAATGGATTCTGTAGCTGGTAAACATTATTTTTAAAAATGTGGAATTTTAAAACATTTATCTCTTCATTTTGATTGTGGATCATGCTCATTTTGGTGAATTCCTCCCTGGAGGATTCCCCTTTTCAATAGCGTCCATTGAGACACGATTGTAAGACAAGTGCAAGGAGTAGAGGGCCGTTGCTATACCTAACATTGTGGCAATTGACATTGACACCTAGCTTGAGTGAGATTTTAGCTACTTTAATACACTCTCCCCATTTAAAGGGTGGCTATTTTGTTTATGATAAATGGTAGGTCATACCTCCACTCAAAGCAGATACAGACTGTTCATTGGATGAACATCAGTCAGTGACACTTTCCACACACTCATGATTCTTATTCTTGCTTGTGCTGTCCAGTTAGTTACTCGATAAAAGCTTTGATCGATCTAATTTTTGCACTGAGATTTACATTTTTAATGGATAACAAACATCTCATTAAAGCTGTATGCTGACAGCTCAAGATTTAACTCAATCTTGAGTACTTGTGTGGTACAACCATTTGCTGGTGGTGGATTCAACATTTCCATGGAAGTCCATGCTTTCTTTGATAAACCTCACTTCTCTGTCTCTCTCTAACTGTGTCACAGAAGAAATTTAAGATATAGAAAGTAAAATTATATTCTTGTCATTCAATTGATGTAACAAGAGAGAGCGCTTTTAGTTCCAAGGACTCATCCTTACCAGTTATTAAGACCTTTATACTGTATAAGAGGATGGCAGGAGTCACATGTTGGTATAGACCTTTTAGCATTCTGTCCCTTGAGCTGTGGTTGTTCAATTAATTTTTGTATAGTACTGTTTGAAGAGTACAAGCTCAGAGTGCTATAACAACTTTACAGGTTAAATACAAATTAGCATAATGCACACACATGAAAATAAAACTCAGTTTAAAGACAAAGTAAAACAAAGCAATTTCACAATGACTAATGTGAAAGAATACTAACAATGTTCTTCCATTAAAAATATATCATTGAGATATGACCATTTGGAAAGCGTGGAGAGAAAAACAACCACTCCAGTCAGCAGCATACCTGGAGAAAGTAAACCGCAAGAGGATCCATAGTTGGTTATAACATAAAGTCAAAAGACAAAGTCTGACACATTCACAGTTCTGGACACCTAGGCCAACTGGCTGCCCTCCTCCTCCTGCACATTCTACAGTACAGTATGTGCCCTTCATATGAACGAGTTCCATTCCAAGAGCCCGTTCGCAAGTCCACTTTGTTCGTAAGTTCAGGAAAGTTAGTCTAGGCACCCAGTGAACAGAATGCAACCCCCAACCCTCAACTCCTATGGAAAACATGTACATGTACAGCTGTATGAAAATAAGAAAATGCTTTTAAAAGTTAATATTTCTATTTTGTTACAGATTTCTTCTGTATTTTAACAATAAACAAATGAAAGGTAATTTTCTTTCCATTGTTTTCTGTCAGCTGATATTGCTTTTTATGTTATTAGGTAGCCTACATATTCAGATTTAACCTACCTCTTCTCAACTCCTATCGAAAAACATATTTGTACCGTATAGTACACCAGAAAATGCTTTTAAAAGTTCGTATTTGTATTTTTGTTACAGATTTTTAGTGCATTTTAACAAAAAATAACTGAAAGTTAATTTTTATTCCCATTGTTTTCCATTGGTACAGTAGACTCGCTTACAACTAACAAACAAGCCCACGTGATTCTCATCAAATCCAGTTCCGGCCACCACACACAGTGAGCAATCAGATGACATCATCACTTCACACTTATTGTCCATCCATCCATCCATTATCCAACCCGCTATATCCTAACTACAGGGTCACGGGGGTCTGCTGGAGCCAATCCCAGCCAACACAGGGCTCAAGGCAGGAAACAAACCCCGGGCAGGGTGCCAGCCCACCGGAGAGCGCACACATGCGCACACACACCCACACACCAAGCACACACTAGGGACAATTTAGGATTGCCAATGCACCTAACCTGCATGTGTTTGGACTGTGAGAGGAAACAGGAGCACCCGGAGGAAACCCACACAGACACAGGGAGAACATGCAAACTCCACGCAGGGAGGACCCGGGAAGCGAACCCGAGTCTCCTAACTGCAAGGTAGCAGTGGTGCTGCCCCCATTTATTGTCCATCACTATTGATGCCCAGTAAGTGTTCACGATGAAGATTCATGGAAGATTTTGAAGCGAGGACAAAAAACAAAAGCATCACAAAAAAAGTACTTCCGGTGCAACTAAAAGCTCAGCCTCACACTGCTGTTTCATTAATCCTTGGAATCTTTAGGATAATAAACAATTGATATACTTGGTGTTATATCCTTTCTCTGAATTATATTGGAAAAATTCCTATAAGAATAAAGATGATCCCATGCACGGTTACCAGGAGCTGTGCCCTGCCATGTTTTATAGGCAAGGCATGATGTCTCAAAATATGTACATAAAACAGATTCAGAATCAGAATCATGTCTCTTGAGATTATACCCATTTTGGTTTTCTCGGGACAATTTGGCTTTCATCTGACAGACATTTTTGGGTAGTTGGGTACTCTGAACTGGCATTATGTTTGTTTGTATGAGACTGGCATAGTATCTGAGGTTGTTTTCTGCTAGGATAGACACTGTCTCCGCACAATGTTAAAACTGGATGAAGTTGATTCAGAACATGGATGAAATGAATGAATGAAATAACAGAGAGATTAAAGTGGTGTTAAGAGGGGTTCATGTCTTTTCTCCTGAGTTATCACTTTTGTTTTATATTGATTATGAGTAACTTGCATGCTTCCTCACCTTTTCCTTTCATTGTTCTCACCTATTTCTATGTAAACATCTTGGAGCAACAATTTTATTAATAACACGATTGTTACCATTTACCCTGTTGTCACTCAATTATTAATTTTTGTTTGGCTTTAAACATTTTTCATATACTTGTTTTATTTTTTTTTCTTATCATTGACAGTTTACTATTTTCAGTTCTGCATTACTTTTAAATTTTTTAATTACTCTTATTTATATGTTTATTTTGTTTTTCCGCGATGCCATTTTGAGATTTTGTGGATAAGATGCAGGTTTTGGTTACTAAGCTCATACTTCCGTAAGCCACAGCACATGTCACCAATGCAACTCTGTTTTTATTGCTAGTATGCCATAAACAACATGAAAATTGGAGATAAGCTAATGAACCTTTATGTGTGTGCTTAGTGACTTACTGTTTTAATTCTTCATCTGCTGCTTTTTTTAGGAACTTTTGAATTTTCTGCCCAGAGCTCTGGTGACTCAGTTTACTGATTTTCTGGTTTAGCCTTTTTGCCCATTTTAATGACTAAGTTTTCATCTCCTTGTTCTACAAACCAGCCACGTTTGCTTATTTGACAGAATTTATCCTACTATTCATTAGTTACTGCATTTAATTTGCAATTTCTTGCAACACATCAAGTTGATTTAACATTTCCAGATATAATAATTAGCAGACCAGTTTTGTAATGGGCATGTTGGTGTAGTTTGACTTTTGTGATGGGAGTAGGCAACAAATATTAGCTTGTTTAATTTAAGTGAAGGCATAAGTACAAACATATTTATACACTCACTGGCCACTTTATTAGGTACACCTTTTCAACTGCTTTTTAACACAAATATCTAATCAGCCAATCACATGGCAGCAACTCAATGCATTTCCACATGTAGATATTGTGAAGATGACCTGCTGAAGTTCAAATTGAGCATCAGAATGGGGAAGAATGATGGTTTAAATCACTTTGAATGTGGTATTGTTGTTGGTGCCACACAGGTTGGTCTGAGTATTACAGAAACTGCTGATCAACTAGGATTTTCACACACAACTATCTCTAGTGTTTACAGAGAGACAGCACGTTGAACCTTAAAGCAGATGATCTATAGCAGCAGAAGACCACATTGGGTACCACTCCTGTCAGCTAAGAACGGGCAACTAAAGCTACATTTTGCACAGGCTCACCAAAATTGGACAACAGAAGATTGGAAACATGTTGCCTGGATTGATGAGTCTCGATTTCTGCAGCGATATTCGGATGGTAGGGTCAGAATTTGGCATCAGCAACATGAAAGCATGGATCCATCCTGTCTTATATCAGCAGTTCAGGCTGCCAGGTGTAATGGTGTGGAGGATATTTTCTTGGCATACTTTGGGCCCCTTAGTACCAATTGAGCATCATTGAAATGTCACAGCCTACCTGAGTATTGTTGCTGACCATGTCCATCCCATTATGACTGTGTTATACTAATCTTCTGAAGGCTACTTCTAACAGGATAAAGTGCCAGAAATGCCAGAAAGCACACATCATCTCAAACTGGTTTCTTGAACATGACAATGAGTTCATTCTACTCAAATGGCCTCCATAGTTATCAGATCACAATCCACTTTTATTCCACCTTTGGGATGTTGTGGAATGGGGAATTTGCATTATGGATGTGCAGCTGACAAATCTGCAGCAACTGCATGATGCTATCATGTCAATATGCACCAAAATCACTGATGAATGTTTCCAGCACCTTGTTGAATCTATGCCATGAAGAATTACAGCAGTTCTGAAGGCACAAGGGGGTCCAACTAGCAAGGTGTGCCTAATAAAGTGGTTAGTGAGTGTATACAGATGTGCAAATATTTCTGTTTCATACAAATAAAAAAATGTTGTATGAATGCTTCAAAAGTACCAGCAGGTTTGCTCAATTTATAGTGAAATACAACTACACATACAACGCATAGGTTGAATAGCTGCCTTGTCTCTTGTCTCTCTTGTGTTCTTATGCTAATAATGTCCATTGTGTGCAGACTGTCTTTACAGCCTGTGATTTTTAAGTGTAGATTGAGCTTCATCTTCTTGTCTTCTGATTTCACAGATTTTAAGCATACTCATCTCATATTTTTGGTACTTGGATTTTTTGTTTACTTGCTCACATTCCAGTATCATTTCATCTTATTTTGTTGCAGTAGCAAATTGCATGCCATTTCTGGAGATGTTAGAATGCATTTCTTTTTCTGACCTTTAAAATAATTATAGAACGAAGACAATTTGTAAGGACTGATGAGGTGAGTGGTGCTTTTTGTAAGTATCCTAGCTTAGTTCGAATTAGAAAGACTGGCTACTTACATTTCTGCACATCAAATAAGCTGTTCTTGTTTAGCCTCCTATGGATTAAGGCGAAGATTACCTGAAGGTAGCAGAGCCCACAGAAATGGCAAACCTAGCATTCAAATGAAATAGCTTTTCCTTCTCACTTGATCACACAGCACACTGCATTAATTAATGTACTAAATGCATAGCCATTTCCATTTAAATATCATATTAGACTAAGGTGTCCTCTTAGCTTCTTCTCTAAGCGCTATTTAAACAATTCACTGAACTGTAATCTATTTACTGTGTCTGGGGAATTTGGGTTGAGTGTTTTGAAATCATAAAATTCTGCTGGTCCGCTAATGACATTGCATTTTCATCAAAAAGCTCACGCGAATCCAACTGTTATTAATTATGGCTCTTTGAGACTAGGCTTGCAGATATGAATTCAACTGATGTTGTCTTTTTCTACAAATATTGCTCTTTTTCAGTTTTAATAGATCAGATTGCTCTCATGTGTGTTTACAATTTAGCTAACAGATATAATTTTATTTTTCGTGTTTTGTTTAGATTTCTTTGACGTCATCTATCCACTGTGATATGTGGATAACTAGTCTAGCCTTACCATTTTCCTTGATATTTATATTTACAGACAAGTAGCTTTAGGTTGATATAGAAGGAAAACTTTAATGGAAATAGATATCTTGACACTAGCTATATATTAAGTTCACTAGAAATCTTTAAGCATTCAAGTGGGACTATGTGACAGATAAAAATAAATTGTAGAAATGTTATCACCTAGATGCCCTCATACACTGACAGAACTACGCATGAATTAATATCTGCACTGATGGATCATTGGCATGGAGGTTAGCACATGACATAGAGTCTGAACCTTTGCCTAGTCAATGTCTTTATGAAGGCTTTATAATACCCATGTTTGCATGCAATTTTTCTCTAGATATTCCACTTCTCACAGATCTAAAGATGAACGATAGTTTAATTGTTAAATCTAAATTAGCAAGTGAAACCTTTTCTTTTCTCAAATTTAAACTTGTGAGATGATATGACATGAGTCAATGAGGAACCACTTACACTTACCTCTACATCATCTGTCATGGTGTTGCAGCCCCAAAAGAATTTTCACAATCACTCCATCCAATAAACTTTGTCATCATTTCAATAGCAACACACAAACAATTGTCATTTCACAGTCTACAATGATAACAGACCAGGATTACATCCATATTTGTTTAAATATGGTAATAAAAAGTTACTCTTTACTTACCTGATACCCAGTCAATTGCAATGATGTTTTCATCCTGACTTCTTATAGTTGCTAACCAAACAATAATAGGCAATTCCTAAGAAAATATATAGCCTATCCCACTGATAATGCAGACAATCTCTATATATAATCTTCATTTGGATCTTGATCTTTGTTTGTCCGTGAATGAATTAAAAGAAGCACTAGATGGCAGTAGAGAGAAAGCTAAAACATAGGCATTGCATTAAGAATCTCCTCCAGGCTTATACTACTGAAGACTGTAGTACTCCAGTCACACCTCAAAACACAGACATTCAAACTAAACAAATTGTTGTGCTTTAAATTAACTAATCTTTATATATAATCTTCATTTGGATCTTGATATTTGTTTGTCCACGAATTCATGTTCCCCTGACACTGCCTTGGTTGTAACTTTTCTTTACAAACACTGTCGATACCACTCTTTGTGTTTAGATCTGGCGTCGACACCGTGCTTTGTGTTTAGATCTGGCGTCGACACCTGCTTCATTGTCGAGACTGTGGTTTTTTGTGTTTCTATCGACCGTCGTTGGCAGCACTTCGTCCAAATCGAATGTTCACCCGCTTCTTGGAGTCGGCAGTCAGAGTATATAAGTCGGACACACTTCTGTGATTTTCCATCAGTCGGCGTTTGGAGTTCAAGAAAGAAGCATTGGTTCTTCCTTACTCTTTGGATTGCCACAAAGCAACCTGCGAGATTGGAGAAAGGTTGAGAAGAGATCGTGCGAGGAAACGACAGCGTCGTGAAAACGAGACGGACTGTGAACAGAGAGAAGCAGAAATGCTCCTCCACCACCACATAATTACTATTTGGACAGTGATTCCGAGTAGGCCGTTCCTATCGAATCAATGTCCAAGGGTTTTGTTTTGCAATTTTGTTTCCCTTATAAAAAATCATAATGCTGTGCGACAAAGGGCCCAGTTCAGGACTGGCAGCCGCGTTTAAACAGGGAGCCCTTTATAGACAACTTTAACATGCGCAACGTAGTTGTGCGCACATGGCTAGTAATAATTATTTTAGAAACAAAAATGTTTGTGACAAGAAATCGAACCCTTAACTTTTAAATTAAAAGGCCAGATATGCTAACCACTACACCACAACTTGGTGCTAAGTTTTGGGATAGATCACACTTTTCTAATTTTTGTCAGTCTCAGACTGGCCTCCACCTCCACCCCAAAATGACTGAAAGTAAGTTTAAGAACTCACTCCAGATATAAGGTTAAGTACACAATTAGCTGCCACCACAATCTCTTGTTCTTTTTTTTCAATAAAAGTACAGTATGATGTACTGTAACAACCGAGACAGAGAATCACACCAGTTCTAAATTGCAGTTTAGTGGATGGCATACAAGCCTATCAACCAGCAAGCCTGAGTTCAGTTCTCAAATTACTCCTGAATAACTCTGTATGTTTATTTTGATATAACTTATTTTGACATAGATTTGCCAAACAAAAACTTATCCATGAGGTTTTTAACATGATTTTTAAAAGTTTTTGCTAAGTAGACCCAAGACTTTGTCCCCACTTTGCTACAAGGTCCACACAAGAGTCTGCATATAAGTAGGTTTTTCCAAGAATGCACACATACACTGTCATTCAAACCAGATAAATTTTAAAGTCCCCAATCACCTTAATAATTTATGTCTTTGGGATGTGGGAGGAAAACCAAGAAAGCCTTGGAAAAGTCCATTCAGGCAAAATGAGAACATGCAAACTTGGGTGTATGACAGTTACGGGTCAGGCTCCATGCTCCCTCTTCTCATTTGGGAGCCTCTTAAACCAGACACCATCGATATTCATGACCAGGATGAGCTGTACAAATGAGGACAGCACATGAAGCAAGGGGAAGGTGCAAAAGTGTTCAGTGCTTTAAAAAAGCAAACAAAAACAAGTGTCTCAAAAAGAAAGTGTAGTGCTTTAAAATTTATAATAACCCATTAAAACAGGTGAAAAGGTGGAGGTTAAAATCACAAAAAAATAAATCCATTAAAAACGAGGTTAAAAGCTACTGACATGAACAGTCCTTTTTAAAAACCCAGTGCCTTCGTCTTTTAACACTGGCGGCTCCCATGCTTATCCCATGTGGGCCTTGCAGCAGAGGAGTTGCCCTAACAGTAGACGCAGCTGACTTTCCTTCAGGTCAGGTTGCCTGCTGTTCCATGGCAATGGACAGGTTCCTTTGCTGGACCAAGACTTGGGTTCCCAATGGCCAGGCCGTACATGCTGGACCTCTCCTCCGAAGCCTCATTGACTCCCATTGCCTTCCCGGTCTTTTACGGTGAGTCGCTTCTTACACACTCCCTGAGTTGCTCAGCCAGAGTGATGACTTATTGAGCCCCCGGGCATCAACCTCTCACACCGCTCAATGGGGCTGTCCTTCCCAGCTTCATGTCTTTATCATCCTCGAGCCTGCTCTCCTCAGCTCGCTCATTTCCGCACTGGCCTGCTGCTCTCTTTATCCTCCATTCGTTTTCCTTTCTTTTTCGATTGTTGATTTTTTCTTTTTTCCCCTTTTAAGATGAGGACGTGGCACAGCTGCGACGATTAGCAGCTCCTGGCACCAATTAGAGTCACAGGTGATCCTACACCTGTGCACTTAGTGTAGAATTGCCCACTCCCGCATCATGCCCGGGAACCGCTGTCACCATGGTACCACTCCCCCTCCTACCAAGATGTGAGTGCGGCGATTATTTATTTAAAAAGATGCCGATCAGCTGCGGACCTCACTTTACCATGGTTGCCCTGATTAAATACATGCATATTTGAATTCTCCAATCCAAAGTGTGTTCACAGGTGCGATGGGATAGGCTGCCGACTTGTACACCTACACCCACCCACCTACACATACAGTAGGGGCCAGTTTAGAGTTAGTAATTGACTTGACCTGCACATCTTTGAAGATGTGAGAGGAAAACTGGAATACCCAGAAGAACATAGAGCTTCACACAGACAACTACATGGATTCCAAACACAGTATCCATGCTGCCCTGCCTGATTGCAATTACATACAAACATGTTTATGTATAACAAAACAGTTAATTTCTTATGAGCACGCAGAGGAGCACAAAGAGAACTTATATACCTTAGCACTATATCTGAATTGGAGTTTTGATCTCATATACAAGGTACTACAATAATTCAGTATTATAGAAAACTTATGAAACTAACAGAAAAGAAAATACCTATTAGAATTTTTTCTATTTTATCTTTTGTTCTCACCACCAAACTTAGTTTCTCTGGTAGTTAATCTTTATTTGTAGCATGGCTTTAACCTGTGAAGCTTCTTCAGAACACTTGTCTTGTTCTCTCCTTCTATCTCACTCGCTTTTATTGAAGATTTCCTTCTTATTCTACTTTATCTACACTCTTGAGAGGTTTGAAAGCGTCTCAATAATGCATAACCATCTATATTTGTGTGCTTCACTGCAGACAGAGTAAATCCCATTGCTTAAAAAAATCTCGTAAATCCTCAGCTTGTCTAAAACAAATCACTTATAGGTGTGTATACTCTGTATTTAAAAGATTTCAAATAATCAATGTCTACTACATTTTTCACTAGGTGTTCTTTTTATATTCCTTTTCTGCTGAACACACTGTCTTTAAATATCCACGTGTCTCCCCCATTTTCATCAAGTCAGTAAGCAAGCTGTATGTGCAGGTTCTTAACAAAAATTTCCAGAACTCTATATTTAAACTGATTTTTCAAAAATATGCACATTGCAACATTTACACATTAGTATTTTGCTACGAAATACATATTTTATCTGAGTTCACAAGATTATAATTTTAACACTGTCTGCATGAATTAGTGATACTTCCTTGTTACAACAGCTGATGCAGCATCACCCATAATAATCTCTGGTGTTTGCCTTCATTTCAAAATTCCATTAGAATCAGTTTTTCCAATTGAAATAAATATTCATTAAAATGCTTTCAAGGAATCACACTCTAGTTTTGGGTATAGCTAAGTTTTGCTAAGAATATATCTGTAAGTCTAAATAAGGGAAACAGCTGTTCCACTTGGACAAAAATTCTTTACTAGTGTGTTTCTCTGTGTATTAAATGCTACTGTTTTCTAATTTAACTGCCTGGCATGGTGCTATGACAGATAGTGTAAACTAACCTTCTGGTGAATGCTCAGCTTAATGATCAGTGCTTTCCAAACCTTTTCTATGGAATCCCTCAACATGATCATATCTATTGACAATATACACTCTTACCAACCACTTTATTAGGTACATCTGTCCAACTGCTTATGAATGCAAATATCTAATCGGTCAATCATATTAGGTTTAGGTTAGGTTAGGACAACCAAGCATATTAGGTTTTTGTATTTATATACCTGTACCTAGCTACATTTTAGAAGGTGATTACAGAAAAAAGACATGTTTATATTTGCAAGCAAATCAAATAATGAATGATTTTCCTACAGTTAGTGACTCAACGTGACTGTTGACTTATACAAATTTCTTTAATGTTAAGTCAAATTTGAGACAAGTTAACTTATATTTCTATATCAAGCATTTTGTAAACATTATTCATTTTAATGATTTTATGCAGTACCATACTTCAGAGTTTTCTTTACTACTACAATGGCTTCAAAGCCTCAATTTTAAAGAATATCATAAATGTCAGCAATGCTCATTCAGGTATTTCTACCAACACACACTTAACATGCAGTGTGCATCTTAGGTGGCTGCTGGCAGGAAACACAATGCCTAAAACAAAGGATTAGTGAAAAAAGAAGAATTGTTTCTGTAAAGAAGAATTGGAAAATACACAACCATGCCACATTCAAAGTCAATTAAATCACCTTTCTTCCCTATTCTGATGCTTGGTTTGAACTTCAGCAGGTCATCTTGGCAAAGTCTTCATGACTAAATGGATTGAGTTGCTGCTATGTGATTGGCCGATTAGATTAACAAGCACTTGGACAGGTGTACCTAATAAAGTGTATATTGTCAATAGATATGATCATGCAGTGCTTTATTACCACAGTGTTTTTTGAATAAGGCCAAGTGTAGACTAGGTTTGACATATTTATGTAAACCAGACTGCTTTAAGTTGCTGTTGAGCTCTTAAATGATTGGCTTACCATTTGTATTTGCTTTGGTTCACTTGAAGCAAACTACAATCAGTTTGGGGATTTGTCACCTTTTGGTATACTGTATAAGCTAATTTCATCCATTCATCCATTACTGAACCTGCTTATCCATTTCTTTGTTATAGAGAGCAGTTGCCTTGCTTATTGGTATTAAGGACAATGTTTGAACCAACCTTGAAAGAATGCCAGTCCATTGCAGGGCACATTCAAATTCTCCAACATTGGGCTAATTTAGACTTTTCAGTTAACCTAGAGTGCACATCCAAGATGTGGGGATAAAACCCACACAAACACAGGGAGAACATGCCATCTCTTTACATGTTGGGTTTGGAGCCTAAGGCTCTGGAGACTTGAAGCAACATTAGTTTATTCTTACGTATTTATTTTTCTTTTAAGTAATATATAGAGTTTAAAGTAAAAAAAAATGGTTTGTTTAGGAAATTTAGGACTATATTTCATTAAACAAACATTTCGTAGCAAAAATATAGTATTTAAAAAATCCCCTCCTGCACAGTTTAGACTTATCAGTTAACTGAAAATTCACATCTTTTGGATGAAGGAGGAAGAATCTCATAAACATCGACAGAACACACATAAACTTCATAAAAACGATACCATTTCCACATTCAAACCAGCCTTTCTGTAGCTAAAAGTAGCAATGCTATTTCTATATTTCAGTTAATTATTTCATATCATTTTCTGTGTTGTAGAAATACGTGGAAGAATCAAATAGTAAAGGAAATGTACCTGTTAATACCAGTAACTGTGAGCAGATGAACATTACAGTTATGTCTCTTCCCCACATAGTCTCCCTGCAAGTTTATGTGCTTCATGTATCATTCCATTAACGTCTTTATTCTTTGGGAGAAGAAGCTGTTCAGCTGCTCCCAAATCCATCAGATCAGACATTAGATGTGAACCTGTGACTGCTTAGAGCCAAATCTTCATTTTCTTGGCTATTATTTGAATTTCTTCTTTAATGCAGAAGACGGGTGTTTCCACTGCACGCTTTGCCTCATTATGGCTCTTACTTTACGGCTCACCCATGTCTCATCTCCAGTGACAGTTCACTTCATAACATTTTAAGAACTGGGTCTCAAACTCCAGACGCTATTGGTTGCTCAGATCAGTAAGATGTTTGGGTACCCATCTTGCAGAACCTTTATGGTACCCCAAGTCATTATATACTAAGGCACATGCAGATTGATACTGATATCCAAATTTGCTGCAACATTAGATAATGTAATCCATTGATCATCTCTGATGAAGGCAATCGCCATGTCGATGTGGGCTTGTCAGCACAATGTTGATGGTCAACCAAATCAATCTTCATTGGTTATGTTTGTTCTTCCCACTTGAAACCTTTCTACCCATTCATAAACTTTTTACTGAGTTGTTCTATTTTCACTTCCATAAATCAACATCTGTTAATTTCAGCAGATTTCACTCTCTCTGCCTAAAGAGCTCTCACTACGATGTGTTATTCAACAATGGTGCAATCACACAGTAGCACATCCATGTTCATTAGACGTTGGCTTCAACTAGACTAATGGCAGAGCACTGCGCTGTGCATGTTTGAACTACCTATAAGTTATCACGAAGGTGTTATAATGTGTCAGGTTCTAGCCATTTAGGTTACTACATAGTTTTCAAATTTCCTTTACTTTTTTGATTAACCCTCATATATAAAAAAAAATCTGAACAAAAAATGACACCAAGGTTACTGCTTCTTTACTTTGTTTGTTGGGGAAGGTAAAAAACCTGCAATCTTTAGATGTGAAAAAGTGGATTTATTCTATTTAGACATAGTTGATTGAATAGGTTGGATAAATCAGTCAGCCTGATTTAGACTAGCCCTGACCAATATGAACCCGAGTAACCTATGACTTTGTCATCAACGTAAAGTTGCTTACACACAGGTTTTAAAGGCATGTAATGCCACTATGCAAAGAAAACTGATAGTGAGAAAATTCTTTATACCTCTCAAACTTCAAAGATTTATGGAGCAAAGATTTTCAAATGCAGAAGATCTGTCATAGTAGTCAGTCTTCCAAAGTTCAAATGTCTTGTTACAATCTCCTTAAAAGAAAGATATAAAAGTCCCCATGAATCCAGAAGAATCCTTAGAACAACAGGTGGGGATCTACAGACATCTCACCCCTCTGCTAAGGTCAATGTTTATTGTACTATCATCAGAAAAAAACCCAGAAAAATATCCCACCATAAAACAGTGCTCATTAATAAGAACATAAAACTCACCTCAGGTTTGCCCAGATGCACATAGATAATCATCAGCTATTACTGGGACATGGTTCTGTGGACAATCGAGTCACAAGGTACAATTTTCAGACACTGTTACCGGATTATATGAAAACATGACACTGCTTTCCACGTTATGAAAATTTATGAAAGCAGTATGAATTTTAAGGTCACCTACTGTATACCCACTGCTTTCTCACATTTACTCCTAAAAAAGAGAGACAGAGAGGTGGACGGTAGGCCTGGCAGTAGACAACACTCTTGGCAAATCCTTTCTGCCCACACTGGCCAACCATTATGGGTCTCCCATGCCATTCTAATGCCCCTGTTGCCTATATGAAACTCATTATATTAATAAATTAGGTATCATTAGGTATTGTTTTCCAAGGAATGCTATAATTCTAATATTAAGTTCAAAACATTTTCTTGAGTGTTTGGAATTTATGTGTATTGCTTACTTCATTCAGTTGTGTAACCTTTTTCATATTTTCTTTCACATCTAGACAAAAATAAGAAGAAAGCCATTGAAGAACCTAAAAGAGAGGCCCAAAGCTAAATACTGCAGACCATAAACAATATAATTGAAATTCTCTTGCCACTTAAAGCCAAGTTAAATTTATATTGTTAGGTCAATCATTTTCAGAATTATAAAAAAAATAGCCTTACCGAAACCTTTTAAACATTTCAGAACTCCTTTAACTTTTAAACCAAATTCAATAATCCTTTAAGGGAGGAAATCAATTGCTAGTCTTAAGGGGTTGTCTTTCTTTTTTTTTATCACAGAAGCCAAGCTTTATCCCAGAAGCCCTTTTTCCTGTCACTTCATCAGTAATAGAGACCTTGGATTCCTCCTTCATCTTTCATGAGACTCTTGCTAAGGTGAGAGAATAATTTCTTGTTACTTGCTGGTTGAATCTTACTTTTGGATTAGCTTGTTGTATGAAGCGGGTCAGACATCTGTGGGTTGATTGATCTTCATGTTAATTTTGGAGAACTGCTTAGCTCTGTCCTTGAGATAAGATTTGCTCAACATGGAGCTATGTCAAGTGATATTTTAAGAACCTAACAGTTAAAGCTTAATTCTGCATGCTGACTTTTTTTCTCAGATCTCTGTCTGTTATACCTAAACTTTTGACAGAAGTAAAATGTTCTCAAATGAATGTATTTCATGCCTAGTTGCATTTATAGAATGTGTATGTATATGTATGATTTTAAGAAATGATAAATGTCATTTTGTTACTAGGTTTGTCGTTTCGTGTAAGATACTGTGAAATTACACACCCGAATATGCAGTCAAAGATATTTACAAGTTTAAATATTTGATATGCTTTAACAAGTAAGGTGTTTGTTATCAGGTATAGAACACATGACACAGGATGCCTCTTACATGGCCTATATTTTAAGAAAGGAAGGGTTATACCATATATAATTATATAAAGGATTCCCTAAAAGCAATTACTGTGTGGGCACTGAGAATTGTGCCAAACCCTAAAAATATTCATACTGCTTAGTATAAAGGGCATACAGAAACAAAAAGTACTTCTCTCTTTAGTTAGAAACTGGGGGTTTGAAGCAGCCAGGACATTCCCAGGAGTTTTCAAGGGCATTCTGGACACCAGACTTAATTCCTGGAAGTGTCCCAGAACTAATCCTTGGTTGGGGTTTAAGGGCTACTTCTTACAAATGGCCCCTTAAGCTTGGAGTAGGGCAATAGTCTAGAAATAGTATAGCCAAACTGGGGACAGAGAAAGATAGATAGATTTGTAACTGAGCCAGAAAGTGTTGTGTGCTTGACACACAGCATTTGTGAATTATGGGCAAGTGGGTGAGCCTCTGCATCTGATATGCAGGGATGTATGGTGAAGCCAAATTAATCATCTTGGGTCTTCCTTTTAACCTTAATTTTTGTATAATAATTTTAGATGAATATTCAAACTTTGACTTTGACTCTTTATTCTATATTAGAATGGCACGCAGAGGTGCCACTGTCACAGTACACCTTTAATGTTATGAAATGTGGGATCATTTGGATTGTCATATTTGTTGTTTTTGCTGACCCATTTGCAAATATAGTTTATTTTTTACTGTTCAATAACTTGGCTATATTTACTAGCTGTGTTACTCAGGAAATTTCGTAAGACAATGGGCATCAGTTATAGTGCTGTTGGTTAATCAGGTGTATCAGAAGTACTATGTACTGTAATGTAGTGCTTTTCTGTGGCTAATATTAACAGCAGTCAGTGCGCTGTAGTGGTTAAGACTTTGGATTTCAATTGCAAAAATAAACTAAATGTAACAAATGGTATCAAGAATGTTATAAATTGTCTTAGATAAAGGCATCAGTCAAGTAATAATAAAATTATTAGGTCACTGGAGCTGCTTACTCTTGAACATGCTATACACAATTGTCCATGAGTAAAACTTTCCCTACGTTAGATCAATTCCAGCATGTTTTGGGTTTCTTAGTGACATGGCTTTTGTTAATGGTCATTGCAAAACACAATTTTACAGGAAAGTGTATTTTTTGTAACTGAAATGGGTAATCAGTAGGAATAATGTGAAATTTGAGTGTATATTATTACCATTATTAGATGTTTATGATCTTCATTTGTTTATTGCTGTACACTCAAGTATAGTATTTCTTTTTGTGTTTTTCATCAGTTGTAGTAGTGCTCCTTTAAAGGCAGCAGATGACAATGTCTATTGTCTTGTTAGGGCTTCTGAGTTGCACAAAAAGATAGCCAGTAGAGAACTGATCAACTTTTATTCTGGCACAGTATTGGAGCTTTATTCAAACACACAGCAAACTTGACAAATTCTTAGTTGTTTTACTCCAGCAGTGGTTCCTTCAGAGCAAAAATGTCCTTTGTGGAAGCATTCTGTTAAAGGGATGCAGGAATGGAGCCATGGACAGTCTGCATAGGAAAGGGAACAAAATACTTTGTAAGAGAGCTGGCTTTAAAGCCTCGTAACACTGTGTGATCCTACACAGTAAACTTTTTAAGTTGTTTAAAATGAGCTTCTTTTGTATCTGCCTGCTGTTTGAAAGTGTGTTCTCTCTGTGTCTGAACCACAGCTCCGCAACTGGGGGCTGGAGGTCAACAGAGTGGAACGTATAACCAAGATGAGAGCCAGTATGTATTTAAGAGTGCCAGTAATCAACAACAAAAATGGTACTTGCTAATCATTGAGCTTTGCTTCTTCCTTAAGCTTCGCTGATCTTTCTCTTTCCATTTTACAACGTGATCAAGTCACTTTTTTCCAATCCAGGACACCACCTTGTCATCTGTCAGTCCTATTGGTATTGGTTCTGTTTGTGTGTCCCATCATATCACTTCTGCAGCATTCTTGTTTGCATAAAGCCCACTCTCAGCACAGCCAAAAGCATTTAAGTTAGCATAATATTAATAAATATCAACAAATTAAAAAGTCATTGACAAATAAAAATACCTGTGTGGGCTAATTTTCCTTTTTCTATAATATCAACAAAGTTCAGTCATGTCCATCATGGCATTCCAGTGATTTTGGGGTTAGTAGTTTTTATGTTGTAGAAAAACAATACAATTGTAAATATTTATTCTAGATATTCAAAATATTAATTACAATAACAATTTTAACTATAAATTTTAAATATTGACATATGGAAATGTCTGCAGTGGGTTGGCACCCTGCCCGGGATTGGTTACTGCCTTGTGCCCTGTGTTGGCTGGGATTGGCTCCAGCAGACCCCCGTGACCCTGTGTTCAGATTCAGCAGGTTGGAAAATGGATGGATGGATATGGAAATGTTCTTGCTTAGTGTATACCTGCTGACCTGTGATGTACCATCCTGCGAAATTTTGACTTTTTTTAACTAAACAGCAAATAATTTATGAGTAAGTGAGTGAGTGAGTCAACTTTGCACTTTGTTGCCCACCCTACACTTAAGGGGGTTTGTGTGTCAAAATTTGTCATGGTGGCAAAGTTCTATCTCCATCTCGTATGCTATGTATATCTTCTAACTGATATGCAGCATATCCACTGAAGTATTTTGTTACTTGGGTATTTTTCTTCATTCTAGTTCCCCTCTCTTTCTTTTTTTCTTCATAACTCACTTATTTGCTCACTATCTCTCATGGGTGAATTTTCTGAGTTACTTTCCAGGTCATTCTTAAAGTTGGTTGGAGATCCTTTTATACATGTGATGTGGATAATCCCCTGGTAACAGACATGGCACTAAGATTTATACTCCTTTAAGTGCCCCACTACTTTGTTTCTCCATAATAAAGTTCTGCTAAAATGTCTATGACAATATATGAGTATATTTATAAAATAGGGAGAGAAACTTGTGAGGCCTAATGCCATGTATGAAGGAAACTAGTAAAACATGAAATATCTTTTTCTATTTTGTGCTTGCATTTGTGTGAATGTGAAAGATGGCAAGGCTGAGTAACAAGAACTAGGAAATGAAAATCATGTTCATGTAACCGCAAAGATAATCAGATAATTTCCTAATGGCTCACTGGGCCTCCATAGTCAGGTGTCAATTATTCTAATTTATTATCAAGGAAGGAACTGTGCCCTAATCAGATTTAACTGGTTCTTTTTTTTAGGCCAATTAAACTGAAAGCTGCAGGGACCACAAAAATGTCAATAGGCAGGCACAAAAATAATCGGATCATTGCTTTCGAGTTGGATTATCAGCATGTTTTGGTGCAGACAAATAATACCAGCCATGTTCACTTCTCTTTGTGTGGATATTCTTAAATTGTGTCCTCAGGAACACCCCTTGATGGCTGATTACCTTTGTAAAAAGTTTGCTAACCTAAAGCTGTTTTGAGCGTACTCAAATATAGACTGAGAAAACACTGAATAGAAGTGCTGTGAAGTGAATAAATAAAAGTGATACCAGCTTTAAAATAAGACCTGGATGTGTTAAAGATGTTAAAAAGTGGATTAAAATCAAATGTTTTAAGGCATTTTATCACACAGCAATTCACTAGTGATGTGACCTATTTGTATCTTTGAAGGTATCATTTGTTTGTCACTGTTTTAGAAATCCCCAATGTCTGCGTGGGCCCCGTGTCTGCGTGGGTTTCCTCCGGGTACTCTGGTTTCCTCCCACAGTCCAAAGACATGCAGGTTAGGTGCATTGGCGATTCTAAATTGTCCCTAGTGTGTGCTTGGTGGGTGTGTGTGCGTGTGTGTGTGTGTGCGTGCCCTGCAGTGGGCTGGCACCCTGCCCAGGGTTTGTTTCCTGCCTTGCGCCCTGTGTTGGCTGGGATTGGCTCCAGCAGACCCCCGTGACCCTGTAGTTAGGATATAGCGGGTTGGATAATGGATGTATGGATGTTTTAGATATACAAGTAAGATCAGGAATAACTGACTATTCTGTGCCAGTGGTCTGATATTTCATTCTCCTTTATAAAGTGCCTTGAGATAGTAATCAGTGTTACAGATGCCATATAAAACAAGGCTTACTTAAACTGATATACAGCCATATGAAAAAGTTTGGGAACCCCTCTTAATTCTTTGGATTTTTGTTTATCATTGGCTGAGCTTTCAAAGTAGCAACTTCCTTTTAATATATGACATGCCTTACGGAAACAGTAGTATTTCAGCAGTGACATTAAGTTTTTTGGATTAACAGAAAATATGCAATATGCATCATAATAAAATTAGACAGGTGCAAAGGTGTTTGGGCACCCCAACAGAGATATGTGGTGTTATGGGTCCACAGCTCTCCCAGCAAAGGCCAGTTTTTGTTTAAATAAATAATCACCGCGCTCACGGCTTAGCGAGGGGCCGTGGTGACTCTAGCGGGTCTCAGGGCGATCTGTGGTGTGGGCGTTTCTCACCTAAGTGCACAGGTGAGAGACTGCCCACATCCGTGATTGTTCCTGGGGCTAATGTGCTGCAGCTGCTATGTCCTCTCGGCATAAATAGAAGCGTGAGCCGGCTAGGAAGGTGGAACAAGAAAAGTAAACGGAGGTTGCAGCAGGAAGTGAGCGAGTGAGAGACAGCGGGTGCAAGAAAGCGAGCGAGAGCAGGCTCGCAGCAGCTGAGCAGACAGCCTGGGTGTTAGGCCGACACCCAGGGCATAGTAGTTGTTGTCGCTCCCGCAGAGTTTGTTTTTATGAAGGACAGGAGTGACCGGAGGCGGATGACTCTCTGCTTAAGGCCGCGGGAGGCAGCGGGAGTCGGGACTTGGGACATGGTGTCCCCAGCATGGTAGCCTTGGTCGTTGGGGAGTCCCAAGTCACTGTCAGGAGGGGCCAACCAGGCCAAGGATCGGTAAGGCAACTGACAGTAGTAGAAGCAGAAGCACATTGAGAAAGTCAGCTGCAGAGAGCGTCTCGCCTGCTGCAGGGCCCTAACGGGAGAAGCAGGTGAGATGCGAGTTTAAAAGAAGCACCGGGCTTGTCATTTGTGTAACTGTTGTAAAAGACAGCTTCCTGCACAACATTTTAACCTTGTTTTAAAGGATTGTGTTTGTTCTATTTTAACCTCCATGTGCCACATTTGTTTTAATGGATTATTTATTTAATGAAGACTTTGGAAGCACTGCACTGTTGCACTTATTTATTTGGACTCATTGTTTTGGATTATTTTAAATAAAAGCACTTTGCACATTTGCACCAACCCCTTGCTGTAATGTTATTGCCTCACTGTCTAACTCATCTGTGACATTACCGACGGTGTTGGGATCAAGGGCTCGCGAACAGTGGATGGGAGCATTGGAGCTGAACCCACATTGTCACAAGATATTACATCAATACTTAGTTGAGCCTCCTTTTGCAAATATAACAGCCTCTAGATGCCTCCTATAGCCTTTGAGGAGTGTCTGGATTCTGGATGGAGATATTTTTGACCATTCTTCCATACAAAATCTCTCCAGTTCAGTTAAATTTGATGGCTGCCGAGCATGGACAGCCTGCTTCAAATTATCCCATAGATTTTCAATGATATTCAAGTCAGAGGACTGTGACGGCCATTCCAGAACATTGTACTTCTCCATTTGCATGAATGCCTTTGTAGATTTCGAACTTTGTTTTGGGTCATTGTCTTGTTGGAATATCCAACCCCTGTGTAACTTCAACTTTGTGACTGATGCTTGAACATTATCCTGAAGAATTTGTTGATATTGGGTTGAATTCATCCGACTCTCGACTTTAAAAAGGGCCCCAGTCCCTGAACTAGCCACACAGCCCCACAGCATGATGGAACCTCCACCAAAATTGACAGTAGGTCGCAGGTGTTTTTCTTGGAATGTGATGTTCTTCTTCCTCCATGCAAAGCGCTTTTTGTTATGTCCAAATAACTTAATTTTTGTCTCACCAGTCAAAAGCACTTTGTTCCAAAATTAATCTGGCCTGTCTAAATGAGCATTTGCATACAACAAGCAACTTTGTTTGTGGCGTGAGTGCAGAAAGGGCTTCTTTCTCATCACCCTGCCATACAGATGTTCTTTGTGCAAATTGCGCTGAATTGTAGAACGATGTACAGATACACCATCTGCAGCAAGATGTTCTTGCAGGTCTTTGGAGGTGATCTGTGGGTTGTCCGTAACCATTCTCACAATCCTATACATATGCCGCTCCTGTATTTTTCTTGGCCTGCCAGACCTGGTTTAACAGCAACTGTGCCTGTGACCTTCCATTTCCTGATTACATTCCTTACAGTTGAAACTGACAGTTTAAACCTCAGATAGCTTTTTGTAACCTTCCCTAAATCATGATACTGAACAATCTTTGTTTTCAGGTCTTTTGAGAGTTGCTTTGAGGATCCCATGCTGTCACTCTTCAGAGGAGAGTCAAAGGGAAGCACAACTTGCAATTGACCACCTTAAATACCTTTTCTCATGATTGGATACACCTGTCTATGAAGTTCAAGGCTTAATGAGCTAATCCAACCATTTTGGTGTTGCAAGTAATCAGTATTGAGCAGTTACATGCATTCAAATCAGCAACATTACAAGGGGACCCAAATTTTTGCACAGCCTGTTTTTCACATTTGATTTAATTTCATACAACTAAATACTCCTCCACTAAAAATCTTTTTGCGGAAAACACCCCAGTACTCAGATGTTCCTAGCAAATGAAAGACATACCACTGTTATCTTTTTTGTTGAAAGTAGAGTAAATTATTATGCAGGTTGAGAGGGGTTCCCAAACTTTTTCATATGACTGTAAGTCATTTCTTACATTTTTTCTGCATTCTATTGCCCTCCCCTCTTTAGTACCTCCTTTTAGTTCCCATGAATCATTGGCTCCCAATGATTCAAAAGCAGCATGATATCACCCGCTAGCTGCTTTCACATGACTGCACCAGATAATGGAGTATATATTAGATATGGCTGCTTCCAGGCAAAAGCCCCTCTGGAAGCCATTTTGTCCCTTAAATGCCATCCCAAACGTATGGAGTCCAAAGTTAAAATTAGCTCTGTCTGTGCTCTTAGTGATGCTTCACTAGTTTTTTTTTTTTTGAAAACCAGGCTCTAAGCGTCTCTTTGCTGAGCCTGCCCTAAAAAGCCGTAGAACTTCTCTTTGAGCTCCAAAGAAAGCCGAGTCAAGGGCCTTCACAAAACTCTAGCGGGAATATTCACTTATAAATATTCATGGGCAGCATAGCCAGCATTAATCCAGACGTGAAAACATTTTAATGAGGTTTCACATCTAATTACAAGGGTCTCATCTGTGACTAAATGAAGGCTGCTGTGCTGTCCACAGGTGTGGCCCATTAACCCTGCTTTGTTGGTGTTCCCTGAGGAGCCCCCATCAAATTGCGCTTGTGTATTGCTGCGCTTCAAGCGAATAAAAGTTTTCTGTGAAGAAAATGAATGTAACGAGTTGCTAATAATTGATAATGGAAGAAAAGCTTACATATCCCAGGCCAAACTGATTAGAGAGCCTCATCTTCAGTGTTTTTAGTACGGTACAGTGACTATGGATGCAGTAAGCTCTTATTAGGAGATAATATAAAATGGGGGTTGATTAGCCAAAAGGCTTCTGATATTTAAGATATTGCTAATCAACCGAGATCGCATTGGGAATAAATTGTAATTTAAATAAGATCTCTTGTCACCATATAAATAAACCGTATTTCCAAATCCCACCAGCCTTTGTCTCCCAGGATGATGCACAGCTGGTCATGTGTTTCTCAAGAGGTGGGAGCAGCGGGCCTGACAGCAAGCAACAGACAAGAGGTCCTGCAGAGAGCAGTGCAGGAAATGTCACGATTCCAGGGGGTGTTAGCCACTCACCGCCGGGTCTCCTTTTGCACAAGTCAGACTGCAAATGTCAGATAACAAAGCCAGATATGACAAGCGGTAGAGTATCTCTCGGCTAGAGCACAATGCCTGACCTCTGTATTACAGATAGCCAGCTTCCTCTTGTTTCGCCAGTAAAGTCTGAGTGATTAGGCTACAATAATACTGCAGTAATAATTATAAAGAGAGTGAAGGGAAAGTGTCAACATTTGTATTTGTTTACCTCTTTTATGTGTTTAAAACATGTTCTTTAGTAGGTATTGGTTCCACAAACAAGTAACTTGGTACCTGTTGAATCCACACACATCATAATCTGCATGAGCCACGTTGTGTACTTGTAATGGATGTTGTGAAAGTGACAAAATGCAATTGATACTTAAAGAGAATGCATGTCTTTCTGATTTTCATTCTATTACAATTCACAGTTTCAAACCTTGAGACATCAATGCTTTATGAATATGATGGGAACTTTAAAGCTCTGCAGCTGAGATTTACATTATGAATGCTTTGTCCTAAGGGAAGAAATATTACATTTAACCAGTACAATTTTGCAGGATCGACATGCAGATCTGACAAATTGTATTCTGTGAAGTAGACAAAGAATTGTATTGAACATTCCAAGACCTTATTTTATCCATCCATTTTTAATGATAAAGAGTGTTGGGTGCAGCACAACATAACAGCAGCAATGTATACCAATAAAGAAGCAATTAGTGGACTATGCTTACATTTACAACCATTCTGTTTGGTAGTTCATACTTCTGGGCATTTTTTAAACTATTACTCACTGTTGACCCACCCGCACTGTTGCTGGTTCATCAACGTCTCTACTTTTACAAGAAATTAAAAATACTGGTTAAGTGTTCAGGAAAACATTTTAATGTGTATTCTTGGAGGTTGCAATGGCAACTGTTTGAATTCTCATCACAAGAATTGTTACAAACAAATTTATAATAATACAGGTTGTTTTCATAGTCACATCAAGGATCAGAGTCAAGCCATACATAATATTTTTATTCTGGAAAGCCATAAGGGATTATAAATGACAGAGCCTTTGGACATTTCCATGATTGCCATCTCTGTTGCTTAGAGAATAAATCTAGCTACTTTATAAACAATAATGAACTAAGTGCTGTATCTGAATTTTTCTGAAGATTAGGGCTTTTCTAATATTTTTCACTAATTAGTTTAATGCTAATGATACAGCACCATAGTGGTTACTGTTGTTGCCCAGTGGGTTTTAATGCCAGACCTTGGCATTGTCTATCTGAAGTTTGCAAATTTGCTACATGTCCACATGAATTGTGATTTGAGTAGTCTCTGCTTTTAATCCAATAACCCACAGTCTTTAGGGTTAGATTAATTGGTAGCTCCAGATTTGTATAGTAAGAGTGGGTGTGTATGCATGGGTCCTTTGATGGACTGGGTCCTGGGTTTGTTCCTGTGTTTGAAACTGCTAGAATCAATAAAGTAATGTATTTCTCTCTAAAAAAGAATTGCAGTCAAGATATTAGTGTGAAAATGTAAGATTCCTTCTACATTTATAGAACTAGTTTCTTCCTTTCTTACAGGAGTAAGTAAAGACAAGGGATGCTTTTTAGCCGCTTAAAAAAAACACTAAATATCAATATTTCCACTCAAATACTGTATTCAAGTGCAGTAAATACAATGGGTTCTTTTTAATGAGATCTCACTGGAGAGGTGCCAGTTTTTGCTGTCTGCCTGATTCTGCTCAAATGGACCCACCTATTACCATCTTGTCAGAGTGTGAAGATGTAATGATTGATTCTTCACCTTGCTTGCAATAGAAACGTCACAATTCATAAGTGTTATACCCGAGTTCCCAAAACTCATGCATCAGAAATGAAACACTACAGCAAAGGCTCAGAATCGAACAAGCATTAACTATTAAGGTATGTGAAATTCTACCCTGAGATACATAAAAACCTTCAGATAATGTATTTTAATTCATTACAAGTTGACAGAAAACACATAAAGCTCAAACCTATCATTGTAGAAATAGCATAAAGCTAGAATCTATGATTATAAAGTAGATTTGGCATAAACTGTCCCACGGATGTCAGTCCATTGCAGGGCACATTCATTCATCTACCCATATTCTTTGCCTGTTATAGAGTCACCAGTTTACCAGAAGTGGCTTATTGGAGGAAAGCCGAGTATCGTGAAACATTGACATTAGCAAATATCACTCTGATAGTAACAGAGCCTGAAAATGAACCCTAGTCAGGGCACATTCTCAAAAACAGTTCATCTATATCTGCCCAGTTTGAAGTCACCAGTTTCTCTAATGAGTATGTCTTTTATACAGTATGTCAATAGAAACTGGAATTACTTAGAGATACTGGCAGATGGACAGTGGCCAGTAGTGTGTCTTGTTTGTTGGATTATATCTTATTTAGTTGTTAAAGCAACTCAAGAAAAATGTGTGATTTGCTATTTGGGGAGATACATCACAGAAAGGTCTGACACTACTGTATTACATTGTCAAGGAAAGAAACTCTTTTTCTTAACTACAACCATGCAGGAAAAATTCCAAAAGAAATGAAAAGTAAATTTGTCATTAGTTGACAAGCCAATAAAAAAACAAAATAATTTGAGGGAAAGGGTGAAAAACCTTGACCATTTGTGCTAAAGGAAAAATAATAGCTTTGCCAAAAAGTACATGACTCCTGGATAACTCACTATATGACAAGTCATAGGTACATTTAGGAAGTTTAGTGACCACAGTGAACAATCCAAGCTGATTCAAAAGCACACGTGCTATTGAAAAGTTTGGTAAATATCCATTGTGATGTGGCCAAGCGCAGGTACAAACAGAGCCATGACAAGCAAAGAATAGTTGGGACGCCAGCCTGGTCATCCCTTTTAATTTCTGACTCTTCTTCTTTAAACTTAAAGCAAGTGCCTTCTGGCATCAAATGGCATAAGCCCACAGGGCAAAACATGAAAGAAAATTAGGGCACTGGTTAGCCTCTTCAACAAAGTCTCCCATGGAGCTCTGAAGCCGTCAGCTATCGGTCACAAAAGACAGCTTGGTGAAGGCAGTCAGGCTTCCTATAATGGGACAACCAGAAGGGGCGGAGTTAATTTCCCTCACTGGTTGGCTTCTCAGAGCTGCGTGGAGAAAAGGAGAGGACACAGTTAGCGACATCCCCCCCTCTTGCCCTGGCAGGTTACCACCTATCTCAAGTGAGCCAGCAAGGAGATCTTCCGACTCACATGTGTGACACCAACTATTGTACATAATTATGATGGAATCAAAGCATACAGTCTACTAGACAGAGATAAGGGTATTACTGATTCTCTTTACTTTGTAGTTTTCAATTTTTACCAGTTTATTTTAAAGCAAGTGATTTTTATGTTTCTAATTTTTATATTACATGTTGAAGTTTATATATCCATCACTGTGATTTTTAAGTTTACTTTTAATTTGTTTATTTTAATGCAAAATATATTTAACTTGTTATAAAACAGTATATCATAACAAGTAAAAAGCCGTACAAAGATGCTGTAGAAAGGCACCTTAGGTCTTTTAGGAAAAAAAAGTTTAATTATTTTACAGCCACAAGACCACAGCATTGAAGTTTCTAGAAAATCTTATTAGGTTTTAGCAGGTTAAACGAAGCATGATATCAAAATGGCTTTTAAGCCATATAGGAAAGAAACTGCAAGCTTCTACCAATAATGAGTGTCCAAAACATTTATGCAGATTCATACCTTTCTATTTGGACATATGCAATTGAAATGATTTGTTTGAGTCAATGGACTTGGAAACCTATGAAATAGTACACTCGGGAGAAGTTGCAAGCCTAACGAACGGACAAAGGAATGAAATAAACTATTTTAAAAATAAAACTGTCATTATTATCATATCTTCTGCAAACTATAATGTACAGATTGTCTGTCAAAAGGACTCCAAGATTCCCAGGATCATAAACAACTATAGAAATCTTGGAGTTTTACTTTCCAATACTGAGCATTTCTTAAATTCTGCTCCCCTAGTTAATTAGCTCCATTAAATATTTTTGTCTGAGGTGTGAAGATGTTTGTTGTTTGTTTGTTTGTTTGTTGAAAAGATTACTAGGTAGTATATGAGGTTTGTCACACTTGGTGGAACCTGAAGTAGATATTCCAATTTGTCACAAACAGGTTATCATATAGTTCTTTGGCAAAGTAAGAGTGAGTATGCATGATATTCTGATATTTTATGAACAGAGCTGTAGTTAAAAAAATTAATTTGCTCCCTCTATTTTCTTTGTTCTTGTCAGTGTGATGTAGTAGGATATACAATTTTTAAACAACTCTTTAAAAACTCCTAAGGTTAAACCTTTACTTAAAATAGCAAGTTTAATTTCCCCAGGCCTGATCATTTTAGGGTGGCATGGTGGCGCAGTAGGTAGCGCTGCTGCCTCCCAGTTGGGGGACCTGGGTTCGCTTCCCAGGTCCTCCCTGCGTGGAGTTTGCATGTTCTCCCCTTGTCTGCGTGGGTTTCCTCTGGGCGCTCCGGTTTCCTCCCACAGTCCAAAGACATGCAGGTTAGGTGGATTGGCTATTCTAAATTGGCCCTAGTGTGTGCCTGGTGTGTGGGTGTGTTTGTGTGTGTCCTGCGGTGGGTTGGCACCCTGCCCAGGATTGGTTCCTGTGTTGGCTGGGATTGGCACCAGCAGACCCCCGTGACCCTGTGTTCGGATTCAGCGGGTTGGAAAATGGATGGATGGTTATTTTAAGACCTAGCTCTCATCAGTCAAATAATGTTGTAAACAGTAACAGCATTGTTTAGAAATTTTGACCTATTTCAGGACTAAACACAACATAAAACAGATGAATTTGGGTGAAGTTGTGAATGAGCTGTGACTTAATGTCAGCAATGATATGGTTTCAGTGTTTTTTTGCGATCATATTTAGGTGGGGCATTTTAAACTAAAGGCTGTCATACTGTATACTGATCGATTTTTTGCACAACTGACATTGGTCTTTCCAGAACAGCCTTCATTTGTTTTCATTCACATCTAACAGGAAGGCTGCATTTTTTTAGTGTAGACAATAATGTGTCAGGTAAACATGACATTGCCCATGGCATTCCTGGAGGCTCTAGTCTTGGCCCACTTTTATTATATCTTTACATGCTTTCACTTGGTAAAATCGTCTGCAAACACAGAGTCAATTACTATAGCTATACGGATGATACTCAGCTATATACATTCAATTAAATGTTTCCTAATATAGTGCTGTTTTCAAAAGTCAGGCCATAAGAGCATGCACATGTTGTACTTATAAAAACATGAAAATAATGGTAAAAGTATACAATAAGATAGATAGATAGATAGATAGATAGATAGATAGATAGATAGATAGATAGATAGATAGATAGATAGATAGATAGATAGATAGATAGATAGATAGATAGATAGATAGATAGATAGATAGATAGATAGATAGAACGAACTAGGAAATTTGGCTTTTTATAGAATCTCTTTAAGGAAATAAATAAATGGTAGATAAATACACAAATTGTTATACATATTATATTAATAAAATACATAAATAGGTAGATAAATACACAAATAAATATATAATATATATTTTATATATATTATAAAGAAAAAGATATATATGTCGACATAGTCAGAACTTTATTCATTTATCCCCAGGAGAAAATAGTCAGATAAATAAATATATAAACTCACACACTGTGCTCTGGACACACACCAGAATGACTATAAAGAAAAAAATAAATAAAAAGAAGCAAAACTTCTGGCTTAGCTGAAGCATTATGCAGGTGTATTGCTGTTGATATAAAGGATCCCCAGTACCATTTCTTGACACACTTCTGCTGAATGATTCATTGGCTGAAAGTCCTCAGTGTTAGTATGTCAGAGAGAGGATGTGCAGCATTGTTTATCATGGCACTTAGTTTTGTTTTAATTCTCTCCTTCGCTACAACTTTCAGGGGGTCCAGAGCATATCCCATAACTGAGTCTACCCTTTTAATTACCTTTATGATTCGGTGGGCCTTTCTTAAAGTGATGTCACCAGCCCAGCACACTATAGCATGGAAAATCATACTGGCCATCACAGAGGTATAGAATATGTGAAGGATGTCACTTCTCAGGTTAAAGGAATGCCATCTACTGAGAAACAGAGCCTGATATGTCCTTTCTTATGTAGTTCATCTGTGTTACTGCACCAGTTCAGCCTATCATTGATCTGGACCCCCAAGTACAACTTGTATTTGTAGAAGTGCACTACACCTCTACATCCACTTCCTGACGTAGAGGTTCTTCAGTGCAGTAGAAGTCAATAACCAGTTTCATAGCCCTGCTGGTGATAAATTAGAGACAGTTCTTTCTCCACCAGGTAACAATGTTCTCCATTTGACTCCTATACTTGGTCTCATCAACTGGGTGTTAATATTCCTAATGCTGAAATGTAAGGTAGTACATATTAAGAAAGGCCATTGACAATAACTAAATTTCAATTTGACACAGATTCTTCAGACAAATAAAATATAGCTGACCAGGAGTGTTGAGTACCTAGCCACTTGCTTAGCATTCTATAGTGCCCCGCACTGCAAGATGGGGTATATAATAATAGCAGAATCATATGATGTTTTGATTTAGGATCTGTCACTGTAAATGTCATTGACTCCAATCCACCATAACACAATTTTCCTTAGGCGAGGAAGAGCCATTTCTACTTTATCCAGGTGTCACAGCACGACACAGAGAAGAAAAGGAATACAGAAGAAAACATTCTTAATGATTACCACCATTTTAGTCTATTCCTATATTTAAACTATTTATGAAGTGTGAACATCCACACCAGGATGATAGTATACTATGTTAAAGAAATTGGTTTTTAGTTTTAATTTAAATGCTGAGGCTGATTTACAATCCAAAGAGCTTGTACGTTCTGTACCTCCTACAGTTGTCCTCCATAGTAATTATAAGCAGGTCTACCTGTTGTGGTCTCAGTTTATACTCTGGAATAGAAGCATTAGTATATTTGGTAAATTACATAGGAACTGACCCATTTATGACTTTTTGACAAGAAGTTGGTCGTGGGGTCCAGTGGCTGTGGGGCATCTGTTGGTGAAGAAAAATTCACTGATCTTGACTTTGCTGATGATGTTGTGATTTTCGTCAATGGAGTCAATGGAGGCTCTGATCGGGGCTCTCGAGAGACTGAGTGAGGAGTCTGATTGTCTGGCCTTGCAAGTGTCTTCGATAAAAACCAAGATCCAGGCCTTTAATGACCTCTTAGGCACAGCCATCAGCAGTGTGTCTGTCTGCGGAGAGAGTGTCAACCTTGTCGAGAGGTTTACTTACCTTGGCAGTGACATTCATGTCTCTGGTGACTCTTCCTATGAAGTCAGTAGATGGACTGGGAGAGCATGGGGGGTCATGAGGTCGCTGGAAAGGGGTGTGTGGCGCTCCCAATATCTATGTAAAAGGACAAAGGTCCAAGTCTTTAGAGTCCTGGTTCTTCCTATCTTGCTATATGGTTGCAAGACATGGACGCTATCCAGTGACCTGAGATGAAGACTGGACTCCTTTGGTAATTTGTCTCTTCGGAGAATCCTTGGGCTGCTGGTTTGACTTTGTGTCGAATGAGCGGTTGCTTATGTAGTCCTAAATTAAGCCTATTACCTGTATTGTGAGGGAACGTCAGTTATGACACTACGGCCATGTGGCACGATTCCTAGAGGGTGATTCAGCTCGCAGGATCCTCATTGTTGGGGATCAGAGTGGCTGGACTAGGCAAATGGGTCACCCATGTAACACCTGGCAGCTGCAGATAGAAGTCCATTTCCGGAGGGTGGGACTGGGCCGCATGTCTGCCTGGGGGGTTGCCAACTGGGATCCCGAGCTGTTTTGTCATGTGTTGGGTGCAGCAACACACTTTACTAGTGCATGCTCCCCAACTTGACTTGACCAGAAGCTGACTGGAAGCTTAAATGAAGTTACAATATGGTGACTTAAGAAATGGTATAATATGGAAGTACAAAGTTCTTTGTATTACTTTTGTTGTAATATTTTATTGTATGATGGAAGTAGAATAACCTGAAAAACAAGTATAAAACATTTCAATAGCCAATTATAGTTTGAAGAAAGTTAATGAGCTAACTTTACTTTGTCACATTAAGTGAGAAAATGGCTACATTTTTCAACATTTCTAAGACAGAGAAAGTCAAAGTAGTGTATAGTACAATATTATATACACTAGCTCAAACACAGCACCTTAATTATGAGAGTTTATTGTAAAGCTGTTTGCAGGATTTCTATTTGCATTTGATGTTTTTTTTTCTTTTTCATTTAAATACCACCAGTTACAACTCATCCTCAGTTTTATCTGAAATAATTAATGTCATAGTGGGGTGTATGCTATTGTACCTTTTTATTAGCCAAATGTCATCATCATACAACGGAAGATGCATCTAAATGTTTCCTAATGGGGTTGTGCCATGGGGATAGTGAAATGGCATTGGAAATAGCAGTGCTGCTTCTCAGCTCTCGGTGTTTGGGTTTGAAGTTCAGCCCAGTCACTGTCTGTTTGGCATATAATAATTGCAGAGTATGTTCTTCCTATGTCTGTGCTTGTTTCTCTCTGAGTACTCAAATTTTCTCTACATATCCTAAAACCTTATGTTAGGTTGATTGGCAACTCTAAATTGACCCAGTGTGAGGAAGATTAAATCTCTAAATGATTGTGTGTGCTTTGGGGGAATGAGATATAATGGATTCTGGGAAATCATGTGCTGTATGGAAATTTTTTTGAATAAAGGATCAGGAAATAAGAGGAACTGTAGTCGTGGACAGGCACCTAGTTCAAAAAAACAAAACATGAATGTACAAATACCAATAGACAAACATACAAAGCGCCAGACAAATTGCAAAGTCAAAAAGTCAAAGCTGAGAATTCCAATTTAAGTGAAATTATTTTTCTTAAGTTGACCTTTTTTTTTTAAATAGCCCTTTGTTTTTATTATTAACACAAACTTAAACTCAGCATATAGCACAACACCATTGTAAATAACTGTTTTGTGATGGTATCATAAGCCACACCAGTGTGACAGCACACACCATGTCTACATAAAAGGGAATGGACATCATCACTAATTGCACCCATCAGAAAATTATTCAAAATAGCAGCAATCACAAAAATAATGAAATTAAATCTATACTAATTAATAAAAGGCAAAGCCCTCACTGACTCACTGACTGACTGACTGACTCATCACTAATTAGGTGGAAGGCTGAAATTTGGCAGGCTGATTCCTTACAGCTTACTTACAAAAGTTAGGCAGGTTTCATTTCGAAATTCAACGCGTAATGGTCATAACTGGAACCTCTTTTTTCACAATATACTGTAATGGACGGCACCTCGATGGCCATGGGAGGAGGAGTTGAGTGTCACGTCATCACGCCTCCCACGTAATCACGTGAAAAGACTGTGAACGCAGTAGGGAGAAATGAAGGAGGAGCTGCAAACAGCGAAGAACAAAAAATTCATTAAACAATTGAGAAGGGAGCGAAACAATAAGAAGCGAGCGAGTGAAGCATACAAGCATCTTCATAAGGGAAAAAAGCACGGTGTAAAACGTAAGTTTAAATTAAGTTTATAGAAACGCTCCCGCTGTGGATTGCAATAACATATTCGCGAGATAAAAGTTTAATGAGAAGACACGAGGTATAAACGAACCACACGCCGTAGCGCAACGTTAGGGGCTTCACCTCTGGCGCTGACGATAGAGATTCGATTCCCGAGAGGGGATGCAGTGAGTGTGTACGTCTGATGAGCCCAGAATTAGGGAGAAACACATGTCGCATACTCTTTGCATTATTTGAAAGTAAACTATTAAAACCATTCTATGATCTGCTTCTCGCAACAGAAAGAGGGCACGTGGCGGACGTAAGGCGACTTGCTGACAAACCACAAGCGTGACCTGGCAGGTAACCACCCATACAATCAGATTGTGTTTCAGAAAATGAATGCCATGAATGTAATTACCATGATCTACACACTGTCAAATAAACGAAACACACGCCGTAGCGCGACAGCTGTGAAAAGGGAGCTTCACGAAAAAACAGATCCTTAACAAATTGTTATTGGTATATTTTCGATCCGTTTAAAAAGGTTTTCTTTTCTTCTTAATAAAAAATTAAAAGCAGTACTTCACGGCAACGAAGCGCGAGAATTTGGCTATATATATCTGCTTCTCGCAATTAAAAGAGGGCACGTAGCTGATGTTAGACGACTTGATAACCAAGCATAAGCGTTACCTGCCAGGTAACCACCCATACAATCAGATTGTGATTCAGACTAGGAATGCAATGAATGTAATTACCCCGATCTACATACAAGGTGAAAGTCTTGCAACATTCAAAGATGATGGTTTGGGATAAGTACACCATGGAACATAAAAGAGCTTATGAAGCCTTGAACCGAAAAAAACAAGATCTCAGAGATCGTAAAAAAAAAAAAAAGGAGGTAATGTCGTTTTACTCGCTGTAGATTTTAGTCAAACATTACCAGTTATTCCACGAGGGAGACCAGCAGATGAACTCAAAGCGTGTTTAAAATCCATGCTTCTCCCACGGTCGGTTATATGTCGCGTGTTCTCGGGTAGGTACACCAAAAAATGTATACATTTAAGCATGTAATGGGCAAAGAAAAAATTAGGTATACCCGAAGGCACTGCAGTAGTACTCAATGTAACTTTACTTCTTACATGTTAATGTTTTACTGTTTAATAATTTATACGCTTCTTATATGTTGTTCAAATTCTTTTATCAAAATACCAGTGACAGCGCAATGCACGATAACATGGAGTGAATACACCATACGCATCTGCCCACGGCCGCCCTGGTGTGCACAGATAGGAGTTGATTCTACAATAAAATAAAATAAAGATAAAAAGAGTAATACAATCATCACCCATAAAGCGGATAGTAGACGTGACGTACTATATGTGTACCAGATTTCAAGTCAATAGGTGAAATGGTTTGCGAGCTACAGGTGATTTAAAATCCTGGACAGACAAACGAATAGCCACGGTAGCAAATTATAGAAGAAGATTTTACTGTTTAATAATTTATATTTATATGAAATGTGCTTCTTATATATTACTTCTTATTCTCATATGATAATGATGTTAATGTTGTTTATATTGATTTCTATGTTATTATAAGTGCATGTAAGTGTGTATATGTATATATAATATATGTATATATATATATGATATATCTGTATATGTGTGTATATATATATATATGTGTGTGTGTGTGTGTGTGTATGTATATATATATATATATATATATATATATATATATATATATATATATATATATATATAATATATGTGTGTGTGTGTGTGTGTGTATATATATATATATATATATATATATATATATATATAATATATGTGTATATGTATATGTATATATATATATGCCAGCAACACTCATAACAATGACAACACAATTACATTGACAATCATGTTACGTTATTTTTAAAATGTTTCCTTTACTTTTTCATAACCTCTTTAACACACTACTTCTCCGCTGCGAAGCGCGGGTATTTTGCTAGTAATTAATAAAAGAAAAAAATATTCGGAATGAGAAATGCAAAGCTAAAATTGAACAAAAACATTCCAAGTCTAATAACCAATATTGGAGTACCCATCATGTGAATTCCTTCTCTCTGCCCCTTTTAACCCGAGGTTCATAAAATATACAGACATTTATGTAACAATTTTAGCATACCCAGAGGTAGTAAAAAAATTACAATATGTCTAGAAGATGAAATTGTCAAAAAAAAGGTAAAGATTGAGACTTTGTCAAAACAAAATGTCAAAATGCTATAAAGAAATTAGAATACCAATCGTCGAATTCCAAAACACAAAATAACAAGGTCAAATGAGCAAAACTAGAACTTAAAATAGTGCCTGTCAAATCCTTAGCCTTCTTTATTTTAACACATTTTTTTATTTAAGAAAGAATCCCTGTGACATCACTTCAACTGTGATGCAATTTTAAATGCTGAGGTGGTGATGTCCGTGACACAACATGAGTCATGTGATGAACAACGAGCTGTTTTTATAGAACATATGACTGTGGCCATTCATTCATGTTTACAAAATAATATGCCCAAAACTCAAAAATAGTGCCACACAGTAAGTCAGAGAAAAAAAGTATGAAAACAATCAACATTTTTTTTTTAAGAAAAGTAACTCACATCAAACATGGACAAAATTTTTTTTGTTTCAAAAAACCTGTATTCTCATAGATGTCAAAACCTTGACTAAAAGAATAATGACTGTACCTTTAAAGAACTTTGCCGAAAGAGTTTATATTTACATTTTTTTTTACTAGTAAAGCTTTATCACAATCAACAAATACTTTGCAAGCTACATTTGAAATGTTTTTATGGGAGGGCTAATAAATGTGTTCTAAAATCTTTCAGTTAAAGAAGACGGACGCTTCGAGGTAAGGTTGTTATACTCACCAATCATCGTTCCCTTTTCTTCTTGACATATGTTGGCCATTATTTAAAAATAAGTCTAGTTATTCAAGGCTATTCTTTTAGATGCATATCAGTTTATTACCCAGAAAATGTTGAATTCATCGCCAGTGTTTAACCTTGGGAAAGGCTCAGACACTATTCAGTTCTCAAATTTTCTTTCAAATTTTTGTATATTGACACAAAACACTTATTTCACACATCGTACTGATATAAAAGAGTATCATTAACAAATATACTGTATATATAAGCAGTTCAGTTTTGTCTTGGTGTCAGATATGCTGGCTATAGTGTGGGGAGCCTTTGCTTGAACTGTTAGATTTTCTTAGTCAAGAACTATAAACTTACAAATGAAGAGAATTTTTAATTCAGTTCTGGGCCTGAATTGTTGGCTTTGTGCAGAGGATCTGACTTTTTTCTCCTCAACTATAACCTAACTGCCACATTTTGACTGAAATGGTACTGTAGGTGTACTGTATGTCAGTTGTTGGCTAAAGCAAACATGCACCTTGTAGAATGATTTTGATATATACAGTATGCCACTTTATATTTTATCATATTACTTTCATATTTATGCATATAAACATTCTCTATCCAAAATGAATCCTTAAAGTCTCAATTAAGAAACACCAGGGTTAATGTTCATTTTACTCTGCATCACCTACGACTGGGGTGGCCATTTTCAGGGTGCTAAAATGGAGCATAAAATGCATGACAGCAGCTGACAAGGCGTATGTGAAAACCATAACCACATATTAGATTTGAGATCAACTTGAAGTAAAATTCACATATGCATTGCGCCCTTTCCCTGTTGAATCCGAAAGTTTCCTACTGGCTAAGAATTTGTGCCATGGCAGATATTTTGTTGTTCAGAAGTGACTGAGTACAGTTAATAAACAACGCTTCAGCTAATACCCCCGGCCCTGCACTTTGCACATTATGCTTTGGCTTTTCTGTAGTAGTATGTTATTCCATAGTGCCTTTTTCACTGCAGCTAATATCCATGTCATATTGGTGAAGTGTGCAGAACACATGTAGTTCATCTTTCCTACTTTTCAAAATGAATGTGTGTTCTTTGCACAACTATGAATTATAAGATGATTTTCAATTTAGCATTTTTTTAATAACAGCATGCAGTGCAACTATGGTTAGGTGTACTAGTTACAAAAATGATTTTTGAGGTCAGGGGATTCTGCACTATTTCTTGATACAGTGAAATAAAAGATATTTTACTTGTGAGTCAATACATTGCAAAATAATATGGGTGAGAAGGAAGACAAACAGGAGCCCATCTAGACTTTGTACTGGATGGAGAGCAGAGTGCTGACAGCCTTGCATAAGACACAGGTATAATTTCAACTTTCACATTTAATGTGCTGTTTACTGAATGCTTGGTGATTAAATTCTACAGAAAGAACAGTTCAACTCATTAGTCATTTGCTATAAATTATTCACAATGGGAGATGGTAAGGCACTTGTAAGACAGTCTAGTTTTCAAAATGGTTTGCATGGATTTGATAGAGCCAAAGCTCATTTGACAAGGAAGTGTCATTTTATATCACCATTTAGGAGATTTAGTATAATGTTGTAATTCATCCTAATAGGAATCTACATTTTAATGCATGTTTTAGTGTATATAATACTAGCCATCCCCCGCGGCTTCACCCTTGGAGTAGTGAAACAGGACAGTGAGGAGGGCCGCACCCAGCTCTCTACTCCTGATGTCACCCTCCCCTTGGCCCGCAGCCTCTGTCTCGGATTTGCACGAATATATTGCTCCTGCAAGCGAACTATGATACTTAACGCGATGAGAAAGTCGCAAAATCAACCGGAATATTCAAGCAAATTATAGCAAAAAAAAGATCTAAATCCGTTAAGTAGTTCTTTTGTTTGCAAACTAAGTGGAGTTAAGGTTACGCCCCGAGGCAGACGCGTGAGTGAAGATGGCCCTGCCCCACTCCCTGCAGCCTGATGAGTCTCTCTCGGATTTGCACTAATAAATCACTCCTGCAAGTGAACTAGTATACTTAGCACAATGAGAAAGTCGTGAAATCAACTGAATCTTCAAGCAAATTATAGAAAAAAAAACAATTTAAAACCGTTAAGTAGTTCTCTCGTGAAAAGCAGAGAGACATACAAATGGGTCTAAAAAAACTATAAGAAATTTCATGCTTGGACTATGAAATTTTTAACACCATTTCTTAGTGAGCGCCTATGGGCCAAGTGTAACCTACATTCCAAATTTCAAGTCCCAAGTCCTCATAGTTCGGGAGATTTCATGATGAGTGAGTCATTGGTATTTGGCTTTTATATATGATTTTGTACTCAATGCTTAAATGTGTTATGTTTTTCTGTATTCTAACAATACATTTAATTAAGTGAAGAAAACACATGGATGTTATTTCCTAAAGAAAAAAAAAAAAATTTCTCTCCAAAACGTAGACATCTAGAACAATGCATCAATATTAAACACATGTATTTTGTGGCAGTAAATTCAGGGTGTCTAACTCTTTTCAAGTGTAAGTAGAACAGTCAGTCTTTCTTTAACCATTTATACATTCTGTTGGGATATGTAGCTTTCTCAAAATTTTGAATACATTTAAATGAATGGTGAAACTTTCATGAGTTAAAAAATCGAGAAAAGTATTGATGCTAGTATGAGTCTTGGTGTTATGAATGTATGCTTCATTACATTTGTTCAAATATAGTATAGGGCTATCACCTTCCAACTGGTTTTGTATGAAAGAGAGTGCATGTACACACAAGTTACATAGAGTATTGAATAGATTCTGCCTCTCCGTGACCTTGAAATTGTAGAATTTGGATTACAAAGTGTGTGAATGAAAAAATGTTTTTGTGTCATCCTATTTTCAGGCGCACCAATTAAAATCTGTTATGATGTATTTCACATTTGGTAAGTGTTTGTCAGGGAGGAGAATGGGACAAGTGCGAGAGACATATAAGGCGTAGCTTACAGTATACCTAACACAGGAAATGAAAGAGAAACACTCAATTTTCAAGCTACATGCCCATGTTGGAATTAAGACAAAACCATAGGTCTGTAAGTAATTGCTGAGAGGGAGGAAATGTTTCAAGCTTAGCAAAAAGCCCCACCATTTTTTGATAAGCAAAGAAGAGGACACCGTCCCTAGCCAGTATAAGAAGGAGAATGTTGCCCTTTTCAGAGTAAGGATAGAATAGGACTGGCAGGAGACATCATCTTTTACTCCATGCCTTCGGATGCAGAGCATGGAACCCAACTGGTAGGACTGGAACTCTCAATTATTATAGCAGACTACTTCAAAGCTGCCTGAGAGAACTGATACTTTAGATTGCACTGTATCCAGTGTTATAAATGTTTATAAAACAAAATAAATAATTCTGTTAATTGTAGTGATTTTGTTGTGTTTCTTTGTATAGACTCGCTTCACCTTGTCCAAATCTTCTCTGCAAGGTTCATGGTGAAGAAGACTGAGCAGACCAATAGCTGAAGCTAAATTTCTTTGAGAGACGTTAGAGAAGAATAATAAACTAAGTTGCTTTTGTGAGGAATTTTGGCCAAGTTTCTTTATTTTGAAGTTTTGCTTTAATCATTTTCTTAGTGCTTCTGCTCCATCATTGCACTTGAATAACACAATAAAGCATAAAATAGTATCTTTACAGTCAGTCTCTCTACGTTCACCTTCCTCCCATCATGATCAAAACTTTCTGAATGAATGTATGCTTTTCACAAATACTTGTAATTTTATTTTTTATTTAGCACATTTTCAAGTTTTTTATAAATGTTTATGAAAATATTATTTTTGGTGCATTTTCCTTGAAAATGAATTTGCAGTGCTCAAAGGTTTTAGCCTCCATGGCATTAGCAAAAAAAATCACTGATCTTTAGAAAATGCAGGCATGCTCATCAAATGCAGATTAAGTGATAATAAATGGAAAATAAAACCAAACAGTGGCAAGGCCACTAAGGGCTCAGGCAGAGGAGGAGGAGTGTGTATAATCTGTTGAAGGTCAATGCTTGTGTTGTCAGTCTCTTCCAAAGTGTTGCTTACTAAAAATAAACACCCAGCATGTTGCTCTTGTGAATATTTAAAATTTTTGACTGCTGTTGACGTAATATGCAAAACTAAACAATAGGGGATAGGTGGGGAAGGGTGTTAGGCTTTAAGGCACTGCAGACTGTCAACAGACATTACCAGACTAGTAAAACCTAATTTATATCTTGTTCTTCTAATAGTGCCTCTCAAATTTATATTAATGGCAAATGAGCAGGTCTATAACTGCCACCTAGTTTAAGTTTCACGAAAATGTCATCAACAACTTAAGCATGTTCACTACACTGACAGTGTTACTGATGACATCCCTGACCATGTCAAATGCTTTATTTTCAACTTTAAACAAGGTCTTTTATTTTTGTATCACTGCTACATTTTCACCTACTGTAAATCTGTTGATTTACTGACATGGCTGTCTTCATATGCAGTGTTGGGTTCTTAATTGCAATTGGCTTCTTGTTGTATTACATAGTGATGTTGTACAAGTCACGAAAGGCACTATAAACAATATGTACAAAAAAAAACTTTGGTTAAATCTCATTCTCATCACCACATTTATCTTTCTTCGTTATGATAGCTTTATAACGTCTCCAATTTGCAAATGAAAAATGATAATTTCAGCCGTGTTTCATTCAGAAATCCCGTTCAATTGTAAGGCCTGTGCTTACTGTGAAAAGTGTTATATAAATAATATGATGGACCTAATTACTAAGGTGTTAAACAGTAAAGACAAGTTCGTTGAGTCTTCACTGTTATGTGTAACTCGAAGAATCTTACTTGATATTCCAAAGCATTTCTGATTTGAATTATAACTCAAGTTAAATCAATTAAAATGAAGGCTAATTAACTGATTGACTGAATGACGAATCTTTTTCAGAAACTAATGAATTTTCTTTTCTATGAATGAATGTAAAGCCATTTTGCAAGCTAAGGATTGTTCAAGGATAGATTTGAAAACACCCTTCCATAGATTTGAACAATCTTCCATCAATGGACGTGGCTCTTTCATGTTTCCCAAAGTTGTTTTATAAGTTCATTTATACAATGACAACAGATTCATTAAGCTTTAAGAGTGATTCAGCACATGGTGCTATTCTTTGATAGATGCTTTATTAAATAAACAAGGTCACATTAAGAGACCAAGCTCCCTCATTTATTGTAGGCCTTAATAATTTTTCAGTTGTACTACTGCAGAAACTCTGAAAGACACTATATACTAATGGATTACTTGACTGATTAATCTCTGAGGCTTTATCTAAAACTAGATTAGAATCTTACAGCTTTTTGATAGGGCTCTTTGCTAATGGCACTGTATCAAGTTAAGATGAATAGGTTGAAATGAGTAAGGGTAATTTAAGATAAGACATTAAAAGAACCTGAAACATGTGCAGAGTGTTGAGTAACTGCAGAGGGACTGTGGAATGACAGAGCATCAGAAGGTGCCAGCCAGCTTTAATGAATGCACAAGTGCCCTAAGCGTGTTACCGGCAGTTTATGTGCAGCACATTGGCTGTTGGGATTCTTAATGGGCAAATCAGGCACAGGGTAGAGATCACCAGGTGGGAGGCATATAAAAATAGACAAGCCATAGTAGTGGCAGGAAAAATAAGATCCAGTTTTTTTTTTTAAACAGGGGATAAGAAACGACTTCTTAAATACTTAATAGGCAGACATAATCATTACCGTCTACAGCAAAATCAAAGAGAGCAATTACCTTACTTTTTTAATTTTTGGGAAATTAACAAGAAATAAACTAATCACATTACAATGTGCATTTACTTGCATGTTGTGGTATAATAGCAGGCATCCTAAAACAACTGCAACAGTACAGAGGCTGCTTGTATAAAGAATGAAGGCATGGTGCATTTTTCACATTATGGGTTCTGCATGCATTTCATTTCTTATTTATTTAAATACATTGGCAATAACATTTCAAAAGTAGATTATTATTATTATTATATATTTCTGTGCCGGTCATGTTTTTATTGTTACGCAAATATATTATTACAATGTAGCTGAAAAAAGTGTGACTATATGTAACATAACACAACATTCTCATACCTGCTTAACCCAACTGAAGCTAAAAAGGTTCAGGGTCTATCCTCATAGCCCTGGTGCAAGGCAAGAAGCTGTCCAGGACAGGACTGCAGTCTATAACTCAGATAAACCTGTGGCCATTTTACACTTCTAGTGAATCTAACATGCAAGTGTTTGGGATGTGGGAGCAAAACTGGAGTACTTTGCAAAAATGCATTAAAACATGAAGAATATGCAAACTGCAAAACAGACCTAGCATGTGATTCAAGCCTAGGTATTGCACTATTGTCTAAAAAGGTATTATCACTGCATACTTTAAACAGCAAACTTCAAACAGCAAACTCTCTTGCTGGGAGCCATCGTGAAATGAGGTTCTTCAACATATCAGGATCAGCCCTAGTGGTTGAGCAAGGTAAATCTCTTGTGCACGCATTTTGAAATAGATTTATTAGGTCTTCACTCATTAATCCTGTTATGATTTGGCTTTGTTCTAATTTGTTTACAGCTTTATTTCATACTTTTTCCTCAGTTTTTTTTTTTTTTGATGTTATGGTTTAGACTTGAGGAGAATCATTTTTTGATAATGGGTTGTCATTTAAGCCATAATTTCAAGGCAAAATATTTTTACATCTTCCCATGGCTTTGTTTTGTTTTGGGTGCCACCATTTTGTTTCTATACCTCCAAAGTTGCTAGGCTTCGATTACAGAAATTGATTATTGCTTCACATCAGAGGTCAGTAGTTAGAAAAGACAGCAAAGGGACTTCCCATTTAGACTGAAAATCTTAATAGTGGCATAAGCATTTTGTTTTTAAAACTTTCTAGTTATGTCTTAAAGCTCTGTTTTCTTTTGACTATGATTTCAATACATGTTTCGGCTAGATAACAGCCTGGTTAATAAACTCTACTAGACTTTAAGCTATAGTTCATCTCCTGATAGTTTGTCATTAAAAATCTCCCTCATGTTCTCTGTGACCACCCAATGCCACCTCCTTCCTCCAGTCACTCCATTAAAAGTTTCCAAACATTCTTATTATATTCACATAGAAACATCAGAACTCTATAAATTGTGCCAAAGCCAAAAGCACCCATTTGGACCAAACATTTTATTTCTCAAACTGCTTTAGGAGCTGATAGTGCACCATCAAAGCCAAACTCAAATTGAATTTCAAAAAAAAGAGTATTTATAACATAGCGAGTCACCCTTTGAATAAATAAGCAGGTTACAGTTACACATTTCTTTCCACATTTGACAGTTTGCTTATACTGCTCTCACACAGGACATGGCCTTAAAGCTTTATATGGAGGTTTTTATTCTATGAGTGACAGGAAAAGCTGTAAAAAAAGTGTAGTAACAAAATAGTAACAGAATAGCAAAATCAGAATGTTCTTCAATTCATTAACAGCTATAACCATCAGCAGGTTGGCAATGAGAAATGCATTATTATTAACAACACCTTAAGGGAAATCAGAAAAGAATTCACCAGATTCAATTTGACTTAATGTATATTTTTTACTTAAAGGCTTCTTATGATACATACACTGTCCTATGTCCTTAAAGCATTGTTGCTTGTATTTTTAATAATTTACATTATTAATTTAAAATGCTAATTTTCAAAGTGTCTTAAAGTGAGCTAAATTTGTCATTGGTCTGCTGTATTTTCTTTTTTTTTTTTGGATTTTATTAAAATCACACATCATTCCATACAAGTAAATACATTTTTACAAACATAAGATCGAAAACAAATCAACCCCCACCCCTGAGAAAGAGAGCTAAGCCAGCAGAGTAAAACTTAAAGCTAGTAAAAATAAGTAAGTAGATGAATTAATAAGTGAATAATGATAAATGGAGAAATGAAAAAAAGAAAAAAGGGGAGAGAATCTGCTTCCTCAGTGCTTTAAAAGCTTATTCTAAAATGTTATTGATCAGATCCTGCCAGGTTTTGAAAAAGTTCTGCACAGATCCTCTAAGTAAGAATTTGATTTTTTCCTGTTTCATATAGAATATTACATCAGTTAACCACTGACTTAAAAGAGGAGAGTTAGGATTCTTCCAGTTGAGAAAGACAAGTCTACGTGCCAATAGTGTAGTAAAGGCAATTACAGTTTGTTTGTCCTTCTCCACTTTTAGCCCATCTGGGAGTACACCAAACACAGCTGCTACTGGATTAGGAGGGAGTGTGACACCAAGGCTATCTGAAAGGCACTTTAAGATTTTTGTCCAGAATTATATTAATTTGGTGCAGGCCCAAAACATGTGGCCCAATGAGGCTGGAGCTTGCCCTGGAAACATTTTGGACAATTTTGATTGAGACAGTTGAATAATTGTATGCTTTGCGCATATGGAGCTCGAGTGAAATCTCTGCTTTGCTACTTTCCACTCCTTTTCTGAATAATTGAGTGAGAGATCCTTTTCCTACTGTCCTCTTGGATATTTGAAAGGGAGGGAGTGCAAAATGGTTTTATATATTACAGAAATGCTGTCTGAGTCCTCGAGACTGATCAGCATTTTTTCCGGCATAGAGGTTGGTGGGAGGTGAGGAAAATCGGGCAGGTTCTGTTTAACAAAGTTTCTAATTTGAAGGTAGTGAAAGAAATGTGCTGCTGGGAAGTTAAATTTGGAATGTAATTGTTCATAGGACGCAAAGACGTTGTCTATGTACAGATCTCTAAGTGATTTAATCCCAATTGTTTTCCGGACGTTAAACACTGCATATGTTTGAGAGTGTGGAAAAAGGTTGTTCTCATGCAGAGGTGCCACAGTTAAAAGCTTCTTTATCTTAAAATGCTTTCTACATTGGTTCCATATTCTGAGTGAGTGAAGCACAATTGGGTAGTTAGTATATTGGTGATCACTTGCATTTATTGTGGTACAAAGCACTGCAGGATTTTATTTCTATCGCTGGCCAAGCCTGTGTATGTTCATCTATTTGTGTCCATGTCCAGGTCTTTATAGATTGTATATTTGCTGCCCAGTAATAAAACTGAAAGTTAGGTAGAGCCATGCCACCTTCTGCCTTAGGTCTTTGTAGGGTCGCTCTTTGGATACGTGGATGTTTTGAATTCCAAATAAATGAGGTTATGGTTGAATCTAATTTCTTAAAAAATTATTTATTGATGTATATTGGAATGTTTTGAAATAAAAAGAGAAGCTTAGGAAGAATATTCATCTTAACATGTTAATTCTTCCAGCTAAAGTGAGATGAAGGGTTGACCATCTATACAAGTCTTGCTTAATTTTTTCCATACAGACAGTGAAATTTTGTTGATAGAGAGCTTTACAGTATGTCTACTTGTAATGTTTACCCCTAGGTATTTAAACTGATCTGCGATGATAAAAGGGAAGGTGTCCAATCTAACATTGTTTGCTTGAGAATTCACTGGAAAGAGCACACTTTTAGTCAAATTAGACCAGAAATCTTTTGAAATTCTGTAAGTGCTGTTAGGAATGCAGGCTCAGTATTTTGTGGATCTGATATATACAGTACCATATCATCTGCGTATAGGGAAATTTTCTGTTCAAGTCCTTCCATGATAATTCTCATAATCTCATAAGCATTTCTACAGTGAACTGCCAGTGGCTCAATAACGATTGCAAAAACATTGGTGACAAGGGGCATCCTTGTCTGGTACCACGTTCTAGCTTAAAGTAGTCTGAATTAATGTTGTTAATACAAACTGAAGCTTCTGGATTGGTATACAGTAGTTTGATCCATGCACAAATGTTCGGGCCAAACCCAAATTTCTCCAATGTGAAAAGGTAGTTCCATTCAATCATATCAAATGCTTTTTGCATCCAACGATAATATATCTCTGAAGTGTCTGACTTTGCGGGTGAATATATTATATTAAACAGGCGTCGAAGATTGGAAGCTAAATGTCGGCCTTTAATAAATCCTGTTTGATCTTGTGATGTTACTGAAGGCAGCACTTTCTCCATCCTTCTAGCTAGGACTTTGGAGAGCATCTTAACATTATTATTCAGAAGTGAAATCGGTCTGTATGATGCACATTGTAATAAGTCCTTATTTTGTTTAGGAAAAACGGTGATTAATGCTTGGCGAAAAGTTTGAGATAGAATTTTATTGTCTCTAGGTTCTGTAAATGTTGCTAATATGAGGGGAGCTAGCTGAGTGGAGAATTTCTTATAAAATTCAGCAGGGTAGCCATCGGGGCCAGCTGCTATCCCACTCTGCAGTGACTTTATAGCATCTAGTACTTCTGATAGCGCCAGAGGTTTATCCAATTCCTCTGCATTGAGAGTATCTATTTGTGGTATCTGTAATGCATCCAGAAATGCATTAGATTGTGTCTTGTCTTCCTTAAACTCAGTAGAATAATTTGCAAAAACCTCAAGTAAACTTTTTTCACGTTGTCATTATGGGGTGTTGTGTGTAGAATTCTGAGGAAAAAAATGAATCTAATCCATTTTGGAATAAGGCTGTAACATAACAAAATGTGGAAAAAGTGATGCTCTGTGAATACTTTCCGGATGCACTGTAGTAGTCTCTAAATGTGTGCATTATATTTTTAAGGTCAATTATTTTGTCTCCATTTGTGTTAGTGATTGCTGGGATTGCATTGCGAACTTCTTGCTTGTGGATTTGTTGAGCTAAGATCTTATTAGCTTTCTCTCCATGTTCATAGTAATGATGTCTTGATTTACAAATGAGTTGTTTTGTTTCTTTAGTTGTCAAGAGGTTGAGTTCTGAATGCAGAGCCTGCCTTTTCCTGTGAAGAGCCTCACTTGGACACCTGGCATGTTCTTGGTCTATTCTAGTAATTTCGTTGATTAGCTCTGATACCTTCTTGGTTTCCAATTTATTTCTTTGGGAAAGATATGAGATAATCTGTCCTCTTAAGAAGGTCTTCAGGGTTTCCTGGAGTATTCCTGCAGAGACCTCTGAGGATGTATTTGTCTCTAGAAAAAGCTGATTTGTTTGGATATAAATTCTGTACAGTTTTCGTCTGCTAATAAAAGTGGGATAAGACACCACTGCGAGATGATTATGTGGGGCATAATGATTTTAGCTTCAAGATCAAAGGGGCATGGTCGGGAATAACAATGGTGTTGTACTTGCAAGATTTAATCGTAGGCAAGAAATTGTTATTTATAAAGAAATAATCAATTCTTGAGTAGCAATGATGCACTGGTGAGTAGAAGGAATATGCTCTTGACAATCACATATCTCCCTTCAGGATCAGATATTGCATCTGATACTACAAATGAGACTGTTCTGTGAATAAGAATTCCCACACTTCTAGTTTTCTTTGTAAAGCTGGAATGAAATATTTGGCCAGTCCAGTCTCTGTGCAGCCAAAACTGATCCTTGCTTAATAAATGGGTCTATGGGTAAAAATACTATTTTAGCACTTAGACCTGGTCTGCTGTATCTTCAGTGTTTTTAACTTCAGATTTTTTCTTTTCATATCTGCTTATTGACTGCATAAATTAGCCATTGTCTTTTATATACACAGTAGGTGGAGGAAGCAGCACTTGTAACTATCATTTCCACATATCCATAGTGGAGGCCATGCAATTATTTATCATTCCTTCCTAAGTTTCAAAATGAAAATGACAGAAAGTATGGCATCATTTCAAACCACTGAAATAATTTATGAAGATAAATTGTACCAACACTAAATTTGTAAGGACTGTAATCACAAAATGTATTTATAAAGTATGTATTTTTGCAATATTCGACATAGAATGAGTCTGTGTAGGAAATGGGGTGCAATTTAGGTTTATTAACCTAAGAGTTATAATAAGCCCATTTGGTGGAGGTATGTTTATGCTATTAAAGTTTCGCATCACCTTATATTATGCTGTTATATTGCAGAAAGGCTTTGGGAAACCCCTGTTCTCAAAATGTATACTTCCACAGGTTCTTTTTAATGTGTGTCTGTGTCCGATTCTCTTTTACTCTGACCTGTAAGAGCACTTGGGGTATACAGGGGGAGGAGGTTGGGAGCATGCACTGACAGAGGGCACCCACCACACAATGAACCAAATAAGGATCCCAAATTAGGACCTGAGTACAGCCGTGCAACGGGTGACACCTCAGCACCACACTAGCTCAAATATAATAGAACAGTGTGAAGTTTTTTACAGTGCCAATCATACCATCAACCCCCCATGTTTTCCCTGCAAGTCAGAGGACCTGCTAACAGGGCAGGATGCAGATTAACATCATACACAGGACAGAACAATTGCAGGTTAAGGGCCTTGCTCAGGGCTCCAATGAAGTGGAATCACTTCTGGTATTTATGGGATTTAAACCGGCAACCTTCCAATTGCTGGTGCAGATCCTTAGCCTCAGATCCACCACTCCACCAGGGCTGGGGTATACAGCTATCACTTAATTCTGTATCATGCTATTGTATCAATTCTATACAGTCTACACCTTACTGTATATCATGCTACAGTTTTAATTCTATTGGAGTGTCCTCCTCATCCACTAACCTAACTAGTGCACCTCATCACTGGCAGTGGAGTAACCGGAAATGCAATCTAGAGAAGCAGGCAGTTTACTCATTGAAATATTACTTCTCTATTGTATTAAAAAAGTTTTCCGTCATGTCTGTGTTATTCAGCCTTGATTACTCCCCTCCACACCGCTTTCCCAATCATTACTTCTATGAACACACATCCTCTCTCCGTACCACCCCGTGACACTCTCAGTGGTAACTCACCCTACAACCCGAACGTTTATAACGGCAAGGCAGAAATCCAAATTCTCTATTCAGGAACGCTGAATTTTACATCGTGATAGGAAAAGAGCAGCAAGAGCTGATAATGAATGTCAAAAAAAGAAAATGAACAAAAAAGAGCTGGATATAATACAAATCAAGAACAAAGAGAATTGTCCAGTAAACAAAAAAGAGAAAAATATCCCAAACAACATGTGAACAGAAATGCAAAAAGCAACGTTTATAGAATATATTGTAGAGGATACAGTAATTCATAATATTGTTTTTGATGAGCCGTTAATGTAGTTTAATTTTATATTTACTTTTTATTATGTTTTACTTTTTACTTCTACTTTTGCTGTTTAACTTTTAATTTTTACTCTATTTTATTATTCATTGGTATTTAAAATAGAAACTTGTAGTCAAATATTCAAGTAACTGATTTTAATCTGTATAAACTAAGGACCAAACCATCTTCCTCCCGCTCCCCGCATACTCTTCTATATACCATCTTCTTAAATTCAATCGCTTTCTCTAATGGAGGAGTACCCTGACATGAGCCATGAGATAGCGGGTGGCCAGTGCCCATCCATGGGGGTTGGCGAGCGAAGCAAGCAGGGCGTAGAGCCCCCTAATCATTTTTAAAATATAATTCTCTAAAGATATTCCAAATTGAAATAAAATCAAGATGTGGTATTTTCCACCATACAACCTGGTAGCGCTAAATGTTCAATGTTCCAGGCAGCTCTGTTCTGGCATTGTTGTTCAGAATCTTAATCTCGTCTATGCTGCCTGTGTACCCCAGTTTTGATTATGGTGGAAGAACCTAATCAGCACATCGTCTGATTTTACAAAGCTAATCAATCTAAGGTATAGCGTGATTCATGGCAGCTATTGCCTTTCATTCAGGAGCTCATAAAACTTAAGTTTCTTATCTTAGAGGCAGTCAACTTCTCCTTTCAATGCTTATGAAAATATCTTGATGGTTCTCACATCAGAAATGATACTGTTGCAGTAGAGACTGCTTGTGTCATTTTAGTATATGTGCTGAGTGTCAGCAGGCTGCTTTTTTCTTGTGGACAACAGCTTAGCTCAGCTTTGCCTTTGTCTTTTGAACAGCCCACTTTTAAACAAACCAACTCATTTTCCAAAGATATTGGCACAGGCAATTACTGCAAATGTCAGATGTTACAGATAGACATATGATATTTCACATTGGCAACAGAAAATATTAGTCATCAATAGATTTTAAGATACATTTTGTGTAGTGCTTAACTCAGTTTATTCTTGAGCATAATGCTGCTCCCCATATGGCTTACATTTCTCAATTTATTAAAGAATTAATTATAAAATGCAAAGGGGCGTGTTGTTTTAGGATAAGACCAGAATTCCATGATAAAAAATGTACTTACAAGTGGGCCCTTTTCATCAAGTCAGAATCATTTGTGCTCTACCTGCAGCATGTGTTGGGCTCCGTATGTAAATTCGGAGAAGCTGACAGTCATCTCATGTGTATTCTTATTCCTCCAATCCTAATTTGTTTGTGAGTTACTCTCACTGTGGCCTGAGGTTTCATGCCACCTCTGGTTTTCTCAGCTCAGCCTGCATCCTGTACACCGACCTTGAGCAAGTGGCCGTGTATCCCTGTGCTGGGGCTACAGGATATGCAGTCTGGGGCCGTACGTGTCACTTCATTAAAAGCTAACAGTCATTTCACCCATCTCTACCTGACACTGATTGCTTGGCTAAAGGCACTGGACTGACAGCTCATTTTTCACACTACCTGCTCTTTGTTTCAAAAGGGCAGGTTGCACGTTTCGAAGAACATTTTACGGCTTTCATAAGCACAGAGGCCAGTTTTGTCATGAGCTGCTCTGTGCTTTGTTTCTTTATGAAAGAGGTGACTAAGAGCTAGAGTCTTAAAAAAGGGAAACAATTGAATTCACAGTGAAGACATAATGTCATCTTTTCAATTGGATAAGATGCCAAATATATAAAAAAAAAACACAACAAAGTAAAGAGTGTCAACTTGAGTGCCATTTAAAGCTTTTATTTGACACAAAATCAGTAACCAACTTGAAAAAGTCTTGATTGCTCCTGTCAAATGTCCAGAGTTGCTTTGCTTTAACTGGAAGTGTTATTTTTCTGATCAGGGCATGCATTGGCATGCATGAGGTCCACAATTCCATTTCATGTGGGAGTTGGCGTGTTCCTCCTTTGCGTCATCTGTGGGTTTCCTCTTCCACCTAAAAACACACTTTATATAGCCTTTTGTTTATCTTGCCTTCCTGTATATTATCTTTCTGTTATGCTCTCATGCTATATTAATCAAAAATGGCTGTGCAAAAAGCATGTATTTTTTTTAAGTAACTGTCAGTCTCAATTACAGAGAAGCTTAAGTAGCAACAGCAGCATGAGGTTGAAAGCACAAACTAGTCCAGAATAGGAAGATAAATAACACTAATACTAAAAAATAGCCAAGGAAGTTATTTAAGGTAAGGAAGGCAGATGCTTTGAAATAAGGTTGCTATACTTACTACTCACTAAACATGGTGTCAGAGTGGTGATGATTAGTGCAAGTAAGTAAGAATTAAACTGTGCTGTGTATAGGTGACAATAATGACCCTATAAACCTATATATTTAAGCTAGATTACTTTTATTCATTATTGATTTTATCTTTGTTTGCAGTTGTGCCAGCCCATCACACCCCATATTTAATCAGATTGGGGCATTGTACTGCATAGGTGCCAATGAACCTAACCTGCATATACTGTAAAAGAATATTAAACTACACATTTGAAAGACACAACTGTGCCATCACTAAAAATAGAAAAAGTTCAAAACATACAAACAAAATGCTTGATAAGCTTACTTATTGGTTTTGTGATGCTAAGTCACAGATGCAAAGTATTTATGTTTAGTACCATGAAAGTACAAATCAGACGCATTATAGTTGAAATGTATTTACTTTTTGGAAAAGGCTGCAAACATGGAGGATATGGACAGGAATTCTTAGTCCTTTTTCACCAAGATGATGAACTCATCAGTGAGGCCTCTAGGGAAATAATGTGAAAAGTCTGTCTTTTTTAAACCTGCCTCATTCTAGTGTATTTACATGCTGTGTTGCCCAGTTTTTCGATCAGTTGGATGCTGATTTGTGCTCCATCTCTTTTGATTTTGATTGCCCAAATGATCAATTTTTTTTTGTTATATACTGAGTTTTACGCAGACATCATTCGAAATTTTGTCAATGTGTATTTCATTATGATGGTGCTGATCACTGTGTTATCTGTTCTATACTCTATTTTGAATTTAATCATAAACAAATCACTTTAACTTACTGTATATTTACATCTATGCAAGGCATTGTACAGTTGCATTCAGAAAGTAGTCAGGAGTATATCTACAGTATATGCTTCGACTTTGTGTTTAATACCTAGTTTACTTGGAAAATTAAAAAGGTATATGTACATGCATTATTTCAGGCACACCCTGAAACCTAATCTAGACTATAACAGGAGAGACCATCCTCAAAAAGTGCGTGTAAGTTTTTAGGGTTTCCTGAACTCAAGAACTTTTATTAAGTGAACTTGTTCTTCAACTTTAAAATAGAGCCTGAACTTGAACTTTTCACTTTACTAGGATTTCATTTTTTGCAGTGAAAGTCTGGGCGCTATACAGCTGAAGGCCCTATCACCCATAGAGTGCAGGTTAGTGTGAGACAAAACAAGATTACCATAATCAGAGGACCTTAGTAGGTGAAAGTGATGAAGAAGGTCACTGATGTAGTCTGGTGCAATGACATTTAAAGCTTTGTAGGTTAATAATAGAATTTTACAGTTGATTCTGTAAGACACAGAGCCAGTGGAGGCGAAGCAGGATAGGTGCTCACTGTTACTGGTTCGTGTAAGGATTCTTGCAGCAGAGTTTTGAATCCACTGGAACTGTAATATAAGATTAGAAGCAGCACCTTACAGTAAGGAATTAAAATAACAATAATTGATACGGGATGGGCAGCACTGTGGTGCAGTGGGTAGCGCTGCTGCCTCGCAGTTGGGAAACCTGAGGACCTGGGTTCGCCTCCCGGGTCCTCCCTGCGTGGAGTTTGCATGTTCTCCCCGTGTCTGCGTGGGTTTCCTCCGGGCGCTCCGGTTTCCTCCCACAGTCTAAAGACATGCAGGTTAGGTGGATTGGCGATTCTAAATTGGCCCTAGTGTGTGCTTGGTGTGTGGGTGTGTTTGTGTGTGTCCTGCGGTGGGTTGGCACCTTGCCCAGGATTGGTTCCCTGCCTTGTGCCCTGTGTTGGCTGGGATTGGCTCCAGCAGACCCCCGTGACCCTGTGTTCGGATTCAGCGGGTTGGATAATGGATGGATGGATGGATGGATACAGGATGTGATACAAGCATAGACAAGTTTTTCAGCATTACAAAAGGAGAGGAATGAGCGAACGTGGGATATATTGAGGAGGTGAAAGTAAGAAAGTTTCTTAATGTGGTTTATATGGGCAGAATAAGAAAGGGAGAAATCAAAAATGACACCAAGATTCCTTGCATCAGAAGAAGGTCTGATGAGATCAATGTCAAAATTGACTGAAATGGAGCTAATTTTCTTAAGTTGTGCTTTAGTGTCAAATTTCCTTAATTCATTTTTGTTGCAGTTTGTTTGTCTGCTCTATCCGGGTTTTAATCTCACTGAGGCAAGTTCTGAGATGAGAAAGCTCTGATGAAGTTTCACTTTTAACATTGAAATAGAGTTACGTATCATCTGCATTAAAATGATAACCAAGTCAATAGCTATGAATGATATGGCCAAGGGAAAGCATATAGATACAGAAGAGCAGAGGGCCGAGGACAAAACCCTGAGGAACCTCTTGTGTGACCGGCGCTGAGCTGTATCTGCTGTTGCCAGGAATAACAAACTCTTGCCTGTTAGTCAGATTGGACTTAAACCACTGGAGAGCAGTGCTAGAGATACCCAGAATGTTTTCCATTCTGGACAGTAGAATGTCATGTCTGATGGTGTCAAATGCTCCACTAAGATCTAACAGAATTAATATGCTGCTTTTCCCAGAGTCTGCTGCCATAAGTAAATCATTAGTTACCCAAAGCAGAACAGTTTCACTGCTGTGCTCTGTTCTGAAACCAGACTGGAAGGGCTCCATCAGTTTATTAGAAGTTAAGCAATTGGTGAGTTGGAAGGCTAAAACACACTCAAGAATTTTTGACAGAAAAGGTAAGTGAGAAATGGGCAGAGACTGTCAATATCAAGACCAGTAATTATAAAGTGGCTGGCAGAGAACCGGTGTCAAGGGATGTATTTATTACTTTTGTAACAGTCAGGATTATGGCATGAAGGTAAGATTTAAGAAGTGTGGTGGTAATGGGGTCCAGTACACAAGTAGTTGGCCTCATCTTAAATTGCAGGGGCCTCATGCATAACGGTGTGCATAGAACTAACACTAAAACATGGCGTACAGACAAAAGTAGAAAAAAAACTCAGATGCACAAAAGCAAACTTCTACGCACTTCAGCTGCATACAGTAAATCCTGGTCAACGTGAAAAATAACGCACATGCACCTGCCTGGCAGGTCCTACCCCGACTCCTCCCAAAATTTTACATATTTTAATATGTAACTCAATATAACTGGCTTAAGCAGTGGTATAAACAACAAAAGGAAGTTGATTGAGTGATACAGAGTGGCAGAGAAACTTGGAAGTTCAAGTTCAGAAGGTCACACAGTGCCCGAAGTAAAAAAGGAGTGGTCAGATATCAAAGTCAACATGAAAAGGCGAGTCGTATCCCACTATCTGAGTGTCATACGGAAGCATATTAGGGTACAGGGAAAAAAAAAAGGGACACAGTGAAAAAAACTTAAAATGTCCACTTTAATCGTATAGTTTATTTTGCCACTAAAGTAGAATGTCGTAAACTAAGTCTTAAAATCAATGATTAATTTACTAGAGTTTCTCAGATCCCATCGTAACTAAAATAGCATGTTCGTATTGTAAGTGTCCTTGTATGTGCTCTTCATTTGTGTGAATCATTACGTGCTTCTTAAACGGGCTTTCTCTTATGCCGACAGGACATAAAATACATTACATTCATGATATTACAGCTCTCAGAACAATTAAATACTAAGATACATACTTAATATTATTTTCAGGATGAAATGGTGGCACAGTGGTAGCAATGAGCTAGCACCCCATCCAGAGATTGTTCCTGCTTCCCACAAGGTGCTTGCTGGGACATGCGCAACCCTCAATGAAATAATTTATTGCAACAATACTGTCTCTTTCAAATGTACCGACCCCCAATTCCTGTCCTTCCTTGTCTTTCTCCACACAACCAATTGCCACACAATAAGCTCTGCAATAAATGTCAAACCATCTGTTGATTCCTCAAAACTTTTAAGGAACATTGAAAAATCTTCAAAGTGTTTAATTATTCCATCCATGTATCCATCCAGTCCGAGCAAGCATACAGCACGAGGCAGGACCAATCCCTGGACAGGGTGCCAGCTCATCACTACTGCCGTATCACTGTGACCACACGTTTAATCGTTAACAGTATCAATTTTTACATGAAGTTAAAAATGTATCTGTATAATGTAATATACATTCTTTAATGCATTTCATCTTAAAATGATATCAAGAGCTCCAAGAAGATAGCTCTTGGAAATCTAAATCGACTTAGAAGCCAGTCGTCATAATCTGTAAATGCACACTCTCTTCTATTGAATTGAATTGAATTCCTTTATTGTTGTTGTACGGTACAATGAGATGCAATATGAAAATCTTCCATAAACTTATTTTCCTATAAAATGATAAAATAACAACAATAATAATAATAACTAGCCAACCTGCGGCGTAGCATATGCCTCATAATTATTTATTGATGGGTGAACACTTCCTGAAAGACACAGTTGTCCAAATGGGGTGAATTTGAGGATACGACTGTGAGTGAATGAAAAGATGGAACTCTGGAGAGAGCAACATACAATTGTCCGTGACTGAAAACTGGTTTTGGCAGATACAGGCATATCTTTTTGAATGTTTGGCCCTGTGCCTTATTGTCATTGCAAAGGCCAATCTAACAGGAAATTGTCTGCGTGTAAAAGTAAAAGGCAAATTTGAATCTGATGGGGTCAGGGATATTTTGGAAGTGAATAGTAGCTGGAAGCATTTGGGACATTGCCACAATTTCTGCCTTGCCACCATAAACTCCGGAAGTATTCATGTAGTCAGCGTATTGTTGAGCAGACTGTATGACTATTTCCGTGACTAAGAACAACACTCTGTTGTGCGTACCCCATGGTCTTAGAGTTGGCGGGTGGGGCTCTGTCGTGCGTACCCCATGCGCACTGCCTGCTCATGCCTCAAGAGCGAGGGTGCATGCAGGAGGAGGGCTAGAGTTGGTGGGCGGGGCTCTGTCGTGCGTATCCCATGACGCGGGAGAAGGGTTTGAGTTGGCGGGAGGGGCTCTGTCTCGCATGCGTGCATATCCCATGGTCAGGCGACTTGGTGGATTATATATAGAAAAGCAGCCAGAACTGAAAAGAACAATGAAAAGTCAACGTGGCTCAGAGGTGCATGTTTACTGTAGCAGAGACGATTATAGCTCGCATGCTGAGTTGTTGCAGAGTGACAGTTGAGAAGTAAATGTCGCCATATAGTTGTTGAATGGGATCAGAAATAAAAGGAAAACAACATGAAGGCAATGTCACAGGTGTTCCGTTTGTCCCGTCTTCAACATCGAGGAGCCATGTTGTGAAATGTTGTGATTCTACACTCAGATACATTGGGTTAAAATACTCTGAGTGGTGCACTGAGAGTAACAACGCTAAATCAGCTACGGTATTTGGAATAGCTTGGCCATTCTGTGCACCATTACATTGTTATAGGTTGATTACAATTAGTGTATTTAATTAAGCCGTGTCAGGGATGTGAATCTAAAAAAGAAAGTGAAACCACACAGGAACAGTAGCACTGCTTTAATGCTCGGTGCCAACAGTGTGCCAAACCGAGTGGAAATTTTCATACGCACAGGGTAAGGCTGGCATGAGAATGTGTATGGCTATACAGCAAGTTTAGTTTTTATACATCTCGAAGTGAGGGTGGAAATGGGCATACGCAACATTTTTGTGTGTATGCACCATTTATACATAAGGCCCCAGGTCATTAATAAACGCAGATATGACTAGTGAAAATTTAGAAAAGGAGCTACAGTAGATGGAATGGGAAGACAGGAAAGATATAAATGGATGATGGATTTATGTTTGTTGATATTTTATTACAGAAAAAGTGGAGGAATATTTTACAGACTTCAGTGGAGGAGGTAATTGGGCCAAATGCTGATAACCCTCTGGTTATCATGGCCACTTTCTATTATTCTGCCATAATGTGTGTTCATTGCTGCAGTTAGTACAACTCTGTAAGCTCTTTGATGGTCAGAGAGGGCCTGGATGTGGACAGTAAGGCCAATCTTACATGACATTCTCTCAAGGTGTCAACCAGCTGATTTCATATTCAATTTCAATTCTGAGTTGTACCATTGAGTTGAACACTTAAAGGAAACCTCCTTATGTTTTAAAGGAACTGTTTAATCTAGTGCTGAATGTAGGGCTGAGTTATAGTAGTCAACAAGACTATCTAGTGTGGATGGAATAGGGGAAGACAGAAAAAGATCAGAAATTGATCCAGCAAGGATAGAGGGACAGATAGTTTTAATGTTTCTGAAAGAAATTTGACATGTATAGGTAAGAGGAGGGCGAGGTAATGAGACAGTGGGCACAAGAGGGCAGCCCCCCTGATTTCCACCAAGGACGACGGATACGGAGCTGGGAAGCTCAACCCTGTGGGGGTCCGTTGCCAAACCCATGGGGCACCTGGATGGTTCCTGAGCCTTGCAGGACAGTACTTCCGCCACACCAGGAAGTGCTGCCGCTCCAGGAACTGTGTATGCCCGGAGTGCTTCTGGGTGCAAAGGCAGCACTTCCGCCACACCAGGAAGTGCTGCCGGAAGACCATCACTGAGCACCTGGAGCACATCTGGGGTTCGATAAAAGGGGCCGCCTCACTCGCTTTAAGGAGCCAGAGTCAGGAGGAGGAAGACGGAGCTTGCGAGTGAGGAGTGGAGGTGACAGAGAGACAGGGATGGAGGAGTCATGTATGAGTCGCTGGAACCTGTTGTAAATACAGTAGTATGAAATAAACCATGTGTTGTGGACGTTGGTGTCGTGTCTGTCTGTGGCTGGGCTATCTGTTACAGCAGAAACAGGTGGGTGTTTACACAATGACTTTCTTAATAACAATCCCAAAACATTGTACGTTCAAATACGTAAAAATACAACTGATTTTGTTTTGCTCTTTTTCATAGACCACCAGCAGTAAAAAGTAAATGTTAAGATTGTGTTTCATTTTTTTTTTGTGAATCCTTCCATTAAATAGTTTTCCATTAGTGTTCATTTTGGAGTCCATAGACAAGACAAAAGTTGATCTGACTTTGACTAAAGTGTAAACCCTATTGTAACAGATTGAGGTGTGGTCCACCTCTTGAACCCTCAGGTACCACTCTGAACACCAGGTGAAAGTATAAATACTATTTATTTTATAATTATACTGTGCACAAAGCACCCTCCACTCCACACTCATAAACACAACAATTCTCTCTACAATAAACCAATCCTCCTTGCCCAGACACTTCGCCACCCTACCTCCCAGCTCAGCTCAGTGTCTGGGCTTTCCCACAGTCCTTTTATATGCCCTGACCCGGAAGTGGTTCCTGGCCAAACCCACAAGTCCTAATTCCCTCCGGGTCAGGGTAAACAGTCCTTTCTTCAGCCCGGGAGCACGTCGTTCCTTCCTGTCACGTGATGATGACGCACTCCCGGGTTATAGGGCACATAAGAGCCCGCTAGCCCCCCTACAGCGACTCCCGGTGGCCCCCAAGGTATCCAGCAGGGCTGTGTATACAAACTACAAAGTCCATAAGGCCCTGCTGGAACTCAGGGCACCATCATGCTGTCTGGAGGGCTCCTCCTGACGGCCTGGGGGTGGCGACCGGAGTCTATAGCCGGTCGTCCATCACACTATATAGACCCCTATGACTCTGATTGGCTAGTTTGGTAACTGCGTATTTCCTGAAACATATTTCCGTTCATCTTCCTGTTTGAAAGCTGTGAAACATATGAAAAAGTGGAGAAATATGAGAGACAATATGTTCACCTGTGGAAAAAAATGTGTAGCAAGAAGAACTATGATCTTGGAAGGTAAAATCTGCCTGAATTTTAATGGATCATTCACTTCTTCTGGGTGCTATAAACACCACCAACTAACGTTCAGGCATCTATCTGTGGCATTGTGTAACACAGAAGTATAATCTGCTTTCTAAGGCATAGCCTATGTGCATAGCTACAGTGTAGGTATAAATCAGCCTTGACACTTACAGAAAATTGGTAAAAATATCTTTATACAAATGCTTTACTGTGTTAGCCATGACATTAAGTCAGGTTTATTGTCTAGTGAGCATAGTACAATGAAATTCATACTTGCATGTCTCCTCTGAGAAAGTGACATAAGTACAATACAAATAATAAATAAATAAAAATGATGCAACAGTTAGCATTTAAAATAACACAATATAAACAATTACATACAATGTGTATTTGCAAGTATTAGATGTTAACACTATTTGTTACATTGCAATATTTGTTCTTATGATTAACTGTTCAGTAACTTTGAGAAAAGCTGCTGTATGGTATGGCTGAGGTCCTTAATAATTTTCTTTGCCTTCCTAAGTCAGCAACCGTTGTCTATGTCCTGAGCAGAAGATGAAATCAGTGAGAATGGACTCCACTGTGTACCTACAGAAGTTTGTAAGAACAGGTGGAGAAATGCTCTCCAATCAATAATGGACAACTCCTGTGAGGCAGCGGAAAGGACAGGTTCTACTACAGAAATGATCCCAGAGACACTTCTCTGCTGGGGTTTCAACGGGACTTCCAGGCAAAGGGCTATTGAACTTGCAGCTGGGGTTGAAATTGTCAGTAGGAGCTCAGCTTGTTTCAAGAAAAAGGGCCAAAGGTGGTCAGTAAAGTATGGGTGAATTTTTAAAGAATTACCTGCTTTACGGTGGGTGAGTGCAATAGGCACTCCAAATCATAGTAATCGGAAGGAATCTGTAGGCAAGCCATTAAATGGCACTTATGCCATAAGAATGTATATATACAGAATGTATATATCTTCATTTTACATTATTATTTGCCCATTATTGATTATCCCTCATAGTGTGTTTATTCTTAAACATTAAAACACTTTTTTTGTATACTCCTGGTCTTTTTGGATCTTATTTTGGGTTCATGGTTAGCTACGAGACCTATTGGCCTCAATATCCACATTAAAAAATCAAGAGCTTGGCTTAAGCTCTGTTGGCTTTGAAACAATTTGACTAGAAGGGTGGGCTTGACACAATTAAGTGACAGCAATAAATTACATCTCTTGTTTCAGAGTGCACCTCAAGGGTGATGTTTGATCTGTGAGTGCTGAGAGGATAACAAACTACTAGTGTATCCATGGAAATGCTCTAAAATATCTTAAAGAACTCCTTATATTACAATCCACTACAAGAAACCTCCTGCCTTCGCCCCCCTGTGACCAAACTTCATACAATGGGAGACCGAGCTTTTGCAGCCTCTGTTCCACGGCTCTGGAATGCCCTACCAGAGAGCCTAAGAACACAGCAGATTGTGGGCTGTTTTAAAAAAACAGCTAAAGACTTTTCTATTTAGGAAAGCATATTAACAAGAATCCTATAATTATTGTTCTTTTATCTCTGTTTTTATCTTGCCTTGCCATTGTTTAAACTTTTTATGTTTGCACTTTGAGATTTACTGCAATTGTAAAGTGCCCCTATAAATAAAATGCATTATTATTATTATTATTAATGTAAAGAGTGGGGAGAAGGTCGTCATCTCGCTATTTCTTCTCTATATGCTTTTTCCTGGTAAGAGTTGAAGATCTGAGCATACTACTGCAGCAGGTGAAATGTAGAATAGGATGTCATAACAATCCATTGAGACTTCATTATGAAAGTCTATCCATTTTGTTAACCCACTTTGTCCAATTCAGTTTTGCAGTGAGCAGAACCTATCCTGGAAGCACCACAGGAACCATCCCTGGTCCAGGTACCATTTAAGTGAACCCCCCAAATTCAACAACTTTAGTTACTGTATATGTTTCTGTTAATTGGAGGAAAAACTATATTTTTCCAGAGGAAAACACACATAAACATTGGAAAAACATACAGACTCAACCTAGATAGTGAACAGGTTGAGATTCAGACTCAGTCGATGTCCTGTCTATGCAACAGTATGCTACCTTCATTTAGAAAGTACTACATAAAAATAAAGAAGCATGACCGATCCACTACAACACATTCCTTATCAAATTCATAAGATAAACTCTTATATTGAATATGAAAGAACCATTGTTTTATTGCTTTGTGGAAATAAAAAAGAACAAGGAAACATCTATTCTCTTCTGGGCTTTCCACCACTTAATTTGAGATGTGCAATAGGAGATTGTGCAGCAAATCAGTTCATTGCAGGATGTTAAGCAAATGATTAACAATAGAATCAATTTGTGTAAAAACAAAAGGTTTGGTGGTTCCATTTCTATACTATGAGATTTTCAATTTCTGCTGCTTGGTACATATAGGGTTACTTTTGTCACAAAAAAAGTCTCTGTGTGTAAGCAAATAGAAATTAAAGGTAAAGAATATTATTCCAAGAACTGAGAAAGAGTTTACTTTCAAAACTAAATGCATGAATGTGGCGTCTATCGACTCTCTAGAGTATTTAATCAGTGCCTCTTTTGTCTCTCAGAGTAGAAGATTACCATTAATAGTCCTCTGTGCACAGCAAAAGAGGGCTTTGCATTTGTAGAATGCCTGCTGCTGCTCGAGAAGAAGAAATGCTAATTTGTATCCTAGTGGGATACTTCTGCATCTTCTCTATTCCTTAAGGAAAACAGTAAACTGATGCTGGAAAACGTATTTTGTGTTTCAAGTTGCTTCGTTTGAGATCTATGTGAAGTGCTTGAAAGAATAGTTACAGCCTGTGCAGAGTAGTTCCATTTCCTTAGTTTCTGCACCTCATTTTCTTCATCTTAACCCCTCACCTTACCTGACCTCTCTGTTTTAGCTGTCTGTGAAAACATTTGCATTATTCTTTGTTAGTTAGTCCTGCCATAATTGCCATGATTTTGGCCTCCGGTCTGACCAAGAAAGACTGGGTTGTCTATCAATTATTTAATTTTATATACAGTAGGACCTTACCTTTATATTGAGTAGTGAAAGCTGGCATCATCCTAGAATTTTATTACATTCTCGATAACCATCTAGTAAACATTCTAGAGCTTGGAAAAGGTGCTATATAAATAAAACATATTATTATTATTATTATATTATTGTAATGTGATAACCATATTGAACTGAAAGGAATGTACAATGTAACTTCTTTAGTTAGCACCTACTGATGATTCTAATTTGAGGTGCAGCTGGGCCAGTCTCATGATTTTAAGGTGCTGAACACTGCAAAACTTACTTCTATACATAATTTGTAATCTGCATTTTGTTTTATGGCTATAATACTTTATTGTTACTTATGAATAGCTGCAGTACCTAGTGTTAATTATGGGTTATGGAAGAAATTAAATATTTATGTATTTTTAAAAATGTTATCCCTTTTGTCATTACTGGCTGCAATTCAAGGGTTCTATATGTCACCTACCCTGCCTCTCCAATAACTATCACTTTCTCTGCTCCCATAAGTCAAGAATTTGTTGTTTTTGTGAACGATTAGATTAATTAATTGCCATAATTACCTGCATGGTTGGAAACATGAACACTGCATTTTCTGGCTTAATGCCAGTTGCACGCATGTATGTTAAATCCCACACTGATAAACTGGGTGGCTTTTTGAATACAGTCAATCTTCAACTATTGCAGGAGTTACATTCCTAGGGAATGACATAAAAGTCAAAAATGAGAATGTTAATATACTGAATCTAAGGGAAATAGGGGTTCAGATTCTTGCGACTACCAAAAACTTGAATCTTTCACTAGAGATTGCTCAAAATACACTTTTTTGCATAGAGGTCTTTATAACAAAGCATTGTTTATGATAATCTGCACTTTTCATAACACATCAACTATCGAAATAACCCATAAAATGCAGTACACAAAATACATTTGGGAACATGCAAAAAACCATTTTTTCCTGACTTGTCATTCCTTAGAATTCTGTGACACTGATGTGGCTAACTTCTCAATAAAAACAAACAAAATAAAAAACTTTTACATTGAAATAGGAGACGTAAAAGCAAACCAAACAAAACATTTAGTCACTACTGTCAGAAGACGCTAAAACTGGCAATGTCTCAGCATCACCTCTAACACACTGTCCTTCATTGCTGGCAGATTGCATTGCAGATTATGAAGCTTGAAATAATCTTTCAGCAATGTCTGCTTCTTGCACCGCTTGAGATCCTTAAAAATCATGGTGTATATGAGCATAGCAAGTTAATGTTTAACCTTGAAGCTGCAATCGATAATGGCATCATCAGCCTCAAAGTCTCTAGCCACTTGGTCGCTGCCAACAGGAAGTTTATCTAACACCTTTATTTTCACACTAAGCCATATCACTGGCTTAGCACACTTGGCCTTAGTACTCCAAATGGCTTACACTACGCTTTGGGTCAAAAATTGTAACATGAAAATCGATACTTTAAGTAAAACAATGAAAGCTCTTTGGTCTATAACGGTAGGATGAACAAGAGGACACGAGCTACTGTCATGATTCCCTGCTGTAGGCATCTCTGGCTTAGCCCTTCAATGGCTCACATCATATCTCTCTAATAGGCAACAGTTTGTCACACTCGGCCGATATAAATCCTCCACCTTACCTGTGTCACGTGGTGTCCCTCAGGGTTCAGTCCTTGGGCCATTACACTTTCTACTTTATATCCTTCCTTTGGGTCAGATTATTCGCAGACATGGCCTTAACTTCCACTGTTATGCAGATGATATACAATTATATCTTAGTACACACTCCCCTACAGACTCGCCTCCCAGCACACTCACTGACTGCATCACTGATCTTAAGCTATGGATGGAACATAAGTTTCTCAAACTTAATGCCAATAAAACTAAAGTGTTACTGGTAAACTCCCAACTTGCTAAGGCATCCAATTTCTCTATTTCTGTTGATGGTACACTTGTCAAACCTGCTCCTGTTGTCAGAAATCTTGGTGTTTTTGTTTGATTCATCACTTAACTTTGAGCTATACATTAGGTCTCTTTCCAAAATGTAATTCTATCACCTCTGTAACATTGCTCGCCTCCATCCATTTCTGTCCTTGTCTAATGCTCAAACTCTGGTTCATTGTTTCATAATGTCTCATATTGATTACTTTAATTGCGTCTTCATCAGCCTCCCTGCAAGAATCCATACAGAAGCTACAGTACATTCAGAACTTTTCAGCCAGAGTCCTCACCCACACAAAGTGTTTTGCTCCCATCTCCCCGGTTCTCTCCCACTTTCACTGGTTACTGGTTCCATTAAGGATTAAATTCACAATTCTGCTTCTCTCCTTCAAAGCCCTACATAACCTTGCTCCTCTCTACCTCACTCAGCTCCTAGCTCCTTACACTCCTTGTCGCTCTCTCAGGTCCTCGAGCAGATCTCCTTACTGTCCCACGCACTAGACTCTCCGCCTTGGGAGGCAGGGTCCTTCAGTGTTATGGCCCCTCAACTCTGGAACTCTCTTCCTCAGTGTCTCCGAGATTGCTCCTCTTTCTGCACCTTTAAATTTCAACTGAAAACTTTCCTCTTCTATGAATTTTTCTCTTCTGTGATGTTTTTTTTTTTTTACTTTGTATGTAAAGCGACCTTGGGTTTGTGAAAGGCGCTCAATAAAGAAACTTATTACTATTATTATTATTATTAATTATTATTATTATTATTATTATTATTACTAGCTGCTACTTAAACTTGCACACATCGCAGCTCTCATTTTTTTTCTCTAATGTTCATACATTTGAACACTGCAAATGTGTGAGGCTACTAGCGCAAAGGTGAAAACGACATTACAAAAAATAAAACTTCCACAAATACTTGATGTTGCAAAAGTTAAATGCACAAAAGTTGAGGATGGGCTGTAACTGAATTCATTGACCAGAGAAAGCATCTACAGTTCAGGGGGATTGGGGTTCACAAACATTGCTACAAGTCTCCATATTATTACAAGAGACAGTACCAGTGGCAATATTTGATAATGTTATAAAGTTGATTCAATGTTGAATCCGAATAGCAACTCAGCACTCGCTAAAAAAAATTGCATTTCATTCTGTTTCATCATGGCTTATCTCTAACACACTTCGTAACAATGTACAGGTGTAGAATAGCATTGGCTTTTTCAAAATAGTAAGGTTTTGCTTTGATTAAAAGTGTTATGACATCACTTAGTTTCAGAGGAATTGTCAAGTATATACAGTGCAGTGAAATTCGTAACTGCACATTTGACTAACATGGAGCAGGCCACCGCTGTCCATTTCCAGCAACCTGAATTTATCTCCAGGGTTATGTTTAATATAACTGCACAAAATAAAAGGGAGTGGTGAACAAAAGAGCCGAATTTCTTTTTGCATACAGTTTTGTGAAATTGACAGTAATTTTCACATGCTTTTGCTCCTACGTAACTCACTAAAAAGGGTGTTTTGAAATTTTAAGTTTTTGAGGGATTGAAAGAAAGGAACATCACTTAAGTGTTTGATAGCACTGTGCACCCCTTTTATATCTGTATATTTCTCAGAAAAGGGTTTAGATGAAAATGAACATGGAAAAAATGACTTTTAGAAATTCAATATTGTTAAACACAACCCACAATGAGACAAAATGACGTATTCTTAGACAAAAGGTGTAATCTAGCAAGGCACTGAACTTATCTAAATTAACTGAGAAGAAAAGGTTGTACCTGCCGCCTTAGATATGATCTCACTTTTGCTGGTGAAAAGTTTTGTGTGCACTGAATAAGGTGTCCTCCCATCAGTCCCAGCATAATTCTGCTGCCTGATGGGAATTGTAGTTCGCATTGTTATCATTGGTTTTTGGGCTGCACCCCATTATAACCCCTCCCTCTGACATAATCTATGTTTTAAGTCTTACCAATGGCAATGCACATGAAAATTTTGTGAAAATCAGTGCAGCCGTTTTTTGTATGGTTGACGAACAGTCAAACTGGCTGACAGAGTACAGTTTTCTTTATTTATGTTTCTGCAGAAACATACTGTGTACTGTTGAAGACCACTGTCAGTGCCATTTATGTATTTTTGAAATGCAGTGGCTATCATATTACTAGCAACAGTGCCATTTTTCTACCACATGACCACCAGAGGTCCCTACATGCTACTCATGTTGTCCAGTTTTTCTAAATTAAAAAAATCTTTGCAGTTTATTTAGTTAGTTGCAAATCTACTTAGGGATTTAAAATTTTGGCCTGTTTTTTGACTTTGAGTTTTGGTTTATGTCTTGGGTTTTGGTGTTTTGGCTTTGGTAGACCTCTGGGTTTGACCTCCATGTTTTTATATTTACAGACCAGCTTCTTGGCTTTATTTTCAGGGTCTTTGTCTCCTCTTTGCCTAATTTCTGGCCTCCCATTTTACACTTGGCAGAAAAGGGGGAACAATGACTGTGGATGATCATAGCTTGTGACTGGGCTGCCATCCCATTAAGTGCTGGTACGTGTATCTGTGTACAGTGATAATATGGATCCTCCAAGACCTGAAAATGATATTAAAAAATGAATATATCAATGGACATGTAGTTGAGTATGTACTTTTTTTTGTTACTCACAAATAACTCTATAAATGTACCACCACTATAAAGCACATTAATCAAGCAATACTTTACAAACAAACAATACTTTACTGTTCACAAAGAGCAAAACCATCCACAAGCCAGGGATTGTCTCAGCATGCTCCCATGATGACTATCTTCATTTTGTGGATTTTTTTTTGCCAAAAGGAGACGTGGGCTTTCTGTCCCTGCTATTGCATCTCAAGCATGGTGCCAGAAAATACTCCATACAGAAATGCAGAAGCTTTCATTTAGTTTTTTTCATCCAGCAGTGCCCACATTGCTGCTGTGGAATGGCATTCCAATAAGTTACCAGTCCACTGGAGGTTTTTCCTTTAAGCTTTCACTGCCAGCCATTCTAGGCAGTGATACAGATTTGTGCAAAAGGGGGGTAAAATAGTTGATTTTCTCTTCTTGTGTTACCCTGCCAATACACTGAGAAATCATTGTTAGTGAAAAATAAAGGCTTTGTGATCATATTTGTAAAATATTGAAGTTAATCATAGAGCAGAAATAAAGGAAACCCAAAGGTCTTTTTATATTTATGGAAGGCAGCTTGAGAAGCAAGTGAGTATTGATTGCTGCTGTGTGACTCTTCAGTATGTGATTAGCTGCGTGAATAGCAACAATGATGATGCTAATGAAAATGTTGAGGAAAGACACTGAGCACGTTCCTCATGCTTTCCTTGGTATTGTGTGATGCCAGCCATCTGGTATTTTTTTACCAATCTGCAAAAAGGCTGCTGCCTTACTGAAAAAGTGAAGAACTGATTACCATTTAAACTGTGTAGTTGCATCAGCAGGATATTTAATTTACCAAGGCTTATCATGGAGCACTCCGCTTCCCTTGGGTTAATTAATGTAATGTAAAGCAGCCGTGCAAGGCAACCAGTCCCCCCACAATTCCAGATGCTAATAGAGGAAAGTCGATCATTTCTACAAGCTGCCAGGCTCATCTCTTCTAATGTTTGTACTACCAGCTGTTTACCCAGCACTAACCAAAATAGCACCACATGCATCGTATACATTTTTCTGTTTTTTTAGTCAACTTTTATTTCACAGGGCACTTTTTTTATGATAAACACCACAAGAAATCTGAATGGTTATGATAAGCTGCCAGTCTTGGCTACTTCTAATTGTTAGTCTGCATTTTGATGTAAGCGTTGAACTCTGTCAGTTGTCATAAATCTAGATGGTTATGCTCAGTTGTTTTTCATGGCCTTTACTATCAATGGTAATTTTTTTTCAGGGGTTCAAGCCTCAGAAAAATAACTTTTTTTTTAATTTGTCACATACTTCAACCCCATAATCACACACACAACTAAAACCATCCAGCAGAAAGACATTTTTCAACATTTTTGAAAAAATAGTTAGCTTGACTTTTAGTGCTGCTTTGATTTTCTAAAACAAAGATCTGTCACGGCTCAGGAAGATGTCATCATCAGAATAAGAGTGATGTGCGTGTTTGTATCTGGGGTTTTTTCACCTGTGTCTAAGTGGCTTGGTTCAGGGAAAGGGTCCAAAGGCTGGACGGCTCGATGAACATAACAACATAAGAAATTTGACAAATGACAGAAGACCATTCAGTCCATCAAGCCCGTTCATTTAGGTAATAGCTAAATGGTCCCCAATATCTCATCCAGATTCTTCTTAAATGTTGTCAAGGTTTCTGCTTCAAGTACATGTCTCAGTCATTTGTTCCAGAGTCCCATAACACTTTGCATAAAGAGGTGCTTCCTGGCTTCAATTGTAAATATACGTCCCTTTAATTTTCATTATCGTCCTCAAGTAATTTGATTCACTTCCTTAAAGTGAAAGAATGATGCTGGATCCACTTTATCAGTGCCATTGAGGATTTTAAATACTTTGATTAAGCCACCACACAGTCTCCTCTACTCAAGACTAAACAGACTAAACTAAATTCTCTGAGTTAGTCTGAGTAGTACATGTCCTTAAGTCCTGGGATGCACTTCTTTGCTCTCCTCTGCTCAGCTTCAAGTGATGCTATGTCTTTTTTTATACCGAGGTGACCAGAACTGTACACAGTACACCTGATGCAGAGATGAATTCCAGGAAGGCATAATTCAGATGTTAACCTCAGTATTAGACAGCCAGCCAGCAACTGAGCAGGGTGTGGTAGATGCATTTTTTAAATTCTAATAGAAAAATAAATTAGTCCCAATAAACAATTTACTTATGCCAAGTGCCCATTCTACAACTAATGGCAAGCTCTATCTTGGAGGCTCACATTTGAGCTCATATACCATTTAATATATTTAGTATAAGATGAAAATACTTTTATGCTTGTGACTAAATGCAAGTTAACTCTAAGTGGCCTGGAGGAGGCGCTCCAGCTCCCCAAACATCTAATACAAACAAGCTTGGACACAAGTCACAGTAAACAAGAGGATTTATTTTGTTTCATGAGAAACTGATTACTGGCAAGTGTTTCCCACACCACAGCCACAGTACAGAAGCACAGCAATACTCTGTCTTGTTCTTCTTGTTTTCTCTCTCTCTCTCCCTGTCTCTGCCTCTTCTGCTTCACACATCAACCTCCTTCATCCACAGGTAGCTCCCGGACGCACTTCTGGATGAGGTGAGAGCTCAACAAAGTAGGGCTCACCAGTACCCACAACACCCCGTGGTGGCACCGACGGAACCCAACAGGGCTGAAACAGAAGAACTGCAGTTCCCAAGATGCTTTGTAGGAATCTGGGGTACTGCCACAACCCTGGGGAGTTGCTCCAGGGACATAATTCCCTGTACATGCTCTCTCTCCCTTCCCTTCAAAACTGAGGACATCCCTCACAGTGTAAATACAGCAAAAGAGCAACATATATACAGTATATATTACAAAATCATTTGAAACATAGTGTCCTGAGGTGGGCTGGCACCTTGCCAGGGATTGGTTCCTGCCTTGTGCCCTGTGTTGGCTGGGATTGGCTCCAGCAGACCCCCGTGACCCTGTGTTCGGATTCAGCGGGTTGGAATATGGATGGATGGATTTGAAACATATGTCTTAGAGGTGTACTAATTATTTGTTATATTTTCTGCACTGTATTTTTTTTCATTTTTAACAATTTTGTTTAGCACCTTTGTTAGTGAACTCTGTCAAATAATTATGTTCATTGATTAGATTGAGTTTTGGAGTTTCTTTAATCAATGAATAGATGGTTGTTTCAAAAGAATATAACATGACATGTTATTTTTCAAGCCCTGTTAACCCAAATCAGGGTTTCACAGTCCCAACTATGCTAGATGAAAAGCAGAAACCAACTCTGGGCAGAGCGCTAGTCCATCACAAGGTGCTTTAGGGTATTGCATTTAATATTACTCTATGTGCATAATCATAAAGCTGTAAGATTTTAATCCACTGACCAGCTATCTTCTAAGTATTATTTTAATATCTGCTTTTTTGGTGCCTTTTGCAAAAATTATTACAATAAAGTTATAAGGTTTCCATTACCTTTCATAATAAGTTACTTATAAACTGCCAAATATGCTAGCAAATTGTCAAAAGCAACATCTCTGAAGATGGAAAGTTCATGTTTTTCAGACATGGGCCATGAAATTAAACACTAAATGCTAATTATATTTTACCAAAGCAAAAAAGCTGAAGAAACTGTTAAAAATAAATGTGACAATTTAATAATTTACCAAGTGTGGTTATTGTGCTTGGATTAGTATATAAATTCAAAAAAAACAGATTATCATTTATTTAACTTTCTGATATGTATGGCAACGTATAAGTGCCTATCCTAGCAGGAGAAGTTACTGTGCAATTAATTAACCTGTGATGAGTTCTTCTTACCAGTAGGCATCTTAACCCTGACTCACACTAGGCTGTGATGAGATAGAGGTCCATGACAATGCAAGTTTTTAAATAAATAAACAATGCGCTCAGGTGGGGAGGCGCAGGCTTAAGTGATAGTGTGGCTGAGAGGTTCTGGGATGTTAGTGAGTATTTGGCTGGCCAAGCTTTCAAATGAGAACCATCACACAGGCACATTTCTTGAACACATGGAAGCTTCATACAGCAGATAGCCAAAACCATGCTGAAGTTCAGGAAAGTCTCTTTTTTGACATATAATACGCAAAGAAGGATTTGGATTAAAACAATTTTAGACATCTTTTTTGGAAAGTAGACTTATGGCATTGGTAGTTTATGCCCCAACCTTTATTTTCTATGTTTTTTCTAGTATTGTGTTCTGCTAAGATATGATAAGACAATGGAATTCAGCCACTCATTTGTAGCACGAGCTGTTTAAAAAACTGAAAGGTAAAAGAAGAAACTGGCAATCTTTGCATTTTTTTTTTACTTTTCTCCATATTTTTTCTAAGAAGACATTACCCGTTTTTATGAAATAAAGATCAACTTGGAGTTTTCAATAGAAAATGGAAAAATACCTTATGATATTCCTAAAACCCATACTGATATATATAGGACATGTTTTGAGCATTTTTGAAAACATGTTCATCTTTGTGTCTGTGTGTTTGTATGTGTGTAGTAAAACTTTTCGGCACATTGTAACTTGAAAACAAATTGAGTAATTCTTTTGATATTTTGTGGAGAACTTAAGCTTCTTAGTCTTAAGAGCTGATTAGGTTTTTGGTGAATTCAGACTCTTCAGCTTAAAAATTTCAAAGTTTAAAATCACCACACCTCAGAATTTCACAAAATGTGGCATATACACTAAGAAACACATTTTTAAATTTTAAGTTTAAATCCATTTAAGTTCTGACTTTGAGCTTTTAACACTAGAATCACTACAAACAATGGCAATGAGTATATTTTTAAACATTTTTAATTTTTTGTTTAGTGTGCATGTCATAGTCCTCTCCTTCATTGACTTTTCGTAAAGAGTTGTACTGTAATCACCCATGTTGTTGTAACTCTAGATAGGAATTTTATTCAGAAACTTGATTGATGACCAATTTCTTTGTCTTTTCACATGATAGTCCTTGTCTATTAACCACAACAACCAAAACCATAAGACATTGGTGTAAATCCAATGTAGATCATTGCCTCGCTCCTATGCTGTCACCTGATTACATCTGCATATCCATTTTAACTGGACCAATCCTCTTCTACCACTTTTATTGAAATTAATGAACATTTCTGCCCAAAACAGGTATGATTTGAGTATAACTATATTGAAATGCTGATGATGTGTATTGAATCACATACAGATAACAGTTTGAAGACAGATATGTACTCAAATAATATGATTTGTTTTTCCTATATGCGGTGTGGAATAGGCGACCTGGACACAGACAGGCAGACACGTTTTCCAACCATCACCACACGTTTATTTATACTATATACAATATAAGTCTCTAAGTGCACCAGATCACAAACCCCCACAGTCTCCCAAAGGCCAAGGTCCTTCACTAGCCTCTTCTCTTTCTTTCTCTTCACACACTCCAGGCATCTCCTTGCCGCCTCCTCTCCGACCTTGTCTACCTCCTCACCCGACTCCAGCCTTGATTGTCGGGAGGCAGACCTTTAAATAGGCAGCTGATTGCCAACCACACCCTGCCACCTGTGACAATACTCCCCCCAAGCTGAGACCCCTAAGGGCCAGCAGCCAATCCGAGGAGGACAGAGTTCTCTCGGCGGTAGGCCGACACCTTCCAGTCTAGGGTCCAGTCCTAAAGAATAAACAGAAAAACAGGGGGCGGAGATGTTGCCCTGTCACGGCCACTCTGCATGCTTCACCCATGTGTGGGCCAACGCTCTCCGCTCCGACCGGCACCCCAATGCTCCTTTCTTCTGCCTCACCATCCGAAACCTGCGATTACCTCGCCACCGGACCGCCAACTGGAGCACTCTAGATGTTTTGCCTCCCAGCCTGCGGTTTTTTCCCTCTGCCTAGGCAGAGGGCGGCCCTTCGTGGGACGTGTGCACCCAGCAACACGTCCTCTCATATTGGAGGAATCAGTTTTCTTCCTCTGACTCCTCCTCTTACTGTGGGACACCGTAATGGTTCGGATCTGCCTATAGGAAAAGGACAGACCCTGCCCCGCTGGCGTCCGCAGCATTACGGGGGCGGTCCTACTCACCTTCCCCGCTGTGCTCCTCCGGTCAGAAGTTCCAGCGCGGCGCCATTCCTCTCTCACCAGCGGCACTTGCTTTGGCGCAGCAGCCGTCCCTTCTGATCCCTGCATCTCCGCCCGGAGGGCACCTCGCTCAGCCGGCAGCGATAGCACAATCCGCAGCTCTTCTTGTAGCTCCTGCAAAAATCGCTGCCAAGGAGAGAGAAACATCTGACGGAGAGCTTACCTGACGCACAGCGCCACTCACCGTCTGCTTCCTTTGGGCCTCTTCCTCCGGCCCAATTGGGTTTCTGGCTAGCACGGGATGGACATTCCCTGGTCCCGCCTCCATCCAATCACTGGCGGGGACACAGGACACGCTATCCAACCCCGTGCCTGTCACAAGGAGGGACTTCCGGTTGGCGACCATCTCGTCTTACGTACACACACGGAGACGAAGCTCCGGGCAGCTCCGCGGCTGCTGCGGCTGTCTGAGTTGTAGCCTCTCCGTCCCGGCAGCTCCTCTTGCTGCTGCCCGCGTCTTCGAGCCGCCCCTGAAACACACAGTCCTTTGGTGGACCGCTAACGGTCCGGGTTAAACAATCTTCACGCGGGGTTGGGTGCACGCCGCCCCTGTGGCACATGTGTGAGGTTACCTGCTGTGCCGGGCCGTCCACAAACTATTTTTTAAATGCAGGTCCCTGCCTTGCACCAGGCAGAGCATCCTGCCGACTACGCCACTGTGGAATAGGCGACCTGGACACAGACAGGCAGACATGTTTCCAGCCATCACCACACGTTTATTTACACTATATACAATATAAGTCTCTAAGTGTACCAAATCACAAACCCCCACAGTCTCCCAAAGTCCAGGCTCCTTTACTAGCCTCTTCTCTTTCTCTCTCTTCATACACTCCAGGCCTCTCCTTGCCGCCTCCTCTCCGACCTTGTCTACCTCCTCACCCGACTCCAGCCTTGATTGTCGGGAGGCACACCTTTAAATAGGCAGCTGATTGCCGACCACACCCAGCCACCTGTGACAGCGGCCTCATTCACAACCAAGTCGTACATTCTGTTGCTTCTTACAGATTCAATACAGTATAATTGTGGATGTCCGTCAACATCTTCATGCAGCACAAGCCAATCCAACTGTTTATTCTAACATGTGCATAAATTATTGGCCTTGCAGTGCCTGTGAAAATGTGAGTGAGCCTCCTTCCAGTTCAGTGCTTTTCACTCTCAGCTTGGTCCTTCTACAATTTGTCATCACGCTTTATAAAATGTCAAAAGAATAGTTACCCAAAAAAGAAAAGCAAATTAGGTAAAAAACACTGATAAATAAGTGACAAAAATAAATCAATACAGGCTTACATAACACAGATATAAAATTAGTAGATGAGCTGAATCCTTATATTTAATACTAGCAAAATACCCGCGCTTCACAGCGGAGAAGTAGTGTGTTAAAGAGGTTATGAAAAAAAAAGGAAACATTTTAAAAATAACGTAACATGATTGTCAATGTAATTGTGTTGTCATTGTTATGAGTGTTGCTGTGTTTTATATATATAAAATACACACACACACATATAAACATATATATACATATACATATACACATATATATACATATCTACATATATATATATATATTATATATATACATATACACATCCACATATCAACATATATATATACACATATATACACACACACACGCTTTATGGGTGATGATTGTTTTAGTCTTTTTATCTTTATTTTATTTTATTGTAGAATCAACTCCTATCTGCGCACAGCAGGGCAGCCCGTGGGCGGATGCGTATGGTGTATTCACTCCATGTTATCGTGCATTGCGCTGTCAGTGGTATTTTGATAAAAGAATTTGAACAACATATAAGAAGCGTATAAATTATTAAACAGTAAAACATTAACATTTAAAAAGTAAAGTTACATTAAGTACTACTGCAGTGCCTTCGGGTATACCTCATTTTTTGTTTGCCCATTACATGCTTAAATGTATACATTTTTTGGTGCACCTACCCGAGAACACGCGACATATAACCGAGCGTGGGAGAAGCATGGATTTTAAACACGCGTTGAGTTCATCTGCTGGTCTCCCTCGTGGAATAACTGGTTAATGTTTGACTAAAATCTACAGCGAGTAAAACGACATTACCTCCTATTTTTTTTTTACGATCTCTGAGATCTTGCTTTTTTCGGTTCAAGGCTTCATAAGCTCTTTTATGTTGTATGGTGTACTTATCCCAAACCATCATCTTTGAATGTTGCAAGACTTTCGCCTTGTATGTAGATCGGGGTAATTACATTCATTGCATTCCTAGTCTGAATCACAATGTGATTGTATGGGTGGTTACCTGGCACTGTAGGGTTGCCACCCGTCCTTTAAAATACGGAATCGTGCCGCGTTTGAGAATGAAAATTGCGCGTCCCGTTTTGAATCAATACTGGACGTGATTTATCCCGTATTTTTTTTATCATTTTTTTTTTAAAGCAGCGTCTCATGCAAATCATCCCACACGCATTTTATGAAGATGCCTCCTTTCCTACTTTTGATTGGGTAATACTTGATGTCATCGTTAGTTTGATTGGTGTTTTTAACTGTCCAGTGAGGAGGGCGTGTCTTTTAAGTACAGTCTGCAAAGTGTTGGCACTGAGATGTGGCGTCAGCGCCATAGTTGAAGCCCCTAACGTTTGCGGTCAGCAAGTCGGCTAACATCCGCCATGTGCCGTCTTTCAGTTGCGAGAAGCAGATCATAGAATGGTTGAAACTGTTGCCCCTAACGTTGCGCCACGGCGTGTGGTTCGTTTATACCTCGTGTCTTCTCATTAAACTTTTATCTCGCGAATATGTTATTGCAATCCGCAGCGGGAGCGTTTCTATAAACTTAATTTAAACTTACGTTTTACACCGTGCTTTTGTTTCCCTTATGAACATGCTTGTATACTTAACTCGCTCCCTTCTCAATTGTTTAATGAATTTTTGCTCTTCGCTGTTTGCGGCTGTTCCTTCATTTCCCCCTACTTCGTTCTTTTATCCCGCGAATATGTTATTGCAATCCTTAACGGGAGCGTTTCAATAAACTGATTGAAAATAGTTTTTGCATTTACCTTTTTAGTAAAAGGCGAGCTTTTAAGCCTGAGAAATCACCCCGTAAATGCACACGTTTAATTGGACATGTGTTAATATGTATGGTT